>NC_088979.1:55454319-56654319 GCF_963932015.1 Anas acuta
AGGAGCCCGCTGCACTGAACGGCCTTCCTTGTGCGCGGAGATAGCCGAGTGTGTTTTGGTTTGGAGAAAGTGAGCACCAGAGTCTTAATTGCCACGACGATGCCTGCAGGAGGCTTGGGGTTAAAGCAGCTTTTTGCATACAAAATGGTGCTGGTGTGCGTGTGCCACCGCGGTTGTGACCAAGGCGCGCGTTTGGGAACGGGTTCGGAAATCTTTGGGTGCCACTTGCAGCTTCGGGAAATATTGTCGTGGTGTTTTATTACATTTACCCGGGGTGTGGAGGGAAGGGTTGGTTCGTTCGATCATTTATTTCCGTGTACTTCTGAAGAGAAGCAATATTTCTAACCAAACACCTACCCTGTTCTTTGCACATAATCTGCGTGTGCAAGCACCGTTTGTGGAGGACGATGATCCTCCGTTACCTTGTTTTATTTTGGCTTTGAAAGCTGCTTTTTAAAGATGTCATTGCCGAGTTAATTACCTTTTGCATGTATTCCTAAATACCTTGTTCTCCTCCCTAGAGGAGCAGAAGGCAGAGTCCCCCTTTACCTTCACCATAAGGGGATCGGATTTTTTCTGTCTGTGCAGAAATGAGAAGTAAAGACGTTTTATTGCTAATAAAACAATAGCTAATTGTTTTGGAAGAAAACATACTGTTCAAAGCAAGGTGTTGAACTTTCCATCAGCAAAATACACATTTGAATTGTAAATGCACTTCATCCCATGCTTATTATTAAAACCTTTGTTTAAATTATTGATGAAGTGTGGTGCTGGTCTTCGCTCAGTTGGCCATGGGGAGGAAGGAGCTTCACGCAGAGACCTGCTGCCATCTACTGGATTTTTGCATTCATTTGCAAGCGTACTGGGACGAACTGGAAGGCCATCTGTCTGAATGCGATGAATTGTCAACGGGATTGCAAGTTTTTAAAAACTAAAAGCCTGGAGCTCAAATTAGTGCATGCATTTAGATGTTTTCAGAAAGGTTTTGTTTGAACTGATGCTCTTAGGGACTTGGGCTTCACCATACTCTTTTCCATTTTTAATCGTTATAAAACATAAGAGAGAAAACATTTTTTTTTTCTTCCTTAAGGAACATAACAGCTGCTGAACAGTTTTTATTGCAGTTGAAATATCTTAAATACAACCAAATTATTTCTTCATTCTGCTTGTGTATGAAAAATGGAAATGAAATTGTTTGCTATGTTCAAATTGCAAAACCTAAACAAGTTATTCTCTTCAACTATTAAATGTGAGCAAAATAAATGTTTAAAAAGTAAGAGACTTAAAATCAATTATGTCGTTGAAAACGTGTCAGACTTTCCCAAAAGATCAGTTTCTAATTCGGCGCAGTGATGGGAATGAATTTCCAGTACCTCAGTATTCTTTATCCACTAATAATAATTTGCAGTAGGCGTAAGGATATTTGTGTTTTTTTAAATTTGTATTTCCCCTGTCTAGTCCTATTTGTTTAAATGAATCTGACATTTCTTTACTGTACTTGATTAGTTCCTTTTATGTGCTCATTGCTGCAGTTTAGGGTCAACATATTTTTTTTCCTACATCCTGAAAATGAAACTGAATAAGGATCTCAAACAGTGATTTTTAGGCAGTCCGGCAAAGAATAGATAACAGATGTATTACATAAAAACATAAAATAGTGTGGATTATTCACTGGAATTTGCCAAAGGTGCTGTATGCTAAAACATTCCTCTTCCTATTCTTTAGTACAAATTGCAAATACTGACGAAGGTTGCAGCAGAGCTGAGCAAGTACATGCCAGAGAAAGCAGCAGAGGACACCTCCAGCATTTTGAGATCTCCCATGCCTGGAGCAGTGGTGGCAGTTTCTGTCAAGCCCGGGGACATGGTAAGAAACGTGATCTATCTATCTGCATTTGCATTATCTATTCCACACAATTTTCTCCTTGGTGCAACTGAAACTACAGGTCACATTTTTATTTTTTTTTTTTTAACTTCACCTGTAGAGTAAAGTGTGCTGAAGGATGTGTGCTGCTTTTCATTTAAATTGTAAAAAAAAAAAAAAAAAAAAAAAAAAAAAAAAAAAAAAAAAAAAGGAAGCACCATTCAAATTAAAGTGGGTTTAAAGGGAATGTGTTTGTCTGGTTACAAGTCCACAGTTGAAACTTAACCAATAGCTTGGTTTTGTGTCAGAAGTGCCTTGACAAGGGGAAAAAAATGTGTGTGTGTTTAAATATGTATAAGTAAATATATGTTGTTAGTGATAGAAACGGGATTGTTAGTTTTCTGCCACGTAGTAATGAAAATATAAGTAAACACAAGGGACACAGGGTAGATATTAACTTTTTTTTTTTAGTAGCATTTCACAAGACACATGACGTTTATGAACTGAGAATTCTGTGCTGGGATTTCCTATTCTCTTATGGGAATTCTCTTGTCCTGCACGAGGGATAAACTTGGCATACAGAAGGGCAACAAAACATGCCAGTGCTGTTCTGGGTATTTCCAGTGCTTCTCATCTGGTGTTGAGCTGGAAACAAACATAAATACAGTGTTTTAGAGTTGCATGTAAATACTACCTTGAAATCAGCTTTTTATGAAACTCTACCACATTGTAATCAAACGTTATTTCTAATGTCAGGGCCCTTAAGTGGATCTCTCAGGTTGTGCAGATTAATTTTAAAGTACTCGGTACTGTTGCTGATTAAATGATGTAATAAATGTGCATGTGGCACTTAGAATCAAGATTTAGTCACAGAGTTCATAATCTATGGCAGCATCACAATTAATGGCAACGAAATCTAGATTTCTAGATTTTCTTGATAGATGATATAAGAATGGGATAAAGATCTCAAGTCCAAAATTAGCACTACATTTATTATGTGACAGTCATCAGTTGTGCTGATAAAGTGATTTGTTAACATTTTTCTGTGATGCCACTGTTGTTTTTAGAATATCTGGATATTTCTGTCTATTCGCAAAGATAAAGGAGTCAATCTGTTAATACTTAAATTTGTAGGTGTATATGTTCATGTTAACAAAACAAAGAGATTTCTGAGAAAACATTACTAAGTACAGCTAAGTAAATATTAGCAAGAGATAAATTCCTTTAGATCACATTTAGATTTCGGTTTTGTCATATATACACACACACACACACACAGTTTATACCTTTAAAAACAGCAGTATTCAATTAAAATTAGTCACTAAGGCATTGCATGGAGTGAGAAATGTATGATTTCTGTACAGGCAGTGAGTGACTGACTGAAGGAGACCTTAAGCAAATACTTTTTCCTGTGAAGAACGAAGGGAAGGATTCTTAATCTTTTTAATATTTTTAATATATTTTTGAGAAGTTAATCCTGCTGTGTGTTACAGCTTTCTTGTGTGTGCCTTGAAGAATATTTCTTGTTGTCTTGAAGGAACAGAACCAGTGGAGAAGGAGGCCAGAGCCAAAGGGATTTAAAGTAAATAAATAAATGAATCTCCCCCCACAAATCCACAAGTGGTGCAGTGCATCAGAGCCTAAGTTGTTAAATAATGTGTGGAGATTTCTTTCTGTTTTCCTCTCGTGCAGCTTTTTGCTGGAGGCATCGAGTGGCAGAGCGTTCGAACGGCGTAATCTACGTTCTGCTGACCTGAGCTTGTCAATGCTAATTGTGTGGCTTTAATTGCAAAAACACATTTGCGATATTGAAAAGGGTTTAACTTAAATCCTTCCTTTATAGGACTAGTGTCAAAACGTTTAAAAAACCAGAAGCGAGTGAGGGAGATGAGGGTAGCATCAGCTATCTGCGCTGAAAAAGCAGTGGGATGGTGTGATTCAGATTACACGTCTTGGCTGCCCGTCAGAAACCAGCTCACTCACTACAGCTGTTCAAGGCGTGATGGGCAGGGAACTGTAGCTCCCCGATAAATACAGCTCCTTTTGTTGCACTGCTTGGGGAAAAAAAAAAAAAGTCTGATTTCTTTAATCTAACGGAGAGATGGGAACTTAAGCAGCTTCGACTCTATAGGGCAAGCTCTGCGTTCGCAGCGGTGCTTGGCAGTTCAGATTTTGCAGCCCGTGTGGAAAACAGCACAGCTGAAGATCAGCAGAGAATGAGGTAGTTGTCCTTTTTTCCCCACTCAGGTGTTGGAGGCTGCCTGGTTTGTAGCTACCTGAGGCTGTTTTCTCCTACCCTGTGCGTGCAGCAGAGCTACAGCTCAGTCCCTGCGATTCCAGAGCGGCCAGCAGCATGGGGAGCTAGGCTGGGTTACCTCCTTCAAGGAAACTTTGCAACAGGGAGGCAGCAACTCGTGAGGGATGTATCGCCTTTGTCTGAAGAGCTGCGTGTGCAAACCCTTGCTCGGTGCCTGCAGCTCAGCTCTAGGGCATCACACCCAGCCAGGTAAAGCATATGGTGTTTGTTAGTGCCTCTCCGTGCGTCCTTAGCCAAAGGAGAAGGCGACGCTGCTCTCTCCGTTAGTTTTCCTCGCCCGATGCAACCTCCTTTTTCCTTCACGTATAATGTTCTCTTTTGGCTGCTGTTGGTGAAAAATACTCGGGGCCGACGAAGCCCGGTAGAAGATTGTGTGAGCATCCTCTCTCCAGCTGGTCTGATAAGCACTTTTCAATTCGTTTTTGCCAAAAGATATTGCATATGCAAGGAATTTATTTTCTTTTGTCTGTAAGATGATCTATAGATCTTAGTAACACAGTGGGGAAGTGCTTTTTGTCATTCAGAGAGAAGCAGAACTTGTGACGCTGCCAATTTTTTAGCTTTTCAGTTACTTTCTACTTTCTTTATTTTCCTTCATGTGATCAGAAGACTGTAATTAGTTGTCACTCAATTATTCCTGGAAACACAATGAAGCCACTCAGAAGCATAAAGCAACACAAACAACAAAACAATTTGAGATCTGGCTGAATAGAAAGAAGGTTAATATTATTTAGGGAAAGAAGATTTAAATTTAGCTTACATTCTTCGTGACAGCACGGTTGTGTTAGATAGGAAATATCCATATGAGGGGGTGTTTGGGAGTTTATTTTTCAACTAGATCGTTACAGATGAGTATGCACTGAGATGAAATTATGTTTGGGAGAGTCACTTTTTGGTTCCCCACGGTGCTAAGGGCAAGAGAAAAGAGCTGTGCTTCGAGAGTCTGGACGAGGGACTCGCTCTGTTTCTGCTGACACCAACGCCACCGCAAGCCAGCCCTGCTTGCTCACTGTATTTCGTGCATATTCGACAACATTTTTTTGCCAGAGTGTGGAGATGGCACTGCACCCAGCTTGAGTCTCACCACAACTACCACAAAAACACCATAAAAACTGCTACAGCTGCACAAATTCTCTCCTTCACTTAGAGGGCAGGGAACAGGCAGACGCACGTATTTCTCCTTGATTTTTGTGCCTGTAGGATTCTGTGCACTGAGACTGCAGGAACAGGGCAAGCCCAGGGTCCTACTGTTCAAACAGGTAGAGTAATGTTGTCACAGCCCCGCTGAAGAAAGCCACATGAAGTGCTCCCACAACAGATTCTGGGTCGGGTAGCCTGTACTGAATGCAACCACAAGAAGAGATTTTAGCTGTCCTGAAAGCCTTGCATTCTTTACTAAATGTTAACCTACGATGACAATTTGCTTATTCAGTTTTGGATCTGTCAGAAATGCAGAGATGCTTTTCTTTTAGCTGCATGTTTTCGTTTGTTGTTCTCCTTTTGCAATTGAATTAGGCAGAACAGGTGGCAATACTAAGCTAAGCGTTGGTCAATAAGCTAACACCGGTGCTGGAAGCACTTTAATGATTTTTTTTTCTTCCTCTAAATAAATATATAAAATGAAATCACCTCTAGATAAATGTCCCATTATTATTTAATCTTTGCAGCTCTACAGCCAAAAAAAAAAAGAGGGCAATTCATTATTATGACTGAAATTTCTAAATTTCCTTTCTTCCTGCCAGTTCCAAAACCCCATGTTTTGGAAGTTCTCTCTACTCAAACCACTTTCTATACAGACTTTTGTCTATCAAAATGTCTTATGATTTCACACTGATTTTGGTGTAGCCATAGCTATTGATACTGCATGGGATGCTTTCTTGCTACCCAGATATCAGCTAAGAAATGGATATGCTGATTGAGTCAGAAATTTCAAAATTAGGTATCTCAAGGGCTGCTTTTTTACCTGTGTAATTTACTGAACACAGTAATTTCCTGATAGTGATTTCACATTTTAAAAGCAACCAAGGAAGATGTTTTAAACTGCATTCAACTCCTTTTCCAATTAAGTTGCATGTTAGTTGGTTCGATTTCTCTTGTTTCTCTTTAGAAAAATAGTAAAAAAAAAAAAAAAAAAAAAAAGCCTTCTCCAGAATTTTCCATTTCCCAAGCATAGGAAAGTTTCTTGCTATGGGAAAAGATCTGTTTCACTTGACCTCTACTGTTGAAATGCTCACGACTGAAAAACAAGGTAAAACAAAACAGCTTCCTAATTTCTGTTTCTCACCGCATTGTTCATTCTTGGGAAAGAGAAGATGGAGTTGTAAAGTTGCCTGCTGCCGCCAGCCAGGTGTGTCTTCTTTTAAGTCGTAGTTGCCCTTCAGACCTCAAAAACTAAATGAAATTCTTCTTTCTTACCTTATACCCATAATTAAAGTGGTTGGATTTTTTAACAGAGAAATAACAGCCAGGCAAAACAGTAAAAATTGATATAAGTAACAGTTTTACATTTGATAAATATGCTGTCAATAATTTAGCAAGGTGTTCTTAAAATGAAATATGATTTTCTGTTATGTGTGAACATTTTTTTTTCTTTTGTTGCTGTGTTTTTCCTTTTTCTTTCCCTTGCTTCCTTTCATCCCTCCTGTTCTTCAGCGATCCCACTGCAAATATTAACTGCATTTATTTGTTAAATGGAGTTTGTGAACTTGACCAAGTGTGTCCAGAAACCTGGGTAATTTTTATAATTCTGTGTGTTAAATAACTTTTTTTGTGTGTGTGTATTTTTGTAGGAAACAAAACAAAACCCACCAAAACTATCGGTAAACAGATTGAGCCATTTTCACAGTTTTGAAATACAAAGAATGGAAGTATCCAAATATTTCATCATTCTTATAACATCAAGATATAGGAACGATGAAATATTTGAATACTTTCAAAAAGACTTCAAGTTATAATTATGTTTTGGTTACAAAACACTATATTAATTGCTTATAACATTTATGTGATTGTTATATTTTACAAATAGGTTTTTCTTCTATATCTTTATGCAGTGTAAGATTTCTGTTTGAAATCTAAGATTTGTGGTTGAGTGTAGTATAATTAAGGATGAAATCCTATTCTTATGCAGAAGTACAAAGAGTCAATATTATTAGAGTTTCTTTCTAGGGGAAAAAAAATAATAATCAGAGTTTCTTCCTTTTCTCCCTTTTGAAAAGAAATTTACAGATTTTTATTTATTTATTTATTGGTCTGCTTTGCTGTTTCGGTTGATAAGCAGCTTTCTAGCCATTGCCGAAAAAGTTGACCGATGAAGATTTCTGTGATATAAACTATGGTTTGACTTGGGCCAACGTGAACAAGAATCACCCACAGAAGCTCTCTGCCTCCGTAACGTTTCCCCTGGTGCTCTGGGATCTCCGCAGCAGCTGGGGAAGTGTGTTTGGGATAAGTGGGAGTGCAATGACCAGTGCTTGTTGCTGCCAGGGGGACATCGCTGACCTTGGGTTAATCAGAGGTCACAAAATTTGGGATGGGCTATCTTCGGGTTCATTCGTTAAAGGAGTGTGGCAAAAAAAAAAAAAAAAAAAAAAAGACGTTTTGTCACACGTGCATTAATTGCCACTAATTGTATTTTCAACCCTGTAGCTCCTGTTTCAAAGTTAATTTGGAAAGAAGGGAAAGCCTGCGCTAATTATTTTGCATGGCAATGGACAATGTTAAGGAATTTCAATTGCTGCTCATCAAATTCCTCTCAGTTTGTTTTCGTGTTCGATGCTTGCTGCCAGAATGCCAACAAGTCAGGGAGAAAAAAATCCGGAAGGGGAATGATACCAGGACGGACTGAGTTTAAACAACAAATAAACACATACGGAGTATTTTCATAAGGGTTTTAGAAAGGGAATGCATGCTTAATTACTGGTCAGTGGTTTTGCACAAACATAAATGAGTTTTGTGATGATTTTGCAGAAGCCTGTGAGACAGGGCAGCTGGATTTTGTGGGGCATGGTCTCGCATTGTCCCTTCTTGCTCAGAAGACTCTGCAGAGACACAAGTCTCAGCAAAATGGAAATCGCACGGGCTGTTTTCTGGTGTCTCCCCAAAGCTGAGAAAGGAGATACCAATAAAACCTAATTTTCACTTTGCTTTTAAGCAAATCTAAGATCCTTTTTGCTGAGGGCTGTTGTCTTTTTTTTTTTTTTTTTTTTTTAATTATTATTTTTTTCCTTCACATCTGAGAGCTTTAAAACGTTACGCTTCTGGAGCACCTGTGTTCCAAATATAATGGAGTTAAAAATGTAATTGAGGGATTTCCACTTTTGTAGGCAAATCAGCAGGGTTGATATTGATCCATCTTTTTAGGGAGCCACAGTGCACCAGAAGGTGATACTGTAGAGGGCCCCGTAAACCCTCGGAGCCTTCTGTCTAATTTGGCAGAAAAACACAGAATGTCGGACAACAAAAGAGCGATCCGATTCCATAAGAAATCTTCATCCCTCCCACCCCCTTTTCACAAGACTAAAAAAAAAAAAAAAAAGACTTAATTTTTTCAGCTGCACACAATGATTTGGTGCTCACTCTTGCATTGAAACAGTTGCTGTCAGAACAGGCAGGAAACAGTTTTCTTTTAATTGCTGAAATCATTCGGAAGTGCTTCATGCACGGCTTCTATACAGCAGATGCTGTGCATTAATTGGCCTGTGTAGGGCTGACCCAGGGTTCCTTGCAGCGGGCCCAATTTTAGGCAGAGGGTTTAAATAGCTTATTTCTTATTTTGTATAACCTGGCGTACATTAGGAGTGCACCCGCACGTGGGGTATTTCATGGTCTGCAGTTTCTAATGTCATGTGGGTTTCAAAACCTGTGTTTCTCTGGTAATGTACTAGCAGCAGGTAAGCTCTAAATACCATCCATCAGGAGCTAATTTTTTATCCAGATACTCCAATGACTGATGAACCTGTCTTTTGTATGAATGTTCAGCACAGGAGAAAGCCATATGCCCCTGGCACTGGTTCCTATGCATTCTTTACAGTTCGCGGCGAGGAGATTAACGAAAAACCAAACCCGTACATTTACACGTCTTTCATTTATTTAGCAGTTAGCACTTTCTAAAATAGCTCTATTTTTTCAACAGCGAAAGGAGATTTAGGTCTCTTAAAGCAATCTGACTCCCACTACTCGCTTTCTTTATCAGGAATATTACCGCACACCCTTAATAGGGAACCTTGTTTTGCTACTCCCCGTCTGTTCAAAACAGACCTTAGCCCATTAGAAGGTCCTCCCTTGTGTGGGAAGACCACAGCTGTTACTGTAAATCTCATCCAGTAACTGTATCACCCCCATTTTGTGGCTCTGAAGGATGAAATTGAGAAATGGAATACTGTGCAGTCATCCTTTACATCTCCAATTTTAGGCCTTTGCACATCATTTTCATGCTTTTATTCCAAATCAAACAACATTAGTGAGCAACACCACCCTGTGCTAAATGTCTGGTGTCTAAGGCAGCGCCGACGATCTTTGTTTTTGGAGGCTTTAGGATTTGGGGGGAACTTGGGCTTTTGTTGACGGCAGATTTTTTGTTCTGTTTTTTAATTCCCTCTTCTCCCTCCTTCCCTCCCCCTGACGGATCTTTGCAAGTCGTCAGGATCTGTCCCAAACCAGAAGCCCAGATGGCAGCGAGGTGCCTAAGATGGAGGACACTCGGCTGTGCCTCCTCAGAGGAAGCAAGGGCTGGGCGCAGTTAACAAACCCAACTTTAAAAAGGTTTCTGTTTCTTTAAATCCCTGTGAATAAAGTGGATCTAACTTCTTACGAAGGATATTGGGGGCTTTAATCAGAAATAAGAAGTGGTTTAAATCATTAGCACAACAAAGCAAACTATAAGCTTGAAGATAAAAGTCTCAGGGGAAAGAGTCCTCTGAAAATAAATGGGACTTGATAGATTTCCATATCATTTATAACTTCCCTTAATTACACTTGGAAGACTTGCCAGTAAAACTGGAAAATTGGCAGCCTATATCCATTATAGTAATTTTGCCGACCATGGCAAGCAGCTGGCTTTACTGGATTTTATTTCCCATCACTCACAATTAATCATCAGCTGGAGATGTCTGAAACTCCTCAAAACGTCGCAACACTGTGTGACACTCAGGCCTCCTTAAAATGCTAAAATCTGCTGAGTAAATGGGCCGAGCTCCCCTTCCAGCGTACTCGTTCTGGTGCGAGGCAGGCTGCCGGTTAATGAGTGCCACTTTGATAATCGGATGCGAATGTGAACCCTGACCCCATGTCAAAGGAGAGGACGCGGCAAGCTGGATAAAAGATAGGGGGACTCGGACCCACAAACTTTACACCAATTAGACGGGGAGCGGGGAAGTGCATCAGCGCCGATTGGGTTTATCAGAAAGACTTGTGGGGCTTGTGACCATTCTGCAGGCCTAGCACCGAAGACGTCCTGTCACAATCATTAAGTCTTCATCAGGCGACGCACACGAGTCTGAGAAACGTGGGCTGTGTTCACAGAGATCCCTCGCCAGCACTGCTCTCAGATGTGCTGCCTTTTTTTTTTTTTTTTTTGCCTCTCTGCATTTTAGAGAGGCTCGACTGTAAGCGTGGTCACTCGCTAAGTTCCTCCTGCCTTTAAGTTCCTCCTGGACTCTTTAAGACCCTGAGTTATTCAGACAGTGCTATTGACTGTTGCCAAATTCACGTCTGAGTTGTCAGCGACATCAAGATGTTAGGTCCCCTCCTCTTCAATGATTTTATTTTCCTTTTTTCTTTCTTTTTTTATTTTTTTTCTCCTTTTCACTCTGTGGAGAACAAAAACCGAGCAGATACTTTGAACAGAGCTGTGCAGAAATAAACTATTAAAGTACAGAGTGCAGGTCTAACAGCTAATCGCTCCCTTATTTTGATATTGCGAGCAATGTGAAGGTAGATTTGTCCGTGGCGAAACTGAGAGCCATATAGTGGAGTTTTTATTTTGTTAAGAAAAAGAGCCCATCTATTTTACCTGGCTCCAGTCAATCACATTCTTTGTTTATTTTCTGTTTGCCAATTTTGACAGATTTGGGTCATCACTGAGACCTCTATAAATTGAAGTATAAAGATGGTGGTTTACACTGGTTTGCCATCCACTGAAAGAAAGAAGTCATACAAAGACAATACAGCATAAAAACCAGTCCAAATAAATCCTTGGATAAGTTGGAAAACAAGAAATTGTACACATCACTGTGGTTTTCATTTGCAGGCTAAATAACAGGCAAAAGGATATGTGCAATTATGTCATGAAAGAAATTGGACAATGCCCAAAAGACTGAAAGAGAAGAGACAGATACAAGTGCCTAATTTTAGGATTTGTTGCTTTGCAACACAATGAGTGGGGCTGTAAAGGTTTAACATAAGAACAGTAATTAAACTTCTGTGCTTAAGTGACACTTTCACCAAGGTAATTTTGAACAAATTGCACATCATCAGAAGTACTGACACAGCATTTTAACACGTGGTACATACTGCAAGTGTCTCCTTCCTTCCAAACCAGTAAGGCCGCAGGATGTTAACTTGTTACTTGGCCTGTATATTTTGTTGGTTGGGTGGATTATTTCCTACCGATTCCTTTGCCATCAACCCTACAGTTATATATGAAACATGCAAACATTTTATTTTTGGGAAAGGTGGGAAACTGAGGAATTCAAATTTATGGACATCTCCATAATGGTTGTGGGCATTTTACTGCTATACTGAAGATCTACAGAGACAACTCTGTACTTTTCCAGTAAATATATTTTTATATTTTCATGACTTTGTTTAGACAATTGTTAAGGGATTTGTGCACTTTTATTTATTTTTTTAAAGTGGACATTCATAGCTTCCTCTTAACCTTAGAAATGGCTGCAAAGCTCAGAGCAGATGGAAGAAAAGCTGAGGAGTGAGATAGGAAGAGGAAGAGGAAAAGCAGGAAGGAAAGAAGGAGCTGCTGGAGAAAGGCCCCAGACAGGGCAGTAGGTATGGAAGGAGAGAGACAAAAGGCAGGGAAATAACTAGGGACAAAGTGCAATTCTTTGACACTATTTACCGAATTTGACACTACTAATGACTTAAATGCTCACCTGAAGCTCAGGATGGCATTGCTGCGGTTGAAGTGTTGGGTGTTGGTTATTCTTCTGTATCCAGTCATTGCGCAGTGTTCCCAGAGCAAACAAGTTCCTTGTTGACTCCAAAATGCCCATTATAATGCTGTTGGAGAACTAGTTGTAACCATTTTAAATATATTTTCTGCCTTGTTCAGAACCCATAGACAGATATCAGCACTTTTTTGAAATTAGACCATTTAAAAAAAGAAAGTCAGACCAATTAAGTCTCTGCTTAAAATGTATGGCTAGCATTAGTTGAGAGTAGGGCTGGAACAAGCTTTAGAAAAATAATTTAATTTTTTAGAATGTACTTTGTGCAGGATGCATTTGATCTCTGACTTAACACCTATTTGTTAGTATATTCCCCTGAAGTGGGACACACTTGTCCTTAAATATATATTATATGTTTTACATATATTTATATACATATTTATCTATAAGATATAAGATATATGTATATATATATATTTACACACAAATATGTTTTGTGGTGAAAACTATGGTTTTGTCTGTGTGGTCCCTTCCCTGTGGATGTAGCTTGGCGTTTCTTCTCAGGCACGCTTCCTTCAGTCGGTCAGTACAGTGCCTATGGCAATGCAAAGACCAGATCTCTGCAGGCCTCAAGTGACCCTCTTCAGTGAAATGTTGACATTAGAGTGAAAGTTTCCCATTTTTGCCTGCATAACGAGGGAAAGGCAGATTTCCATGTCCACAGAAGAGCCTCAGGGAAAGACTTGCCGTGGGCACTCAGAGAAGCCACCTCAGAGAAGCGCATCTGTACCAGTCCTAAATACCAAGTGCCAAGTGACACATTTTTGTGACATGTCTGGGCAATCACCAGGTTACCTGAGGGATAAATGCTGAATATGTGCTTTTCCCTTATCTGTAGGCAGGCCCCTGGGCCATCGTGAAGCCCTGAGGGGCTGGTTTCCAGCGCTGCGGGGTGAAAGGCCTAGGAGCGAGCACCAGTGTGGAGGCCAGGGAGAGCATGCAACACCTCACCTTGAGCTTGCATGTGCCTTAGCAGAGGGCAGAAAGAGGAAACTTGAGTGTTTCCCTTTCAGATCTATCACTTGCTGTGAGGAAAATGATCATTTTGCCTCCCTGCTCCCTCCCCTGTGGACGAGGTTGGGCCTCACAGGCCCGCTCCCTTCGCTCGGCTGCCACCCGGGCACCGAGGAGAGCAAAGGTGCAGCTTGCTGCTCGGCATCAGCCTGCTGGGTGTTTTTGGAGCATCCCACCCGTGCTCCCCAGGACTGGTGCCAAGAAACTTTGGCTTCAGAATCAGGCTTAGCATCCGTGGGATCTGCGCCAGGGAAGCAAAGCAAAGGCTCCGCAGCCAAAGCTGCGCAAATTAAATCTCGGTCTGGATTTAATTGATGTCGAGCCGTGGTGGATGTGAAATGTGAACTGTAAAAGTCGGAGCTGAGTGGATGGGGTGGGAGAGGAGCCTTTCAGGTTTGTTTAGGGTGATGTTCTTAAGCGAGTGATCCCTTTTTCCCTGTTTTGTTTCCAGTTTGTCAAAGGCAACTGTGGTTCGTGTCGTGACTGTACGTAGCTGGCTGACTTGACTTGTGCCATGAAAGTCTTTTTAGCATTTAATGCAATAATCCCTTTATTTTCCAGAAGAATCATACACACTTAGAGCATTTTAAATCCTCTCTCCTCATTTTGTACTGCTTTAATTTTACCAGGTTTCAGAAGGTCAAGAGATTTGTGTAATTGAAGCAATGAAAATGCAGAACAGTATGATTGCTGCTAAAACAGGCAAGGTAAGCTACCTTGGGTCACTTAAAACCATATGCAACTTGTCAAATAGGATAGAATTTAAAAAGGAAGAAAGGAGGATTCTGGTTGTTAAGGAATTAAGTCTGATTGTTGTAAGTCTTTCGAAGTGAGGTGTCTTTAATTTTTAACATTTACATCTGCTGTGAATGCTGTTAAGTAGTTCCGAGCTGTAGATAGCACAGCAGGAAATAGTTTTACTGGCTTCAGAAATTCACATAACTCTTTTTCTCCTAAATGATTTGTTTTCTATGATGTTACAATGCCAAGTTGAATTGAAAGACGTTGCAAACCATTTTTTTTCCAAATTCCCTACTTCCAAAGATCAACTGAAGAAGAGAGATCTCTCTGCCAGTTAATTCATTAATGGCAAACAATTTGACATTACAAAACCACTCAGAACAAGGCATAGAAAAGATTCTTGCAGAAAGAAGAAAGAGGCGATTTTTTTATTATTGTCTGTGCTCAGGCTTCATATTTAACATGAAGCCTAGATCTGCAAATGCATTCAGACTGTGCATTTTGGTATCTTCTTTTGGGGGTGAGGGATCAGCATAGCAGCCCCTGAGCTGGGACTGTCCTCCTGCAGCTCAGGATGTACCAAAACCAGCCCTCTGAGCGGGGAACTGGTTAAGCTTATATGACAAGAAGAAACCCCATCTGTTTTGGGGACTGTCAGCCCCCGGGTCAGGGCCTCAGAGCATTCCTGTGCCAGATTATAATGCACAGCCTGCAGCCATCACCTAGACACAGGCCCCCAGTTCATCCTTTTCAAAGGGAGAGCAGAGTCTCTTTTGAGGAGATCTGGATTTTTTTTTCTCCTAATCTCATATTTCCTAGCAGGTCCTAGCCCAGCTCTGGCTGGGACAGAACCCTGTGCTAAAGAAAATAATAATAAAAATAAATTGCAAGATTCATTAGTCCAGAGGGAGGCAGCAAGGAGCCTGACTCTGCAGGGCAGAGACTGGGTTAGGCATTGGCAAGATTTGCTGAGATCTGAAGATGGGTGTCTATGCCAAGGACTGTTTGTGTGTTTACAAGAAAGGATTATTTGGCACAGCGCTGAAATTGTCACCAAGGCTTGGACCCAGGTCTTGCCTCTTCCAGTACATCTAACGCAAAATTGGGTCTTGAGGGAAAAAAATGCAGGGAGAGTGAGAATGTCCCTTCTCCTGTTGCTCTGACATTGGCGTTTTATTATTTTCTTTCATGCATTAATTCCTATATAATTTATTTTCTCACTTGATTAATATTTTTATAGCATTTATTTTCTGTCTTTGCTTCTTTTGCTTAACCCCTTATTGCTGCTTTTTGCATCCACTCTTTTTAACCAGTGAGTATTTGTAATTAAAGTGCCATCGCCACCCCCCCCCCTTTTTTTTTTACTCTAACTTTTCCTTCCCCACCAAGTTGTGCTGCAACCCGTGGGCCTATTCCTTAAAATCCTGCCTGCACTTCTCCAAATAATACCTCCCACCAATCTGCACAGATGCCACATAAAAACACATTTGGTTTATTAATCCTTCAAAGTGGGATTTGAATGGTGCAGGGACCACTCAGTGGGCCTGATGTGTACCTTACAACATCCCCTTAATGTTTCCATTTTAATAATAAGCAGATTTTTTGATTCTTTACAATATTAAGACTTTCAGAAAGCAAAGTACTTTGGGGTTGTGTAAAAATGAACCTGATGAACAGAAGTTTTTGCACCATTCTGCAGTGCGAAGCCACGGCTGAGTGCTGGAATAACTTGACTCCAGCGCAGGAATGAGCTGGTTGCTGTTGGCTGCTAGTCCACGTTTTGATGCCTTAAAACCGTGTTTTGAAACTCAGTTCCTTTGTCTTCAGCTGGAAGATGTCCATTTTCATTCCCGCCTGAATTCCTTTTCTGCCTCAGCCCCCCCTACCCTCTTCCTGTTTGCAATTGTGAGAAAAGTGGCTTGTTTTTATCTGCTTTGAATTTACCCCAGTTGCAGGTGGTCGGCAGCGAGTGAAAGCTGGAGAGGGAGCCGAGAGCCTCCTCCCTCGTACGGGACAGCTGTACGTGGGTCGGGCTGAGGAGCTGGCCGTGCTGGCTGCCAGCACATTGCAGAAATAACCACGGAGCTTGAAACACTGCTGAGCCACAGCGTTTGCCGAACCTTGGCTTTGTATAAAAAGAACAGAAAGAAGTAGAATATTTTTCACGCTGCTTTCATCTCCCAAAAGATGGAGTCTCAGGGATCGGGTAGGCTGTGTAGGCATTGGTTTAGAAATAAAGCCCTTTCTTGTACATCTTGCGGTGTTTTTGCCTGTCAACAGTATTCAGCTTCTTCCTTGGGCAGTGCCGTGGATATGTGTGTGCCACAGATCCCAAGATACACCTACAGCTCATGTGGCACAGACTGTCAAATGCAGCTGTGGACAGCAGTGCAGCTGTAGTAGCCTGATAGTTACGGTGTGCTGCAGAGTTCCCTTACGAGCCTAAGTTGATGTTTGGGTGACTGGGCTGAACTAACTGCTGAAGAAAGCTTTGTCCAACAGTTTGGGCACATCAGTAGGAGCTTTGAATTAACACTGCAAACAAATTCTAATACAGGGCTTCAAATAATGTCTGGAGCTCCATGTGGCAAAAGGGAATTTAAACACATTTCAGCATTTTATAGAGAAAATGAGGGACTATAGCTTATATACTATATATAAATATATATACTTACAGTATAAGATTTATGTGTTTTAAGATTCAGGAATCTGCACCTGAGTGTAGGGTTCATCTACAAATGTAACTGCATTTATTTGACAACTGTAGCCCTTTGCCAAGCTCAGTTACTTGGAAGGATTTAAACTCAGATTTGAACTGATTTATCTCGGCATTCTGGGGATTAAGGGAAACCCAGCTTCATGGCTGCAATCCCAGAAATCAGTAATACTTCAGATCTGTAATCCAAGAATTACTGGCGTATTTCATTGTAATGTCCAAGCATGAACGAATGTTTAATACTTGGGTTATCCTCTAAAATACTTAGAATTTCCGTAGGAAATTAACAGCAGTGCAAATAGGTGCTTTTTATTTTTTAATGTATCTTTTTAATGATCTGACGTTCAAAGCTTCAAGCACCCAACTCACACGAAAACCAGCAGGTGGTAGGTGCCTGGATACCTCACTGGAGCTGGATTTGGCCAAGCACTGTGGCAGCCTGCCCAGAGGTGGTGGAGTCTCCATCCTCAGAGACGCTCAGAGCTCAGCTGGGCTCTGAACCTTGGAGGTTGGGCTGGCAACATCTCGAGGCCCTCCCAGCATCACCGTGTCTGTGATCCCTGTGGTGGTTGTAACATTATACAGTGGCCATTTATCCTGTGCATGTGCTGTGCACGCAGATGTCATACTGCATATACGCAATGCCAACCAAAACACTTATTTAGCCATGCCACTGAGGAAGATCTGAAATTATTTCTGTTTTTCTGCTGTAGGTGAAAGCTGTGCACTGCAAAGCTGGTGATACTGTTGGAGAAGGAGATCTGCTGGTGGAACTGGAGTGAATGTTGCCTTCCCACTGCTGAGTTACCTAAACCTTGATTGTTTCCATCCGTAAAGTAAAATGAAGGCAATTCAACACAGAAGATGGACAGTCCTACACAGAAGATTTTATACAGTCATATTTATTGTATCAGTGGTTAAGACAGCAAACACAGATACTAAACCTTGGCAACAGATCCCAGATTTTTACTTCCAGAAATACTTGTACATAACCTTTGTAATTCTTTGATTTTTTCAGGATCATATAGAATCAATAAAATGCTATTTCTGCGTTAAAACAGAAAAAGCCTCTTTTTAAGAAAACACAACAAAAGCCCAAAGCTAATTAATCTTCTCCATGGTTATATCACTGGTTCGAGGCCCAAGACAAATGTACAGAATGGTTGGTGAGTGACAAATTAACCACTGAATGAACTGAGCAGTTTCCCTTAAACTCTGTGTAAGCACTGAACAATTACTGCCAATGGCTTAAATTCTGGTCAGATTTATTGTACTAATTTGAAGCCTTTGTACAGCCTAGCTTTAAATTTCGGGTTAGATGCTTTGTTTTGCTAGTGCAGATTTTTCCCCATCTATTTTCATTTGCAGTTGTAAGGGAATTTTCTTCTTTTATTCTGACTCTGTACTCAACTGCCCTCCCCTTTATCTTCTTTCTATTGATTACTGGATGCGAGACCTTCCAGAAGGAGCTGGCACAGTCCTCAAATCCCCTTAGCTGCCCCAAGGTATTGCTGGAGGCACTTGCTGGCCCTCAGGCCAAGCACGCTACCCCCTGAACTCCTCTGGGAAAGAGAGACCCAGGTGCCTGACCTTTTGTTGTGCAGTCTCCTTCTAAAGGCTCTGTGAGGAACAAGGGCTGTTCATAACACGATTATATCCTACAGGAGAGCTGTGTATCCAGTATGGGAAACCAGGTAAGGCCCGGAGAGGAGGAATATTTAAGAGATATAAACAGAAGTGAAGAGGGTCTGGTGATTATACATGTATTTTTGGCACCAATAAGCTTTGAAAAACTACTGTTAAAAGCTGTTTTAAAAGCATCCATCATAAAAGAGATGCAGGTCCTTTCTTAGGCTGTAAAACACCTCCTACTACTTATTTTTAGCTTTTCTGTTATGAATCCTTCAAAGGCGCAAGAACCATCACTTCTGTCACACCCCTGTGCCTTGTACTGCAGTGACTTTGGTCACATTAAACAAGCATTGATTTTTCTTTCTGAGCTTGGGAACTCGGTGCCACAGGCAGGCGCAGATACCACAAGTTTGCTGGGTTCACAGGGTTAGCTTGTGGTTACCCGAGGGCTCTTTCTTCCACCAACCCATCCAGCCCCAGGTCAGCAGCTGCAGCCCCCCAGGCATGGTGGTGTCCCCACGGTCCCCCAGAGCTCTTGCCTGGGCCTCTGCTGCTGCCAGGGCTGGAGCCAGGCCACGGGGCTGTGCCTGTGGCAGCCTCACCGGCCCTGCTTTGCCTCAGCGAGGAGGGGGCTTGCTGGTAGTTTCTTGCTTAGGATGCGCTGGGTTCTGCTAATTCCCAGAAAACAAACAAGCAAACAACCCTCTGGCCAGAGACAGGCCCTTTACAGGAAGATGAAAGAAAGAAAACAAAACCAAAAGCCAGTCTGTGACTCATTTTTTTATCCAGAAATGTTCATTCGGCTTGGAACATGACTGACAGTGCATTGGTCATGTCACTGAAAAGCTGCTGACTATCATATGGCCAAGGGGAGGAATAATTTTGCACAGGGCTCTGCTTTGTTGCTCAGTTTACTTCTCTTTCCAATGACTAAGGCGAGTGTTTGGGCAGTACCCGACCTCCAAGCACAGCATTGCTTTTGCAGTTGGAGAAACTGAGGCAGGGCCCCTGCAGCCTTTCCTAGGAACATCCATAATGCCGTCTTGGGGGCATGATTCTGACAGCAGCTTGCCCTAAACTAAGGAAGGAAAAAAAAAAATATTCTACTTGAAAGGTATTTACTTTGCTTACTGCAGAAACAAGCTCTTGGTCTGTTTTTCTGCTTGCACTGCAGCAGCGCCTGTTCCTAATGAAGTTTTTAGGCTGATTGCTTACCCTGGATCCCTGCGCTGACCTCCTCTGGCCATCCCAGAGCTCCTGGCAATGACGCAAAGTACAAGCTTGTTTGTTAACAGGCTCCTCAGTACATTTCATTGTACCTTGGCTCACTGCACAGCACACAGCCTTGTCCCTTCGGCAGCTTTGTATTTTGTACAATATCTATGCCCCAAACACCACGGTTGAAGGAAACACAAGGCACAGGAGAGAGCCACAGATTCCCCAGACTGTACAGAAACCAGCACAAGTGGTTGGGTCATGGGGACAACAGTCTTTTTTTGTCTTTTTTTTTTTTTTTTTTTGGCACTTTAAATGTTGCAATAATCACATACAGGTCCTTTGGGGATTTCTTTAATATTATAATATGAGTAGGTGAGTAATAATCTGCCCCCCCAGTAAGAATTTCAGACTGCATCTGACTGCAAGTTCTGCATTAAAGTGCTTGGCTAAAAGTCACCTGGACATTGTGCCCGCCCCAGCTGCAGATGCACTGTGGTGGGCAGCTGAAATCAGGTTTGCTTTCCCTGGCCTGCAACTCCCAGATTCCCTCAGTCCCTTATTAAAGTGAAATAGTACCTAAAGTGCTTAGTAGGATGTTAAATTAAAAATACGACTTGAAATGTAATTCTCTTTAATATTTAATATTTCTTTAATATCTCTTCTCATAAAACTAAACACGTTTTAAAAATAATCATCTCCAGTTCAGAAAACATTGCATCACAGAGTAGGAATAGTCATTGTTAAATTCTCTCCCCTCTATTTCTACAGCATTTTCAGGTTTTCCTTGAAGTGCAGGCTATCGGTATGGTCATTTCTCTCCCAAGATACATTTGTTTGCCCAGGTTGTTTACATTCAGTAGCCTACCACACACAAAGCAATATTAAATGCGAGGTGTGTTTTACTTTGTTTGCAGATACAATTTTTAAAAATCAGTTGTAGCTATTAGTGCAATAGCATCATTATTTCGCCGCCTGCCTTGGAGAACACACGTGATAAATTTATCAATTTTGGTAAGAAGAAATTAGTGTGTTCATCTGCCTTTCACTCACCTCAGCCCCGTACTTGAGGTGAGGCTGGGGGTGGTGGAGGATAAAACCCAAACCCCCAGAGGGGTGCGCGCAGACAGATACGCTTGGTTCAGGCGTCATGCGAAACCAGTTAGGCTGTGTTAGTGGGGGCAGCAGGCTGTGCCTAGCCGGGGCTGCGTGCCAGCCTCCAGGCCTATGACACACTAGAGCCAACGCGCCCAGGTTTGGGAGGTTACAAGAGATCTCGGGTTTTAATACAAGGGCATTACGGGTTTCCTGGAAGGTGCTACCGTGCTACTGCGCCTTCGGCGGGGCTGCGCTGGCTTAATCCCTGCTCTCGCGCAGCACGTAGGAGAGGCCGTGAGTCCCGGAGGAATCGTAATTGTCATGGTAGGGCAGCTGGACCCACTCGGGCTGGTAGGTGGTCGTGCTGTACACAAAGCACTCCATCACGCTGCTCCCGGCCGCGCTGCTTTTCCCTTCCCACTCCACCACCTCGATTCTCATTGTCGTGCGCTGGTACATGTCTGGGCAGCCTTCGAACTCGTCGAGGAACTGCAGCATCTGGTCGTCCACGGTGTAAATCTCCCCGGCCACGTGGTGCCCCGTGCCCGGGATGTTCAGCATGAAAGGGATGTTGTATTTCCCTGCGATCACCAGAGGGTACTTCTCCACGGTGCGGCCCCTTCCTTGGTATTTCGCTATCCCCTTGGCGGTGTTTATCATGTGCTTGTAGTTGGGCTGGCCCTTCTTAAGCGTGCCGTACACGAAGACACGAGCCATCGTACCTGCAAAAGCAGCAGAAAGACAAAAAGGTGGACGTTACACACGTGGCCAGCTGAAAGTGCAGCACGGACCAAAGGAATGCATGCACGCCGAGATGGGGTGTACGTGCGAGGCTGTTTGGGTACATGCAAAATTGATCTCATTTAAAAAAATCGTGCTAAATTCAAATTGGTCCTTAAACTTTTCAGTCAAACACCGTAGAGAGACAGACAGCAGGGGGAAGTCCCTCTTGCAGTTCTTTGCTGTAATCAAATGGCATCCCATTGTTTCTCCAAGAATGCCACGACAGCAGCCAACACAGCGCTGAGACAGAGTAAAAGCTTCAAGCCTTTTTTTTCTTTTTTTTTTTTCCCTCCCTCTCTCGTGATTATATTGGAGCCATGCTGCATGCAGTGAGGACGGTGCCACGCTCAGTAACATACCTAAAGGTACCCAGGGAGCCATCCCAGCGATGGGAACAAGCTCCAAATAGCACACCCTAAAACAAAGCAAAACAAAACAGGTTCAAGCACCTTACTATATTGCTCCACCTCATTTAAGGTAAAATAGCTGTGGTCAATCCCACCTGTTAAAACTTGCAGGAGTGAAGCCATGGGGTGATTTCCTCATTCCTTATCAGGGAGGAAAAGCAGCTACTGGCTGTGGAGGGGAACGCAAAGCCTTGAACCCCAGGCCTGAGCAACCCGTGCTACCCGACCAGGTGGCCTGGCAGGGGAGCAGGTTGGGCTCAGCCTGCTGGTGAGGCCTTTTGGGGACACACTGAGGGCTCCCACAGCCCCGGGCCTGCGGTCCCGCCGCTGGCTGAGGTGAATGAGGCCGCCAGACACCAGCATCGCCCAGCGGGAGCTGGGGAGGCCGCCGGGGTCACCCCCAGAGCCAGGCTGGGCTGCCAAGCTGCTGTCACAAGCACAAGGACACGCTTGTCTCACCCATCCAGGGGAAGGGAGGAACAAACACCAGTTTCTCCTCGGTGCTTTCAATGACTCCTAGCTGACAAACCTCATGGGCTGACTTGACGAGGCCAGGCCAGGGGATGTGCCCTGGCCACAAGTGCCCTCACCCTTCTTGTGGGTGAGGGGGGATCCCGTATTTCAGCGCTACCAAAACTAAATGATGGCTGCTGGCAGAAAGGGCAGGTCAGACACATCCCCAAGTCCTTTTCAGGTCTTTCAAGCCACCTCTGCCTGTGGCCGCTGTTTCGCACATGTGCCAGCCGTCTCTTGAAAACAGCCCCTGAACAATTTTGTTCAAAATTTACCTAGCAGCATAAAACACTCAAAACTGGTTTAAATTGGGTAGAAGACTGGCCTTCCTGAAAGACAGGAAAAAAATAATCATACTTTCATAGGTCCTCATCTATTTTTCACACTCTGCCCTGTTCATTCTCCTTTCTTTCTGCAGGGCAAATGAAGTTTTTCCCGAATTTGCCCTCAGTCAGTACCTGCTCAGAGCCTGCCTCAGCATCACCCACCAGGGCAGCCAGCCACTGCCCACCAGAGGAGCACATGCAGCTCCATTTGTTATTAAACAACATACAAAGTTCGAAAAAAAAATAATAAAAAAAAACAACTGGAAGAAGAAAATTAATGTGTTTTCAGCTATTTAGTCTTACTTTAATAAATTGCTAGACAGTTAGGCTATCAAAAATGGTATGGTACTGGCCTGGAGGAGTGTCATTTAAAATAAGCAAGCCTCTTAACCAGTAGCAAAGCAATTCCTCCCTTGGTGAATAAACAGTTTTTCTCTAACAGAATACAGTTTCTCAGTAAAAGTGGTGTGTGCCTTTATTTACTGGCAAACAGCTTTCAATTCAGGAAAAAGACTACACCACTTCTCCTCCCCTGTATTTTATCAGATATACTTCAGGGTAATTTATCCTTGATGACATAAATGAGTTTTTTTGGATGCAGCTCATTCCCTCACAATAAAAAGGACATTAATATTCAGTTGGTCTGACTCCCTTCTATAAGAAAAATCATTACCTTTCAGATTGTGTTTTGAATAACAAACACAGATCTTTCAGGAAGAAACTTGTCCCAGTGGGGATTGAGAAAGGATCAGAGTTAAGCACTGAAACATGCAATTAATTCCCATTAGGGGATTAGGGCACTCGTGTTCACTTTGAATCAGAAAAATGAGTTGTGAATTAAATTGTTCACAACCAAGAGGTTACTTGTCAGAGTTAATAACTTAAAAAATAAAAAGCTGAATGTAAAACACACATAAAAAGCTCAATGGTGAGCGGTGTATCTGTAGGGAAAAGATATGCTTCATTTCCATTAAACTAAAGATCTCTCCCTACTGTATATCTGAAGATAAGCTTCTGAAAAGTTTTCGGGGAAAAGTGAGACAACTCCTGAAACTGGAGAAAATGAAGCGCACGTTTCTGACTGCGCAGCGTCCGGCTGCTTGGAAACATTCCCGTCAGAGGGATTTACAGGAATGCACCTGGCATGAAAAAAAGTGCCGGTCCCACAAAACTCAACAGCAGAACAACAAAACTCACTAGCCCAGGTTTGGATAAGTGTTCCTGTGCCGGCATTTAAGTGCATGAATTCACCAGCATGGCTAAACGGAGACTGAGTAGGAACTGGAAGTCTCAGTCCCGGTCCGTGCAGACTTGGTGCCTTCCGAGCCTCAAATTCGCAGCACTTCCACCGTTGTGGCTTCAGGAGAAGGCTGGCGGCTGAACTTCCCTCGCCCCTTCACGGTCACGGATCTTCCTGTCATCTGCTTGGGATAAGCTGATCACACTGACTTTTCGTTTAGTTTAAAAAACAAAACTGAGCCCGAGCTGGGAAGTGAGTGAAATGAAGAGTTAGTAGAAACATTTTCTGAACGCAGCTCCTGATAAATAAAATTTATATAATTTTCTGTGTAATAAATTCAATCTCCCGCACGCTGCGTACCGAGTTCTGGGCAGGCTGCTCCAGGCACCAGCATAATTCCCAGCACTCATATCTGTGCTTTCAAACCATTTTTGGCCACCTTGTGGCAAGGAGAGTAAAGAGCAGAATTTTATTTGAGGGTCATTTCACAGACTTCCACTGAGCAACTGAAAAGAGCTCCAGACGGCATCGCTTCAACAGATAACCTACAGAGCCAATGAAAAGTTGCCTTTTCTCACTTAATCCGGTTTGACACTTCAGCCCTCTACTGAGCTACCTTAGAGGGGGAAAAAAAAAAAGGAAATAAAAATCAGACTTTACGCTGAGTATTAGCTGTCAGGGCAAAACAACCCCATTCAGAAAGTACTTTCATGCAATATTCATGCTGGGATCATTAAAATTTAATGACGTGGGGGAACATGAATGAGATCCGTGTCGCCTCCTCCAGCTAGGAAAAAGGCAACCGGCTGACCCGCTCGTCGGCTCTGTTGCTGCTCCCTTCGCTGGGCGAGAGGCAAAGATCAGAAAATGAAGTAACAGCTTTAGGATGGAGAAGGCAGAAGGTGCTGCTGGGTTCAGATAAAAGCAGGGGTGGCACAACCTCTGTGACTCAGATGATGATCGGGTCCTACCAGCTTCTTCCAAAAATGAAGTGAGAAGCACTCCGTGCGTCAGGCTGGCTCCTGGGCCCTTTGTGATTGTGGTAGCGGTGGGTTCGGGTTTTGTTTTGCTGAGGCTTTTCCTTGCAGCTCTGAAAGTATCCATTTCTCTCCCTCCATACAGTAACATTATTTTCCCTTGAGAAAAATGCTTAGTGCTGGCTCAGTGACCAGATATAGTTACACATTAATTCTTCAGAAGTTTCTTAAAACTGTAGGAAACAGGTGAAAAAACAAAATGCCTTGAACTTTAAACTTGAGCCCAGTCTGTTTGAATGAAGCGAGTTTTAAGGTCACTCTTCACTCAATGCTAACTTTCAAGCAGGACTAACATGCCAGAGAGGACTCATGGGACTGCATCCTGTTGGTCCTTTGATGCTTTCATTTTGTTACTTGCTATTTTCTTTATAGCACAGACAAGGGCTTCCTGCCCGGGCCGACCCCTTTCCAACCTTGCTGAATGCCTCGGAAAAGTTTATGGCAAGACACCTTTCTTACATTAACCACAGAGGCAGCAGCGAAACGATGGCTCCTTTGAAATCCAGAGGTTACGGTCTCCTCGCAGCAGTCGCTCGCTCAGAAACTCTGAGGTGCTGCTTTGTGAAAACAAACAACGGTATTATGGTAACCAATGCCATGTTGGACACTACCGGGCACTACCTGGGACAGCACTTCACCAAGATTTTTCCTTTCACCCTCGGACAGCTTATATCCCCAAACCAACAAATACGCACGCACTTAAGCTTGGGTATCCTGATGTTTGGCACCGGGAGCCAGAGCACAGAAGCCCTCCCTCCTGACAGGCAGCAATCACACCGCTGCTCTAATTCCTCGCACCGACTCGGCACCAGGGCAAACATTTGCTTTTTATCTGTTTGAAACCATTTCCAGTCACTTTCAGCCCTATTTCATGGAGAAACCTCATTATATGTATTTATTGAGCTCATTCCCAAAGTAAAAGTTAGGAGCTGCTAAAGAGGGCTCCAAATGGCAATCAGCTAAAGCCACCATGCACAAAACAATTCTGGGACACGCTGCAGAAACACGCCGGATGCATTTTTAGACCATTTAATCTGCTAAATGTTAAAGTGCAGAGACAGGAGGGGACTGGATGCACGTAAGGAGGATGAGAAAAGGAGCATGAAGACAATGGAAAGTCAACGGAGGTGGACAAACTGTGTTGGTAAAAAAGAAATAGTTGCACACCCATGATACTAGATCAGTATTATTGACTGTTTTGTCATAGCATTATTATTAAGTAATAATATTATAATTATATAAGCCTCTAACAGCTTATTGTATCAAGTTTTTGACACCACAACTCATACACTTGTGGACTGTAGAAGTAGTTAAACTGAGCTCAGGGTGGAGCACAGAGAAAAGGAGTCCACAGCTGTTATTTTGGGGCACAGATCAAACAAGTGGAAGTTGTTAAGCTTGAAGAAGAGCTATCGGGGCTCCTGCATATCGCCTACAAATAGAGGTAAAGGTTTTACAGAAGGGACCATTGGTCTTCCACGTACACAAACACTCTCTATAAAAATATGGGACATAAGAATGACCAGAAGTCACAACAAAAATGAGCCACGTATCCCACATGTGATAGTGGTCAACAGCAGATTCCTCATCAAGAGCTAAGGACAGGACACAAGGACAGTGCCTGGGTTACAGACTTGTGGCCCAGAAGCTTTCCAACCCAGAGGCAGTGACTGTCATGCTGCATACAAGACTTCTGCAAACTTGCACAGCCACTTTTGCGAACGTCCTGAAGTCCCAGCATTTCCATCGTATTTCTCTCCCCCTGTTCTGTTGAGGAGGGAGAGCGAGAGAGTGGCATGGTGGTGCTTACCTACCCATTGGTGTCAAACCACCCCCCTGACACGGAGGCTTAAGCTGTTATATCTATTCAAAAGGAGACAGAGGAAAGAAAAAGAACATTTACTTTAAACACCAGATCACCATTATGGGAAAAAAAAATAATGTAGAGAACGATTTCTGATAGCTCAGCCCCATTATGCTAGCTGTGCTCCCTGTACGGTTTCAAACACCACAGTGAATTTGAAGTGGTTTCTGTCATTGACATGCAGGGCATACCGCCTTGATTCAAACCGCCGACATCCTGAGGCTCAGAATACAGTCTGAAGCTGGGACGGGTTTTCCCAGCGAGGTCAGCACACTGATTTACATGCCAATGCCCAGAATGTTCAGTTAGTTGTTTTGGATCGGGAAGAGCATCTCAGCCTGCGAAACGCAGCAAACACTCTGAGTACCTAAGCATGGGAACATATTTTTCTGTGCTGAAAAGATGGAGAGAGAGAAAAATGGAAGGGGGAAAAGATCAGGTCTGTGCTAGATCGCAAGGTGCCTTGCCACAAAGCGGTGCTGGAACGGGACGGGGAAGCCACTGCACAATAATGCTTTGTAAGGAGCAGAGAGATGCCCGGCTGGTCACGGCACAGCCAAATCTGCTCTTCGGAGGTTTCCTTCCCCTCGTCCCTCAGGGATGTGGCTCGACTTGGAAAGGAGGCTTTCAGGCAGCATTCAGCGGCCGTGGCCTCCTGCAGCAGGAGCCAGCTGCTCTGGAGGCCTTTGTACACCTTCCCGTTGGCCCTGTGGGAAGGATGCTGAGAGCCTCCAGCTGCCCAGGTGGCACGCAGTGACTTCTGCTAGCATCTGGGTGGTGCTACCTCAGGCCTCATGATGAGGCTGATGAGGGCGAGATGGCAGCAAGAGGTCCTGGCCTGGCAGCTGGAGGAGTAGGGGCACGTAGTACTCAGCTTGTTTTTTTTATCCTGGAAAGCACCTACCTGTACCAGTGTAGGCCAGTTACTGAAACACAAACCAACTAACTTGGTAGAAATGAAACTTAAGGAAACCCTGACACGCTGCTTTTTCTGGCTATGATTCCTTGGGAAATGATGGGCGACTTTTAAGGGCCAAGGAAAGGTAATTCATACACTTTTATAGCATTTATGTATGTACATAAAATTTCTATAGAGAACCGTGCTTTTCTTGGAAAATATCAGTGGCCCACAAAACAGGAGAGAGAAAGATTAAAACCAGCTGTACCGGAGGAACCACCAGAGTTAAATGCAGACACCAGTTTAAAAACTCAGCCAGGAAGGGTACGGACAGCGTGGGGTGATGGCCAAGCATGCTTGTTCTGAAGCAGGGTCATGGATAACATGGTATAGGCACACTCACAGAAGATATAAATGAAAATGTATCAACGTGAGCCACTAACTTGCAGCAGGAGAGGCCCTTCTTGACATTTGGAGGAGCGCAGATGAGGTTACTGAGCATGCACACATGGAAAGCTGGAGGATTATGATATTAATAAAGTGGAATTGTAAAATTACTGGCTGGCTAATAAAGCTCTGAAGCAAGTCAGACCACTGATCTGGAGACAGTCACTGTACAGACATCGGAAAATGAGGAAAAAAATATATTCAACAGATCTTCCTTCCGTGATATACAGAAATATTTTCCCTTCGCTTTATTTAATTTATTCAGGTCAAGTTTTTTAAGGCTAAGAAATAGGTTATGAATGTTGTTTTGTTTTTTAAGAGAGAAGGGAGGCTTTATTCCTTTCAGTCCATGAATCAGATTTGTGGAGAAGCGTAATATTTAGCACATGAGATATTGGAAATGAAGCAAATCAGATTAATTCACTAACTGCCATTATTTTACTTGCCTAATTAATTAAATATGCAAGCCTTTCTTTGATAAGGTATGCATATCAGGTAGTTTTATTTAATAAAAAGACCTTTTACAAGTCAAAAATAAAGAGCTAATCCCTATCTTAGTAATAAATCTTTTCCATCATTTTCTAGTACACTAAAAGGCAAAACAAAACAAAACAGATCCCCACATGGAAACTACAGAGAACCACGAGCAGATGTCTGTAATTACTTCAGTCCCACTGAGGTATATCACTTCTGTTTAGAAACTAGTACTAAGTTTACAATAAAAAAAGATAAAAAGTCACAGATCATCATGAAAAGAAAACCAATGAGTTATTTCAACTTCACTGATCTTGATTTTTTGTTCTCTAAGAAGCACTTGCAAAATCTTGCAGTGAAATCTGAAACATACCTTGTCTCTTTCTTCATCAACTGCGAAAGCATCTTTATCTAAAAGCAAAAAAAATTATTGGTGTGCTATCTGCTACATGGAAGAAACAAATATATATTCTGGGGGCATCCAAAAAGCCTGAAATGGCTCGTAGCAAGGCACTGGAGCAACTACTTTCAGATCCAGAAGATGTAGCGACCAGAACCTCAAATATCCTGGCTGGTAGAATCAAAGACAAGCAAGAAGACAAGAAATTACCAATTTGTGTCCTGTAAGGATGTGTTGAATGAAACCTTGACTTTCAGGTAAGGATTGATGTGGTCTCTTGATGCAGAAAAAAGTTTTGTAGTCTGATGCAAAATTTAACACAGGTCTGTATTTACTGGAGAATCAGCAAAACCAGCTATAGAAGTTCTTAAATCTTCTCCTGGAACCACAAGAGGCTCACAAGAAATACTGATGGAAATAATTACCTGACATGGTGTTCCTACTGAGATATATCTTTGCAATTGCAAAAAGAAAAAGCAATGCTATTTTAGTTTTACTATGGCATGTAGAATTTATTCTAACTGTAGGTCTTCTTGGCAACATCCAGGATCCCTGGAAAGAAGCCTTAACCAAAGGCATCTTAAACCAGAGGTCTGGCTGTAATAGAAAACAATATATAATATTCATCTGAATTATATAGACGTGTATACGAGACAGAATTATTTACAAATAAAATATTTATACAGATGAAAGCAGTTTTATACATGCTGTGCGGCCTCTTTTCAGTGACCTTTGAGAAGGAATTTCAGTTACTAACTTGATGAAGGAAGGACAGAACCAAGTAGTGGAAGTAAATGAGAAGGCGAATAATACTCAACGTGGTTTTGAAAGTAAAAAAAGCCAGACTAATGTCATTAAAACAACCTGCTTCCTCCTTAGGCAAGGCTAACACAATGGGCCTGGAGTACAACAAAATATTTAATTTAATATGCAATGGAAATAGCTCCGGAGCAAGCCATAGGGAAGAGTTGTATATGAATAAGGAGTTTCTTAAGGGAAGATTACAGCGGCCTACATTAAAATAGAAGTAATCAGCACAGAGAAACTTCTGGTCATATTCCTGATGCTATTTTATTTGTTAGTGGCCCTGGCATAGCAAGTAGTTGTGTGCCTATCAGATCCATGCATGATGCATCCTGAGGAGGAGTGGTTTATGCCATGGACATATTAGACGTCCAATGAAGTGCATAATCGAAGTAAGATGGCATTAAATGATACAAAGTACAGAAACACAAGCTTAAGAAGCACTGACAAGAGCTTCTGATATAAAGTGGGGACTCAGCAGTTGAAAGCAACGAAGCAAGACACTGTACTTTGGTCAGTTGCACAATGGCTACAGAACAAAGCCAAGCTGTAGACTGGGAGAAAATACTCGAGAAAAATCACGTATCTTTTGCAGTCCTCAGAAATTCACATGGTCATTTTACAGCCATTTCCTTTCATCAGAGATTTTCCTCTTCTCACACGAATAAACACACTGATGTTGGACAGAAATAACTGCACCAGCACAGGCAGCATCCCCATCAGCTACAACAGACACCTGAGCAAGCCACTAACACGACACTGTTGTAAAGAGGGCAGGACAAACAAAGAAGTATTTCAGAGAAACACAGGAGGCACCACAAAGGTATTGGCAAAAACTTGTTTAGAAAACTGCACGCAAGAGACCTCATCCACACTCAGGAACACCAGTGAAAGGCACAAGTGTGAAGACTGGAAAGTTACTCGTTTCCTCAATCATTCAATTTTATTACTTTGTTATCAGGGTTAAAAATAAAAAGGGCTGAAATGGCTTTGGCTTGCAAAAGCAGGCTGTTGCTCTTCATACATGCATTCTTCATACAGTTGTGCAAGTTATCTTACAGCAAACGTTTATTACTTCTTTTTCTGCAGTTGCAGATGTCTGCATTTAATGACTGTTCGGTCCCACGCGCCGAAAGTGTGTTTCATATTTTCCAACACCAAGTAATTTTGAGAAGGATCGTACTTGTACAAACCACATGTTTTTCATCTGCAATGACAGCACAAAGTAGCTGAAAAAGCTTTTTTTTTTTTTTTAGTGTGGGTAGGGGTGTTTAAAAAAAACATTCTAGGGACATAAGCCTTCAAAGTTACTTTAGGCATGTATCGGAAAAAAAAAACCTCATACCTTAAGGCATACAAATATCTCAGAGAGTGCCTGACTACATCTCTCCATCAGACCTAGACTTAGTGTTGGGGAAAGAGGCATGGAGGGCAGACAAGGAAATATCACAGTATAACAGGCTGGAGCAAGTGCTGAATGCCTCAGGCAAGGGCTTAAGATGTAGCCAGCTGTGGACTGGAGCAGATCCCAAGCAAAAGTGTTTTAAGCCTCCAGTATAAACTAGCATATCCTCAGACGAGCTTTAATTTCTCACAACAGCCTCCTTGCATGCCTCAGATATGGGACAAAATAATTAGTAATGAGCACAGCAAAACTGGCTACATTAGGAGTCAACAGAGCAGACCAAAGGGAGCTGCACAGATTTCAGCCTGAAAAGGGTACCTGCCAAATTAGTATCCACTGCCTGTGCAGTAGAACCTGAGACAGAAGTGATAATGGAAACCCCATGCTTTGCTTTGGAAATGAGACAATAATTGATAACTATTGCTTTATTCTCTGCTGTATTGGGATCTCACCTTTCCAGATAGGTCCCAGTAGCAGAGTACCCACCAATTCACTTCCTCATACTTTACTTTTTCCAGTTGTCAGTGAACAGGGTAAGCAGGATAGGAAAGGCAAGTGCTACAACGTTATGCTTCTGAGTGAAGAGTTTATGCATGCTGTGGGATCAGACACTTTCCAGATTTGCTTCTGATGATGCCTTCACCAGCCTGTGAGGCAACCCATCTGACCTCGGTTTCTGATCACCTCTCAGATTCCGAGAGCCAACTTCAACTCACGTGGTAGCAATAATGTGATGAAGTCTCACCTGAGACACAAAGATGCCAGGCTGTTCTCAGGTCAGCTCAGCTCAGAATACAAGTCACTCAGTTGAACGCCATGTACAAGTGATGCTGTGGACAGCATGTAAGGAACTTCTAGGGTGACGAAGCTGGTGAGGGGCCTGGAGAACAAGTCCTACGAGGAGCGGCTGAAGGAGCTGGGCTTGTTCAGCCTGGAGAAGAGGAGGCTCAGGGGCGACCTTATTGCTCTCTACAGATACCTTAAAGGAGGCTGTAGTGAGGTGGGGGTTGGCCTGTTCTCCCACGTGCCTGGTGACAGGACGAGGGGGAATGGGCTAAAGTTGCGCCAGGAGAGTTTTAGGTTAGATGTTAGGAAGAACTTCTTTACTGAAAGGGTTGTGAGGCACTGGAACAGGCTGCCCAGGGAGGTGGTGGAGTCACCATCCCTGGAAGTCTTTAAAAGACGTTTAGATGTAGAGCTTAGGGATATGGTTTAGTGGGGACTGTTAGTGTTAGGTCAAAGGTTGGAATCGATGATCTTGAGGTCTCTTCCAACCTAGAAATTCTGTGATTCTGTGAAATGTCAATCCTGCAGCATGGAGCATAGCCATGTGGTCACAAAGGTGACACCAATGATGATCCATAGAGTATGGATCATTATAAACAGGTTTGTTTGGCTGAATTTATTCATGTTGTAGTCTGTGTTATGCAAGGCCCTTAGCCAGGTATAATCTGCACATACATCAGACAATTTATGTGTGTACATAAGGAAGAGAAAACCTATATTTTTTTTTAATAAAGGAAAGTCATCTGTTGATTTTCCCCATCATTGCCACCTCCATTACAGCTTTGCCACAGTGGATTATTAGGCAAAATAGACATTCACTAGAAGAGACTTTTTTTTAAAAGGCTTAATACAAAAACTAATCTTTTCTAAAGTTTTGAATGAAGTTCTCAGATTCTGCATAAGCTTAATCAGTAAGAGAGGTTCATTTGATTCACTGACTCTGGCAGGTGATTCACAGCAAACAGGCAACTGCTTCTGTGACACTGTGAAGGTACCTTGCCCTACATTACACCGGAAAGTCTATCATAAATACCAAATTTATAAACAGACAAGATACTTGCACCATTTAAAATCAGACCAACAATGTGTCTCTACATATGCATTTCATTTGAAGCCAAGAGGGGCAGCTTTGCATTTTCTGCCCCACTTTACAGGTAGATGAGATGGCTTGGTGCTCCCAAAAGCCATTCCGGCTCCTTCAGATGCTTTTGCAGAAAGCCATTCTTTCCTCCGACTACGAATACACCAACATCATCAGTCCTGTATGCCTTCAACCCACTTCATAAACTTAAGCTTTGATCATTTTTTTTCATTCATGAAAGGAAAACAGAGCTGAACACATTTCTTAAAAGCTTCTCCCACAGCCATAAAATTTGCCATTTACCCACCCGTCTCCATCAGAAGCTCATCTCCAGCAAGACTACGTTCTAACAACTTTTCTTAGAAAACCTGAGCTGTGAAGGCTATTGATGCTTGATCCATTATCTGGCTTGATCCAAGGAACAGGTTTTCATTTTATGACTAAACAAATGAACCTCCACTAAATACCATGAAGAATTCAGCACCACGCTTTTAAAAATGGATGGCTTCCCCTGAAACGTCTTGGCCCAGGAGGTCTAAGTAGCAGCCTACTTAGACCTAGGTCTGGGAGCTTCAAAAAGTAGTTCTGGGTGAACACTCGTTCGCTTCCAGATCTAATATACTTCACAATGGAAAGCTGATTTTACAGATTAAGCAAGTATCATATTTTTTGACTTCAGTTACAGTTAATTGAAAAAATTTAAAGTTAAGCATTATCCCTACACTGCTGAAAAGATACCAATTATTCTTAAGCAACTGCTTGGGCCAACTTGACAGTAAGGAATTCTATTTCTGTTCTTGAACAAGTCAGTGTCTGTCTTCCCAATGCCACTGCCCTGCTGAATATCATGTAGCACAGCAATCTATGGCAGCTTAAAATCCTCAAGCATAGTAACGTTATTATTCTGAACAAATCTATCCCAGATTTGACAGCAGGCATCTAGGGACCTTTGGAAATCTCAATTAATTTTACTTCTGTGTTAAGCAAATAATCACTTAGTGATGCTAATTATGAAAAATAAATAATCTAATTAACTAGAGTTATACTGGATCGCACTGCAAATCACAAAACAGCACATTACCTAAGACACAGGAAGAAGAGAAATCATACAAGAATTTCATGTTGTCTTTTTGATATGGCTTAAAAAGACGGGTAATAACACATTGCTTCTGATTTTCAAGACGTGAACGTTTCTTTTAAAACAGATCACTCGAAGCACTGCAAAATGACAAAGCTTCCCTACTTGACTGTTTACTTCCAGATAACCATCAATTAGCGCAGGCATGCTTCTGAATACATAATGCATTACATTTTTTACTTTCAACACCTGGTGTCACCAGAATAACGCCGTATATTTCTACAATGCTCTGCAGTTGTGTGCGCTTTGATTTTAAGGCAGAAATACTTCAAATAAAAGTGGAACCATAGAAATCAAGGGAAATGATGCACGTAGATGGTTTTAGTGGCTAAATGAGACATTATCAGTTAACTGACCATAATGGGTCATTTAAAAAATGAACTCAAGGTCTCTAAAAGCCTTTGTCCCTTAGTCAAGGTGAAGAAAGACCTGAAGCAAAGCAAAAATTCTTCTGTATTCCCATATTCTGAGCAAGCCAAATCCCACACCTATTTTACAAAAAGGCTTTAAGTGGTCATTTCTTCTAAACCAGAAGTTAGTTAATTGCAAGCAATTTTTGTATGGGCTAATCACTAGTTTTCTATCCAGCCTAGGACAGCTGTATTAATCAGTTATCATGATGATTTCACTAAGAATAGACAGAGAGAGGCGTTACTGTTTGGAGCTCCCTGGTTCTCCAAGATACTAAATAAAAAAAAATTAATCTCAGAGAAGATGTAATTAATCTTAATCCCTCCTCCTCCCCACTTTATCAGCAAGACAGAGCCAATAAAAGACATGACAAATTCATGGAAAATGCCTAGACAGTCACAATTAGTAACCCCATACTTCATTGTTTTAATATGAAAGTAGATGCATTTATTCGCTCTAAACGTCAGATAATGGGTATAGAGAATGAAAGCTTTTTCAGCTTTTGATGCTTATTTCAAAACCCAAGCAGAATTAGGGCTGGCATTTTGATCAACTGATACACGATTAAAGTTCTGCTACATTTTTTTTAAATACAGCTTTTCCAATAAAAAAAAAAAAGGAATCCTGAACTTTCAGAAGACTCATAAGCTTGTTATACAAAGATCGAAATTACTGTATTACAACAAATGAATGGAATACTTCAGAGCCTTCAGAACATTTTGATTCTATTTCAGAAGAAAATTCTTTATCAGAAAATTGAAATACTGCACAAGATGTGGTCAAGATATTTCAAATTCACTTTGAAAAACACATTAAAACTGGCACTTTCCTTCCGCTAATTATAAGTTTTCTACAACAAACTTTCCATAACTCGCATTGTCTGTCCATAATTTTTCTCGCTGAGTTTACAGGAACTTCTATGGGTGTGGGTATTCAGGTGTTAGTCCTGCCACTGTGGATTTTAAAGCTGGTACAGAAAGGTTAACACTGACAGAGGAATAATTTTCAGGTGAACACCTATCTAGGATCTGCAGACAACGTTTGGAGGAGATCCTTGTGCTCCAGTGAGGCATCTGCTACTTTTCAACTGACAAGTACTTGACAGCTGAGTCATCAAAGAAGAAAAGAAAGCAACACAACCTTGAATGCTGCAATCAAGCAATTCAAGCCTAAGTAAACCAGGATCAAGAGAGAACAGTATCTCCAAATCAAAATGCTGATGGAAAAAAATTCATGGAAAGCAGAAAAAAAGCTGAACCCTGAGAAGAGGAATGCTGAATCATTAATAAAAAAGAGCTTTTCTCCCAATTAACAGATGTTAACATAAACAAATAATTTTTAAAAGAGACTACCTAGGTCTGGTGGACTAATGGAGTTAGACAAGTTTTACATGCATGACTTATTTAATATAATAACTCTGCTTCTTCTCCAGCTTCTTCAGCATTTCAGAAAGGGAAAAAAAGAGAGAGAAAGAGAGAAAAAGCTTTCTGTGAAACAAACCAGTGTCAATTGTTTTACAACTCCTTACCCCTTTTGAAAAGAGCAAAATAATTTAACAATCAGGTCTTCAGGAACTCTTTTCTTCCAAACATACAAGCATTTGGTGACCATACAAGCTGATAGGAAAAAGGCTGCCAAGACAGACCTAGGAGACAGCAGTTGGATGAAGCCACCCACTATTTCCAACATGAATTTCTGTGGAAGAAAGAAGGGATGTAGACCTTCCAGTAATAAAAATGAATATTTAGAATATACACAAAGTCAGTTTCCTTCTTCCACAGGTGGTAAGATGTGTGGATGCTGAAAACCAATCTGTCTTCTTCTATGGTAGTTTTTTATCTTGACCTTTGTAGAATTTTTGGCGCTGTTACTCAAGATATTCTCATAAGCAAGCCAGAAAAAAACATAATTTAACAAGAACTGTTGGCACGTAGGTTAGAAATAAGCACAACATTTGTTACACTCATTCAAGTAGCAGGGAAATACTAGTAATGAAAATACTGACTGACATGAAAAATGCAAGTGATGCCACAATGCACAAAGCTAATCTTGTGCCTCGCAAGCCTCTGCAGCAGCAATTCAAGTAAGGTCAGTGCTGAGTTCTAAGATTAGCCAGGAATACTCAACTGCGTAAACAAAATCTGGGGAAATATTAGCTTAACAGCAGCTCCGTATTAAGAGATTTGGCAGTTATAATGATCATGAACTCAGCATGAGTCAACAACGTGGTACTCTTGGAAAAAAATACCCTAGTGTTTATATACAAACAAGTGTATCATTAGGAAGGTACATGAATAGAAACTCCAACTCTGACCCGGTCACAGAGTAGTACGTGCAGCTTTGGGCACCACAGTTTTTAAGAATGGGATCAGTTGGACAGAAAGAAGAGAGAGGACAATCATAAGCCAAGAAATCATGAGGCAGTGGCAGCAGGAACACTGTACTGTGATCATTTACTTTAGAGCAAATAGGGTCATGCCTTTAATTGTATCAAAGCATGCCGTAAGAGGAAAGACAGAAAGCTTCGTTCCACATCCACTTTTACAGAAGAGCCAGTGAGCTTAAATTCCAAATAGAGACACTAGAACTAAAGACTAATCTACCTCCTGGTAAGCAGTGCCTAAGAATAGGCTAGACCATCCAGGAGGGTTATCAACTATCCAGCAGGTTAGTCAAATCTCTGTCAGAAACAACAGTATTACTGCTAAACTTGCCTTTTGCCTAATCCACTTCCTTGGCAATCTCTTAGCTCTCCTTTAAAAGAGTAAAGATAAACAGCAGGTTAATTCATACACTACACATGGAAAAGAACACTAGGTTTATGGAGAACACGGAAGAACAGAAAGAGCCTAATTCTGTGGTCCAGTCATTAGATACCATCTACTGCCACCTCAAGAAGAGATTTCTACATCCTGCTCTTAACCTGTTTAGAGACAGTACACTATGCAATCACTTGGAGTTTTTTTCCAAATAGCAATAGCTTTGAAAAGAGAGAACAAAACGTTGGCTTCCCACCCATTCCACATATCTCCTACCAAATATACTCGTAGATGTAATTCCGAAGTTCTACATTGAATGCTTTTTGACCCCTCGGATCCTGCCTTCTGTGCTTTGATGCAGCTTCAAAAGGCCAAGTTACAGCAAGATCAAATGTTCCAAGGAGACACAGGTTAGAGCTCTCCAAGTAGAGGGCATAAATCTAATTTTTTCTGCTTTCTAGGAGATGGTGCACTGAAAGACTGTTCTAAATCCTGAAGCTGCTCTTGGTTGCATCATGTGTACCTCTGGCACAGTTACCCATCTCTGGCCTGATAAAGCACTGACAGAAGGCAAAGTAAAGGACCCAGGACTCCACCACCACAGCTGGAACAGCTGGAAAGTTCACTACTGCCATTCCCTGCTGGAGGCTTCTGCTCCTCTAGTAAAAAGCAACGCAGACTTTCATCCTTCAGAGCCTGCATGACAGCCATCCCATTTTGCATACTGAGCATAAAAGCTGTTATAAATTTGCATCTAAAACCAAACGTCTTAATTTTATCTACTTTTCTTCTCAAACACTACTACTGTTCTCAGCTCACAGATCGGAGATTTTAATCACAAGAAGTTCTGAAATAATTGCTATTAGAGATTTTAAAAATATAAACAATATTTGGCTCATAGGCAAAATGTTTTATTTGCTCTATTGTTAGCAAGGAAGTGGTGAAGTAAATCCCTGATACTGATTAACTGAAGAAATTAACTGAAAATCTATACCCTCCTGCAGGCTTCCTCCAAGCTGTCAATGGGGCAACTGCTGATGTTAGTCTTCTAGACGCACAAGAACAGTTTGCACATACATTTATTTCCATGGACTGTTTTCTGCACACGTGACCTGACTGAAATTACTGAAGATTCAGAGGTAAATTGTTACACATGCATACGGGTGTAGTACAGACTCAGGCCACAGGTCTTCACCAAAAAAAAAAAAAAAAAAGCTAACATTTCTTAGAAAGAAAAGAAAATTAAGTAAGCAATTATATTGTGCTACACAAATTACATCATCAGCAGCTCTGCCCACAACACAGAAATAATCAGAAGATGGGATCCAAGAAGAGATACTGAAGCAAATAGTAATTGTGCATGCTGTTATTAGCACACTGCTGAGTTTTTACAGATCACAAAAATACAAGATTACTGAGAAGTTTAATGATTCGATCTCTTATCAGAAATAGTCTTAAGACTGTCTGCTCCACTGTCACTGAAAAGATTTCCCATCACTTTTTCCTAAACACACTCCTAAAGCATCACTACTACCTAGAACAAAAAGCCAGGTGATAAAACGTGGTTGGGCTGGTGTTCTCGGTGGGCTAACAGAGCAATGTAGAGCAGGGTGAAAGGAATGTCAAAGAAACAATCCTCCCCATATACAGTCTTGAAAATTAGCCCAAGAGATTATTTTTTGTTTGACCTGTTCAATGCAAGACCAAATCACCTGATCTGGCAGAGTCATGAAAGGCAAATTATCCTGAAGGCAATATCATCTGCTCCTCTCTTCTGATATCAGATCTACCAGGTCATGTGTCTGCTGCACCACTCTGAAGAACCCTGTTTACAATTAGGTTGCATCAACATTGAAGGTCAGCCACAAAAAGACAAATTTAAAATTAAAACATAATGAACAATTATGAACATAGAACAATGATGAACACAAAATTTAAAGGCCAGTCACAAACTTTATGCTCTAAATCATATGACATACAAAAAAAAATGAATTTAAAGTTCTTACATCAAAAATATAACGATAATACCTTTTGGTATTCTGTGATAGCTAGCAATATTCAAAGCTGAATGATGAAGAACTGTTGAATAAATATTTCTTATATTCATTGTGACTGTGATGATAATATGGCTTTTGATAAAGGCAGCTAAATGATAGATCCTAATTGGGTTTTCACATACAAAAATGCTGAAACCAAAGTTACATGTAAGACAATATAGACTACAGTTGGACAAATTAAAGAGATTAAGTCATTGTTTTGATACAGAGAAATTGGAAAAAGAACTTGTGAAGAAATTAATCAGGTACAACATTAAAGATACTTGGTGCCACCCGTTAATGTAGTAAATTGTCATTAAGCATACTTACTAAAAGATCTAGTGTCTCCTAGCAGTAAAATAACAGACTAGATGAACAGATGGATTCAGATATATTTTGACCTAAATTTCTTGATATTTCAACACGATAAGTAAAGGTATATGTAAACAAGAATAAAAGGGGGAGGAAAAAACAGCCAGCAAGTGTATCTCATGATGAAGCACCCTAGTAGAAAGATGGGAAAACACCAAAAACCTTTTCTGTCTTTTTCCTGCACCTATTTTTCTTCTCCAAGATGTTTTGTTTCTGTTAAGCAGGTTTTCTGAAGCTTAACCTAACTTTAAATAAGAACTTTATTATGTCTGGAACTACAAACACGGAATATAGTCCAGTGCCCTAGGAGAGTTTAATCAAAAGAAATAAATCATTAACTTAAAGTATATTTTAATCTCTTAACTGTTTCTTAACAGCCCTTCTTTTATGCTCAGTCTCTCTTGAATTGCACTCCTGTTAAAGACAATGATTAAGAGAACAAGTCTTGTTACTTACAGAGTTCACAGAAGTCAAAAGATTCTTTTTGAGTCCTTCATATCACCTTCCCCAAAGACACTCTTCCCAACTGGCCGAAGTTCATAAGCATATAACTTTATGTTATTTTTCATGTCTGAAATGAGCTTCAGAAAGATTTGGCCAGTGGCTGGATTCATATTCTGAAAGTTTTCCTAGCTGGTGTATTTGAACTACATCACAGCAAGCACTGCAGCCTTGGAGCAGGTTGGTGGTTTGATGTGTGAAACGTGTATGTGTATGATAAATGTCCTGCTGGGATTTATTCCCTACGTAATTTTCAGCTAAGGCAAAATTAAGCCTGGGGCTCCACTCCATAAATTGTGTCAAAACATTTCTCTCATTCGTATAGCTTCTCAGGTATTTATACATTTTCCTAATACAGTGCAGACTTAGCTCTGTGCAATGCCATCTAAATTTAATTTACTTATTCTCCTATTCCCACATCCAAACATAATATTTACCGAACATTATCTCCACACCTCACGTGCAGCACGACACAGAGCAGTGCTGTAGACAACAGCACAGTGCAAGGTGATGTATTTTTAAAGCTCTGCTTTCAAAGTACATGTTGCCACACTCCATCCCCTGTCGGCAAAATATTATGCAACACTGAGCTCGGATCCTTACTTGCTCATTCTACAGAAAATCTCAATTTTGTTTGCTCCAGTAAATACTGCCTCAAAGAAAATCAATAGAAATTGATATACACTCTTGAATGTATATAAATGCAGACATTAACTGCAAGATTCTATTTTCCATCTAGTAGTCTCTGGGTGGAAATCTCTTTTCACTTCACTTTGCTAACTCTCTGTAAGGTTGTCACATTCTCTTTAGAGTCTTTCTTTTGCCCCAAATAAGTTGTTTGAAGAATAACTCAAGGCCAAGATTGTGCTGACACTAAAAAAAGAAGACTCGTATCTGTGTTCTCCCCCTTGTGCTGGCATTATCACCTGCTCAGGCGTGCATTCAGGGGAATAAAGAAACCTTATACCTATAACCTTCTTCTACTGCTATCTAGGAGTCCAAGACCATCTCATCTCATCACATCTCAGCTGACAACCATGGTAAGTCATTTCTTTTGTTTCCTCTGATAATCATCTCATCCAATGATGTGTCGTGCCCAAGTGCTATTGCTTAAATCTGTCAGTTGCCTTCAGTTTTCCCACCCAATCGTTTCAGTACTGATTCCACTCTGAACTCAAATCCTATTCCCAACATAGATCCAATCTCTGTGACAAACACCCAACACCACAATAATTTCATCTGCAAGTTATTACTATGGATGCTTGCACTATTTAGGCCTTTCTCAAGCCTCCTTACATCCCTCTTCCATTTCCATGAGCTTTTCACGACCACCACGAGATTCTTGTTTCTTCCAGACGGTAACACTGCCAAGAACCTGCTGCCTCACTACGCAACAACTTCTTGTTCCAGGTGAGCTGGGTTGGATAAATCTAAACAAGAGAGCATATTCTGGCACTCATTCAACATACTGTTGCCAGTGCATAGCTCCATAACCCATTTAGCACAGGAAAAGAAGCAAAAGCTGGAGGCCAGCAGAATGTCATCACCAAAAATGAGGCAGGAGTTACACAAAAGGTAAATCAGAAGGCTGGTGCTTAGCAGCATGGAGATGGACAGCAGAGGGGAGGGCAATTACATCGTGTCTTAAAAGCTAAAATTATGGAGGTCCTAATGAAGGAGCCAATATCCAGTAAAATAAATATCACTTCAGTGGAAACCTGTAAAGATGTTGACAGAATAAGGTTCTTTAATGGTCAATATCATCCAGTCACACTTCCAGACTTGCAAACCACTTGAATTTGCAAACTTGTGTTCTTGTGATACCAACTGACTTCTTAAATTCTTGTTTAAGAATCACAACAAAGCTGCTAGACCAACCATTAACAGCCTTAAACACTTGCCATCGAGCTCAAAGCACGCTATGTGCTACCAGAATCCGAAATGTCCTATTACAGCACCCACAGTGAATTGCAGGTCATGCAGTTAGTTATATTAGTTTTAAAAAGACAAAAATAGTTAAAGAATTAAAAAGGAATTAAAGACAAGAGAATTACAACTTGAACCAGGGCCCTTTATGTACTTTGGCCTATCTGACATTTCCTTATAAATTAAAGTAACCCCTAATTTCTTCTAATGAAGCTATTAGCTAATGAAATTCTGGCATGGCCTTAGTCTCATATCACGACTAACACGAAACACTTGTCAGCACATCTAAATGTCATTCAAAGCCACCACAGCCACCATTCTTCCAACACAGAAACAAAACAAGACCCTTATTTCTCACTTACTACTTACAATCTCACTTCCAATATTATTTTTCTCAGCAATGTTTTGAGCAAAATTGGTTTATTTCTACTTTCATGCTAGCTTTCAGTCCAATTACTATATATGTGGGCTGTACTTCTCCTGATGGGAAATAATATAACCTGTTGCCTTTGATTTCTAGAGAAATTCACACAATTCTGAGATCCAAGCAACAACAAAACTCCTACTACAGAAGTCAGAGCAGATAGAATCCATTTTTTGGGCTGTATCTTGAAATCTGAGAGTGAAAGAAAATAATATCTCACTGTGGACAAGACACGATCATGATCACACCCTGATTTTAACACTAAATTTCAGTATCCACATATGCAATTAAACAACAAAACCTTGGGTTCGGTTTAAAAGAACTCAGAAAGAATGGGGTTGAGAAGTTCTTATTAACCAGAGAGTAGTATTCCTTGCATTTAAGTTTAATACTCTAAAGTCAGGAATCTATGCTGGTCACTTAGGCTTTAAGAGTTGAGGGATTCAGCTCACGTCTCTTTACATCACCATCAGCTACAAATGAAACTCACATTTCAAATGCAAGTCTTGCACCTGAAGTAGTAGATAATTAAGGCTGGGTAAATAAATCTCACTTTATAGTGCCCGTAGGAATGGTTTGATGCTGAAGCTCTCCTGAATAATTTGCTTCTATATTGCATTGTCAAGTTTTGGAGTTTCTGGTACACTGAAACCCCAAGTTCAATTAAAACCAGCTTTTGCTTCATGCTTCTACATATTCTATATGTTAACATCCAGAAATATATATGAGGAAAAAATTAACTAAAAACGAGTTCCATCCTTTAAAACAGTTTAAAATAAACCTAAACTGTCGTCACCAGCAGACATCATGAAGGATGTGCTTCATGAGTGCTCTTCCAAAACCGAATGGCAATGGCTGAGCTGTTCAACCTACATGCTTGAAAATACCAGCCTTCTAGCAGCAGTGTGTAATACAAGAACTGTGGGCTGCAGAACCTAAGAAAGGCACTGTTTTGAATCCCATAGGACCCAGTAAAACCAAACGATGTTATTTATGGGAAAAAAAATATAAAAGAACATATATGGTATCCATATATGGATAAATACTAACGTTGGTAATGTCAAGATAGTTTTATTATGGATTTGGATTCATATTCCAATTCTGCAGAGACTTACATGTATATACATGCTTGACTTTTATTTTTATTTTTTTCAAACACTATTAGGAAAGCTGCAGATTCAGCAGGAGTAGTCTCAGCACATCAAATTAAGCCTACACCAAAAATATTTCAGCTCCTGAAGCGGGGGAGGCAAAACCTGATCAGATTAAAACCACCTTGCAAATCAGAAGTAGTAATATACTCTCTACACACTGCCAAGATCCATTTCGAAGGAGGAAGTGCTGGTGAGATACAAGCACACAATTCTTACCAGAATTGTCAGCAGAAACAATAAACCCTACGTATATAATTCAAGTGCTGTACAAACTGGTCTGCCTACCAGAAGGCAAAATGTAACAAGTGATGTATTTTACTAGATACGTTGAGAAGTAGTCCTGGTGATGCAGATGGAGCTACAGCCAAATAACCAGGGTATAGAGATCCAAGAGAGGAATCATGGAAGCCTGTGCCTAGATCAGAAACAAATGTTTGGTAGAAAAGAGCTGGCTTTTATATCACGCCAAAACACTATTTGAACTGCCCTTGATAGTGTTACCAGAAAGTACCATAATGCCAACAGGCATTCTTGAGACTCATGGAAAATACACGCGCTGAGAGTTTTAAAGGTGATGAGAAGTGAACATCGATGTCTCCTTCCTTACTAGCAGTAAATCCAAACTCCTGACTGTCACTGGAGAGCCAGAGCTTGGCTGGAAGTGCAGCGTGTCAGCCCGGGTGATGCTGGCTGGGATCCATGGCACTCTGGCGTGCCAGTGATGGTATCTTATCTTCCCTGCCTTATAACTCATGAACACACCTTGCTGGACTACAGAAGCACGAAAGGCAGCAAGCACAAGTGATTTTCTCCCTTTACTTGACACTGACTAGACCACATCTGCAGTACTGCATCCACTTTGTGCCCCCCAGCACAAGGGAGGTACTGATAAACTGCTGTGAGTTCAGGGGAGAGCCACCAAGACAGGTGGGGGGTGAGCACTGCCTTGTAAAGAGGCTCAGGAAACTGGGCGTGTTCATCTCTTGGAAAAGAGGTGGCTCCAGGATGACCTAGCAGCAGCCTTCCCACACATTTGAGGAGGTTACAGTGGGTTTGAGGAACAACAGGTGTAGACTGGCACAAGAAAGGCCCTGACGTGATTCAAGGAAAAGGATTTCACAACAAAGACTGACAAGCATTGCAGCAAGCTGCCCAGGGAGGTTGTGCAGTCTCCATCCCTGCAGGTTTTCAACACATAGGATGAAGCCCTGAACAGCCTGGCATGCCCACACTGGGGACCCTGCTTCGAACAGGAGGTTGGACTAGAGACTCTTGAGGTCCCTTTCAGCCTTATTTATACTATGACAAAAAGTCGTGGGGCTCTTATCAGACCAAACAAGATGAGTGGAGGGAAAGATGACAGAGTGACTTGCAATTACTCTGGTATTAATTGATGACACACACGTTTAGAATTGCAACACTGTGCTAATGCAGAAAGCCTCCCACAGCTGAAGGGTGGTGCACACGGCATGATGTCCCCTCTAGTTAGACTGGAAGCACACAGGTAACAGTGGGAAAGGCAATGCTTTAGGGAAGGGATGAGAAAATACGATTCCACGTGGGCAAGAACTGCTGTCAGAAAGGCAGTAATACATGGGTAACTTCAGCTGTTAGTAAAGGTCACCAGCAATTACAGACAAAACGCTGCAGGAAAAAAGTTGTTGTGCAGGTAATTCCAGGGAGAGTGAGACAGAGAAATCAGGAGTGACAATGATATTTGGCGTGCTTTTCTTGAGATGTTAAAAGCAAATAGCTGACAAACACAGAAAAGAAATGAAAATGGCCAAAATCTTAATGTAAAAGGCATTCTTGAAAAACACCGTAATGGTAAATCAATAGAACGTTATATTGCCTCGGTAAAGTCTGTCCTTCTTTAGCATTACCTGGTGTTCGGAATTGGGGAAAAGAGAGCCATTTTTGACATGGTCCATAAAACGTAATTAAACTTTTCGAGTGAAAAAGAACAGAGAATTCTAAATAGCTACAGACTTGATTTAAGGACAGTAATTTACTACTGCTTTAATCGTTCTGCTCCTGAAGGAAAAAAAGCTATTAAGCGCACAAGAGACAGAGAGAAAGAGAGAGAATGAAGGTATTATATCTGCAAACTCAGTAACATCACATTCATACAGTCACTCTGGCCCCTATTTAATTATCTTTCTAATACTCACCCTCTTTGTCAGAAGCACGAGAAAAATATACTCTACAAGATGCAAAAAAGGTAGAATCTGTTCGTATAAAAAATGCATCTTATCATGGCAAGCGTTCTCTGCTCAAGCAGTTCATGTCACTGAAAGCGTCATGCAAGCTTCAGACTGAATTCCACCTACAGCAAGAATTATGAAAGTATTTGACCAGATTTAAGCCCAAGGAGCATATTCTTCTACAACACGAGAAACATAAAACAGGACACGAGTTAGAAGGAAAAAAAAAAAAAAAGTACATTGCTCCAAAAAAAGTGATGACATTCAAACTACAATGAAATCAGGTATATTTTTGCTATAATGCTGTTTATGGTTACACAGACAAATATTTTGGATAATCCATCAGTGAGCAAAAGCGAACCAGAGCTAGTACCAGAAGGTGAATGCCACAACATAATCCTAATATATAATAAATATCCTAATATCATAATAAATTTATTATTCCCTTATTTCACTCCAGTACACCCTCCTGACTGCACCTTTGTACTTGTACCTACACTCACAAACTCAAGACAGAAATCAGGCAGTCACCTAACCTCTCGCTTCCCTCAAGTTCCCTAAGAACAACACACACAACCATATAAACAGCAGAAGAGGGAAAAATAGGGTTACATCAGCAGTCAGATGCAAGTCCCTTTGAGAAATAAAATCTTTTGAAACAGACAGTTAGGTTACTAACTATCATGGGAGTCATGAAAACATATAGGCAGGATCAGAGGAAGGTTGGTTGGAAGGAAGCTTTGAAGGTCACCAAGCCCAGCCTCCTGCTCAGAGCAGGACTAATGCCAACGCCAGACACCACTTTTCCAGCGAAGAGGCTGCGTTCAGCAAAACAGTGGGTGGGAGAGACAGCAGGATGTCTGGTGCAAAAACAGACCTGGTTTGTGCTCTGTACTCTCCGGAGGCACCTAGCCTTCCAAGTTGGAAATCAGCTAAGGAAACCATGAACTGACACCTTCACCTTCATGAACTGACATCCCTTCTAAAGGATAAAAAGCAGATACTGCAGGAAACCAAGTATTCAGAGCAACATTTCTACCCTGAATCTGACCACACATGTAGAGAAGGCACTGAAAGAAAAACTGTAAGGATCAAACAACATGACACGTATTGATGTGACACATTCTCTTCTGCAATCGAGCAATGCTTTGTTCAATATTCCCGTAGCCTTAACCTCTTGAACAGAATCAAAGAAACTTGTTTGCAAAGTTGACGGTGAACATCACAGTAACTTGGAAAGCGAGGAATGAACAGGCAACAAGAATCCAAGCAAAATGAAGTTCTTGTACCACAGACATGAACTTCTTAATATTCATTGGCAATAGCATGCGGGTTCTCAGACATAATCAACACATTGGAAGTTAATTTCTTTAACACGTAAGCACCCTTGACAGTTCAGCTTTTGAGGTATTCGTTCTGCTTAATTTTACTTATTGATAGCAACAGAATGCTGTAATACGCTTGGCTAACAAGACACATTCATTTTAACGTAACTTGGACCTCACATACAGGGAGAGAGGAGATCAGTGCTGGCTGAGGATACATAGGGTTTAAAGGCAGTCTAGGTTCTTAAGGCATTTCTTAAGGGGAGGGGAAAAGAAAGTTGGAAATAAGCCCATTCAGATATGCTAAACCTGAAGCCTTTCTTAATGGCCTATGTCACGCTATGAACAATTTTAATTGTCAGGAAATTGCTTCTGCAGGTTGACTGAGTGCTTAAACTCTAACCTAGAAAGCATAAAAAGACAGGTCCACTCTTCATGTGGTCTGACACGACAACGGGTTGTACGGATTGATATTCCTAGTTGCGTCTCTGCAAGTTAAGCTCTACACAAGTTGCTGCCTTCGTATTCTCGAAGGACAGCGAAAGTTACAGCACTAGAAAATTAGAAAGCCCTAAAGCCAAAGACGAGGAAGTTAATTGCCTGAAGTTAACACAGACACAGCTAAATAAACCTGAAGTCGAAGCAGAAGGTTTACAACTCTCTAAAATGGAAAGGGATGCAGGGAAGGATGAGAAATTAAGTTCAGTGAAATGAAATACTCAGGAGGTTAGCCAAGATTAAAGAAAAAGAAAAGATATATGCAGTCCACGCAATGCAGGGGAAGCAATTAGCGCTCCGAAGCGTTAACTTGTGAGTAGATTGGTAGCTTCGCTTCATCTTCCACACCTAAGCGGCTTTCTTTTGCTTCTCCCTCACATTCAGACATGGGTTTTCGGCTAAAACTCTCCCCTGGACCTCACAAGGTCTCCCCGCGAAGCTGAGCTCCCCTCCAGCGCCACAGCCTCCCTCAGCGCCCGCCCAACGGCCCAACCGCCCTCCCCTCCCCTCCCCGCCCGCTGATTGGCTGCTCCGGGCGCGGGGCAACGGCCGCTAACGGCCGCGTCACGCGCCCCCCCCCCTTGCCGCGCGGCACCCACCCGCCAGCGCTGCCCTCGCCTCACGGCGCCTCCGCTTCCGCCCGCGGCCGCGTCCCGTGTGGGCGGCCCGCGGCCGGTCCCGGGGGATAGGCGGCGGGGCGGGGCGGGGCGGGGCGGGGAGCGGGAAGGGGAGGGAAGGGAAAGGGGCGGCCCCCGGCCGGGCTCAGTCAAGCCAAGGGGAAAATGAGGAGAAACGGAGTTTGTTCCTGGCCTGCGGCAGGACCTCGAGTCACCCAGTTCAAACACAAGCATCGTTACCACAGTTTAAATCGATTAAAAAGATAGTAAAGCTTAGATTTGTTACATGGCCCCTTACAGGTGTATTTGCCTCTCGTTCCACTGAAACGAAGTTGGAACAAACCCTTGGCAGCCCCACACCATCTCATGTTCAAAACTTGTCCTGAGTTGACCTGCTGCCGATTTCAACATCTACAGGGGCTTTTTTCTAACAAATACAAAAATAAAGCCCTGAACCACTCGACATGGACCGTCACAGACACACACCAACACCCGTGCCCTGTACCACCCTGCAGCTCTCTGATACCAAGGTTAACTTCTCCTCCGTTGCTCTGCAGCCTGTACAGCCGAACACATCAGCTTCTTCACAGCGAGCGGACAGTCCTTTTTCCCCAAAGCATCTAAATTGCCGTGTTTGTATGTTACTGGTACATAAAAACACTTCACCTTATCGTGGAGCCCAGCACACGGTCTGAAGCGGCTGTTATTCACAGTACCTGCAGCTTAGGGTGGTGGCACATGACAATCCTACAAGTTTGGCCACCTCTGCTTTTACATCAGAGGTTCAGTTGTGACCTCGCTGTTGGGTTCAGCATGCCCCCAAACACACAGTTGGTAGAGACTTACCACAAACTGTGAAAAGACGCACTTCCAGTGAACAGGCCAAGTCAAGATTCATGTGAGGATCAACATGTAATGATAGGTATGCAAATGTACATGTGCTCAGATGAAATGAAGAATACGTGCAGGAACCACCAAATAAAGATATTTAAAGTAAAACATGCAAAAAAAAACAACATCAGAACACAGAATCACGTTTGACATTCTGATAGCTATAGCTTGAAATAGCAACTTCAATTTAAGACAAAAATCTCATCTTTGTAAATTTACAGTTGCTTTAGATTGCTTCCAAAGCAACGAACCACAGCAAAAAGTCAATTTAACAAGAAGTTCTTACCATTTATTGTAATTGCAGACAAGCTAATTATATGTAGAGCTAGACCCAAATGTTCTGTTAACATAGGCAGAGATTTGACATTCAGTTGTTTTATCAGTTTCGTAAATTTAACTGTCTGCAGAACCCAAATCCCTCCTCATTTGTCTTATCCCATCCCCTCATCTAACTACTATAGCCCCAACTCTCAAGGCAAGTACCTACCACTTTGCCTCAATGCCAGTCTATTAATATTCTTTATACGAAGGATGGACTGTAGGAGAAGTATAGAGGACCAGATCAATTCATCTGAAAGCAGCAGAGTGAGGTTTTCTTCAGATTTGTGAGCTGATCATCTTAGTTGCCCTTTGAAGTTAGTGAAGAGGAATGACTGCTTCAAGCACAGGATGCCTCATATCTTTTTCTTTAGATGAATCATATTTCAGATTACCTGTTTTATTCCCATGGACAATACAGAAAAACTGGGATGAATAGCGCAGATGCAGATGTCTAAAATATGGAGGAATCTGTTTCCAATTAACAGGCCCAATATTTTTAACAAACAAAAGATTTTTATTTCTGAGTGCTCATACACACACAATCCACATCTCTAAGTCTTAAGTATGAAATTAAACAACAGGAAACTTCATGTACATGACATTGTTCTAGACATGAGAGAAACATACAATAAGGGAACTCTCTTGGAACTTTTTGGTGAAAAGAGGCTGTCATCTATAGCAATCAGTGTGAACATTTTTCTGTTCTGACTCCGTTCTGCGCGTTGAATCATTCTGTATTTCTCTCTTCAGAACTGTATTTGAACAAGAAAGCTTTGGGGAAAAAAAAAAGCATCCATGTTTCTTGATTTTCATACAGAATCAGACATTTTTCTATACCTTTCTTTTTATCCAGGGTGCCTGGTTTTGCACTATTCCAGGAGTCAGTTATGAGGTATAAGAAAACAAGAAAAGGATGATAATATAAACATTTCAATAAAGCTTACTGTATTACTTACACTCTCAAAATAATTCTGAAGACAAAGTAAAAAATCCTTAGCATTCTTATGATTCAGCGTTCTTAAAGTCTTAGGAAATTTTTAATTGAAAAATCAGTTGTTTGTTGCTTTTTTTGAACCCAATTTACGTCAACATTATGCACAATCATAAGTGTACCCTTATTACCATCATAGAAGTAATTACATTGAATTTCTATAGCACTAAAAATGATATAAAACAAATATCCCACCCCCCACAGTAACACAATAGGTGCCCAAAAACCAATTTAGAATAAATCCCATTGTCTGTATTGAAGAGTAAACACCATTTTCAAATGCCAACAAGGTATTCAGCTTGTTGGTGTATCGCTTCTGTTTAAGACTCATGAGTAGGAGGACAAACTGATTTCCAAAGAGGAATTTCTGCAACAACTTCGGTTTGTAATGAGCTAGAGAGAATTCATACCCCATACATAATATTGATCTACTGGATTTCTGTAAATCTAACCTGGCAGCCAACAGGCACAAATATACATATGAACTTCTTGATGAGAATAATAATTTAAACTCAATATGTCATATTCCAAATATACAGAAAAGACCTGATTATATTAAACATATATTTTCTGTTATAAACTAGCACGTCCAGCCAGATCCCAGCCCTTTAATACCTTGTGACTGATGTAGTTACGTGTTCTCTGTATCTGATGCATGCCAGGCCTTAAAAGTGTGCTGTTTGTACTGAACATTGTATCAATTTCAGCACATTTTGGAGTCGGTAGTGACTGAACTATACTGGTTATCAGAAGATGACTAACCATAACAGTGCAGTGTTCTGCTGGACCAGTAAGGAGACTTACCAAAAAGCATGTTTATATCCTATAAAGACATTCAGAAACTGCTTTCTGAAACTTCTGTCTGGAAACCAGAAGAAGTGGATACAATACATCAACTTGGGGCCCTACAGGAACCAATTAGCCCTGCTGAAAGATAGGGTGCATTAGCAGAACACTGCACGAATACAAACACATGCCTCTGGTACCTCAACTAAAATTAGTATGACAACATACAATTTGGGTATGTGCAATGCCGGCATATTCATTCATTCAAAGCCAAATTTGTGGTCAGTATTGCATTGCCAGAGCCTTGCTGTCTTGATTTATAGTTAGTCTGGAAAGAATATTACATTAAAGTAGCTATACTACTTTACCAAATGAGCTTTGTCAGAGGATGCTTGGGTAGCTCTGCAGTATTGTATTGTGCTCTGTAGACACACTTGCTTCTTGAAGCAACTGTCATTTCAAAAAAAAATGTAAAATTAGCCTATTATAGGTTCAAGACACAGATGTAGAATATGGTAGTCAGCTGGCAAGGCCATGCGACATACTGTCCTATGGCAGGCATTCCCTCAACATTTTAAGTGGTTCCACACATAGATGAGTTGTGTATGGGGAACATTCCACAATCTCCTATAACATAACCATTGGACTCATTAGGAAAGCTGCAAACACTGCATTGATCAATGTCTTCCTATGAGGGGAAAAAAGAAAGAACAAAGGAATGCAACAAGAGAGGCTGAATTCCATCATTTTAAATACAACAAGCAAACAAGAAAACAAATAAAACAGACGTGATGATTTCCTGAAGCAGGAATGTAAATACTGGCACAAGACAAACAACTTTGGACAGCCAGAGTTTAAACATGTATTAAAGCATAACACATTTTGAAAAGTGACACTGTATCAATGGGTACCATCTCTGAATCATCCTGCACCAACGTGATCAGCTTACACATTAACAGCTATGCTTATTTAACTGTCTCTTTCGCAAGCTCATGAGCCATGGGAGACAAAAATGGAATCAGATCGTTCCAGTTCATACCTCAGTAGCCACGGTCAGGTTGTTTGCCCAGTTACTTTTCCACAGAAATTCTCTCTTTATTTACCAACAATGCAGGAGCCAAAAGTTATGTCCTTAACCAGAAAGCACTGCAGTGCTTCAAGCCACAGGAATTAGCTCCTGTAGATGCTATTCTGTGTTTAGACCACCAACTGGCTGCGAGAGCTGATTTGTGGCCCAAGCTATCTGTGCTAGATGAGGCTGGCCTGCAAGAACAGACACTCTAGCTTACCCCTCTGGCTTTTTAAACTTTGTCCTCTTCCCTTTGCTGCTTGCTAAAATCTTTGCCTTAAATCTAGGAGTACTTTCTTCACTCAAGCATACCTCAGCAGTATAGTGTTTGACAAACCTTTTACAGCACTCATTTACACCTGTACAAATCCTACACTTCAAATGGTGGAGCCAGAAACAAGAACAAGGGCGTAATTCAAATTACAAGAGCAAACTGATGTGCTGGAGAGAATCCATTCTTCCACTGTCTCCGCAGGACTGGCGGTAGAAAGCAGTAATAAAACTGAAGTGGACAGATATTCTTCATACTTGAACAGATCAGGGTTTAAACAGGAAATTGCACTTTTTTCCAGAAACACTTTCAGAAATAAAACTGCCTTCTGATATTCATCCTGCTACTAAAAAGTCAGATGAAGATATCAAATTGCAAGTGAAAGCAAATATTGCTATTTATTCACAGCTGTGAATCCATCTGCATCGCTTTCGTATACCTATAAAAGTGTCCTAAGGGACTTTAAAAGCAGTTCAGGAGAAAAAAAAAAAAAAAAGATCCTCCAAACTCCAGCTGAAATGTTAGAATCTGTAGGAGGGCATAATTGGACATTCAAATGTGCATTGCTGGTGGTGGTGTTATTTTTGAGAAACAATGACTGAATCCTTTACATGGTCAAAAGTAACCATGTAACATTAACAGTAAACAGCATGCACTGATGACCTGAAAAGAAACATCAGGCACCGCCTTTCTTCTGCAATTGCTCCAATTTTCTTCTTAAGAGGTTGTAGTTTTCCTTGGTCCCGGGTGCCGTAGGATCCAGCTTCAGAGAGACTTCATAGTGCTTCTTTGCTAAGTCAAGATTTCCCCAGCGATGATAAAGCACAGCTGGAACGTCAGTGAAGAATTTCGTTAGCAATATTGTTGAATAATGCACAGCCTTGCCAATCACTTGGAAAACAACATTAAGGCATTTGTTTCCAGTGAGGGTCTCTCACTGGCTGGTGGCACAGTAGCTGCTTGTTCTGTTGCCAAATGCAGGAGCAAAGCCTGGGAGCAGAACTGGCATGGGAATGATGAAGGAATGAATTACAGTGGAGCCATAAATGGCAGCTCTTATCTGGTGAGCTCATTGCAGGTTACAAGCGTAGCATAAATGAACCAATTTGCAGCCACTGAAGTGCAGCTACCTCTGGGCTGGATTGTGCAGCCCTCTTGATCTGTCATATCATGTGATGGCTTTTCTGGTTTAGTGCCCTGTTCTTCTCTGGCTGGCAGTTTTTCTACGAAGTAAAATAGGAATCTGCCCAGCAGGAAGAAGGCTCAAAAGATTGCCTTTTCTTTTAAAACACAACAAATATGAAGCAAATAAACAATGCAGCTGATAAGACGTAGAAAAGCTCTTACCCAAATTACCGTGATAACTGGCAGCGTTTGGATTGGCTTTAATTGCCTTGAGGAACAGCGCTTCAGATTCCTGAATAATTTAGAAGAACAAGTCAACAGGACAGTCTACTCTTGCAGTATATAAAATAATACAAAATGTACACAAAATTGTAACTGAAAGAAACTCCAAACTGTGCCATATCTATACGATGCCACAGTATGTATAATCTAAGCCTGCATGATCATGTAGTTCAGGTGGCTGTAGCCTCCAGAAAAGTGACAGTGGTACAAATAAGTGCCAAGATTTCACAGGCTCACATTATGTTAGCTGAGAGCTAAAATAAAAAAATAAAGAAAAGTGAAGCACTAGTGAAGTTTATAAAGCAGTTTAACTTCCCCCCCCCCCCCCTCAGTTATATTATTTTCAAGCATTACCTGCTGAAGTTTTACCTATTTATTCAATCAAAACAAGCATAATATAATGTAGCATCTGAGAAAACTCCTTTTAGACACCTTTTCCCGTTAACAATTTTTACCAATTCAGGCTGGAGCTTTCCAGTAAAAACCTTTCATACAGATGTTTCAACATGGTTCTCTATGAAGAATAGCAGAGTGTCTGTTATTGAAAAACCAAACCAACTGAACTGTTTCTCACATTTCTTCCAAGCAACCTTTCCCATATTCCCAGCTGCAGTGTGTATTCTCTTAGGACTGTTGATGTCTGAGTACTTAGAAAAGCCAAACTCTCACCAAATATTCAGAAGAACAACTTACTGCTAAGTTAATTCCCTAATTTGACATTTTTATTTTACCAAATGAGCTGCTGATACAGACACTTTTGTTCCAGAGCATATTTCCTGTATAAGTTTAGAAAGATATTTCCCAATCCAAATGGACCATATGTACTCACTTGCATACAAGAATAGATACTTTAGAAAAACAATTTCACATGGATCCTGGGCTATGCTGTGTTTTAGAGAAAGTTGCTCATTTAGTTTCAGGTCAAATTACCTGGAGATAAAATTACCTATTCTAATGCACACACTTAATGTCCCAGGTATTTGAGAACAACCCTGGGGAAAAGGCCTTTCCTTTGCGCTAAGCTTTTGCTATTTAAAACTACACAGCACCACACAGGCTCTGCTAAAAAAGAAAATCTATCGGCCAAATTTTTGATTCTGCTGTGTTCTGAGAAGCATGACATAAGTCCCATAAGGGTCCCACAGGTGAGAAGTTTCTGATGTCAGTGACTCAACTTCGAGTGACTGAAGAGCTATGTCCGAATTCAAACCCAAAGTTCACTCTCCTTTCAAAGCGGTCCAGAGCACAGCTAAGGCTGCCACTCTCAAGCCAAGAAAGGCTGATGCTGAAAGTGCTTTTTTTTTTTGGTAAGGTCAAGGAGACCTCAGGTTCTCAACAAATCCTTTTGTAGTTCTTTTTGTACTTCTTTCTGTATCTCCTTTCTGTATCCTTTCTGTACTTCTTTTTCCTGTGGAAGGCCTATATGGATAGGACTGAACAAGGGAACCAGATGACCAGAAATTTATGCAGTATATGATTCTATCCTGCAAGTTTTGGCATTGTTTTTCCCTGGCATCATCACCAGCTCTAGCATTCTCATGCCCCGACTATTAATGTACCTAGATGAACTGGGCTATTTCAGACCCAAAGTGTTGATTTGGGTGATGGGACTGAACACTCTATCAGGAACATTACAGATAGCCCCTAATTGGAGGGACTGGTCAGTACACTGGAGGGGAAGGCCACCATTCACACTTAAACAGGATGGACAAATGGATGGGCAGGAATCACAGGGTCTTTACAGTTGGAAGGCACCTCTGGAGACCATGTGGTCCCACCCTCCTGCTCCAGCTGGGCCACCCAGAGCAGGCTGCCCAGGCCCATCTCCAGGCAGCTTTTGAACGTCTCCAAGGAGGAAACCCCACGGCCTCTCTGGGCAATCTGTGCCAGTGCTCCATCACCTGCACAGCACAGAAGTACTGCCTGTTCAGAGGGAATCTCCTCTGTTCCAGTTTGCATCCATTGCCTCTTGTCCTGTCACTGGGCACCAGCAAAAAGAGCTTTTGGCTCATGATCAGCTTGGTGTCCACCAGGACCCTCCTGTCTTTTTCTGCAGAGCTGCTTTCAAGTTGGGTGTCCCTCTGCATGTCCTGGTGCCTGGCTTGGTCAGGGATTGGACTAGATGACCTCTGGATATCCCTTTCCAGTCAAAATTATTCTATGATTCTAACTCGGTCACTTGAGAAACACCCCAAGATTCAAACATTTGTCAAGACTCGTGGTATTGCAAGGTAACCTCTTTATACACACCCAACCAAACCTAAAAATCAACAGCAGAATGGCTCTTGAAACCATGCAGTAGTCAGAAGTCCTACAATTTGTAATTTTTCCACTGCAATTTCTACTATTTTAATTTACTAAGTAAACTTCCACTTTCCTTACTGGGCAGGTTAACAACAGACTGAAAGCTGTGCTGTCCAATTACTGCATTTTTATGCCTGAATGTTGTCAGTTACACAGAGGGGAAGCAGCTAGTGTACAGACTCACCCTTTCACTGCTGATGTATGATGGGACAACATGTGCGGTGTGTTCCCAGAAAATATAATAAAACACATGCTCAGATTGGACTGACTCTCATTACTGTACATATCTCCAACCACACTCTGGAAACATTCTTATTGCCACCGCTTTGCTTGTAGAAGCATACTGTCTGATTAAAGGCTACTGATGGTGCATCATATTCATATTATTGCGGATATATGGTGTAAATATACATTCCAGTACATCCGGTGATATTTCAAATGACTCTGTCTTGCCAAAGCTTTAAATCAAGTGTTGTCAAGAAACTTGCACACTGTGTATAGCAAAGGCTTTGGGAAAGCACACTGCATTCCATCTGCTGCCAAGGCCACAGCACAAAATTGTTGTCTGGCTTTTTTTCAAATAGAAAAAATGCTGAATGTTTCCGATTTGTTGTACTTCTTACAGAAAAAGCATAGATGTATACATAACAAAAATACAGCATACGTATTTTCAAAGAGCTAAAGATAGTTTGATTCTTTGTCCATTGCAACAAGTACTTAAATGAGAAATCAAACTTGACATAACAGATGTTAATTAAAAAAAAAAAAAGCAAAAACACCAAAACAACTCATCCTGTATGTGCTTTTGTTTCTGAAACAATAAATCATTCATGAATAGATACAAACAGAAATCTTAATAGGTTGGGGGATTTTTTTTTGGTCTCAGAAAATCTATCTTCCAATGAAAAGAGCATTTGAAACTGAAGAATATTGTGTACTTATTTGAAGGAACTCTTTCATAATAGCAAAATCTTTTCAATTTTGTGCCTTTTAAAATATGAAGTACGAAAAACCACAACAAAACCAAAAAAAAATCAACAAAACCCAAACCAAATCTTGCTTTATGGCAACAGAGCCAATGTAGTATCAACTTTTATACAGACACATAAAAAGTAACCTAATAAATGAAATGCCTGAGGTTATACAACACAACAGACACAGCCAGGCAGCCTTCTGCAAATCACCTCCATCACCTTGACAGCCTCCAATCCCCCGTCTTCCCCTCCCCTCCCATACACAGTAAAAATCCTTAAAGAGCCATCCACTTCTCTCTGTTTTTACATGTGGAGGGGTAGACAAGAAATCTTAATCTCCCATTCTTTTAATCTTAATTCTATATTCTCCCACTTAAAAATAAACAAAAAGCACCAACAAAAGCAACCCTGTATCTCTACTTTCCAATCCATACAAAATACAGCTACTGCTATCATCAAATTTTCTAAGTGCACTTCCCAATGCCCTTAGTTTGCTCTCCCTATTATAACCCATCAATTTCAAGGTACTAGATAAGTTATATTTTGCTTTACACAAACCTACTACTCCCTGTTGAACTATTAAAACTGTCAGTGGCCCCCTCCTTTCTTCCCTGGGCTCCACTGCGCCTTTTGCTTTATTCAGGATGCAGCCTTGAAAGCTTCATTTTCTCCCACCATCATTTCCACTGTCTCCAATGCATTCCCATGCAGCATAATGACCTCTCAGAACTGGCCATCAAAAGCACTACCTGCTTTGTTATTTTTTAAATCCACTGTGACAGACTTGTTTTTCCTATACCTGGAGAAAGTTTCCTACCTAGTTTTCCACTTATTTCTTCTCCTTACTTCATTATAAACATTCTTTATTCTGTCAGGCTGCATATTATTCCTGCTAAATAACTGTACAATACTCTATTCTTTCATATTCATGACTCATCAAAATAATACTAGCAATTAACTCCTCCATAATGTTATCCTTATACATTCTGGATGTTAATTTGTATCCTTCTGGAACTTTGTTAATGTAACCTAAAAATATATTTTATAACAGCTTCAGGTGGAAACAGACTAGTAACAGAGTGTACAAAAAAATGAAAGTGACAGTCTAGAGAAAATGCAATGCGGTGGGTAACAGCATTACCAACACAAACCAAAGGAGGTGTTAGGCCTGCCAGGGCCTCTGACATGTGGACAGGTCATCACTCCACGTTTGGACATGACTGGAAATGTTAGTGGACACGGTAATTGGTGGAAAAAACACATCCATTCTATCAAGTCTATGAAGTCTAATATCAAAAAATCTTACTTCTTTTACACTAAGGATGTTCCTTCAGCACTGCTAACATTACAACATATCAAAAAAGCCATCAACCTCCCCCCAACAGTCACAGTTAAATAAACGATGTTTTTCTAAGGAATACAAAAAATTTGCTCCATTATTTATTTCTCCCTATCGCATGCATACATCGGTAACTATGGAGTCAATTAAAGTAACGAAAAATGTTAACTATGTATGATTTATTCTCTAAATATTCATACAATTCCTTCTGGAAAATATTTCTCTGACCTCAACTGCATTACATTTACTACTTTTAAATACAAGTAGTTAATACTGAAGTACCAATCGCTAACTGGCCAACTATATTCAAGGGAAAGTTCAATACATTGCTCAATGTATAAACATACCATAATATTCTGTGGTTACTTAGGTATCCCATCCTCAACCTGGGATTAGAGAGTCTGTGATATCTTCATTTTAGATAGCTTCTGAGGTAACGAGGCTAGAATTCATATCGGGTAATGGGAAACCTTGCTTCCTTACACAGAAAGAACTCCAGAACTAACATATCACATCTAATTTTGGACCCTGAACCAAGGACTTTAAATCAGAGGAGGTTCTCTCCGGAGAGAACCAGTGAACCAATACAAGACCCTAACTGCCCTCTAGTGTGCTTAAGAGCCTACTTCTCTTCAATGACCATTGACAGTTTAGGGCAGCAACCAATGTTCCAAAAAAATCCACCACACAACATGTAAAATAAGGTGAGATGAATTTAGGTCAGAGTCACACAACAATTCTGTGACAGAAATGGGCACCGAATCCTGACGAAGTCACAGTCCGCAATGACTTCCTCAAACTGCTTCTACAGAGATACACACAGTTTATACACAGTATATATGGTTAAAAAACCACCACCACCACAAAAAAACACACAGAGAGCTCTAGTTACCTACCTTATATTTTTGTGATTTCCCCAGTACATTTGCCAAAGAAAACATAAGGGAATGATCATTAGGTATTAACTCCAGGGCCTCTCTTCCAACTGCTTCTGCTTGAGCTAGATTGCCTGGGAGCCCACGCAGTGGAAAAAGAGAAGGCATCTTAACACAGCCTTACTAGTTACTTTTCATGCTGCAAGCACACATATTGTATGAAGGGCTGATTATACGTGTTTTTGAAGAAAAACAGGTATCTCTGACACATAAATATAAAGGCCTACAGAATAAGACAACAGAAAACCTCCATTTTATTTTCAACAAATAACACTTTTAGAAGAACAAAAGCAGAGATTCAAGAGTTCTGAAGTTTGGTCTCTAATACAAACATGCTTGCAAAATGATGTCATTTCAATTGAGGATCAGAAATGCAATTGATGGGCTGGATTTCAAGTGATGCTTTAAAACCACTGAGTTAGAAAGCATTCTAATTTTTATAGAGAGTGTCTTGGTAGCCAAATAAGAAGTAGATCTCCTTTTAGACAAATACAGATAAAACCGAGTTTTGAAAGACACTGAATTGCTCATTAAAATATACCATCCGTTCATACCTGTGTTATCAAGTAATATAATCATATTGTTCCAAGCCAAACTATGCTCTGGTTTCAGAACTGTAGCATTCCTCCATGCATTCAATGCATCTATATGGCGATTCAAATCTGCATACTAAAAGGAAAGAAAACTCTAGTAATGTCACTCAGATTTACTTGACTTTTCAATTATGGACTAAAGGCACAAAGATTATTAATCTCTCTCTTTCTGTTCTAGTAAAACTTGCTCTTACAGATAAAAATAAGAAATGTGAAAAGAATACTAGGGTAGCATGGAAGATAGACTGGTATAAACTAATTTTTCACTTTTATGCTGTTTTTTTTTTTCTTCTCTGGAAGCTGGTCAGATACATAGGCACCAATAAAGTGGGAAAGAAAATTAGCATTTTCTACACAAGAGAATAAGTAAATTTCCATGAATCTAAAATGATTTTTTTTGCATAGTTCTACTGCCTAACAATTTGTTGGAATATGCTCATGACTGTAAAGCAGTCTGATATTGAGAAATGATTAAAAATCTCTCTTAAACAAAAGATCACAATCTATATTTTTGGTTGGATGTCTTTATATGGAAAGTAGGACTACCAAATGTGATAAGAAAGGGATTATACTAGGAAAGCAATAGAAAAAAGCTACTGAAAGTAGGAAATCATCCTGAACTACAAATCAATTAAACTGGAATAATGTTCAGCATTTAACAACATAGCAAAAATATATGCACGCACAGATTACTCCAATAGCAATAATTCATTCAAAAATACTCACCAACCGCCCTAAATTGTAGTAACAATCTGGATATTTTCTCCTGTGTTTAATTGCTGTCCAGTAGCTTTGCTCTGCCTCTTCAAACCTTCTTAAACTGTTCTGTACTATTCCTAGATTCATCCATGCAGCAGCAAAATCAGGTCTGAATAAATTGGAGAAAAAAATAAGAGAGATGACAACTGAGCACTTTGAACAGAAGATCCCATTGTATCCTTTCTGCTCAGCTGCTACAAAATACTGCTTGGCTTTGTTCTAAACATACTGTATTTGTACAGCTAAGGACAGCAACTCCTCTGCTTCTTGGAGCTCATTTCTTTCTTTCAGAATATTTCCAAGGTTGTTCATGGCATGTACATATTTAGGATTCAACCTAAAATGTAAAATTTAAGAGATTATTATTATATATGGGAGACACATTCCTTTATGCAAATTGTTAGCTCTGCATCGCTGCAGAACATGAAAATGAATACCTAAGCATTTTCTCCCTGTTAAACCTTAAAGCAATTTTAGGATAGTTCAATAAAGCAGTAAAAATTCTAATACCTTACAGCTTCTCTGTAGTATTTGATTGCAGCACTTTGATTTCCCTTGTCAGCCAGGTTTTTGCCAACATTGTAGTGCACCTGAAAACACAGATGAACTTTTTTAGCCAGATGTTATACAGTCAGATATTTTGTGGAGTCAAGTTGCTAAAAATTCTTACCCCAAATAAATACAGACAGAATTTTTCTCATTCACTACTGCTTTATATTGTAGGTGGATCTCAAGACTGGACAATACAGACAATGAAAACAGCAAGATAAAATCTGAGGAATAAATTAATAAATCAACTTACCTGTTCTAGCTAGTTAAGAAAGATTTTTCACTCCCTGATATTATAAATGAGATCACGACACTGTCCCTAAGACTTTTTATATGGACACCTCTTGTCCTTCCTTGTCAGGTGACTAAGAGAAAGGCTGACTCATTCAAATCCAGCATAGCAGAAAATCTACAGCAGTATGTGTTGATTAAACTTTGCTTTCACTATAGCATAAGCTAAAAAAAAACAACACAACATTAACAGAAAAATTAAGCTAAGCTCCATATTTCAAAACAAAGAAAACTCACAAAGAATGCCAACTAGCATTCATCCCAGCCCTGCAAAAGACCCAATTATTATTGTCTTGATACAATAATGCATCAAACAACATTTCTGGAAAAAAATAAATCATGTGTGGCATCATGTTGAAGACCTTGACTGTTCAAAAGCAGAGAATGAAGGGAGGATCTAGGGCTTTGGGATAACTACAGGGAAGAAGATCTTTATCATTTGAATTTATGATAAGGATTAAAGGATTAGGCAGGAATTTCAGGAAAAAAAAATCTTAATTGGAAGACATTTTGTATCCTACTTTAAGACTACATTACATGGTCAGAGGAAGACTGAAGTTTAGAAATAAAAGTGTTTTGAGTACCAAGTCCTGCAAACAGACTTTTCTGCAACTAGACCAGAATTCATTCTGTAAATTACCTTACTATTTGAAATTAAGTTGTATGCCTCATCTAAAAAACTCTCACACTGTAATTTTTTCCATACCTCGAAAATCTAATTTAAATCCCTTCAAAAACACTACGCAGAAATTACTTCAGACTGAAGTACATAAATACAGGTTTGTAATACACTTAGATAACTCTAATTCATGTTATACAGTCAAAAAAAAGTACTTAATCTCATGTGTCCATCAGAGGATTAATTTTCATTGTGTTTGGCACAATACCTGGGACCCATTGATCCAACACACAGAGTTATGCTTCAATCTAACTGTTATAGTATTTAGTTGTTGAATTCCACCTCTACGTGATTGTGACTATGCTGTAACATGCCATCAATAAATCAAATTAAAACTTGTTTTCCATGCTCTCTAGAATAAGTGAAAAAGTAGTTTCACTGGTTTTAAAGATAGCAAAGATGCTGTAAGGCTTAATAAGTTTTCACAGAAGCAGCTCCTTAAGCTGTAAGGCACACAAATTCGGCATCTAATAAAAGCTCTAGTACAGCTTTCAAGTAGAAAAAAAAATAATCCAGGGACTTCCTTTGTACATTCATACAAATATGACAAGGTCCACTCCAAAGAAGCAACAGAATGGTACATTTATATCAAGGCATAGCCATTTATAAAGATCACTTGACTGTGACAAAAAATAGAATGGCACTGCTTTCCAATGAGTCATTACAGTAACATGATACACCTTGAAAAATGCTTCTTAGGACTTAGTATTATTTATATTATGTCTTCAGGAAATTTTTCGGCACACTATGACAACATTCTTACTAAACTGGATCTCTGTGATTATATATACTGAAGTTTACAGACTCAAAATCTATGTAGAACAAATTAGATTACTAAATATTGCTGTACTCACAGATAAAAGATAACTTGTGGCAAAACAGAAAAAAAAATCAAGGAAGAGTTCACTCAGTAATGTATATTACCCCTTAAAATACCTGAATTCACATTTCAATATCAGCGAACTAAGACTACATTCAGTTTCTTCCTCTAAAATAGTTTTGATTGCCTTTTTTTCTTATTGTTTTACATTTTTCAGAAATTGTAAGTATTACTGCAAGAAAAAAAATTTAATAAAAAGAATGAGGACAGAGCATACAAGAAAAAATTTCAAAAAATATGTTTTAGCTATCTTGCGTTATGAACATCCAGTCAGCATTTCACTTTCTGATTCTACTCATTCCTCAGTTTCTTAACATCCGTTTCTATTTAAAGCAGCAGTGGAAAGCATATTTTTCTCATGTAAACAGAACTGTGTGTATTGCAAAAATCCAAAAGATATCAATTATTTAAAGTCAAAACATCAAATGAAATATTAAGTGTACATACATATTTTGTGAACTGAACTAGAAAGATGTATTATAGCATTAAAACCAATAACAAGACTATTTACATTGTATTTCTTCTGTCCTCAGACAGTTTCTGCATGAAAGGAAGTGATATTTCTAAACAATACTCCCGAAAATTAAGAGTTCCTTGTTGTATGTATGTTTCCTAGCTTCCCTTCAAGACAAATTGAAGCCTTAGCTCCTCTAAATATGTTGGTGACAAAGAAAGTAAGAGAAGAAAAATTATAGCAAGCAAACCAAAAGAACCCCTCAGCCTAATATAAATACCCAATGATGAAAAGGGCTTTCAAGATAATTTTCAATGGGTAAATATGCAGCAATACACACACACACACACATATATATATTTAAATGCAGTAAGTTTTAAAAACAGAGTCAGGAGTTTTTTTTAGGCATACAGAATCACTTGAAAGGTGCAGGTTACTTTTGCTGGACAGCAATGTCTCCCACTTCTTTTGCCATTAGAGACAGATGCCAAGATGAGCCTTTTGCTCAACCAGGGTTATAACAACCCACATGCCCTCCGCTAAGCACAAGGCTGTAATTCTCCTTGCTCTCTCCTATGACCCCTATCTGCACAACGTGGGGACAAACACTTTCAATATGCCAGTGGGAGGGAAAAATCTGGCTTTTAAAAATGAAGGGGGCAGTGTGATGTTTTAAATTTAATCTCTGCAGACGTTTTTCTTCTGCCTTTGATTGATACTGCCCAGGACAACCTGGGAAAGGATTTTCCTTTCCTGGTTAAACATTTAAGAGCAGATATACCATTTCATTTTCAGATGAGCATTAATGATGGATATTAACTGGAAATGACACATTACATTATGCCCACTTGCTCCTTTATCAAACTTAAACAGGTAATTACTTTACAGTAATAGCTCTAAAATGAACATTTCTCAGGGATGAATAACAACACAGCATTCTCTGCAATGAGGGCAATTAGGAAAGAGGAAAGTACTAAAAACACCCCATGAAAAAAGTTGGTTATCTCAACAGGCATGCCATATTTAAAGTTAACATAATCATGGCACCACAGCCTAGCCCAAGAACTGAAAAACAGTCTTAAGACTCTGTTGTACATTTTCAGCATTAGAACAGCTTGTCTTTGCAAACTATTAGAGGTATAAGTTTGTCATGAAGCATTAAGAACAAAGAATGGTTAGTAGCACATTCATAACTTCCTCAGTATTCCAGGTTTTGCTACTTGTTTCTTCTGAAAAACCGTGGTTATTAAATTCTATTTGGTAAATGAAAGCTGGTAGCATGGGGAATGTTAACTTTTTACAATTATTTAAATTTAGCTATTTCCAATCTACCAGAAGAGAACGGTCACTATTTCTCATGTATTTAATGATATTCTTCCAAAATTTAATTATATAATTAATTAGATGAAGTCATCCAGAAATAAGAACTGTCTCTGGATTCTGAAAAATTGCCCTGGCTTTGCTAAGAGGGAAGAAAAAAATAACTTGACATTTCCAACAGTAACCTACTGCATGGCAGAAAAGCCAACAAGATGAACATCTTCAGGAATAATCTTCAAAAATCTAAAGGAAACAACGTGTACCAAGCTCAGAGAGTGAAGAGCAATACAGCAATGTCTAGAAATAGTGGACAGCAGTAGAAGGGCAAAATCTCATGTCACCTTATGCATCCACATCTGAGGCAGCTGTCAAGACTTCTTTCAGAATCAGTGGAAAGAAACACACAGAACAGGGTGCAGTCCTTCTGGCCTGTGACAGTCACATAGCTCAAGGTGACAACAAAACGTGCTAAAAGGGACAGTTTTTCCTCCAGTTAAGAAGGGAGCCTATCTGGCTTGCTCAGATGTAGACATCTAAAGCTAAGGGGATGAATCCTAAGCCAGTAAGTAGTCTGATATGGCAAAACTGTAGTTAGGCTTTCATCATAGCCTGTAATTAGATATTCCAGTACTTCAACAAAGCACTCCAGGATTAAGTTGCAACATACTGACATCAGTGAAAAGATTCTGAATTAGATCCAGTGAGCCTTTTCTAAGCCATTAGCACGGAATCATTCCAAATTTATAAACTACCTGTAACATATTATTAACATATCAGGTGGAAACAGTCTATGTAACTGTTCACAAAATCTGCCTTAGTAGAAAAGAGAGGCCTGGCTCTAACTTACACTAGTGCTTACCACCATTGAACTCCAAGAATTCAGTGAATCTATGCTGTATGCAAAAATGGAAGTGGAATACAGGCACCTTCTGCTCATCTAAGCAAAATACTGTTAAGTGTATTCAAAAGGTATACTATACACTGTATATAGACTAACAACCTTTTAAACCAACTTAAGCATAGGACCAAGCAAGAGTGACATACTCCTGGATGTAGCTATAACACGCTCCTTTCTCTCTCAAATAAATAAATACACACACATTACATATTTAAAAATATGCAACAGATTCTCTTTAGACAGAGCTGCCAGACTGTTCTGTGTCATGAACTTAAAGTCAAAAATCTCTGTAACTTCATTATGGTATGTGATTATTTCCAACACACTCCAAAATGACTAGGCCATGTTTATCAAAAATGATACTAAATTTCACCACCTTGAGCCAGATGCATCCATCAGTCAAGGAGGCAGATTTGATACTACGCCAGAGAATCTGATTTAGTGCAGTTTCCACACCTCCATCTAAGAGAGATATTTAAAAAGGTGAGTATGAAATTAGAGAACTATACTATTTAGAATCAAGATAAATTTATTTTACACTGCTCATATACAGACAATTTGGAATTCAGAAAAGCTGTTCTACAAAGCTTGAAGTAGGAGCTGCAGCTTTTGTTGGTAGTTGCAAAACACCTGGAGACACTAGGGCCCTGCTACATAGGGGAATTAAAGCATGAGCACTTTACACATATTAAAGATGCTCCAAGAAAAATGATAAAAAACATGTTATTATCTACATTCATCTTCTGGTCTGCATCAGCCTTGCACTGAAATAAATGGACTAATGAAAAGTCCCGTGGAGTCAGCTTTAAGGGAAGTCTGCAATTTCATGACAAGAAGAGATCAAAACAGAACCTAGCTCCATTTTTTACATTTACGTTGGTTAAAATTGACTGAAGTCCATGAAGGAAAAAAAAAACAGATTGGCTTTTAGGCATGGACTCTCTAACACTCTTGCCTAGTAAAGTTCCCTACTAATGTGATTTCAAAGTGACTCCTTAAAGAAAATTGGAATGTGAGTCTATAAAAACCTCCCCGTACACATCACCATGCTCTCCATTTGTGCAAGCTGTCGCAAGTAGCAATACAGTCCAGGCATGTCTAGAGGGCCCACTGTTGACAAACACAAGCTCATTTTCCCTGTACACTCATTGGCTTCGAACCAGCTGCATTAGTTCAGTAGCTTGCACACAGCTTATCGGCTCAAGCACAGCACTGTGCGAACACAGCTACACAGCTTCCCAGCCAGACGTGGCTTGTGTCCAAGGACCTTGGAGCCCAGGCAGAGTGGGGATCTGTCTAAAGTACTCTTGCCATAGCAGATGGATGGAGCTACACACAAAGAAACAGATTGCATTTGCTCCATTTATAGTATGCACTTGTCATTCAGAAGACAAGATACACTGAGGTCATCATTAAAAAGGAGATGGTTGCCTACCACTGCCACAATAAAATGCTACAGCTCTTTATCTATGTATCGAAATTTGAGATTATTCAAAGACATCACCATCCTGTAAATATTGATCATAAACGTGTTTTAGAGCTCATTGATGCCTATTTGTATTCCAGTGTGTGCTAAGTTTATCATTCCCTTCACAAAGTTGAGCGTTTCTTGGCTGTTTAAACTCTGTATCTTCATCCGTATTTTCTAGGTTACAGAAATCTAATCTTTCAAAACATCTGTGTGTTGTTATTAACAAGCTGTGGATTCCTATTCCGAGGCTCACTGAAGATAGCGTGTCCTAAAATTCAGACAACATCAGGGCTCTGTGGTACACTCCAACAGATCCCAGCCTCAGCTATCGAAGGACTGCTGCAGAGCTCACCTCTAATGGCAGGCTAGATGCAGTCTATGCTACACCGATGCTCAGAGCAGTGAAACATCTTATCCAGTCCCATCTCAGACCTTTTCCCTCACTAACATTTGCAAGGGACATTGCAGCTGTCCTCATTGCCTGTGTCTGAAGACTAACTAGCTCATTCAGCTGCTGTTAAAGAGCAGAAGTAGGAACAAAGATTTTATCCCATGTCCTGCAACTAAGCAGATGATATGCTTCTTTCTCCCTTAGCTGTGCTGGCTATACGCACCACTGGAAGGTACAGAAAGAAGATTATAGCATAGGAATTATTCAGGTGAATACATTTCAACTTACTTACATCCTCTTTGATATTTTGTTGTAACAATCTGCAATTATGCATACAATTCTTTTAAGAGATTTTCCTAGCACATCTGATTTGACTGGATGCTTTTTCCTGAGGTATATTCCCCTTTCTCCTCCCCCTCCTCACTTCCACCCTCAAGTTCTGAATTACAATTTCAGAACAATAGAAAATTGTAATTTGCACTGTCGGTATTGACTGTGCACTGTGTACTGACCGTGTTAACACCATAATTTAGGTGTCTGATATGTCATATTTTTGCCCCAATCAAGACTGAGGTCTACTATACCACAATACTTCAATTACACACAACCTCTTCCACTCCAAAATTCAAAACACTTTCTAAAAAGAAAAAAGAAAAAAAAATAAAAAAAGAAAGATTCAAAGTCCACAACTGACTTACTTTTGCATTTAGAGGGCACACAGACAGTGCACTCCTAAAAAGCTGTTCTTCTGACCTCCACTGACTGCTGCGGAGCGCACAGCGCATAACGTTTATCAGTAAGATTCCAAGGACTGCGACAGCAAGAATTTTCTTAAAGAAAGAGAAACAAGGTAAGAACAAAACCATTCAACTGAAACACTTCATCATCAGCCTTAGTGATTGTTTTGATAATACCTTTTTCTTGGCTTGCTTACTCAAGAGAGTAAATCCATATGTAAACAGAATACAATAGCCAATGCTGGGGAGGTAGATGACTCTCTCTGCAACTACAAATCCTACACGGAAGAACAGGTTACTTGCAGGAAGAAAAGGGATAATAAGAAATCCAAGTCCCAGTGTAAGAATCCTGCAAACAAGAAACAGATTCTCAAGTTAACGACAAAGTTTAATAGAATACCTTTTCCACTTAACATATAAACTTTATTAAAAAAACAAACAAACAAACAAACAGAAATGTGTATATGAAGCAGGGCATTCTAAAGCAGCCCATGGGAGCTAAATAACAAAATCAGATTATGTTTCAATAACATTTTGACACTTCTTCCCAGAATTCTAGCTATAATTCCCAGAAAAGCAGTGTTCATGCTTCCAGAGCAGAAAATAAACCCATTAAACATTAATTACAGAATTCCTATTAAAAATATATGGGAAAAAAAGCAATGAAAAAAGTGATCTGTCTAGTTTTGTAACTAGTAAGTCAGTAGCACAGGGAAAAAATATAGGTCACTTAAAGAACTTAGGTACATTTCCCACTGAGAGTGTTGTCTTTCCTAACAAAGACATCAATAACAGAATCCATTGTGTTTAACCATGTGACAGTTACTCATCTATACTCTCCACAGTCATTGGAGAGAGGCATTTCTCAAAGGCAGTTCATCTTCCCTGTTTTAGGTATCTACGTTAGGAATGAGTAACACTCAGCAGGTAACTCTTCATGGTCTATAGAAAACTTACGACAACTGAGAGTAGGAACCCTATGTCCATGTCAGGCCACAGGCTTGCTAGTTTTCTATTCCAGTTTATTACAAATAAGTCTCTATACTATAATGTAAATGACAAAATGACAAATCTAGAGTGAGGTACTTCTTAGTCTCGTCTCCTCCCTAATTGTCCTTGGCTTTCACTTTACTTTTGTCTTTATTTTTACAAAAAAAAAAAACACAAAAAACCACAAACCAACACCTGTTCAGCAATATTGGCTCAGTGAGTATTTAAAAGAAAACATGAAGACACTTGTAACAAGTGTAAACCCCCTTCAAAATGGTTTTATCTGTGCAAATGATTATGGGAATAGAGGAAAGGAAGTCTAGTGGGATGACAGCCTTTGGGGAGACACAGGGAAAGAAATTAAATTACAGAATACCACAGAAATAAAAAGAAAATATTTGGTACTCTGAAAAACAGGATGACCTCATTATGACTGAACTGCTAAAAACGTTAAAGAGCTTAGAAATTAATTATACATAAAATCCACGGGAATGGACAAAAGTTAACAGAAGTTAAAGAAGACCTTAATAAGACAGAATAGCTTACAACAAATTTGTAGTTTCTTTTGATAAAGTACAAGTTGTTTCCTCATGGTCAGCCTTCTATTTTTTAATAGTATATCCAGCATTTCTACCTCCTTTCAAGGCGTATCTCCTCTCTCTTTCATTATTAGGAGAGAAGATTAAAGGAGATGATGACTTATAAGCAGCAAGGGCAACAGCAGACTATTCTGTTCTGAGCAGAGATTACTTTTTACCACCTACAGTGTTAAGGATCTCAAAATGCCATTTCAGGAGAAAAATAAAGCAGCCATCCATACCTCCCCCTCTAAGTCTGCTTCCCACTAGCCTGTGTACAGTGATGGACCCAAATTGGGATAAACTGTAATGACAGCTATAAATATTTATTTGAACTGCATTTGCTAGACACTGGTTCCACTGAATTGTTAAAATTATCAGTACTGAATTTAACAAAATAATACTGTACTCAAGTTGTCCGGGCATTTAAAATTCATCACTGTCTCTTACCTTCTCTTATGGCTGTCTTCTGAGCACAGAGCTTGGCATATCAGGCCAATTAGGCAGAACCAAAGTGCTGCTAGTGCAATTATCCTCCAGTCGCTGACGGATTTAATGAGGGGTATGCAGCCCATTGACCAATCAAAACACAGCCACCAGGGACATAACAGCAACCATGCATTCAATGAATAGTAGTAATTATAGTTTATAGCCTGTCAGTCAAAAAGAAAACAAACGTTTATTTGATACTAAACTTAAGTGCGAGGTGGAGAAACTTTAGTTCTTGTTTTCTATCATTTCTGCTATTGTAAAATGTTTCTTATACAAAAAGAGGCCGTGAATACTGTTATATTACATCTAATTGCATATTTACTTAATTTACAGCTGTGAAATTATTATTTTTAATATAGTTACGTGGTTCTCCTATTCAGAGAAGGGAAATGCAGTTCTATGTTGTGCAACCAATACCCACATGTAGAAAGAATAATTTCCCAGAACAGGAGGAAATGTCAAAAGACAACACCTTTCTTTCAGTCTTCATCTCCAAAGCCACGTTTAATACAGAGGTATAAAGCCAATACATACTCCAAATGCACCAGACCAGAACTTTATGCTATTTTCTTCAATTGTGAAAGAACAGATGAAGAGTCAAATACAGTATGTGGAAAAAAGGAAGAAATCCAGCAAAAGCTAAACCCTTGCATTCATGAGACAAGTAGTGAGTAAATGGAATGTACTTCAATGCGTACAGAGCATGCTAAATTTGCTAAATTGAATGCAAAGAATATACTTTTTTTTTTTTTCCTTTTTCTCAAATTGCAAAAAAATCTTCACAGAAGCACAAGGGAAGGTGACTCATCACACATCTCAAGATGTTTAGACTGCCCGCTTTATTGTTTCTTTGAGGCACAGAAAAGAAAATTTAATTTGATGACAAAGACAAATGCTCTGAGCTTGCCAGAAAAAAAAACAAAACAAAACCAACTTCATAACTTACTCTCACAAACAGACTATCTGCAAATGAAGCTGGGTTGTCTACTTCAGTAAAAGCCGGTGGCCCTGTGCCCATAATCCTCCAGCGGATATAAAGTATACTAGCCCCTCCAGACATCAGAAGAGTTATCCTGAAAAGCAGCCCCTTTCTTAACAGCCCGGCATTCTACAGGAAGGAAAGAAAAATAACATTAAATAAAAACAAACAATATTTTATTCTCATCCTGCCTATATTCACATCTTTTTTTGTGACCATCTCAGAAAAAAGAGGCTGTCAACTGACATTTGTCTTTCTTCTGCAGTTAACAAGAAAGGTCTCAAGTTTTACTACAATTAATTGCAAAATATTTTTTGCAAACATTTTCATTTCATTTTCAATTTGAAAACTTTTATTGAACAATTCTCTTCTACAAATCCTCAGTGATTTTACAGTTGATATAATTTCACACATCAATTTTTGACAAGGAATTTGTGAAGAATGTAGTCTTTGGTATATACCACATTAAACTGATTAATGCAGGACAGTTTTTTCCACCAAAAGTTTTTTTCCACTTAGGTCTATTTAGGGGTAAAATTACATGAGTGCAAGAAAACTGCACAACTCAAAGCTGGGGGAAAATTAAAAAAAATTTCACAATCAAATGCAATTAAAAAGCCACACAGGCACCAAAGTCACTTTGGTCAGGTTAAAATTTTCCAGGAGCTATAAAAGAAATAATCCTGTTTTATCTATAGTATTAACTCAGTTGATTTACATTACAGGTTTTATAACATACACGTTAGGGTCTAAAGAAGGCAATTCACTTAAAAGCAAGAAATCTGAGTCCACACAGGTAAGTGATGTCATAGAAGTTAAATTTTACAGACTTCTGCTTCTTCCCTGTGAATTATAACTCTTCTTCTTCATGCTTGCACCAGTTTCATAAATGAAAAAAAAACAAACACAACCAAAGAAAAATAAAGACTGTTGTGTGCCACAGAAGTTCTTTACCCCTTTCCAGAGACTGGAAAGAAAATCATGAACTAAAATGATACCCATGTCACAACTTCAAGATGCAACCCCAGTCTTCCAGCACCCTACCCAGATAGCAAGTGTTAACTCAGATGGGAAGTAAAGGACCTAGCTTCTCTCTGAGTCCCTGTGTTACAGTGCTGCAGGGCTCCCTAAGAGCTGCCTGAATCCTGATGGCTGAAACTAACCTACAGAGCCTCGGTAAGTCATCAGAGATGCAGAAGATTGAAAGTGAGAGCTTCTCTGAAATGAGGGGTCATTTGAACCACTTCCCCCCCCCACTGAATGTGCCTGAAAAGGAAAATGTTGATAAACTGTGGATTTTTACATGGAAAAATTGACTAGATCCTGAAAAATATGGTTATGTGATCTCCAGCTTTCCTTTATTCCTACCTTCCTTCCTTAATTTGGTATGCTTCTATTATCGTAAAAAGCCTATCTGATAGTTATACATGATCAATTCTCTATGTCCACCATAGCAGCTGACACGCTGATTATTATTACCTATGATTGCAATATGCAATTATTTAGATCAATATTACTTATTTCTGAAGACTAAGAAAAAAATAGGCTTGTTGCATAAAGTAAGAGATCCAACAGTGTCTTGGCTGAAGGTATTTATTCTCTAAAATGACAGAAAAAATAAGTTTAAAAGCAATATTCTGACGGGCTTTTAATATTTGTAGCTGACAATAGAGTCATCATAAAACACTTAATTGAATGTCTAGGGAAACAAGTTTGTATTGTTGATTTTACATAAGCTAGCCTTTGTGCTCAAATGGCTATTTTTGCACATCTCAGAAACCAAAGTCGATACAATGAAAATCATTCCTAAAAACTTGCAACAAAATTGTGCTACAAAGGAAAACAGCATAGTGACAATTAATGTCTTATTGCAGAGTTACTAAACAAAAACTCTTATTCCGGATTTCATTTCATTTAACAGCTCCTCATGCAGCTCCTCAAAGGCCACATTTCACAAATCACAAAATCTCTTAGTAAGCAGAATTTAAGAAGTTGAAGAAGCGTTACCATATGTTACAGTCTTTGATTTAGAGTTAACTAAATCTGGCATGAAACTGAAATTTATCTCTCAAATCAAGAGGAGAAAAAATCTGCAAGTAAGAGAATTTAAGACCTGACATTCACCAAAACAAAACAAACTTTAAATACACTTCAATGAAAAGACCACAACAGATTCTTGTAGTTGGTAGGAGCTAAAAGTAATTACTCCTATTAAAATAAGAAAAAAAAAAAGACATACAATGCTTTCTTCACCCAGACATCACCGTTTAAAAGTCACAAAACAGAAGCACAATGCTTTGAGTTATTCATGCTTCAAGAGTAATCCTCCAAAAAAATGTTCACCTCTGACACATTTCCAACACTTTAATTCTGAACTTGATCTGCTTTAATTCTCTACAGCTCTTGACTCCTTTTCCTCATGCTAGTTGATTAGTCCCATTACACAACTCAATTCTTCAGCATTCTTATTTGCTGCCTGAAGTACTTCTCCATCCCTCAGCCATTCTTGCCCAAATCTATTGTTTCAGTTCTAGAGATTTCAGTTTCACTGATTTCCCCACAAAGCTCCTCAAGAACGTTTCCATTTCACTCTCTGTGAAGGAATTTAAAAGTCCTGTAGGACTTGCGTTACTCAGAAATATGAGCAAGACTTGTCTACAGTGAAACCACTGACCAATGCAGTCTCCAATGAATATTCCTTTGCCTTGCTAAAGCTTGCACCAGAGAGGCAAATGGTTTAGCTGTTCAACAGCAGTGATGTTCTAGTAGGCTGTTTATTTGGTTGTTACCAATTGTCCACCTAAAGATGAATGTTTCTGTGATTTGTTTATGATCAAGATCTCACAACAAATACTAGGTGTTACATTCCACTTGAGCCAATATTAGATAGAGTAGTACCAACAAAAGTCAAAAATTCAATCCTTAATGACTATTTGTGCTTAAATATTTTCACTTTCAAGTTCCCAGGCTACTCGGAACTGTCTCCTGTTTGGTATTCTAGCTTCTGACCCTGCGGAACTTGTTGCATCAAGCAGTCAGCGCTTCCACACCACATTTTTAAGATATTGTTGAGAGAAGCATGGAATGGATTTCTGTATTCAATGCATTTCTAACGTTATTCCATTACCACTCATGTTGAGGAGATGTCATAGCCCATTGCCTTACTTAGCTGACTGAAAATACCTCTCATTTTTATTTAACTCTCAGCAAAAACAAAACTGCCAGAAGTTTTATCTTTGTCTTATTTTTATCTTTGTACTTGACTGTCTGATTGGCAAGAATGAACAAAACCTCTAAGGACTCACCTCCAACAACTTGTCCTTACGTATTAACTTTTGAATGAACTCCAAAACATTTAGCTTGTTAATCACCAGTGCATCGAACACTGCATTCAAACCCTAAGCAACCAAAAGAAAAATAAGAACATAAGACAAAGTAGCTACACAAAAACAGTTTTAAAAAGCGCACCTTATATTCCACTTCTACCATGAGCTATTATACATCTTAATTCTGCTTTCAAACAAGTAGATAATAGATACCTTGCTAGTAACAACGGCAGAATAAGAAATTAACAACCTGAGCTCAGATGAGTAGAGCATCACATTATTGTAATGCAAATGCACCTGCTACATCTGATACCAGGATATACCAGGGATACCATGTACCAGCAAGCTACACCCCATATGTATGGTTACAACAGCATTGAACCACCTATCTGTCTGCTCTCTGCTTTCTTTCCTAAACGTTCTGCAGTGTAAATTCTGCAGTCAAGAGGTAAGGCTTTTGTCCAAGTGAGGTGGAGTTTTTTTAAGACTTTTTTTTTTCTTTTTTTCTGTGCAGCATAGTATCCTTTGACTGACAGGTTTCAAAAATATTAAAAGGTACATAAATTGTCACAACAAGCAAAGGCTGAGAAAGATTTTACATGGGTATCAGGCTTTGTTTTCTTGCAATTACATCAATACACACAGTGGAAGTTGCTGAAAAAGAAAAGCAGAGTTCTATGTAACATTAGCCACTACACATAAAACTAGAGAATAATCAGCTCTTTGCAGGACTATACTTGCACATATTTCCCCCACAGAAACAAAAAAAGTATATCCAGAGGTAATTCTTTTGAGGTCAATTACGTAATTCTGTCAAGGTCACCAGTAAAATCCAAACTCAGTGTTCCAGCAATCACCAACCATGACAATTCATGAATACTTAGCCTACATCCTAATACCTTCAGAAATTACCTCAATGTAATGTAAACTAAATGGGGAAAAAAAGTCATGAAAAATATCTCCTGGCAAGGTAAAGAGTGAGGACACCGGGAGGCCGTAAGTCTCTTTTTAACAGCCAAAGGGAGAAGAGAGAAGATAGGCTGGAGAGCTGGATGGTTCCACGTAGAGAGATCATCTGGCAGGTACAAGGCTTATGGCTCACTTACATGGAGATTAGGAAAGCAAGAATCTTGCTGAAAAATACATTCAGCCTACAAGGAATCTTTTTAATGTATGATATATCCCTTTATCCCTCTGACCTTTACCCTTCAACTCAAGGATAAGTATCATCATCCTAGCAATGCAACAGCAAACAAAAAATCCAGATCAAATAACAATTCTGTGTCTGCTAGCTCAAATAATTACTTCATGCCACTAGAAGAAATAATCACACTATGTTTTTTAAGAGAACTTCTGTTTTCTTCACAGATACCTTTGAAAAATACATCAGCCTGTGAATGTCTATCAAAAAATAATGTCCTACAGTAAGATGTTTTCAGTAATTTCTTCTACAATTTTTTCTAAGGCTGAGAAGGTCCTTGCTGCAAAGAATTCATCTGATTGCTTTATCTATGTTATTTAAAGCTACAAATCAGATTTACTGATACAGATATACAACTACGCAAAAGGTATAAATCATCGATGTAGCATTACAGGTAGCTTACCGGATCACCCAAAAGAGACTTTTCACTTAAGTAACAGAAAGCAAGAGTAAAATGAACGTGAAAAGTAAGTACATCTGTTTGCATAGACTGTTTACATAAGAGATGGAAATAAGAAATTCAGTATTAGAAATACATAAACAATTACCCTACTTATAATTAGAATGTTCAAAAAAAAACAAGAGGGTGGAGCTTCTAAAAACAGTCTCCTCCAGTTCATAGACTTCAGAGAGAGGTTTGTAGATCCATTACCTCAACAATTATACATTCAAAACCAAGGCCAACGAATGTGATACACAGTGAAACTAACACGGTGAATCTTAAATTTTGCAAGAAATTAACAAGATACATGCGAACTGCTTACAAAAGATAAAATGAATTCCAGCAGGTTGGCCGGAATACAATCGAGAGAGCTCTACTGGAATACTGTTTTTAGTAAACATTAACTAGTTTTCTGAGCAGAACAAAAAGATGTTCATGAAATTAGTTGTGGAGAAGGTTCATCCTTGTAGACTTTACAACTGCACCTGACAGATGCTAAGGTCAAAAATCAATTGATTTTTGGGATTCTTACCAGTATCGTAATTCCTTGTTCTTTGCACAGCATGGCTACTGCACCTAGGAGAACACTCACCAGCACCCAGAATACAGAAAAATGATGTCCTTCCTTATCTGTTAAAATAAAGCATGCCATACCATTAGGTTTATACATTTAAAGGTAAAGTTAGAAATTAAAATTAGAATTAAAAACAAAACAAACAAACAGCATCTAAACTCACAATCTTTTTTATCAGTCAAAATCTGGATACACAGACTTGAAAATCATTGGGCACCTCCTGCAATATGCTGGCATTTGTCCTTTTATTGCAGTCATTTTCTATTCTCAGAGACATTAGAAATCTCCTGTTTGCTAGATGTCTTAGCCAGACTAATTAGAATGGCAGAAGCTTCACACAGTTTTCACAATTCATCATCTGAAAAGGTTAATTCCCAATATTTAGACTCATTTATCATCCTTAGCTATAGTTCTATCATTACTGGCCACTCTCCTCCAAGCTACCACAAGAACAAGAAATTCTTTCTAATGGTTACACATGAAGCAGCACCACACACACAAACTATGTTAACAGTAACCTAAGGTACAAAGGCACAATGAGCTGCTTTTCCAGGGCTGCTACATTTAGCAAGTGCTATATGTCATTTCATTAGTACTGCTGTGGAATGCCATGAAGCTCAATAATTTCAGCATCTGATCAGAGAAGCAGTTAGTTCTTGCAGTTTTACAGCAGGGTGAGAAACTCTGGGGTTAAGAGATCAAGAGTAGCTACAGCTTCTAGTACAAAAAAAAAAAAAAAAGTCTTTAAAGACTGTACCATGTAGCTGAGTTTAGGCACTACAAGCAGGCATTTCTGAGATTGATATAACAATAAGCTCGACTACAGCCAAAGGTACTATCACACACACAGTACACGGGTACTTCACATAAAAACATGTCTGTCACAACCTCTACTCCACAGGTGCAATCAACAGAGGGAAGCACTCAGCTCATTCAGAGAGAGTTTCTCGATTCAAGCAACATGAGCTCTACAGGCATCACAAGAATCATTTGCCATGTGAAAAAAACAAAAGTTGAACTCTATATTCATCGACTGAACCCCTTTTTTATTCTCCTTGATCTCTAGAGCCGTACTTTCCTACTGCAGGTTGGGCCCTCAGCACTTAAACAGAACTGCAATAATCGTCTACGCAGAGGGCAAATGGAAGAAGTAAGGTTTATTTCACCAGAAGTAGGCACCTGAGAATAGAACAGAAAAGAAGAGAATAGAATGGAATAGAACAGAACATCAGGCTTCCTTTCTAACCGGTTGAAAGAAGGAGAACCCTTTAGGGATCTAGTCACCTGCTTTTCACCGATGATAAAGGGAAACTAGCATACTAACTCAGTTGTTGACAAGATACGAACCATCACAAGTGTCTGAGGATCTACTGACATTGGCTTCCTCTCTCATTTTGAGGCAGAGTACTTATTTTGTAGCAGAAAGAAGTTCTGAAGAACAGGAACAAGTTTTGAAGTTGCTTCTAGCACTTTTTTCTTACCCAAGACTTAAAGCTTCAACAAAGTGGATATTAAGATGTTTGAAATTCATTGCAATAAAAATCTAATGGGCATTTGTTCCTTCTCCCTCCACCCCAAATTATGTCCTTGCAGGTGAGGACAGAGTTAACATTGGAGATGCAGATATTATAAACTGAAAAGAAAGCCTCTTGAAGGACAGAAGTCATACACCTTTCAATACCAAAACAAAACATGGAAATACAAAATATAATGGCTAAACTAAAGAGGTTTTAGTTGTAACTAAAAAAAAAAATGAGGAAACTCTAATTCACATTACATATACAGAACTGAGGGTTTTCAGGGTTGCAATATGCACACAGTTCATGGAGAACGGGGCTTCAAAATTCTTTATATAAGCTTTGCTGAGAATAAAAGGGATCTGTCCTAAATACATGGCTTGAAGATCTTCGACTCTTCAGACTGCTTGCAACGCAAGACTGCTCATCCAGTTTTTGAAATCTGCCTTTTTTATTTTATATAAGGTAGAAAGAAACTAGTTGGCAGGAGGTGAGGATGGAAGGCAAACTAATTGACTGTGATGACAAAATAACAATCAGTCATCCCTAGTAAGCATGAAAGGGAGAACATTGAACAAAGTCAAATGACTTCACTGAGTTTACTGAAGTGTACTTTCTTCAGGTGAGAGGGTTCTTCTTCCCACAATCAAATTCTGGAGGAGAGAAGCTGGGATGTTTGAGCACAAATAAAGACTATGTTAACATGGAAGTTGGTAGGAAGTATATACAGCAAAGAGACACCAACACAGTGATTCACAAATGCTTTGATAACTTGCAGTGTGAGAAGCAACAGGGAGAAAAGGAAGTTCAAATTATCAAGGACGAGTATAACAATAGCACACTCATACAGCATGAAATTCATAAAAGCCGCATCACAAAAGGAGAAAAGGCAATTTATGTAAAGGAGGAGTTATTCCAATACTCAGTGAGAAAGAAAATGGACATTGCCAAGAAAATAGAAGTGTTCTGTGCCTTTTTGCTTCATTTTTCACAAAGAGGTCAGTTGCAATTAGCTGGCTTACACAACATCAGCAGGAAAGGAGCAAGAATAGAAGCAGAACAGTGAACAACAACAACACAGAATTTACAGAGAAGTTAATCTGTTTTAAATTACAGCAATTGATTACATTTACTCCAACAGGTCCTATACACCACAGAGTAATCTCAACTGTTACCTCTGAGACATCATGCAAAATGCATGAAATTCCAGAAGCCTGGAGTTACAAACAAACAAACAAAAAATCCCATCGTGCCTGCATGTCCACTATTGAAGGGTAAAAGAGAGAGGAAAAGCAAAGCTAAAGCATCAAAGCCAAGCTGACTAGTTGAAATTGTCCAGAAAACAAAAAACACCACAAGGTATTTTCTAGATGAGTCTCTAAAAGAAAAGGATATGATTCATTGTTTTCCAAAGACGTATTACAGCTACTTAAATCAAATTAAGTATAGTTTTTGACTTGGAGAGCAAAAAGGACTTTCTGGATGAGAGCAAACCTGTAAACCTCGACTTCAGGAAGGCATGAGAATGCCACTGGAGACAGTGTGAAATAAGCAAGAAATAATAGGGCGTGGATGAAATTATAGAATGGATACAAGCAACCATTGTAAAACTGCACTAAGACTCTAGGCCACTGTGCAAAATAGGAACATACATTCTGGATTGGGTCTTCCTTTTATCTATCTCTCTTAGGTATTTTTAAAAATTTGGATGATGGAATAAGGAATATTCTGATTAGGTCCAGAACTGCTGCCAGGCTATAATGGCTATGAAACATACTAAGGAGAAGATAGAATTCCTCTGACAAACTGGAGAAATGGTCTTGAAAACTGATAATCAAATGCTATTTAATAGGCACACGTTCAAAGTTGTACATAAACTGATTTGTGTTGTGAACATCCCAAGTCTCAGACGCCAGAAATGTCTCAGCATGTAAAGTGTAGCCAAGCTTATGTAGGAACCCTCAAATACAGTAAAAGATGGTAAAGAACAACAACAACGAAAAAACACAGTTCCATAGATACATTCGTTAAAAGATGAGAAACAAGCATCACGATCTCCTTCCCAAAACCATGATCTCAGTTCCTTTATTTTCTTTTGCAGTCTCAAAAAGTCAGTACAGCCATATACAGAACTGTAATATTATGAAAGTTCATCAGTTTGTGATTAAACTTCAAAGAAAGAGAATTTTAATTAAGAAATGTTTTATCTTGTGCTTTTTCCTGGGTCAATATGCACAGACACCCCCCAAATCCTCCCTGCAGAAATCTCGGGACTAAACTAGGACTGAAAAACAGATACAAAAGACTGGCATTCAGCAATGTCAAGCAATTTTTAACAGTGATTTGAAAATGTAAAGCACTGCATAAGCGCTAATTATTATTATAAGATACACACATGCCAATAGAAGTAATCAGCCTAACAAAGCACATTCCCCTAATACGGCACTGCTTCCCACCAGAAGAATCTTGTGTTAGAAAATGAAACCAATCTTTGGTTGGCACCTGCACCTAGTTGAAGCTGGTATACCATATTGTGAGTGGGCATTGTGCCACTCTGACAGATGGACAAGATTGTAAGCACGCCAAATAAACAGAGTACTTGCCTTTTTTTTTTTTTTTTTTTTTAAGCTGGAAAAACACACTGTTTCTATACCAACAAAAAAGGGTGTTTCAATGACCCCACTTTATGAGTACCTTAAGTCTGAAAGTCAAAGGGATCCAAAGAAATACCTGTGTAAGACATGAAGAAGCCATGAGGGCTCTTCCACTCAGGCTGCTGGACTCAAGTATAAGCACTATGTATGCAGAATTGCTCTAGGAAAGTGTTTTACAGTGTGGAGTCAACTGATCCTAAATTTATGAGCAATATGCTTACTGTGTAGATACCCCTCAACTCTGCCTTCCTAGATGTTAATCCTACTTCTTTTAAGAGACCTTATCTTGCAATGTCCTAAATCCACAAGTCAATGAATACAAATTCCTAATAAGTTCAGGATATGACGAAAAATACTACATGTTTAGAATACCAAGCTTAGTTTTATTTTAAAGTCAAGCTAGCAACAGCAAAAAAACAATTATCAAGTCAGACATTTAGGCATTCAGCATTTCCTCTCTCAAAGCCAACTGAGCATCTTAGGGCCTAACCAGGTGACAACTTGGAGCAGTTCAAGAAGTCACTGAAGCACGTCTAAATGCATTGCTACAAAGAGCAGGAAGAATTCCCTAATCTTAGAAGATAAAGTAAGAATCCATTGTCAGAGTTAACTTAAGCCTGAGATCTCCCTGCGTGTCTCCAATTCTCTGAATGTACATACCACTGCAGCGCAGCTCAGCATTTCACTTAATAATGAAACTTCAACAGCAAATGGCATTCCTAAACATCTCCAAGTACCTCAAACTCATTACATAGAGGATACAGTAGAGGGATTATCTAACCCTAAATTATACCATCTTGGACAAACAAAATTTAGCGCTAATTCTACAAAAAAGAAAGTTATGGTTTTTCATTTGCCCACTAAAAGAATAAATGGATAGATTTTCCACGTGCAACTCCTCCTTCCCAATGTGTTCAAACATGAACAGTTGGGCACACAGTTGAAAAATCAGGGCCCAAATGTTTAACAGTTTAGTCTGGAGAAGAGGAGGCTCAGGGGAGATCTCATTAGTCTCTGCAACTACCTGAAAGGAAGGTGTGGGGAGCTGGGGGTCAGCCTCTTCTCACAGGTAACTAGTGATAGGATTAGAGGGAATGGCTTCGAGTTGCACCAGGGGACATTTAGGTTGGACATGAGGAGACATTTCTTCTCAAAAAGAGCAGTCAGGCATTGGGATGGGTTGCCCAGGGAGGTGGTAGAGTCAGTGCCCCTGGGGGTGTTCAAGGCAAGATTGGACGGGGTGCTTGGGGACATGGTCTAGTGGGTGACTATCAATTAGCAGATGATTAATGGAAGACTACAAAGAACAGAACAAAACAGAAACACACAACCAAGTACAAAGTCATTTTTAGAAGTCATAGCATATGAGCAAACAGTTGTTCCCCTATTTCAGATCCATGCCAAGTATTACTCACATGAAGCAAATATCATAAACTCAACATTTTACATTACTCAGATCACCAATGCAGTTGGCAAATACATGCAACTGGATCACTGTCAAGGCTGAAGACAAAGGAAGGCAAAATGAATACTCTAGCAGTTTTAGAAGTCCTTATTAATTCCCAGAGATACTGCATTAAAATTCAACAAAGTTAATAACCCACGGTTCCCTTCAGAACATACCTAAACAGTTGTCAGCTCTTGCTGTCTCCAAAGCCTATGCAGTGGATTTGTCCCCACAGATGTGTTTTTAAAACAGCCAGACAGAATGAGAACAACAGATTAGTTCCTTGCAAACATAAATGTTATCCTATCAGAGTTCTGGTAACATTAAAAACTCTATGTTAGAAAAAAAGTAACAGAATTTTAGAACTTCAGTAAAACATATTTATAACCTATATAGTGTGTTAAACGCTGATACTCTTTGGAAAAAAAAAAAAAAGATAAAATGCTACGGATTCTGGCTAAAAGAAACTGTCTGCCCCCAAATCCATCAAAGCCATGAATAAACCACATCAGACAGGCAACCTACAGTATATATTGAGCTTCACAAAAATCATTTTCCTTTGGAAATTTTCCAGTCTGGCAACTTCTACCTTTCTAATCTCCTACTTTTTTTTCAGTATTATTTATACTTCCCCCCATTATCCCCCAAATACTCTTCACACATTTTGTGTCCTCAATCTCAAGACAAAAAAAATAATCTTACATTTATTCACTTAGATATCAGGTGAAAACAAACACTAACCAGCCTCTCTTCTATGTCTTTTATCACTGTTAGAGAAGACTTCAAGGATGACAATTCAACAACTGTATCTATCCTAGTGAAACAGATTTCTGCAACTCTGCTGGACACAAATCTCACATTGCCTTGCTGCAAGAACAGTCAGGTTCTTTATGAAAGACTTAAGATATTCTATGTATTTAATAACATTAGGATGCTGCTGGAGACAGAAGAGTTTATGTTACTGAGGACTAACTGTATCTGTACAAATATATACAAATCTAGCAGAACAAAAGGAAATAGGATGGTGTAACAAACTGCTAGATCCCATTTTTCCGGGGGATCCTCATAAAGCCACTATGTATGATTAGAAACAAAAGCCTAATGCAACGGAACGCACAGAAGGTTTTTTAGTTGTGTTCTCCCCCTCCTTCTTACTAAGACTATTCCACAAAGATAAATTACCATCTCAGTTGGACCTTGAAAGTGATGAAGTAACAACTGCTAGCTTGGACTAGCACTATCAATGTGCCCTGGCAGTATTACAGACTTTCTGAGCCTTGTGGCTAACCACACTTTGCCAGTAGAAGGAAAATAGTTTGAATTCTGAGAGAAGACATGGTATTTTTTCTTTGTTACATCTTAACAGACATTGTTTAAGTCTGTTCTTTAAACTGCATGTGCAGATTTTTAAAATTCAATACTCGAAGTGAGATCAACTTACATTTGGGACTAAGAGGGTTTCTGCTGTGACTCCCTCAAATCCAAGCACATCCAAACTTAGCTAAACTCAGATAAAAAGTTCTTTATTCCTTATTCATCCTCTTATTTTTGAATGACTAGAAGAATTGTTAGCCAACAAGGATATTCACACCATCAAAATGGGGACATCCAAGACTAAAGTTTTGCACTTGCTTTAATACAATAAAACCACCGAAAAGTCATACTTGCCTATAGCTACTTCCTCATACGTGGTTACCTTTTCCTACAGCCTTTACGATACAGACACTACTGTCCATACCAGCGCCTGATGGGTTGGACCAACCTCCCTGCTCAAAAGAGAGAAATCATAAAGACAGAAAGTAAAACTGTTGGTGGTGGTCAGTGGGTTTCAGCATGATACATGGGTACAGCAAAGAACAGGCATGCCATTTGGAGGGACTAAGACAAGCTGGTGGAGCGGGCTGACAGAGGCCTCGTGAAATTCAAAGACAGCAGCACACAGCAGACCAGCTTGGGGACTGCCTAGGCAGCAGCTCTGCATAATAGGAGCTGGAGTTCCTGGCTGACAGCAAGTTGAAGAGGAGTCGACAGCGTGGCAATGAAGAAGGTTAAATGTACACAGGGCTATACGACCTGCAGCATACCCAGGGGGTGAGGGAAAGTTGCTTCTCTGTATTCAGCTCTTGTGAGGCCACATCAGAAGCACTGTTGTACCCGATTCAAGAAACACATGAATAAGCTGGAAGTCCAGAAAAGAACCCCTAAGATGGTTAGGAGAGTACAAACTAGGAAAAGAAGCTGAGGGAATTGGTTCCCTCATCCTCCTGCCCTAGAGGAGAAGGCTGAGAAGGATCCAATTTCAGTCTTACCATTTGAAGAAAAGTTATAGGGATGACAGACTTCTGTGAAGTGCCCAGAGAAAGGAAATGATGCACCAATCGCAAGGCCCAGCGAAGTAAAATGCAATTGAACGTAAAGGGAAAAAAAATACGTCTAAAAAATACTTCTCAGGAGGGCTGTTAAACACAGGTTGCCTAGTGAGGCTGTGAATTGCCTTGAAGATTTTTACCACCCACCTGTCTAATGCTTTGAACAACCTGATCTATAAAGTGCCCTTGCTTTAAGTTGTCAGACCAGAGACGACCTCCAAAGTTTTTTTCTGACCTAAGGATCTCTATAATCTATGACAAAAACCTAGGTTGCTCCATTTTTGCAGCTACCCTAAGCAACAAGCCTAGTCTTCCTAAGCTTCTATGCAATGTACCCCCAGAAGGTGACAGAAAATTCCTAAGATAAGCTCCCCCCCCTCTCAGTGACCACTGAAATAAGCCTATCTCGTTCCAGTGACTACACAGAAAGAGCATGGAGAAAAGGCTTTTAAGTTGCATGGCCAAATTAGCTGGTGAAGGTCACAAAGTAGGGAAACTCAAAAATAAAGCTTGAGAATACCCATGTACATAACAGATACAAGGTGAAATGCAGCTGGCTTAGGAGGCTGGAGATCAAGTTTGTGGGGAAACTGCTGGTGGAGACAATCTCACTTACCTCTCTGTTTACAAATTAAAGGTTTTCACATTTAGGAAGACATGTCTAGGATGAGCAATGAAACCTCCCAGACCTTTCTAAGACAGTTTTCAGACCAGAACCATTCTGACCTGAAAACTTGATGCAAATATCTATTGTGTGGCACACTGCTCATTGGCCTGTAGCAAATCACATAAGGTTCAGAGGGAAGAAATACTCTGAAGCTTGGGCTCCTCCCTTTAGGGTCTGTGCAAGATCTGCTTAGGACCTTATTAGTGCTCTCCACAGTGCTGGATGATGTGTAAGTTTTCATTCTCTCATTTAGAAGATGCCAGATACTTGCAAGAACCTGAAATTGTCACCAATCTACCCAAAATGAAGCAGCTGTTGGAAGAGACACAATTATGTAACTTGGATACAGATTCTTCAGTACAAAGTCGAAACTGCTTTCAGAAGTCACTGAGGAAAAATCAAGTACTGAAGGTGACAGTAAACATTGAAAACTGATCTGAAGGACAAAAGACACAATTATGCTGGCAGACCATAGTTCTCCATAGCAAATCTGCTTAACAGACACAGTTCTGATACTATGATGAGATAGCATCCAATGAAAAAAAAACAACAACAACCAAACAAAACCTATGTGCTGCTTAGTATCTTGACTTCATAACATTTTCTTTTTTCTGTATCAATGACAAGAACTTTAGTACAACACTTTTAAAATTACACTGACTTCTAAAAGCTATCAGACTAGCCTTTGCAAGTTTTAAAAGCACTTAGAATATCCCTTACCAGAGTATACATCACATTCTTAATCATTCCTGAGATATCCTCCATATCAAAAGAAACACAGATTCCTTTTTGAGTCTCCGGTAGTCCTCCTAACAACTTGGCTCTTGAGTTGTTCAAACAAGGATAATTACCCCAGCCATACAGGCCTACCTCTATCAACAAACTGGAAAGCACATAGCCAATATTTTGTCTAATTCAATTTGGTGCTGACAGAAGAAACATCCAAAGCACAATCATAGCCAGTAAAATAGGTGAGAAAAGAACTAATGAGCAAGCGAGGTCCCAAGGCCAATTTTCATCAAGACATTACTAGCTCAGTTGACAGAATGAAAACAGTTGGAAAAAATAATCAGAAGTGAACAGGAATTACTACAAATGTAATTTGAAGTGACCAAGTTTAACCTAAACTTATGATATCAAGTGCAGAAATAAGCACAGTAGTTCTAAACGTGCTAAGCTCAATTAGCAGGAGTTATTCACAACATCTTAGAGCTCTCTGTGCACCAACTCACCCCCCTCAGGCTACACTAAGCTCTGCATTTCTGTGACTGTGTTGTTAATCTAAATAATTGCCAACTGTGGTTAAACATCGTAGGCCATGCCTATTGAACTGATATCACACAAGCTCTTCACAGCGCAGTTCTTCATGGGTTCACCAAATGATTCCACTATTTCCTGTGGTAGAACACATTCAGATACCAGACTGCATATTCTGTACAGGTTCTCCTAATTGTGAATTGTGAATTGATGTATTCTGTACTTATTTAATAGACTCCCACGAAAATTTCTCCACAACAGTATTTCAACTGCCAAGCTGCATTCAGATCAAATAATACAACAGATCTAAAAGCTCATTTGAAAAAACATCTAAGAAAGAACTTTCCATGTAAAAATAATACTGTTACCTTACAAAAACTCTATGAATAATACTATATTCAACATGGATATGCCAGCACTTGCATATTGCAGGGATATAGAGGGCTTACTCATACCAATAAATCTTTACTGTTTATTTAAAAAATTACTCGTAAGGTTTCTAAAATTCATTCCCATTTAGGCCATCCCAACACAATGGCATAAAGTATATTAAAACATTTAAGAAAATAAATTCACGGGTCTGATTTCTTTCTAAAATACTTATTAAAATATTTATTTATGTTTCTAAACAACAAACCATTTCACAAATAAGCCTAGTACAAAAACTATTTTTCTTAAAATAAATTCATAGTGTTTAACAGGAATTAGGGACAACATTCCCTTCTAGCTCTTCTAAAATTAAATACCTGCTAGAGCAGATTTCTTTATATTTTCAGATTGTATAAACATTAATAGATTCAATCCACAACAGTTGACATTTTCGGTTTTGCTACACTTAAATGAAATGTATGAATACAGATAAAATTTACAGTGCAAACTTAAAGGTGCAAACATAATGCTTACTTTCTCTGAATGCTTTACAGTAGCCAAGGAATGACAACAGAAAGAACAGGGCACATAGTAAGTCTGCTCTGCCAACAATCCCTGCAACCTTAAAAAGAAAAAGAAAAAAATCACTATTACCAGATTTTATTCTCAGAAAATCTGAGGTTAAAATACACACATACATATATATGCACAATGTGAATGCATACAATTATCACTGTAGGTTTTTTTTTTTATTGCTTAGGAATAGATGGGTAAAGAATTTAGCTTTAATTTATGAAAAAACTGCTATTTTAAGAAACAAGAAAGGACTATTTAAGAAAATGTAGACTCTGTCCCATTTCATCAGATTTTTGGGTTACATTGCCTTTCAGTAGAATTCTTTGCAAACATTCCAAATCCCTGCAAAACTGAGAACTCTGTTGAAATACAAATCAAGACTGTCTACTTTCAGAATATAAGGCAGCCTTCAAATTGCAGTCTAAACACTCAGAATGAACAAATAACTTCTAGCCTGCTGAGAGGCCTCCCTCCAGCAGTTTTGTTTTTTTTTTTTTTTTGTGTGTTATATTACTTGATTACATTAGAGCTACCTCCAACTGCATCTTGCTCTAAAAGAAGCTGTAGTAACATAAGAAAATCAGAACCTCATTCTGGGACCTCTGTATTCTGGATCTGTGCCAAACTATTTAAATCAAGAGCATTCTCAGGACCATCAAGAAGCATTGGTTCAAACCATTAAACTATTGTCAGTCTTGGTTTACTTACTGAGGCTCTGAGTTCCATGTTTCCTGAAGAAGCTGTATACAGAGGCCTTTCGGAAGCAAAGCAAGACAGCTACAGTTTTTTTGTTTGTAATGATTCAGGCACAGAAGCAGAAACTTTGGTTCTTGTTTACTAGGTCAGTTGTCCCATTTTGCGAGCAAGAAAGGTAAGTAAAAAGGGAAACTGTATCTTCACTTAGTTTAAAAGCACCTGCTAACCCTCCTTTCAGAAAAGGTGTTTTTTTTTGTTTGTTTGTTTGTTTTTTGGTCAGTCTGACATGAGGGAACAGATATTTCTAAAGAACTTCAGAGGGAGAAAGTAAAATGTAGAGATATGAGAGTAGGATTAAATCCACAAAAGCAGCTCTTTCCTGCTTTACCCTCAGCCTCAGTTGAGCGCCATAAAGGAGAAACTCCTGTATACCTAAATTGAGTTTGGAAAAACTTCTTCATTTATCCAGATAACTTCTCTGTTTCTTCTACATTGTAGAAGAGTTATAATAATCAATTAAATACCTATGAAGTACTTTGGAAGGTGACAATAATGACATGCCATTCTGTTTCAGAAGCTGCTCTCAACTAAGGAGATAAAAGTAAAGGCGAGATGAGGCAATTTTGAAAATAAATGCTAACTTGTTATAACAAAGATTAAGGGGCTAATAACACACATATGGTCTCAGATGACTCCAAATGTACAATATTCTCATCTTGGATACAGTATCAGGCATATAATCACTGCTAACAGGTAAACAGAAAAATACAGTTTTAAATTAGCATCAGGCATAGTCTTATGTCTTTCATCCATCAAATGTTACACAGAATAAACATCTCTTAAAATAGAGAATGGTGCCACAGCAGTGTTTACCTGTATGTAGAAAAATGAAAATGACAGATGTTTTTATTACGTAGCTTCTGAATGCACTTAACTTTTCAAGATCTGTTGTACATGACAGTTTGTTTTGTGCTGCACACACCAAAAACTAAAGCAGCAAACAGACAGATTCCTCACAATTCTATGTCAAAATATGTCATCTCATTTCAAAACCAGAATGTCACGGCACCTAAAATGATGAGGAATGCTCTCTGAGAAGATGCTGCCTGACATGCATTCATGCTAGAACCATAGCAGTATCATGATTGTTACTGTGCAACAAGATTTATCATTCACCGTGTAAATGATTACAAGCCTGTGTCAGCTCCTGGATCTTAGAAGAGACGCGTTACCTAAGCATGCTACTTTTTCCTCTTCCAATGTTTGCCCAAAGTGCATGCAAGTCTTCAAAGCTCACATAGCAGACAGACCACATCACTTGTGATTTATTTGACAAGACCAAGGTCTTAACAACAAACTGCCTTCTGACTTAAATATATTTTTAGAGCCAAATGGAATGAAAAATAAAATTATGGATATTAATAAAAGAGTCAATAGCAAGACTATGGATAAGACTCAAGAGAGATTTCACTTTGTATGTCAAAACATCAAAAGCACCAAGGACTTGTTTTACTTCATTTTGACATCTAAAACTGGTTTTGGAGAACACATACCACGAGCCCGTCTGACTAACATAAGGTGCTCTAACAAAGAAGCTATTCTGCAGGCAAGCAAGCACCACAGAAAAAATTGCAGGGTGTTTTAGCTACACTGTCAAATAAAGTGAGGTTAAACCTCAGAATTTGCAAATACAGAGCTTGCACTATCTTTAGGTGTTCAGTACATGCAATATCCCTAGTTATCTGAGAGGCATAGCTTTCTGTAACCTCTTCCCCATCAATTATGTACAAAAGGAATGAAAAAGGGCCAAAATACCCATGGCATATTGTCAGTGAAAAATCAGTGCCACATATGTGGAAAAAGGTACGCTGAGAATTCAGCGTTCATTTCTAGTATTAGAAATGAGTACTTTTCCAGTAGCTTAGCCTCTCCAAACTCAAAAACCAAAACATCCTGCATTGCTATTATTCTATATGTCATGTACTCATAACTATAAGACATGAAGCAATCAAGAACCAAATCCAGCAACTCCACCAGCATAAGGCCATAAGACTTTCTTAGCTATGAGTGCAAAGGAGCTTTTTAAGAAAACCTTTTCCTCTTCACTATAATTTCCACACAACGACTTTGATCTTTGGTCAGCTATTTTAATTGGCTGCTACGCACATGCCATATTTCTATTCAGGTTCTTTACAGCTTCAGCTTCCAGCCAGTTATGCTTTTGTCTGCACTATTAAAGGGCCCACTACTATCAGATTTCTCCTCCTCGTGTACGCAATTAGAGGCTGTAATTAAAAAAAAAAAAAAAGTCCTTTAATCTTCTCCTTCATATTAAAAATATAAACCCATGGAAATTGATCTCTCATGACATGGGTTGATTTCCAATCCTTTAATCATTTTCACAGCTCTTCCGAGCCCTCTCCATTTTCTCCCAGCATTCTCCTTGCAGCATGGATTCAAAACTGGATAAAGCATTCTACTAGTCACATACAGAGTTTGTATAATACTCCTAGTCCGATTTTCTAACTCCCTGCTCTTTATCAAAGCAAATGGGATTGAAAAGCAGTTAACCATTTGCATTCAGTTTATCTTCCATTCTTCGTGGCTGCTCATGTACTGAATTCTTAACCCAGTAATTAGGAAATCCATGTAGTTTACAGCTATCCTTCTTTAGTTATAGTACCTAAATGATTTAATTTATCTTCCTTAATAAGGTCCAGCCCTGTGGAATTACAAGGTTTTGGAAGCACTAACTATAATATTTGATTGTTCTAATAAGACATTCTAATAAGACGAGTACCAAGAGAAGCATTAAGAATATATATAAGCAACGTGTAGAGTAAAAGGCTATGTCAGAACTAATTAGCCAAGATAAGCAAGAACTTCTGAAGATATGAATTTTAAGAGTTAAGTATTCATTACTTACACATTCGGTGTGTACTGGATGTACAGCAAACAGCAAAGCAGCTAGAAGAGATGTCTTTGGAGCCAGGTTTAGCCTTCTTCCTTTATTAGTGAATTGCAGCCCACCCAATAATATAGAGAACACATCAACCATCAGCACGGAGATAATACAATGCAGTATTATATTGATGACATGGAAACCAACTGGGTAGAAGCCTCCAGCAAAAAGGTAATTAATTCTGTATACAAACAAAAGCATTAAGGTTAAGAATTGCATAAATGATTAGAGATATGCAAACAGAAAATCCAACCAAACTCGATTAAAAGATTATATTGGAAGCAAACAAACAAAAAAGAACCCCAAAGGCTGAAAAATAAAAGCAAACCCCAGCACGCGTAGTATTACCACTTCACCACCACAACAGGCTATAAACACCATCCTGATTTTACTCAAATATATTCACATGAGATACCATATTTAACATAATACCTATCATCTCCAAAGACATATGTTAATACTACTGTATTAATCATACATATGGTAAGTTAGATCTGGCTTTTGGCCAGCAACATAACTTCAATGTTGTAATGCAATAGTGTGCCTCAAATAAACAACCCAGTCTACTAGGGCATACTTTGGGCTTAAGAGACACTGTGTCCACAAGCAACTTCATGGAATTTTAAATAGATCCATGTAGTAAGGGAACTGATATGCACAGCAACAGATTTCCACTGATATTCTAGCAGAAGAAATGTCCTCACATTTGGACTGATGATGTGGAAACCAACTGGGTACAATCCAGCATCAATCCAGAAAGTAGTCAGATAGCAAGCCTTAGTAACTGATTTCTGAGACTGGCTAGAGACAGGTGTCATGCAAGTATCTGAACCAGAAAGAAGTGTAAATGAAAATTCAGTCTAAGAATAAGAGTTAAAAAAATTAAGAGTTAAAAAAATTAAGTCTAAGGGGATTAAGAAAGCTAATACTTGTAAAAATAACATTTCATGGACCATCTCCACATGCTTGTCTGTATTTTTGGATATAGCACTGACTGTAACCCAGTTCTCTCTTTAAAGTAACCAGAATATTACTGAAGATGGAATATACCACAGAGACCTTGAAAAGAAAGGAAAGCAAGTGCTGTGTAATGCACTGAAAGCTTTACTAGGTTTAAGACACTAACACATTCTCTTCAGTCATATATCGTCCTCTGTGACAATGCGAAGAAACTCCAACAAGACTGTGAAATCCATTAGGCTAAGTACTTAAAACACTAACACTGAACTCGAGTCAAAACTTTTCCTTGAATCTGAGGAGAAAGCGCAGGAATACTTTTTCCCCAAGCACTTAGTCTCTGCCTTAGTCTGGACACAATTGCATAAGCAGTGCCAGCTCCACATTCTGTAGCAGCGGGTCCCACAACAGAGGGCTGTATGGGGAAAGTAAAGAAGCTTATGGCCAAGATCTCAAATGTTCTCTGTGTTACTGTGCCCAGTTGCTACATGATCTTTGTACAAGGATTTGGGCAAGCAGTAGACATTAGCTAAGTATCTTTTTCTCAGACACTCACTTCAAGCAAAAATATCTGGGGGAAAACTATGCAGTAACCTAGTAGCAACAGGCCACATTGCATTGATACTATTTATATAAAAGAGAATTATTCAACAGGCCACTAGCAAAGCAGAGAACAGAAAAAAACAACAGCACCACAAGTGGCAGCATGACTAAGCAGAGGCAACGTACATCTAATTCCTTGATGATGTGACCTCATCAATATGTGACCTCAACTATATTGCTCCTAGTACCAAGTAAACAAAATGTAATTTATAAAAGGAAATACAAAAAGTCAAAATAACACATACTTCGAGAAAGAAACAATTTGAAAATTAAAACTCAATTTGAGATTAAGGTAATCAGTGTCAGGAAAGGCAGCCAACTCCCTCCAGACACGCTGTGTCTCCACTTTTCCCCCTCTTTCCCTTTTCTTGTTTCCTCCTCCCCAAAATCAATCAAGCCAATATGTGTTAAAAAACTTCAGACCTGGAGCTAAATGACAAGTCTCACCTGAAAGTCAGGACAGTCAGTGGTCGATACGACTTATGACTGGTATTGCTGCTGAGTTTGCTGCCCCAAAAGTCATGATGCCACAGGTCACCAAGTGGGGTTTCTGCCCTGAGGTCCTGAAACAAGACATCAGATTCTTAACATTTCAGTTTGGTTCAAAGCAGCCATAGCACAAACAAGTTATAGCTAAAACAAGTTCATGTTACCACAGACATAAGTGTTACCACAGACATGTTACCTACTGACATTGATGAGGCACCCTAGTTTTCAGTGAAGGTCAAATTTTGGATGCCCGTCATCATGAAGGTTATGATGCTTGGATTCTGTAGGTAGGCATAACTACATAAATACTCATAGTTCTACTAAATTTCATATCAGTTGATCATTTGGTGCAATTATTGAGATATAATGCACATAAAAGAACACAGTATTTTTGTAAAACATCTTTGATTTTAGGGCTAGGTTATCTTTCAAAAGAGGCCAAATACAAACTGTCACAAATAGCCATTTTTCTCCCAGTGTCAGAAGGTCAACTATTAGTGAAAGCAAGAAAGCAAAGAGACTAAATATAGAAAACAACAATTAGCCCTTTCTGAAGCCTTACTTTGCACAGAACACTATTCAAATAGTTTTTATTTTTTATTTTTTAAATCCTTAATACAAGAAAGCAAGAAGCAAATTCTTCTGCATACTGTTCTAAAAGATTAATAGCAGAAGATTAAAAAATTGAATGAATTATGTTAATTTGGGGTGGGGTCAGGGCCTATAATAAAAACAAACCCGTAACATTGCAAAGGATAAGTATACTCTTTCCTTTTATCTTCAAACTATGCTGATAATGGAAAAATCCAAATAACCTGGCTATTGAATGGAAAACATACACTTTGGAGAGGAAAAAAAAATAAGGAAGCCACCTTTTGAAAGAAATTGATTTTGTAGCATCTTCAGTTTTCTTTGAGAGCAATCTGGGAAGCTCGATCTAACATATTTATCTTCTACCCACCCCTTCATTCTCTTGCTTCCCTGGGGAAAATTCTAATAAGTACCAATTCATACTAGAGCAAACGCAAAGGTTAAATACACTTAAGGCGGAATCTATGAACAAAATTGTACCAGCTAATGAACAGCTTTCGTATGAGTGCTGGTATTATACCTGCATTCAGACCCAAGTGAGTCTATCCCCACCTTCTCTCCCTATTTTTTTTTCTTAAACAGACCAACAAATCAAAACAGTCCAAACAAGCAATCCAAAGAACAGTAAGCAGGTAAATCAGGTTATTGAAGCCATGACAAGGCTTACAAAGCCTGGTGTGATACGTCTCCCTTATTCTACATTTCCATCTCTATAGAAGACTGCCCCAAGGTGCAAAACTTCTTTAGTCCCTCACAGATGTTTGCATTGTTGAGTGACAGCTAAGAATTTCTTAGGTATTTTTGCTCCCAGGACTGCAATTTTGGCCTTCGGCACCTAAATTCCTGTTCCATTCCTCACTGGTATGGACAAACCCTAAAGGTGATAATCTAACTCTCAGGGAAGGAGTGAACGTCATCAGCAGTCCACTAAATCAATCAACATGGCCTGCTTTTACAGGGGCAAGTTGGGACTGGGTTGTATTGCAGCCTTTGTACTCTGCAAGGGGGATTTGTTGGTGGCAGTGAAGCCCTCAGACTGCTGTTCCAGCCAGCAGCACTGTTCCTTATGCGTGTTTACCTAAGAAATGGACTATGAAAGAAACTTTCTTCTTCTTTTTTTTTTTTTAAAGGAAGTAGCACAATTTTAAAAGTATGTTCTCTATGTCACAGATAACCATAATAACATGAGATTGGAAATATTCGAGATGAGTAAGGCTAGATTTCCCGCTCATCTTCAGTCAGCCTTCTTTTGTCTTCAACAGGCAGGATACAGGAAACGCTGAATACCTGGAAGGATTTAGTGATTAGATTATACTTCCTTATGACCCAGAAATCTTCAGTCACGTATCTTGTTGCCCAGAGGTTGTGGGTGCCCCATCCCTAGAGGTGTTCAAGGCCAGGTTAGATGAGGCCCTGGGCAACCCAGTCTGGTGGAAGGCACCCCTGCCTATGGCAGGGGGGTTGGAACTGGATGGTCTTTCAGGTAGGTCCCTTCCAACCTGAGCCTTTCTATGATTCTATCATTGTTCATATACCTAAGTTTTCTTAGAGAAAGTTATTTACATCAATTTTGCCACACAGTGGACTTACCCTAAAAAGGAAATTGTTTGCTCTAGGAGTCACAACTGTTTAAAAGTTAAGTATGCTTTTCCCATACATACATATGAAAGTACAAAGCAAAGAATCTCTAAAGATTTGGTAGCAGCAGCCTACACAAGGCAGGGTTCAATACCTGAAGAAAGGTCAAGTTTTTCTATATGAAGGCTTATGCAAAAAGACACATCGTGTCTGAAGTTTGTCCTAATACAGCTGTTTGACTTGCCAAGCAAGAAAATACATTGCTTAATATAATAGGGTGCTTAAAGGTTGCTTAAAGAGCTGGCTGACGTCATCGTGGGACCTCTCTCAATTATTTTTCAACGATCTTGGCAATCTGTAGAGGTCCCAGTAGACTGGAAGCTGGCAAATGTTGTGCCAATTTTCAAGAAGGGTAAGAAAGAAGACCCTAGCAATTACAGGCCTGTCAGTCTCATGTCAGTGCCTGGTAAAATTATGGAGAAGATCCTTGAAGTTATTGAAGTGCACCTGGGGGACAATGTAGTCACTGGTCCCAGCCAACATGGGTTCATGAGGGGTAGGTCCTCCCTAACAAATTTGATTTCCTTTTATGATAAGATCACCCATCTAGGCAACCAAGTGAAACCAGCTGATGTGATCTTTTTGTACTTCAGCAAGGCTTTTGACACAGTTTCCCATAGGATCCTACTGGACAAAATGTCCAGCACACAACTTAACAAAAACATCATACAATGGGTAAGCAATTGGCTGATGGGCAGGGCTCAAAGGGTTGTGGTAAATGGGGCCACATCTGGATGGCGGACGGTCATTAGTGGGGTCTGTCAAGTCTCCATTTTAGGGCCAGTCCCCTTCAATGTTTTTATAAATGAGTTGGATGTAGGACTAGGAGTTCTGAGCAAATTTGCCAATGACACCAAACTTGGAGGAGTTGTAGACTTGGATGAGGGTGGAAGGGCCTTGCAGAGAGACCTGGGTGATCACCAACTGCATGAAGTTTAACAAAAGCAAGTGCCAGGTCCTGCACCTGGGACGGGAAACCCTTGCTGTATGTACAGACTGGGCGATGAGACGCTGTAGAGCAGCCACGCAGAGAGGGATCTGAAGGTGGTGGTTGACAGCAAGTTGAATATGAGCCAGCAGTGTGCCCTGGCAGCCAGGAGGGCCAACCGTACCCTGAGGTGCATCAAGTACAGCATCGCTAGTCGGTTGAAGGAGGTGATTGTCCCACTCTACTTTGTGCTGGTGTGGCCTCACCTCAAGTACTGTGTACAGTTACGGGCACCACAGTACAAGAAGGACATCAAACTGCTGGAGTGTCCAGAGGAGGGCGACAAAGATGGTGAAGAGCCATGAGGGGAAGATGTATAAGGAGCGGCTGAGGGCACTGGGCCTGTTCGGCCTGGAGAAGAGGAGGCTGAGGGGAGACCTCATCGGGGTCTACAGCATCCTGGAGAGGGGAAGTGGAGAGGCAGGTGACCTATTCTCTGTAAACACCAGTGATAGGACCTGCAGGAACGGTGTTAAGCTGAGGCAGGGGAAGTTTAGGCTGGACATCAGGAAGAGGTTCTTCACTGAGAGTGGTTGCACACTGGAACAGGCTCCCCAGTGAAGCAGTCACTGCACCAAGCCTGTCTGAATTTAAGAAGCGATTGGACTGTGCACATGGTCTAAAGTTTTGGGTAGACCTGTGCAGTGCCAGGAGTTGGACTTGATGATCCTTATGAGTCCCTCCCAACTCAGGATATTCTATGATTCTATAAATGAAGATAAAAAACCACAGCTGTGTACTACTTAAAATAACAAGAAAACTTGGAAACAGCCTTGTACCCCATTTATTGGGTTTATTATCTAATATCAGACAGTTCTACAACATGGTGGAACATTCCTGCCTTTGCTACATGCTCTTTCTCACAGTTAAATGCTCATTGTCTCTGCATTTTTCTTGTGGATTTTTTATTTCCCTATATTTATTTGACCCGTATTAAAATGGTACTGTCAACAAAATCTCATTTAGTTTCCATGGGATATTGGAAGATTTTGATACGAAAAAATAGAGTAAGCCTCACAATTTTTTCAGTACACAGACTAGGTAAGAATTAATCTATTTAAGCAACTGGATGAATTTCTCAGCTTTGCCAACAGCTATAATCCTGATGCAGGCTGTTGTGTTGCTTAGATAAACTGAAACACTTCAAAACTTAAAAAGTGGAAGAAATGGAGAAAGATGACAAGTGTGGAAATTCTACAAGAATAAACCTGCCTTGTTTCACCATCAGTCTTTTGTTTGTTCTTTTAGGAAATTAAAATATTATAATTGTGTCCCAAAATGAAACTTTGCAGAATGAAACATTCCCAGGAGCTGTGTAATTTAAAATAAAATGCCAAAAATAAAATCACTGTAGGTTGTTAATTTGTTGATAGTATTCTTGTAGGAGCTTTGAGATTTATTTCCAATTTGACAGATGTATTTTCCCCCATCCATTTATAACTCAAGGCACGAAGACTTACACAATCAAAATATAAATTTGTCTGAGTAAACAGTAATTCCGTGAAGTTCTTAAATGTACATTGCAGTTAAGTTGCCTCTAAATTTTGTGCAAGGTCAAAAAACATGAATTGTATTCTTCTAGATAGATGTACGAGTCTCTGTAAATTATCCTCCCTCTACTCCCATAGCATCAGGAAAACAGAATCAACAGATGAGGATGACTCATTTTAGTCTGCACTTCTCTTTTCAAACCTGTCACAAGTACCTTCCAGAACAGCGTAAGAGCTGCTGTGCAACACCATGACCCACTCATGACCACAGGCCCACTAATTGCTACATGTAACTGTATGAAGGGTCTCAGCCATTGAAGACACTCAGCTTCTCACAGTAAAAGTGAAACTTGTAACTAGAGGTTTGTTTGGGTTGCATGTTAATTTCTAAGTATTTCAAGAATTGTTTGTTGCATGTACGATCGATCAGTTTAAAGAAGAGCCCAAAATATTCTGCCTCTATTTCGAAAAAATACTGCCATCACAGGAATATTAACTGCAGAAGGAGCACAGGAAAACACAGCTTTCCTTGCTCTTATAACATTTTTATGGTATAAACCACAGCTGGAGAACCCCTGCACCCTACAGCCACTTAGTGATCTCGCAACCAGTTTATTCATACAGTTTATTCATCTGTCACTGTGAGGGAATAATGAAAATATCTCTTATTACTATCAATGGATATTAGAAAATCTACAGCGTAACTCTTAGAAATGAGCATAAAATTAGATCTGTAGGCAGTCTTGAAATGCAGGTACCCAGTGAATAAGTGTTATTAAACATCACATCCAAATTCACTGCAACCCTGGATGCTTTCTTATGTCCACTTGGTGTAACAAAAAAGAAATCCCTTGACCATATAGCAAGACTTGTCCAGCACAGTATTTCACTTGGAAAAAAAAGTAAAGCTAACATACTCTAAGGGGAGAAAAATAAAACTGTTTAATTTCTTCCCTCTTTTGTTTATGCATTAGAACCCAGGTCAAGTTATTCAAATATCTTTAGGTATACGATTTTTTTTTTTTTTATGAGCTTACTCATGCTTCTGGTTTTTCTGTGGAACACTTCTGGACAGTTTGTTTGTCAACTGTAAACAAGGCTTACTTAAAAAAAAAAACAAAAAACACAAACAGAAAAATAAAGTTCAAAAAAAGAATATCAGAAGGAAGTTCTCCATTAGGATGAATATTTTGGGCCTACTTAAACTGTTGTCATTATTTCTTTTCCTATTGTCACTTAAATCAAATGGAAAGAAAACAACAAAACAAAAGAGACAAACCTTATTATTGATGATGGCTTCAGAATCATCAAAGACAAAATCTCCATCATAACTGTTAGCAAAACAGAGGAAGGAAATTAATGCCACAACGATTTTAGCCCAGTGTGACGGAAGGAGAACCCATGATATGTCATGGTCCAGATTAGGTTCTGCTTGTGCCATTCTGTGAAACGCTTGTTCCAATTTAGGAGCTTCAGCATTATGTTGGTTGCAAATCTGAAAGAAATATACAGAAATGCACAGTTTTACATTTGACTACAAAAATAATAATAAAATGGGAGGTGGGAATAAGAAAATTAAATTTCAATCAACCAAATATCTTTATTTCACAGTGTCTCATAATATCAGAACATACCAAAACATAATTTTGTACTTCAAATTTGGAAGAAGGACACAATTTCTCACGGTCCATGCACAGAGATAGAAGCCAAGAAATTCTGAGATTCTAAGCCACAGCTCTGGCACAGACAAATCCTAAAATGTTGAGCAAGTCACTTTTTATCTGTTTCTTGCTATTCTTTTCAAGTTCAACATATAGGGCATAACAGGGACTGCGGAGCATTTATAAAATTCTTAAAAGAATGATAAGCACTGTAATTTCCTTACAGGGAGTGGAAAAAACAAACACAAACCATAAACAATTGCAAAAAGAACTCAACTCAAGCTAAGTCCATTGAGTTAAGTGATCTAGTCTTACATACAGCCCATACCTGGAATACATACAGACACTGGGCCCTAAATCTCAACAATTCAAACAATGAGACAAGTATCATACAATTAGGGCTCAAGTATCATACAATTAGGGCTCAAAGGAGCGTTCACTACATCATTCTGCACACCTCCAGTGCAGCACAGGCTTAGTTCTACTGTCATCATACGCATGTAGTTGTTGAGGTAGATGAGAGCGACCACACAACCTGACAGCACCGAGCAGTGTATCAGCGTGAAGGTACCAAGACTGGAAGTTTACCCACGAGCCACCTTTATTCGTCAGGGTGTCGTCTGATGCTCCAAAGCCAGCTCTCTGCCTGGGCAGCTATGCTGCCTCTGCTTCGCTGCTGCTCCCACAGTACTGAGAGGGGTTTTATTACCGAGTGCTGCTGGAAATGGCAGGGGGGGAGGTTACAAATGGGAAGCTACAATAATAACAGGAGTGCATGAAGTTTGTGACAAGCACATACCGGAGCCCAGCCTCACAATTCCTAGAGTCCAAACCTTAACTTAGTAACTTTCTTCTTATTTGCTGCCTCTTTTATACCGGCTTTACCGCTGCACACCTGAACACATCGCATTTAACCTCCTAACCAAGCAAAACGCTCCAGCTCTCTGGGTTCCCGAACACACTCGACCATTAGGGCTGAAAAGGCAATCGCTTGGCAGCTCTCTGACCCCCCCCCCCCGCCCATGCCCCCGGGCAGGCTGCACTCCCCGTGCCACCAGCAGCGCCCCGCAGCTCGGCGCCAGGCACAGGGAGGAAAAGCTGAGGAAAAGCGGCGCTGCTCAGCGGGGCAGCCACTTTAGGAGCACGAGAAGAGCAAAACCTTCTCCTAAACTAACCCACCGCTGCGCTTCCAGGTAAGTGAGGGAGAGGAAGAGGCTGCAAAGCAGGGGGTTAAGCAGAGGGAGGCACCCGGCGCTGCCACGGGGAGCAGCCCCCGCCACAACGCGCCCTGCCCTCACCCCACTCCCCCCGCCAAGTTTCCCCGCAGACCCCACCCGGGGGGGGGCTCCCCGCCGCGGACCCCCATAAAAAAAGGGCTTCGGGGGGGGGGGTCCGCAGCTCGCCCCGGGACCCCGCATCCCCAACGGTCCTAACGGCCCCAACGGTCCCAACGGGTGCCGCGTCCCCTCGTCCCGTCCAGCTCCGCGGGCGCTGAGAGGGGAAAAAGGGCGAGCCCCCCTCGCCGGGGACGGGCTCCGGGGTGTGGGTTGTGGGGTCGGGGGTCCCCGCCCGCCGTTACCTGCGAGGAGCCGGAGCCCGCGCGGCGCCCGCCGCCCAACTCCCCTCGCGGGGAGCGCCCGCCGCTCCGGCCGCCGGGGGAGGGGCCGCTGCCGCCGCCGCTTCGCCTCTTGGTCCCGCCCTCCGCCTCCCATTGGCTGCCCCGCCGCCCCGCCCACCCTCCGCCCCGCCCCCTCGGGGCAGCCCCGCCCGCTCATTGGCGGAGGAGGCCGGGGGGGGGTGGCGGTGACGCGCGGAGGGGGCGGGGCCAGGAGGGAGCGGGGCTGGCGGAGCGCCCCCCTCGGCTCCGGGCGGGCGGCGTCCCGCTCACCTGGCCGGCTGTTGGGCTGGCCGTTGGGCTGGCCGTTGGGGCGGCCGTTGGCGCGGCCGTTGGCGTGGCGGTTGTCGCCCTTAATCTGCTGTCGCCACACGCCCGGCTCAGCTGGCCGGGGGGCAGCAGCAGCTGAGGCAGCGCGATTCCCAGGCTGTGTTGTTAAAGTGTCCGTGAAAGTCTCGTTGGGAGCTGCTGGTCCGCAACGCCACAAGGGAGCCGCCACAAGGCACCCGAGGTGCTCCCGGCTGTGGGAGCGGTAGGGGAATGCCAGGCAGCTGTCACAAAGCACGCTGTGCACCACACGAAGCTCACGGAAACTTCTCCCTTTGTTCCTGGGGCTCGAATAAACGCATAAACGCTCCAAGACAGTCACCTGTGCCTTAAAGATGGAATTAATCTTGTCCTTTCTGCCTTCATCCGCGATTTAGTGGCATAGGCGGGCACAATCTCTAAGCTTCAGAGCCTCTCATTTAGCACCATAAATTTGGAACCATAAGCTGGCAGAGATGGAAGGCGTCTTTATGGCTTTTTGGTCAGGCTGCCTTATAAATGCGAGATAAAACGTGAGATAACCCCTACCAGTATGTTTTCCAGGTTTTCTGCTCCTAGAATAAAAAGCGACGAGATTTATACCGCTTCCTGAAAACAGGCTGGTTTGCCACACTGCATTAGTTATCACGAGGAAGTACTGGCTGATGACTGTCACATTGCCTTACTGATCCAACTTAAGCCCCCCAAACTAACGCAAGTAAAGATCAGCAATTCAAATTCCTGTCAATTATCTCCCCAGTCTTTCCAAACCCAACAGTCTTGCTGAATTCACAATATTTACACACCTTTTAAATCTCTGGCCTTTCATAATGGAAGGGCCCCAACTCAGAGGAGAGGGGAAAAAAATCCATCTGGAAAAAAAATCCTTAGTTATGAAAGGCAGTCTCATATATTTATTCTTCTGTCTTCTATAAATTCCAGCAGAGTCAACTAAAATTCAGTTTGTGCTTAAACTTGTGAATATGTAGGAATTTCTTGTAATTTAAGCATATACAAATATATGGAGGATTCAGAGTCAAGGCTGAGCTTTGCCTCACTGGACTAACTCTGAGGATTGCAAGCCTTATATTAGTTGAGTCACTTCCACATTGCTACGTTGTATTTTGTTCAGCAGAGGATCTGTCATTTTCACATTTGCTGATGTATTTATTCCTACTAATGGCCCATTCAGATACTCAGTAGCTCCTTTGCTCACATTTCTTATACATCTGCACACACTTGATCTATGTTTTATAACCGGAATTTCATTTGTTCAGTCTAAGTCTGCTGATATCATCAGTTCTGGTCAAATTTATCTATATCCACACAGCCAGATTAACAGCTGATATAAATCACCTCATTGCTTCTTATGTCAATACAATAATACTGATTAACATTTCCTTATGATGTAGAAAACACATACCGAAGTCCTTCCTTCCCACTTTTTTCCATTTTGAAATAAGCCCATTTTTTATAATTTTATTATTTTGCTTTACATATAACATAGCAACTTTTATAATGACCTTCTGTTCTGTTTCAGTTAACGTGAAGAACTAACTGCAGAGCAAATACTCATTCTGGAGAGTTCCCTCAAAGTCTGATTTAAATCAGCTACAATTGCATAATTTATCTCCTGTCTGTTTCTTCAGAAGGGTTATTATAGCGCTCCAGTTTAAAACAGTTCCTAAATACAACACTATTTTTTTAAAAAATCTGCAGTTTCTGGGAAGGTTTATGTATGAGGTGAGTATCTACTTGTGCTGTAGTTTTCTCAGCATGCTAAATTGATCCACCTAAGTGGCTATTGCATCCTTATTTTTAGAAGCCTGTCATTGCAGATTTGCACAAAGGCCAATCTTTCTTTTGTAAGAAGGGAGTGTGCAAGAGACATATTTCAAGGGATCAGCATTTGCAAGTATTGCAGTGACTTTGCAGACGTGAATAAAATGTCAGTGACTATGGTAATGAGGTATTCAACCAAAATGTTTCAGAAGCCTTAAGACTATCAGTCTTTACCATAGCTGTATTCAAAACAGATGCCTCTTCATGCCATGGATTTTGCCTTCATTAATGTGGCTGTGCCCATTGAGCACAATTGCTCCTAACTGGACCTAATCAGCTGCTCATTAGGTGTTGCATGGTTGGGGCATGCACAAGCATCACATGCAAATGCGCTAGTTGCTTGTTAAAAGTAGTTCAGTGGTCTTTTTCTCTAGGCAACTCGTGTCCCAGGTATTCTGCTACAAGGCTTTTCAATGTCTTGGGTAGCTTGTTTTGTGTGTAATTATATATATCTGTGTGTGTGTACATATATCTGTGTACTCAGGCAAACTCATGCTACAGCTGCAGTCTTGATAAACTCTAAATGATAAAAATAAAACACAAATGAAACAGAAGTTACAGGATTGTTGCATGGGAAGTGAAATGAATCAAAGTCTTGTCCATGGATTTGTGTCCCACATCCCCACACACTGCGTTAGTAACTGCAATTCCACCCATGACCATTTTGAGTCATTTTCATTCAGATCCCACTCCATTCTTCCCTTTACTTTTTCACTTGCCACCTGCTCCAGATTCAGTTTATCCTGCTACTAACCAGAGTTGTGAGTGTGTTCACCACTGAATGGCCAGCCCAGACTTCTGGGCTACCCCACAGAAAGCGTCTCTTTGTAAAAGTACCTGTCAGGTTGCTCTCATTTACACAGCCCCTAAGATATTCATGAAACATGTAAGAACTCCACATGCTTGAGTTGAGGCTCCTGCACTTTGATAAATCTGGATTATGTGGGCCAGAAGTTTTTAGAAGAGGACTGTTGAATAGACTCCATAACTTAATTTTTCCTTAGAAGCCAGGCTTCCCCTCAAGTGCCAGATGCTTCAGCCCTGCTCCTGAAGAGATATCCTTGCTCACTGGATGAGAATGGGCAGATCCATTAAGACTTGTTGCTAAATCCATGTAATGTTTAGCAGGGATTTGGAGGATTATGGCTCACCGTCTTAAATTACATTAAAGTGTACATTTAATCATGCACTTTCCTTCCCCCAAATAGGTAGCTAATACATATTATTAAAAATTATCGTTAATAAGTGAAAGTGAATAACTGAAAGTGAATAACTGAAATTTAATAAAAAAAAGTTAATAACTGAAAGTGAAAATCAGGCTCTACTATGCAGATAGATGTGAAATGGGTTCTTGTTGATATGAAATGGAAATTTAGCAGGTCAAACACTTGCAAATAACACAGATTCCCCTGCTCTGTTGTCCTCTGAATGATAAGTATCCTTATCACTACTCTTCACTGCAGTTTTTCAGAAATAGTATAAGATATACTTCAGATTTCATAGGAAAAGTAAACAAGTGCATATTGGTAATCAACTTAAATCTTTCCAGGAAAGTACCGATGTAGTTATGCCAACTCATTAAAAGTTCAGCGTTAAGCCTGAACTACTTCACTCTGTGCATCTGCTTAGCTGTTGTCATGTTAGAGAAAACACAAAGTTTTTACTTAACTGCAGTACATTTTTTCCCCTCCACTCTCTCTTTGCCAGACGTTGAAATGAAAGTAACTATCCACGCTTGACACAAAGAAGCAGAAGATAAAAAAGAAAGTTTAGGTGGAAAGTGGAACTCTTAAATCATTTTCAAAAGTACTCAAATTTCCTTCCTAAAATTATTTCAAGCTGTATGAGGAATAGATTGGAGACATAGTCAGGCTGATTGCATGTGCTAAAATATGATTTAAGAATATTTTCACGTTTTACATTTTAAAGATTGTTTTGTCCTAATCAAAGGCTGTACAAGCATCTCCATTCCGTCAGAAACAATTTGTAATTTACTATTTTTACCTTTAATTTTAAGTCTTTTATCTATGTTTATATAAATAAATAAATATAGAAATAGATATAGAAATATAAAAATAGACACTTTTAATCATGTCTGTAACTGTCTTAGGGTTAAATTGATGGGAACCTTACTGCACACTACTCAAAGTTGTATTGGGCAATTCATTAGAAGATTAGGGAAATGATAATCTAGTGGAAAGCCAAGCAGCATCTAAAATAAATTCTCTTGAAAAGCATTTGCAACTGTGATCAGAGAGCTAGGAAAATTATTTGCTTTTCCTTATACTACACAAAAATTGGACCTTCTTTTCTCACTTACAGAGCCTAAGAGAAATATAAATGCTGAATGTGGCAAGTCAGATGATGACATTTTGTACTGAATAATCTAAAATGATGATATGAGGTATGAGGAAACAACGAACTGGGGCCTGTGCCTTTCTCTGTGTAAACGTTCCCTTCCCAACTATTTTTAGCTTTTCAGCGACAGGTCTAGCTTTGTCTTTTATTCCATTTTCACAGACCTACTTACCTAACAATGGGCTCCATGAAACCTTGAAAGTTCATCCAAAGAACTCCAGGACCAAGACCTATATATAAAACGTAGGGGTAAAAAATGATCTTTGAAGCTAACCCTAAAAACGGTAAGAGACCTCTCGGGAAATATATTCAGCAAAGCACTCTGTAATATAAAGAAAAAAAGAGAGAAGTTAATATTGCATGATTCATATGAATCCAGTTCATAACTCATAAATCAAAATCTAAATTGAAAAATCTTAAAACTGCATCAGTGTTTGAAGCAAAGCTGTTGAGCAGCATCATCCAACATGCAGACATAAGATAACATCAGGCTGCAGACCAAGACATCAGACAGAAACACTAGCATAAAACCCAGAAATGATTTTAAATTTTTCTCGTTTCTGGTATTTGTGAAATGAAGCTAGTATTCTTACTAAAATCATTTCATTTAATAGACAGGTCTGGCTGGAAGTGTGAGATCAGACATTGATGCCTAAATTTCTGTGTCTACCCAAGAAAGAACTGAGAAATTTAAGACATATGAGCATATGAGTTACTGTGGAGTGAAGCTAGAGTGGTTGCTTTTAGATAATTTCCAGCTGTGATTTGTAAATAACATTTTTCTTCTCCTTTTTGCTCAATGGTAATTATAGCTGCATAAGTCATTTAAGAAGGAATAGTTTATCTGTGTGTGTTTTTTTTTTTTTTTTTTGTTTTTTTTTTTTTTTTTTTCTTCTAGACTGCTTGGCAAAGGAAAGCCTCTCACTTTAGAGGTGGAGAAGCTGAGGAATAATGAGATAAAGGATAAAGTCACTTACCCATGATTGCACAGCAATTCAGTGTCAAGAGCAGAAAACACAACCCAACAGAGCGGATTAGAACATGCCATTTTTCTTTCTGTTAGGAATTCTGAGGTCTTAGAAAAAAAATAATCCTGCCTATCCAAGAGAACTCCATCTAAGGAGAAACAAGGCTGAATTCCTCAGCAAACCAGCTATCATCTGGAAGGCTTTTTGAAGACAAATTGACATGAATCCTCCAGGCAGCCTGCCATCGTCTCTGAATGCTGTGGTTCTTTCTGTCTCTCTGACTAGGGAGAAAAAGATTGTTCTCATCTCTCTCCATACCCTGACTTTATTTCTGGCCTGGTTCCTGGCCTTGAAGATTTTTGTCCGTTGTTTTGATTGTTTCCTGTGGGGAAATTATTCAGAAAGGTATTTCATGGCCAGCTTTAGAACCTAATTCATGTGGCTCCTAACATAGCCCCTTATTCATAAGTCTGTCTGGATAATATTTTGGCTGCTGAGTGCTTGGCTTTGTACAGAGCCTACCACATTTTTTCTTATTCTTCTGCTGCCTACCCGACCCTAATTCATGTTTCTTTTCTGGTAAGGTAGGGCCTCTGGATCAGATTCCTGTTGTGATAGACATTGTACAAAAATGTAGGAAATACGTTAATCTCTGCTCCAAAGAGATCATTTTTCAACCCACAATTTTGTAACGTTTAAACTGGTAGAGCAGCATTTTTTTTTAATAACATTTAGTAGATCCTGTAAAGAGTAAGGCAGGCCAATCCTGCCATCAGTGCAATTCTTTTGCATGGACACAGGCAAACCATTTATGTGCCCTTCTGTTCTGATACTGCTACAGAGCTCATTAAATTTCCTTCTTGCAAGGAAGGCCTGAGGGCTATTAATTACTCAGTTTTCCCATGTATAAAATGGGCAGAATGCTACTAATCTGTTGACAAGTCTGCAGGAAGCTGTCCAACTGTGAAATGATACTGAAAATTTCATTTTCCTCAGAGATATTGTCATCCCCTCACTTTTTTTTTTTCTTTCTTCTAAATATGTTAGGAAAGTACTTCTCATTACCATGGAGACTAATATTTTATTGCAAAGATTGTAATTGCAGGCAAGTTTCAAGGTTGCAAGCAGATTTTCAAGAAATCAGGTCAATTGATGAAGTACCTGCACTCACTGTCAGCTGCTGCAGTGCACATCACTTTTATTCTGAGTCTTATTTACATTCCAAGCCCCAGGGCTCGGCTGCCAGCAAATCAATTGTGGAATTGTTGGGCTGTGATAGATTCTGCAACAGGATAATAAAGGGAAAATAACTTCACTGAAGGGTAAACTTGCTTGCATCTACCCCAGGGTACGGCAGAGTAGCAATGTGTATGCAAGCAGTGACAGCCAAAGAATTGATGCCCCACAGAATCAGATGTTGGCTCACCCATGGCAAGTTGTTCTTATAACTGCAGCAAAAGATCGGTGGCTCAGCGCAATGCAAATCAAGGCCTGCCTTATAATAAGCATCTCTTGCAATTATTCAGTTTGATTAACTGAGAAGGTAAAAGAAAGAAAAATCTTACTGACTTTTTTTTTCTCACATACTCATTTTTTTTTAGCACATCAAAGACAGGTTAATTAATGTCAAAAAAAAAAAAAAAGACAAAAAAAGACAAAAAGAAGAAGAAAAACAAATGGCTCCAGTCTTCAGGCTGGATGTAACATATGAAAAATACACTCCAGTCCCACTCCCTGAGGCAAATATATGGAGAGCTTTCAGCAAGATTGTCTCTTTGAACCTTCTGTAGAAACCTTCAGGCAGAATACGTAGACATAAGACATTTCATGGATTTCTTAGGAAAAGGACATTTCTACTTGTTTCTTGCTTTTGTATTTATTCCCTTCCAAGCAAGTCAGAAACTTGAAGGGATTCTCCCACAGAAGCAGTGGCCTGCACGATCTCGTAGCCCAGGCATCGGTGACTTTTAGTAAAGGTATCTGTGGCTTTAAAGAATCCTTGACAATCCACGTGCTTTTTGAGCACTTGTATGCTTTTTCTGTATCTACTGAAGGCCCATTTCTGAAAAGCACCAAGTGCTCTAACGTCTGTTGACTGCAGTGGTAGTAGTTGTATGAAAGCAGATCAACATTTTTGTAAGGAAGATCAGAACGGCAGCCCTGGCTAGTATCTACAGACATTCATGTTATCTTCTAATGCTTTCTTCTCCAAATGTGATTGGTTTTGGAACCATTTTCCAAGATACCAACTGTCAGTGAGGAAGTCTGCTGTATTTCACAGGATCAAACTTGGTATTGCCACATCCCTGACCTCAAACATGAAGTGATGTGTCACAAGGAGGTAATCCTAGACTTGCCTGGATGAATTATCTCTCGGTATAACACAATAGAGAAATGTCAGAAAATGTTGTGTAGCATTAATGAACAAACATTTCTAAAGGAGCACATTAACCCAAAAGGAGTTTTCTGCTCTTACAAGACTGTCATGATACTCACTAAATCCAGAAATAAATGCAGAGAAATTGCCTGATATAAGACTACTAAAGCTGTTTAAAATGCATACAAAATAATAATATAGATGTTTAACTGTATGACTCTTAAATTCTGCGTTTTGTTAGAACTGATACTCAAACTCCAAATTCTGAAAACACTTTTTAAAATATGTTATTTTCTTAGTGTGTTTTATTAGCATATCACTTCTTAAATGCTAGGTAGTATTCAACAAATGGTATATTGAGACATGAATAAGAGTAATATTTCTTTAGCAGAATGAGAAGGAAAAAAAAGATATAAGAAAAAAATAAGACTCAAGGCAATAATTACAACAGGCAATAATTCCAATTATATTATCCCAGGAAGTTCTATAATATGAATTTTTAAACATTTGCGTTAGTGCAGTTATGGCCCCCTAAATATGTGGCAAAAGATTAATAGCTCTCAACTGCAATAATACATATATATTTATTTTTGTGCATCTCACTTATGCTCATGCCATTGATTTTACAATTCCTTCAGGAACCATTACTTTGTGTTTAGGTTCACCAAATCTTGTTCTGGCATGACGCAACATAATCTGTATCAAATTGTTTAAGTATTAAGCTGAAGTTCATACAAGATAAGATTTGTTTAAAATATTTATCCATCTTGAAAATTAGACACAAAAACTTTGAGAAAGGATTTCTAAAATAATTTTTAGAAAGCTATGTAGTTCTCCTGAAATATAAGTAGAAACTGATTGCTAAGGCTGTGTAGGGTCAAAACATACTGATATAGTTATTCCAGTGGTTTCCCATGCTGTTGGACACTGATCAGTTTTGGAAAAGGGATTTTAGCTTCTTGGGCAACATTCACATGCACTACCTGCACACAGCATTGCATTCATCAGGAGATAAGCAATACACTCTCCAGTTTCAGCTTGATTTTTATCAGTTCAGCAATGCGCCTTGCTGATTATGATCCTGATTGTATAATAATGAAAGAAAAAGAAACATATGGGAAAGTTTTCACAATGCCTAACTTTCCTCTTGCTCTAAATTTCCCTGTATGGCTTCACAGGCTACAAGTAGAGACTAATAAAAGTAACCTTACATGGCTTCTGTGAATTTCACCACAAAATCAAAACTCGTTTTCTGAATCCTGTGCAAATAATTCACCTCTAGGCCATCCACCTGTGTTATCACTTTTGTTTTGGCTTGTTTTACTCTTGAAATTATATTGAGATTTCATATGAAGTCAACTGTCTAATTCAAAAAGTATAGTTATTGAAGTAAGGGTCTTCCTTCATCTTGTCACATCTATAGCATTGCATCATTGGCAATAATAATATCACTTTTTCTTTCCCTGTTTCTTTACTGTATTGAAATTGTGGTATGGCTTATTTTGGAACAAGGTAAGAAGACCTACTTAGCCGAAATCTGCTAATGCTAAGTGAGTTGCTCTCTGTGCACCCATTTCTTGAAAGAACCACCTTCAGCCTGATAGAAAACCAAGACTAAGAGCTTGAGTGAGCTTGTTTCACTTGGCAAAGTTTAACATTTCCACCAGCCCATCTCTATATATTAAATATTAGCCTGTGTTAAATATTTCAGTGAAGACAGACCAACTTGGAGTAAGTTCAGTGTGTGAACCATTTGGTTGTTTTATTTAAGCAAGGATATTTTTGTTTTTTTAGAACTAGTGGAATTATCTAGACCTGATTGCTGTCTTCTCTAAAATTAAATCTATTTTTATCTTTGGCTTAGGTAATTTAACTACCTAAATAAACTACCACATAAAGAGTAGCTAAATAGTTCTTATACCTTTTTGTCTTACAAGCCACAGAGAAACCAATTAAATACATATGAATATATTCAACAACAGTAATTTTCTAAGTCTTTAAACAGAAGAAACAGTAACAATTTGTTAGAAAAAGAGCTAGCTGAGGAGCAACTTTGCTCAAGTAAATCTACATGTTGTAGTCAGATTTATGTGCCATTCAGTCATTCTAGACTCTTCCAAGGCTGTGCCACTGTCACTTCACACGTTTTGGTCCAAGGAAGACCTCCAGCACCAAAATTGCTTGCCTGTGTCTTTAGATGTGTACACCAGCTTATTTTTTGTTGTTGAAGATTCTCAGGTTTTGGAAGCAGGAAATCTTCTTTTTGTCTGTTAAAATATGTAGAGAATTTTATACTATTGCTTTTAAATATATATATATATATATAAAAGCCTAATCACTGTGAATTCATGCAGTATTGTTTGACAGTGTGTGTTACTGGTTATAATTAAGTCATATATTAGCAAGAAAAGTGTTCTTGGAGGAAGTCCCCAAGGGCCACTTTAGCTGGCGATGGTGTGTACTCTCTGGAGAAAAACTACCAAGGTCAATTGGAATACTTGAATGAATCCTTATCAGTATGAATGAGGATGGATAAGGAATCCGTGCTCAGATTTGGGAGATTGAAGCAGGATTTAAATATGCCATTTAAATGCAGATTTACCGTCATTCTTTTATCCCCTGAAGTTAATTACCTCTCTGATGTGAGTATGCCATACAGCAGGGTGACAATTAACTTTTTTTTTTTTTTTTTTTTTTAATAAGCTCGGTGCTGGAAGGTTTGTATGAAAATACCTCTTGGATTTTATGTTTGGGGACTACAGGAAAGATAAAACAACTGCTGATGAAAACTGTTCCTGCTTCTGAATTCAGCTTGCTATTTTCTGCATCGGGTTTATTGTTCTGACTCAGTCCCATGCTGCTCAAGAAAAATCCCAAATCAGCAAAGATTATACACATAAAAATATAACTGGAAAACAATCAATATTTGGTTGGTATAGAGATGTATTAACGTTTGACATGAACAGGGTACCTATCTGTACCTCTTCCATAAAGCTGAGAAGGGGAGAAGGCACAGCTTACCAGTGTGGGACAGTACTTCAGGTGGGTCATTTACAGCAAGCACTGAAAGGTGCCAAATAGGAAAATCAAGTGAGAGCAGATAAGTATAAATATGTATGTGCATATTTATAAACATATTTATACACATATTTATACACATATTTATACACACACTTGCACACTGATGGACACATTTATATACCTATGTATCTATATAAAACAGTGAAGGACTGTAATGACTGCTCAAAATGTCATGTCTAGAAACCTGCTTGGAGAGGAACAAAAGCAGCTTTTTAACTGTCTCCTAATAACTAAATTGTTATTTTTGAGCATTCACCATACTGTTATATATATATATATATATATTTTTTTTTTTCTGCTGTATTCATATAGTGTATTGCAGTTTTTGTGGCTTCATCCTTTTTACATCAGAGATTTTAAGCTTGTCCTTCATTACAAGAGTGGAAGTTCTGTGAGAACTCCATGTCTGTTATACAACTAGCTGTGATTTAGGAGGACAGGATTTGGCACAGGTGATTCCCTCTATATTGCCAGGCCCAGATGAAGATCTTCTGCAGTAAAAACGGTGCCTGCTGGTGTGATGGGAGAACAGGATTGTGGCTGAACAGGAGAGTAAACTCAGTTGCACAGTAAATGTATTCTTAAGACTACATCCATTTTTGTTCCATACTGCTAAGCTTTCACTTCAGTGTAAGTCTAGAAGAGCTGGAGGGGAACAATGCATAAATGTATGAAAAGCCAGGGAGGAGTTCTGAAGTAAAATTGAGTATGGCAATGATGGCCTCTCTCTTCACCTCCCAGCCCCCTCTCTCCATACATATGTATATGTTTGGTCCATACACAACATGCTTTGCTACAAAAGTAAAAGGCAAAGTTGAGGAAAATTCTGTACCATCTGTAAAGATTGCATATATTCCTATGGGCTTTCAGTGTGCTCAGGTTTTCAAAGACAGCTTTGCTGTCTAAATAGAGAGCAAAGACATGTCACATTTGACTTTTAGCAGGGTACTTTTGATGAAAATATACAGCAGATATTTACATTATTGAACCAGCTAGCAGTGAACCTGTTTTTTTACAAGTGCATTTAAATAAACACATATGCAAAGTATTTCTGAGGCTTCTCCCAGAAGATAACCCAGTAATTTATAGGGATAAACAAAATGTCCAGCCACCCACTAGGTGGTGGCAAGGAGCATAGTCAGGTAAAATTGTATTTACAGTTGTATATGCACTGTCTTTTTAGCAGCAGAATCAGATTAATCTGCCATGAAATTCTTCCCCATAGGCAGACATTAGATCTAATTCTGCTGTATAGTAGAAAAGTCTTGTAGCAGTGGTCTAGGACAATAGACTTGCCCAAGAAAAGCAAGAAAAGGAATAGTTGGTGCAGTGGTGGGAGCTAAGCAGCACAACCATGCGTCTGTGCCACAGTGGAGACACCCCAGCAATAAAATATTCCCCAGTGATAGCTGTTTTATGGAGATGCAGAAGTATGCCAATGTATTAAGACAAACAGAACACAAATTGCAGCAAATATTTCTTGCTTTAAGACAGAAGAGTCATGCTGGTGAGTTAGAATACAGAAACAAAAGCTGTGCGACAGCTGAAGTGTCTGCCTGTGTCTTCCTTCTCATAGACCCGTGTTGCTTTTCATCAGTTCTCTTCAGTAGTGATGGGTGAAAGCCTTCACAGATATACAGTCAAAACCATCTGCAATGAGCCCAGACGAACTCTTTGGTAGATGGTATTATGCATAGAGCATCTGGAACACCAGATTCCTCATTTGGTGCCGTAAGGGTGGTGATATTAAGGGAAGTAGTGAGCGAGAAACAAACAATCTGTGTCTGACTTGTGGAAAGGTAATGCTGAATGGGAAGGCACCTTTACCATCTGCATGGCCTGTTATAAAAACAAGACAGCTGCCGCAAAAAGGATTTTGGTGTTCTATATATGCTCTGCATACATCTGCTGCACATGGCTAGTGTGTATATAGCACAGGGATTTAATTGCCTGCCCGTGAATACAGCTACAGAAGTGCTGCGAGATTACGCCAATTGAACAGCAGAATTTTGCTTGCACTTATAAACAGAACATGGATTACCCCAGCATGGTATGTGGATCATAAATAACAAAACAGCATATAAAAACTGCCCGAGAGGCAGAGGGTCACCTATTGCTTTTGGTGAGGTTGCTGCTGCAACCACTGACAGAGGCTGAATACAAGCAAAGTCAGTTTTACATTGTTTAAGGAAAAGGGCATGTATTGTTGGAAGATGTGTTTGCTATAGTCTGCAGGAAGAATAAAACAGACTGAACCACGCTTTGTTTGCTGAATGAATGTTCAAATACATTTATGTTGCTGACTCTCAAGCATATAGCTTGATGCTAAGCAAGTCATACTGCTAAGTGTTTTTAAAGTTATAAAGGAGACTAAGCTGTAAATTTGCTATTGCTCTCCTCTAAGGGTAGGCCTCTGGGTAAAAATCATTAAATTTTTTTTACAATCATTTACAAAACTCCTAAAAAGGCTAGGAATTTTCTGACTGCAGTGTGGGACTTAGTAGTTCCCACAACCATTCTTTTTCCAGACCACATCTGTCTACGCGGTGCGCTGCAGGGCAAACTAGCAGCTTGAAGGCAAACTTTCAAAACTGAGTTTGTGCATCATGCAGACTGGAGCTCGGTGGCACATACCCGTCAGATCATTTAGAAGCCTATATTTGCTCAAATACCTGCTTGATCAGCATACATGAGCAATGTATACCTGCCCCCCTGAAAGGGCTCACAGGACCAGGAAGCTATTGCATATACAGGAAATGGAGGGGATGCAGAACAGACCATGCTCACAAGTGTTCTTCTTGCACAGCATTACAGACAAACCTGTTGTCTTGTTTAACCACCACACAAAGTCTTCATCTGACAGTCAGCTGCCTGATATTCTTTCACACCTGTTCTCAAGCTCAAGAGGGTTTTCTAGTTACTGACAGACGGTGTAGAGTGAGTGCCTCTTTTAATGTGCCTTACCCTTAGCAAAAATTGCAACCCTTTGGGAAGTTCCTTCTTACAAATGTTCTCCTGCTCATCTCAGAATTTACAATTTCTCAAGACAAGCAATGTCACCCTGGAAATAATGGTATCTTTTCAGACTGGTAGAATTTCAAAATGTTGCAGTGCACAAAGCATCCCATTCATTCCTTTTCCTTTCTGATTGAATTGTTCCTGAAGATATGGAGTAGAGTTCTGAATGGCATTTATATCACCACTCCCAAGAAAACCATCAGATAACAGACAGTAGTAAATTTCCTTCACTTGAAGTTGGGTTCAATCAAACTGAATGCACGTGTCTCTTTATCTACAGCTGAGCTACTCATTCCAGGTTTCTTTACAGTTAACTGAGAGAAAAATAGATGTGCCTAGATCCCATATTGTGAGATTTAGAGATCTGTATTAATAGAAGCTGGATTCTAACCTGACAAAGTCTGTTCATCTCCTTTGACACATGGAACCACGTGTCAGTTCTCAGGCATGAGATCCTCCTAGACAAAGAGAGGTCCAAGAGAGAGACCCCAGTAAAAGCTTCTCAGTGTAATGGATAACTTTTTATTTTTTAATACTTAAAGTCTTAAGTACATGGTACAAGAAACTTACAAAGAATAATGCAGTAGAGATAGCACAATAAGAATTCATATCTTCAATTATATGAAATACATTAACAGTAATTATGACCATAATAACTGAGAGAGAAAGTAAGTGAAAAGGAGTGAATAAAAGCAGCCAAAATGTATGTTTTACCCATCATTATTAGTTAGTTAACCTATTGTGGAAGAATTCTTACCTAATTTTCCAAAGTTTAAATACAAAAATTTTAAAGAAGGGTTTAGGAGAGTCTGCAGATGGGAAGCAACATGAACACTGATTCAGTAACATTGAAGTACTGCTTTGGAGCATAATTCTTCTTTTATTGTTTTAATTCTGATATGAAATCAGGCTAATATATACAATAAGATATTATCAATAAATTATATTGGTCTATATGAGGTAGAAAAATTAATCTACTGATAATACGAAACAGTCTCACTCTTACATGAAGCAAAAGTTAAATTTGTGAATGAGCTAGCTTCTTTGTTTTTGCTCATAGGAAGCCCTGGCACATTCTTGGTTACAAGTGTTCTCACCATCAGTGTTTTCTGGTCATCTGATTTCCTTCATGTGATTTTTACCCATGTATCAATGAAATGCAACTAATATCTCTAATATCTTTAATCCATGGTATTTTATGTATTAGTGTCTGATAAATGTATTAAGATTTATGGCTGGGCTTGGAAGCTGCACTTCATACCTTCCATCTGTTTCTGAAATGCTTCTGAATCACGCTAGAGTTCCAAAGCCTTGAGGACCATTGGGGCTGATCGAATAGGGAAAAATATTCAAAATAACTCTACATATAATTGATGTATTGGGTATACATGACAAGGTTTTGGCAGCAAGCAGCTTCAAGGGTGGCCTATGTGAGCAGAGCCCAGCAGCTGCTGCATGTCAGATCAGAGGCAACTCTCAAAATCTCCAAAAGGGAACTGCCACTGGCCAGAGCTGAGTCAGTGATGTTGGTTGTGCCTCTGGGAAAGCTGATTTAAGAAAGGGAAAAAAAAAAAAACAAACAAAAAACCAAAAAAATGCTGTACAGCAGCAGCTGGGAGAGAAGGGCGAGGAAACATGAGAGAGACAGCCTTGCAGACCCCAAGTCCAGAGCAGGAGGGCAGGAGGTGCTCCAGGCAGGCAGCAGCAGTTCCCCTGCTGCCTGTGGAGAGGCCCCCGGAGGAGCAGGCTGTCCCCCTGCAGCCCATGGGTCCCACATGGAGCAGATCTCCACGCTGCAGCCCCCCCGTGGGTGGAGGAGCCCCCGGTGGAGCAGGTGGATGTGGCCTGGAGGAGGCTGCGGCCCATGGAGAGCCCCCGCAGGAGCAGGCCCCGGGCCGGAGCTGCAGCCCGTGGAGAGGAGCCCACGCAGGAGCAGGGGGCTGGGGGGAGCTGCCGCCCAGCCGTGGGGGACCCGTGCTGGAGCAGTTTGCTCCTGGGGGATGGATGGATGGAGCCCGTGGGACGGAGCCGTGTGGGAGCAGTGCTTGAGGAGCTGCTGCCTGTGGGCAGCCTGTGTGGGATCAGCTGGGGAAGGACGGCATCCCGTGGGAGGGACCCCACGGGGAGCAGGGGCAGGGAGGGAGCGAGAAGGAGCGGCGGGGACAAAGCTTCAGGGACTGACCGCAGCCCTCAGTCCCCTGTTTCCCTGCGCTGCTCAGGAGGAGGAGGTGGAAGAGGGCAGATGGGGAGAAGACGTTTTTGTTTCTTTCCTTTGTTTCTCACGTGTCTAGTTTGTTGGTAGTAGGCAATAACTCTTACTATCTCCATATGCCGAGTCTGCTTTGCCCGTCACGATAATTGTTGAGCGATCTCCCTGTCCTTATCTCAGCCCTTGAGCCCTTTGCATCGTATTTTCTCCCCCTTTCCCTTTGAGGAGGGGGAGTGAGAGAGCGGCCGTGGTGGAACTCGGCTGCCCACCCGATTCAGACCAGCGCAGTTGCAAAGGACTGGAAAAGTTTTCCAAAGAAACAAGATGTTTAACAAGGAAGCGCATAGTTTCCTTATTAAGGCTTCCTGGAGAATTGGGGTTATTTCATATTCCCAGCTCAGAGGAAGAGAATTATTGATTTCACCTTCTTTTTTCTTACATGGAAATAAAAGGTGAACCGCTCTACAAGTACGGGCAACGTATCAGAATCAAGCTCTTTTTGTCTGTAATCCTTTCTCAAGAAAAGATTGATCACACACCTTCCACAGATGTAGGGGAGCAGGGAATAATTTTTGAACTACCCTAATTCAAGTCAGTTTGGGCATAGTGGTACTTCTCTAGCTGTTTCTGAGACAGACACGTTAGCAACAGAGAGTGTTGTGCCGTCACTGGGAGGTGCCTGCGGTGATGACTTCAGAAACAGAAGGGAATTATGTCACCACAGCACTTTGGGAACAGCTGCCTCTGTGCACGTTTAGCTGGGAGGGACAGAGAAGGGTGCTGGATGTGTTGAAACCACGTGAGGATTTGTGGATCTCACCTCGAGGTGCACAGAGAGGGCCCATGCCCTTCTGTAAGTGTTTTGATGCTTGGCTGGGGAAAACAGTGTGGTTTTGTTGTGAATGTTTCATTTTAGTATTCTGTAGTTTGTGTCAAGTCCTTACAGAAGCCTCAAGTTTGGTACTTTGCTCAATGATGGAGCTGCACAGAGTGAGAACAGACCCAATGTACGGGTGAGGGCCTCTGCACGTTCTCTTCTTCCTACAGACAATCGACAAATAAGGGTAGACAGAGAAGAGTGTACTGTGGTCCTCCCATAGACTGCAAGTACTAGAGCATAAACAAGAGGCGTTAAAATTCAGGACAGCAATGGACTTCATCACATGGGCTGGCCTGTCGAGTAGTGTCTCAGGCTGTGGGGTATGAAGATGCACTCCATCTGCTTTCAGGGTAGCAATTGGAGTGGGCAATCTGCCTGACCTTAACATTTGTCATTTCATTTTTCACCTGAGTTTTGCTGGTTTCCCACGATTCATTCTTGGTCTAGAAAAAAAAAAAAAAAAAGAAAAAGAGTGAATTCGGATCAAAATAAAAGGATTTCCTTTTCATTAGTTACATGTTCTTAACTTGACAGGTTTGATTATTGACTTAGAAGGCAAATATCTGGCCAGACTGCAAGACTTGTGCTCGCAGCGTGGGACAGCTCTTGTAAAGGCGATTCAGGGTAGCTTCTGGAAAACAAGACGTCAGATCTCCAAAACAGCTTTCTTTGTGCTAATGTAGGAAGGGCGAGTAAGAGTAAAGGTAAGAGTCCAGATACCGTAAGAAGCGGAAAGTGTGAAGGAAACTTCCTTCTGGCTGATACAGCTCCATATCTAGTTGTCCAGTATGAAGAGAGCAGTTCTAAGTTTCTTGGGGAGAGGAAAACAAAGAGACTGGGAGACGGTACAGAGAAAAAAATGGGATTAGCTATTTCAGGAAATCCTAGTAACTGGAAATAGAGATTGGAAGAGTGCTTTAAGCCAAGACAGAAACTTTTCAAAACTAAAACCTAGGAGTTGGATGAACCAAGAAATGAATCCATTTTGATTATGCAGTTGTGTCCAGTGTTATCTTGGGAAATATGGTTTCCACATAAAATGTATCTGGGGCTTGAAGTTTTCCTAACGCCCTTCTCTGTGTATTCCCTACTGTTTGGTAAGCGCTGAGGTCACACTGCAGACAGCAGCACGTCCTCTCCCCACTACTTAGCTGTCTGTTTTCACAACATGTCTAGCAACAGAATGGCTTTGGCACAACTGCGCCTATGACCGAGTTCATTCAAGCTGGTGGACAAGGTAAAAGCTCTGGACAAGCGAAGGGGAGGGAGGGATGGACATACAATATGATCACTTTAATCTAATTTCTCTAAGAACCCTTGCCGAGAAAACAAACCAAAACAGAACGGAACAGAACGAATGAAGCCAGCAGCCAGCTTGCTGGAGACATTGTCTGGGAAGCAGTGAAAACACTTGCAGACAAAAACATACCAAAGGACTAACTCTTTGAGCTTAATTCTACTCAAACAGCATAACCTCAAAGTCCTGTTTCTGTTCATAACAGGCTGGTACAGTAACATGGCGCATTTGATGACTTTGCAGCATAGATGTCAGGAATGCAGCTTGGGATCACCTCCTTCTACTTAGAGTTCAGTCTGAAGGGATGAGCAAGTAATTTTTCCTGGGTGGACGGAAATCTAAAGTCTGTTTTCTAACACTCTTACAGACACTTCTCTGTCCATCGGCCTGTCCTGCCAACTCTGGTGTGAGTGTGAAGTTGTGGCAAGAGGGGTTTCCCGTTCCTCTTTGACCTGGTGGACACCAGCTTTCCTAAGAAATTGCTGATGTTGCTGAGGAGGCAGCAGTATCAAAGCCCTAGATTCTGAAAGAAGCAAAGCAAGCTAGAGGAAAACGGTATGTCCGGGTAATTTTCTTTCTTTTTATTTTTTCAGTCTTCACTTGTAAGAAAATCTAAGTCTTTAAAGCATTTGTTTGAAAACACAGCTTTATGGAAATGCGTGCGGGTGTGCTCCTTCACCTTGTTTGGAACCTGCTTCACCTCGCTTCAGCTATAGGACACCTATGCTCGAATTTATGCTTCCCATGATAAAGCGGCGTTCTCTCGGTATTCTTTTCTGTGATGGTTGCAGGTGAGGTTGAAAAGAGTTGTCAGTACGATTCTTCGTTTCCTTTGCAGGATCCAAAACTCCGTATTACAGCGGATCTTCTCCTCTGATCTGAAAAGCTTCACAGGCCAAAAGAGAATTGAGATGACGAAGGAAATAGAGAATGCTGACCAATATTTCCAATTACCACCCGTAAGTGTTGTGAAAGAATCCGGTGCATTCCTGTAGTGGCAGAAAGTTAATAAAATCATGATCGTGTGCTTGAAGGCAAGCAATGCTATAAAAATGAAGAATGCAAGGCCCTGCTTAAGGACAATCTTCAGGCTGCTTCTAGATCAGCAGCTTATTTGGTTGTTCCACAACCTCATCTCCGCTTGCTTAGAAGTTGTGAAGGTCGGAAGCACACTCCGTGTTTTTCATCCCCTCTGTGTATCTTTTCCCTGACAGCAACTTCTGTCTTGGCTCTTCACATCCAGCCAGAGCAGTTTCTTTCCCTCCGGCAACCTGCAGGCTGTCCTCTCGTGCGTACCTGTGGTGGACTGAGGGTAATGCTTGTAACGCACACAGATGCTGTATTCACTAGGACTTTTAGAAAAGAGAGCAAGAAGCTAACCTGCGCAGCAGTTTCTTAGGTTTCTGTATATCTATCTCTCTCTCTGCGTAGATATTTCATTACTTATTTACTTATTTTAAGTTATTTTTACTTATTTAAATATAGTAGATCCTTTAAGAAAGCTTACTTGTCCTTCTCCTTTACTTGTTTTTAACGTTTACTTTTCTAACCAATCCTTAATGTTACAACATTGGATTTATTTAGTTCTCAGTTCTTAGAAGTTCTCAAAGCACATCAGTGATTTCTGTATTTCTCAATCTTTCCATCTGCATTGAGACCTCTTATCTGAATTTAGGTATTAGGTGAAGAAGAACACTGAAACCAGCTGAAGCCGTATCAGCATAGATGCTTCTGTGCTAGGAAGTAATTCAGAGTGCTTCCATGGTGTACTTTAGACAGATTTCCTCTGGTCCTCTGGACTCAGCATCCCCAAGGGATATTTCAAAGCTCCCTGAAGGACCCGTCATTATCTCTGACACTGCAGTCTCCATTAGGAAGGGGTAAATATTCCTTGCCCTTGTGCAAAGGAACTACTCAGTTAGCTGTTTCTAACCCAAATCTCTTTGTTGTCTTCTGTTGACAGACACCACCCGGCTAGCCAAGCTAAACCACTGAAAATGGAAGGAGTGGGACATCTTCAAAAGCCTGCTGCTGCTTCTAAGCAGAACTGCCATGTAGGTGGGGACACAGCAAGAGGGCACGTCCAGGCCACGGTGGAACTGCAAGGCACCTGTCTAAGCCACACAACGAAGTCAGCGATTCTCAGTTGGAGACTGTTGCTCGACCAGTGACACAGCAGCTGGAGCGCTTCTGGTTGCTGCTGATGGGTTCCCATGAATCAGCCAGGGATAGGAGCTATGAGAACGGCTGAAGCGATCTGAAGATACCTGAAAGAAAGAAAAGAAGAGGGAAGAAGACAAGAGGGGAGGGAAGGGGAGGGAATAAAAGGAAGGGAGGGGAGGGAAGGGGAGGGAAGGGGAGGGCAGGGGAGGGTAGGATAGGGTAGTGTAGCATAGCATAGCGTAGGGGAGCATAGCGTAGCGTAGCGTAGTGTAGTGTGGTAGAGGGGAGGGGAGCGTAGGAGAGTATAGGGTAGTGTAGGGGAGCGGAGTTTAGGGGAGTTTAGGGTAGGATAGGGGAGGGGAGCGTAGGGGAGCATAGGGGAGGGGAGCATAGGGTAATGTAGGGTAGTGTAGCGAAGGGGAGTGTAGGGTAGTATAGGGGAGGGGAGTGTAGGGGTGTGTAGGGTAGTATAGGGGAGGGGAGTGTAGCAGAGTGTAGGGACAGGGAGCATAGGGGAGGGGAGGGCAGGGGAGGGGAGGGCAGGAGAGGGTAAGATAGTGTAGGGGAGGTTAGGGGAGGGTAGGATAGGGTAGTGTAGCATAGCATAGCGTAGGGTAGCATAGCGTAGCGTAGTGTAGCGTGGTAGAGGGGAGGGGAGCGTAGGAGAGTATAGGGTAGTGTAGGGGAGCGGAGTTTAGGGGAGTGTAGGGTAGGATAGCGGAGGGGCGTGTAGGGGAGTGTAGGGGAGGGGAGCATAGGGTAATAATATAGGGTAGTATAGTGAAGGGGAGTGTAGGGTAGTATAGGGGAGGGGAGTGTAGGGGTGTGTAGGGTAGTTTAGGGGAGGGGAGTGTAGCAGAGTGTAGGGACAGGGAGCGTAGGGGAGGGGAGGGGAGGGGAGGGAAAAGAGGGGAGGGAAAAGAGGGGGAGGGGAGGGGAGGGAAAAGAGGGGAGGGAAGGGAGGGAAAAGAGGGGGAGGGGAGGGAAAAGAGGGGATGGGAGGGGTGGGGAGTGCTACCATAAATAAAATTGCCAAATACATGACATTTTGGATCCGGAGCCAAATATTTGTGTTGCTGAAGGGATGCAAGACACAGACTCCTGATGGCTCTTGAACAGGAGGCGTTTATTGCCCTTTTTCACTACCACATGTCCTCTCCCCGTTGCCCCACGTGCTGTCCACGCGCCCGAATCTATCATACAGTTGGTCAGAGACCCTCAGACACGCGCCTGGAGCCAGCCAGCAATTGCCCACTGCCCAAAGGTCCTCTTTAACACTGTAGCCAATTCTTGATCTCAGCCTGGCTCAAGGTTTTGTTCCTACGGCTTGTTTCCTCATTACCTCTAATTCAGGGACCTGCGAAACAGCGCGAAGCCACCTGAAAATTCCCTCCCCACACGTTGCCATTCATTCCACAACCTGATTTATCGCTGCCATCCGCGCATTGCACAGTGCCATGAAAGGTTTGGCGTGCACAGAGGTGGCTGAGGATTTTCAGAAATAACTTGCCTTAAGAACTGCATCGAGACTTTTGCTGGAAGGCAAAAGATCGGGTGATTGATTAACGTAGGGAAGGCAGCTGAGCAAGGGAAGCATCTTCCAAACTTCCAAATATTTCCTGGATACAGAACTACAACTCCTCTGCTCTCCGGTTAGGAGTTTCTGTCACCTGCTTAGGAAGCAGAAGCAGTAACATGGGATTTAGAGGATCCAGCTGAAGCGTCAGTGCCAGTTAGAGGAAACCATCAATTTATGGGGTTTGAAGAGAGTTTGACCAGTGTTCCAAGGAACATGTACTAGTGCTGCATATATATGTATGTAAATATCTCTACAGCTGGCTTGTATCAGACACAGAGTGGCCATCAGGACTAGGGAAGCGGTTGTCCCTGTGTACGCGGTTCTGGTGAGGCTGCACCTCGAGCACTGTGTTCAGCTAAGACCTCGAGGTGCTGGAGCGTGTGCGGAGAAGGGCTCTGAAGCTTGTTAAGGGTTTAGAGAACAAGTCTTGTGAGGAGCGGCTGAGGGAGCTGGGGTTGTTCAGCCTGGAGAAAAGGAGGCTCAGGGGAGACCTTCCTGTGCTCTACAGGAAGCTTAAAGGAGGCTCCAGAGAGGTGGGGATCGTTCTCTTCTCCCAAGCCCCAAGTGACAAGACAAGAACAAAACCCCTTAGGTTGTACCAGGGGAGGTTTCGGTTGGTTCTTACGAAAAATTTCTTCACTGAAAGAGTTGCTCTGGTGGGTTTACGTGGCAAGGTTTTGGTAGCAGGGGGCCATAGGGGTGGCTTCTGTGAGAAGAATCTAGAAGCTGCCCCACGTTAGATAACGGCTCCCCTGCTGGCCAGAGCCAAGCCAAGAAACAATGTCGCTTGTTCCTCTGTGAGAGCGTATTTAAGAAAGGAGAACAAAAATACCAAAAAAACCCTGCTTCACAGGGAGAAAGAGAGGAGAAGCAGCCCTGCAGCCCCCCAGGTGAGTGCAGCAGGAGGGCAGGAGGTGCTCCAGGCAGGCAGCAGCAGTTCCCCTGCGGGCTGTGCAGGGAGAGGCCCCTGGTGGAGCAGGCTGTCCCCCTGCAGCCCATGGGTCCCCCATGGAGCAGATCTCCACGCTGCAGCCCCCCCCATGGGTGGAGGAGCCCCCGGTGGAGCAGGTGGATGTGGCCTGGAGGAGGCTGCAGCCCATGGAGAGCCCCCCAAGGAGCAGGCCCCGGGCCGGAGCTGCAGCCCCCCCGTGGAGAGGAGCCCACGCAGGAGCAGGGGGCTGGGGGGAGCTGCTGCCCACCCATGGGGGACCCGTGCTGGAGCAGTTTGCTCCTGGGGGATGGATGGACCCCGTGGTACGGAGCCATGTGGGAGCAGTGCTTGAAGAGCTGCTGCCTCTGGGCAGCCCCCGCAGGCTCAATTCAGGAAGGACGGCATCCATGGGAGGGACCCCAAGGGGAGCAGGGGTAGAGAGGGACCATGAAGGAGCAGTGGAGACGAAGCATCAGGGACTGACCACAGCCCCCGTTCCTTGTTCCTCTGTGCCGCTCAGGGGAAGGAGGTGGAAGAGGGTGGATGAGGGAAAGTGTTTTCAGTTCACCTGTAGTTTTTCACTGCTTTAGCCTGCTAGTGATAGGTAATAAACTACATTAATCTCTATGCTGAGTCTGTTTTTCCTGTGACGATAATTGCTGAGTGATCTCCCTGCCCTTATCTCACCCCTTGAGCCCTTTCCATTGTATTTTCTCCTGCTTTCCCTCTGAGGAGGGGGAGTGTGAGAGAGGTTGTGGTTGGAGTTCAGCTGCCCAACTGGGTAAAACCACCACAGATTCACAGTTCATTCCCATCTCTCATTTTAGCACCAGTTGTATGCATGATCTTGGGCATCATTTACTTTTTATATCAAGATTGAGCCCTTGTGGATAATTTCAACTATCTTATTCTTGCACTCCAACAGTGGTCCAAAATCCATTGGCTTCAGCAGGAGTTTTTCAGTTGACTTTCAAATGAGCTTTGGATCAGGTCCTCAGTAAATATGGATCAAATACAGAGGGAAACTGTTTTGTGGGATGTTTTCTGCCAGGATTCTCCATTTACCATTACATTTCATGATGATAGCCTCTTCAGCTTTTCTCTCAGTATTTGCTTTAGATCAGCTAGAAGACCTTTTTCTCTTTTTAATAAAAGCACATTTAAAATATCTTTGTGCAATCTAGCCTGCTGTTACCAGCTGCAAACTATGCTATTACATTATGCATGGTTCTTGTCTGCTTGGAGTATGGAAAATACCACCTTACTATAGTCCTTGTATTAATGATTTTAATGTTATGCTAAATGTTCACAGTTTATTATTCCAATAAATATGGCAATCTAGTCATATTTACACATTCATAATGGGTTGTTAATAATGATACAATGTGCTCCTATTCAGTATTAATAAAGTCAAATTGAAATTAATTTACTGAACAGAGAGATTGTTCTCTAGTGCATCTGTTTGCAATGAGGCTTCATATCAAAGAGGAGTCAGGTAGAGAAGATTGCTCACTGCTCTGGGTTTGTGTGTTACTGAGCAATTTTCCGTACTCCCCTTTTCATGTTTATAGATTTTGATAACTACTACAATTCACTGAACTTAAAATTGATGCTTAACTGCACTTAATGCCTGTACTGCTTATTTGAATTTTGATTCTAAAGATAAACAACTGAAGAGCTATATATTAAAAAAGTATAATTTCAAAGAATGTTTATTAATAAACTCCTTGTATTCCAAACTTCTGGCATTGGTTGGGCTTGACTTTTAAAATAGCCAGCTGCTTAGTAGAAAACATAAAAAAAAAAAAAGTAAAAGCAGGAAGATCAGTAAAACTATACACTTCATAGTTCATAATAATGTATAAAATAAACATAAAAATTAATAAAGATCAGAATGAATGTACAGAAAATGGACATAACCGCTTTGCAGATAGAAATGAAATACAAGAGGTTTATTTACACAAGGTGAAAGTATGAGCAACAACAGACCTACTATCTAATCTCAACTGTATGCAACATCAAATTATAATGGAAATCATAATTTATAACAGAAAGGTAACAGAAAATGAGATAAAATGCAACATGTTTAGCCAAGGGCAGTTTATACCAGAATAACTGGATTCATTTTTTAGATAACAGATTTTATAAAGAAGAGATATATGAAAGATCTAATTTATTTGGTTATGGATGATGGGATTCATCTAACTAAATGTACTTGTCTGCTCTTGAGACACCTATTTCTAAACTAATCACCCCAGGCTCCCTTATTAGCAGTGCCTAAAAAAAAATCCTTTTAGGATATGATTCATGCCATCCTAAAGTCAATGTCTAAAGTAAGTCAGGTGAATCGGCACACCTACAAGTGCTTATTTCTCTCCATTGACTGTAACGTTAGCCAGGGGTGACCAGCTCAGCTGTAGATAACCACCCTAAAGACACTGAAGTTAAATGGAAGTAATTCCACTGAGACAGACTGATTTATGAATAAAACATCTGAAATGATGTCTGTAGGAAAGTGCTCATTAATAAGACAGAGGTAAGAATTTTAAGGTAGTTTGGGAGCTGTTTAACGTGAAGATGACAATGGGCAATGTTAAATAAAAGATGTAATGGATTGAGGGAAACTAAAAACATTTTTCATGAATTAGTCTTTGAGTGGATCTTAATATTTTCTTTAATGACTTTGGCATGAGAAGTAGGATTGAACTAATGATATCTGGTATGGAACTGGGTTGTGTTCTCAAAGCAGGAGAGAACTTAGATGTCATACAAGAAAAAATAGATGACCTTAAGGATAGAACAATGGAAATGAGATAAAATTAAATACATCAAAGAACAAATACTTAACTGAGAGAAAAATCTGAAAATATTGCCTAGGTGCCTAAAGTGTATTTTGAAAGAATATAGATGCCTAACTTTACTGTAAAAATTACGAAACAAACAAACAAAAAAACCTCAACCAGCCAACCAAAAAAACCCCAGCCAAACAAAAAACACCCATAAATGTTCAATCATCTGTGTGCCTGAAAAGCAATAGATCCTTCAGTTTTCTACTGAAAATTATTTATGTGCCATAAAATGTAGTATTCTGCATAGTTAAAAGTACTGCTACTGTGGCTGAACTGAACATTTGGGATCACCCCCTGCCTGGGCTTCTTTGGGAATTACAGTCTAAGTTCCCCAAAGAATGCAGTCCTTCTAAGCATTTTGTCATTATACATAATATATTAACATTCAATTTTGCCTTATTTAAAATCAGCAGATAGTGGCAGAATAGAAAAGCCTGAATTCTGCACAATGCCATAGCTTCTTGCATGCCTGAGAGTTGTGCAGCCCAACCAATGCAGAACTTAACCATCTGGTTATCAGAAAGGTACTCTTCATTTTTCATGGGCAACAAAGAATGAAAGACTCAATGAGGCCAAAAAAGTATAGGAGTCCATCTCAGCACTGGTCTTTGCAGAGACCCTACATCTGGCTTTAAGTTTTGTTGCTTTTTTTTTTTTTAATTGTGTCGTGGTTTAACCCGGCCGGCAGCTAAACACCACGCAGCCGTTCGCTCACCCTCCCCCCTCCCTCTCTGGGACGGGGGAGAGAAATGGAAAGTGAAGCCCGTGAGTTGAGATAAAGACAGTTTAATAAGACAGGAAAATAATAATAACAAAAATAATAATAACAACAATAATAATAATGATACAATGGTGATAATACGAAAGTAATAATAGTATGTACAAACAAGTGATGCACAATGCAATTGCTCACCACTCGCTGACCGATGCCCAGCCTAACCCCGAGCGGTCCGGCCCCCTCCCCCCGGCTAGCCACCCCTATACATTGTTTAGCATGATGTCAGATGGTATGGAATACCCCTTTGGCTAGTTTGGGTCACCTGTCCTGGGTCTGTCCCCTCCCAGCTCTTACTGCACCCCCAGCCTGCCCGTTGGCAGGACAGAGCAAAAGGCTGAGATGTCCTTGGCTTAGTATAAGCACTGCTCTGCAACAATTAAAGCATCGGGGTGTTATCAGCACTCTTCTCATCCTAAGCCAAAACACAGCATTCCACCAACTACTAGGAAGAAAATTAATTCTAACTGAAACCAGGACAAATTGTGACTGCTAATCATGGAAGTGCTGAGAAGAACCAAGACGACTGTGATTCCAGTTGAGTGGCGTGGCCACTTGGTTGTTCCCTTCTACTTGCTTGAACACTGGCCCACTTGTAATAAGACGTGAGGGGTTAAAGTTCCCTTCTGCCAACATGCAGTTACAAATCTGAACCCTGCTGGCTGTGGAAAGAATAAAATTCAAGCGTCCTGTTCATCTGGTAAATGTCCTAATAACCAAGCCATTCCTGAAGTCAGCCAACATCTTTCATGGCCATCTTTTCAAACTGAGAAACTAACAGTCATCTGTTGAAATGTAAACCCTCCAACAGAGAAGTCTTTATCAGAGTAGGTCTAGAAACCTTCTTTAGAATCTCCTAAGATGTGATTTGTTATTTGTTTCATCTCAAGATAAATACCAGACAAAGTAAGCAAAGCAAAAAAAGCAGACAAAGTAGTATTTCTGGGAGAGCGTATTTATTTCACTCCACTGGGTATAAACAGAGGCTAACTGTATCACTGAGACATAGATATTACAGGTAAGACATTACAGGTCTGCATGTGTGTGACTTAGATACTTCAATGCAGAAGGTGGTTTTTGTCTCTGAACCCATTTCACTTTGTATCATAGGCCTGCAGTCAGAACCTAAGCTCTACAAGATTTCCCATTCTTCTCACTTGGATCTCCTCGTTGTACAGTTCAGATGTTGCTCTGCTCAGTGGACTGATGTTGCAAAGCTCTTACAACTCATATTCCTCTTCCATTCACAGCATATGGACTGCAGCATTTTGGAGCTCACTTGTAAATGTTGTGTTTAATTGGATGGAGTGTTGAATATAACAGTGCTTAGGAGAAATGAACAAGTGAAGTGTTGGGACATCAGGATGTCCCAACACTTTTGAAATACAGGGGTCTAATAATCACAAACTCAGTCCTGGTGAGAGTTCAGCCAGCAGATAATGGTGAATACTCTGCATTACTCAGATGTGGCATCCCACTCTGTATGCTGCACAGAGGAAGAAGTGCAGACTTCTGAATCTCATCTCCTTTGTAAAACTTCTTCCTGATATCAGAAGAGGTGAATCTTATTTTAATTTGTAAAGTGTTGCCATGAAGCATCAGATTAAAATTGATGAGCTAGAGCTATGTGCCCCAAAAGTTAATTGGGAGGAAGCTAACCTTTTCTTTTTCTACATAAGGCTATGTTTTTTTAAACAGAACATTTTTGTGCCCTATTCTTTGTCATAATCTTTTCAGTGTCAGAACTCGTTCTTTTTCTATCGGTCACCTGCGGGCAGTGAGGGCAGTGATTTTGTTGTATGATGATTTATGAGGGTGAAAAAAGAATGACCTGCTTCATACGACTTGCATTTCAGAAAATTTCAAAGACTGAACGTAACCCAGGAAGTGAGAATACAGATGATGTTGGCTCTGGTGTTTAAAACAAAACAAAACAAAACAATACTTCAACAAATCTAAAAGCAAATGAAACAAAACCAGCACAGGGAAGATGATCATTTATGTGGCTTTCTGACTGATGATTCATGCTCATCCCTGCTGGGTGTATATTTTGGAGAGGAACTTAGAATACCTCAAGCTACATGTATTTTCCTTCTTTTCCTCACTTCTCATGTGTATCACCAAACATCCCTACTGTGTGTTTTGGTTGTGAGGAGGAGGGGATTCTGTAGTTCTGTGTGAATGCCTTGGATGGGGCCCAGCTATAACGGTGAGAATCAGAATAGATTATTTTTAATGGCAATCACTTGTTCTTCTTTTTAACTCCACATTATTCCTGACATTGTTACACCAGAGCTCAGAGAAGCTGGCCCCCCTTTTGTGTAAAATTACAACAGAATTTCTGTTAAATTATTATTATTATTATTATTATTTTCTGTTGTCATTTGCCATTTTATTTCCTTCTCACAACACAACAGAGTTTCAGCAAGGCCTAGGTAAAATTTTTGGCACACTTTGTTACTCCTATTATGCCTTTTGCAATGCCAGCTATTCCAAAGGATTCTGAAAATTTGGATTTTCTACGGGAAAATGGACTGAAGCATTGGAGAATGCCAGTGAAACCTCATTTCTCTTTTTACGCTTCTACACTGACCACAGCATCTCTGCTGTCACTTTTTCTGTGGTAGTTGCTCTTAACTGCCTTAAGCTATAGACCTCAAGCTGATAGAGGGAGCTGAACTTTCAGAAGAAGGTGAAGACACAAGCTGCCTGCTGCTACGTGCAGTTGCAGGGGAAGCCAGGTTGTTCCTGGCCGTGGGCAGCAGATGCTCACAAAATAACTGCCAAAATAGTGTTTGGGGAAACAATACATGTGTTACTTGGCACCAGAGTATTAGGGAAGCCAATAGGTTGCCTGCTTTTTCACTCAGCACAGTGACATACAATGAAGTAGAAGATAAGACTGTGCCATCCTAAAGTCCAGTGGAGAATAAAGATCTAGGAATGATTTCCCAGATCTGTCAGAACTTTGTGTCCTGTGAGAAGCCGAATGGAAATTATTCCAAGCTAGTGTGGTGCATGTATAATGAATGGTAAAAAAAGAGTACATGTATTAAGGTATTAGTATAGATACAAGGGTTACCAGTTGTCTTCTGTTACAGAAGAGTGCCTTACTTTGACAGGAATTTAATGCCTTTTTTGCCCCTTCCTAGGCTGATTATACAACTTCTCACTCTTAAACACATTTGACAATCACAAACATGTTTTATCTGAATTGCTACAAAATCTCTCTGGCTTTGTTCTTTTATTCACGCGTGGCATGTCAGAGTAGAAAGCTGTAACTTGTTTAAGATTTTCCTTGATCAAAATACTTTTAAAGTGTACTTAGAAATAAAAGGTTCCATTTGGCTTCACTTTTTTAACACCACCATTAAAACTAAAACTGGAATAAAAACAAATCTATTGGGCTGCAATATTTGAAGTGTTAATAAAAGCTAGAAAATTCAGAACTGAAATTTTATGCTCAGAATGAGTACTGCAGAAGTTTGCAAGCAGTGGCTAATCTTACTGCTACTGGGGATAACAGCCCTGGGAATTTACCTTGTCTCCTAGAGTAACAACATTTTTTTAATGAATGAATAAATTTCAATAAAATATGAGATCTCCAGCATACTTTGTTCACACCAAAGAGGATCTTCTGGCTTCAGAGTGATATTATAGGGAATTCATCATTCATGCTTTTACTTCTATCTCTGTAATTTAAATGGCTTTGCATTCCTCCTTAACTATACCCTTGTTAGGGCATTGAACATATATATATATATATATATATATATAATATGTATATTATATATATATTTCACTCAGCAGTCAGTCTGGATTTCAGTCAAAGGATTTTTCCTTGATTTTTGTAGCATTGTCTTTGTAGCATTTGGCCACTGGTAGTCATTATGAGAACAATGGCATTGAAATAAATGTAATCACAGGGAAGCCCACGTTTGCCTTTACAAATCATAACCATTCTGAAGCTGCAGTATTAGGTTCCTTCTAAAATACACCTCACATTTCTTTCAGCTACTGCCCCAGCAGTCTGTCAGTAGTGTAAAAATACTGGAATGCTCTACTGGAATTCCTTTAGTAACTGTTTTGTGCTTCTTGTGTGGTGAAATTAGAAAAACGTGTTAACAAAGAAATATTTTTTTTTTTTGAGATGTTTAATATAAGCTGCATTAGTGCATTAATTCAGAAGAAGGGTGTAATTTGTTTTACCTAACTGAGGCTATACAAAAATCAATTCTTCAGTCTATCTGGGCATCGTGTGGACCAGCAGCACCATAGAGGCTGAGGACCTGGAAGCTGAGGGGGCTCCCCATGGGGCTGGCAGGTTAGGGTCTCCCCAACTAGGGCCCATACCAGAACGCCAGCCAGGGAGTAGGGCAGCTGGGGGGAGCTGAGTGCAGGCTGCCAGGAGGAGACAGGTACAAGGTCAAGGCAGGAGGTCAGTCCACAGTTCAGGGTCTAGGTCTGGGCCTATGTCTGAACTGGTGGGGTATGGCAGAGGCATGTCTGCAATGCAGCGTGCAGGTTGTGTCTGGCAGCCTTTCCACAGTACCAACAGAGAGAAGGGGACAGTCTTTCACACTTTTTCTGGGAAATCAGCACTGCCACATGCCTGTCTGAGCTGCCTGTATGCAAAATGCAAGTGGCGTGGGGAACAGACAGAAGGAATGAAAGGTCCTTATTCAGCTTCATGGCTACGATCCCATTGGGATCACAGATACAGTGAGATAGCTCTCATGAGTGGAGTGCTACAGGGGGTGGACACAGGCTTTTTGGAAAGGCCAGGGTGGCAAGGGAGGGGAGCTGCCCTTTATTTGAGAGAGCAGCAGGAGTGCATGGAATATGTGGTGAGCCAGATGGGAGCTTATGGGACAGGATTAAGAGACAGACCAACATCGGTGACATTGTGATAGGTATCTGTCATAGATCAAGAAACAGATGAGGTATTCTTCACACGACTGTAAGAAACCACACATTCAAAGGCCCTGACTGATCAGGTACTTTATTCACCCTCTTGTCTGCTGAGAGGGCAACACAGCATAGTCCAAGCAATCCAGGAAGTTTCTGCAATGCATTGAGGACAAGTTCCTAATGCAGGTGATCACAGAGCTGACAAGAGGAGATGCTCTCCTGGATTTGATATTCACCAACAAGGAAAATCTGCTTGGGGATAAGAAGGTCAGGGGTTACCTTAGCTGCAACACTCATGAGATTGTGGAGTTCAGGATCCTGCAGGGAGGAAACAAAGTAAATAGTAGGAGTGCAACCCTGGACTTTGGGAAAGCAGACTTAAGCCTCTGCTTAAATGAGCCTCTGACCAAATGTCATCGTATAGCTACTCTGCTGTCTTTGAAAAGCCAAAGTGAATGGGAGAGGTTCCTAAGGACTGGAAAAAAGTAAAGGTCACTCTTGTCTTCAAAAAGCGTAAGAAAGAGAATCTGGGGAACTGCATGTCAGTCAACCTCACCACGATCCCCAGGAATATGATGGATCAACTAATCCTGGAAACCATTTCCAAATATATTAAAGACAGGAAGGTGATTGGGAGTAGTCAGCATGGATTTATGAAAGGAAGCCATACCTGATCAACCTGATAGTTTTCTCTGATGAGTTGTTTGGCTTGGTGGACAAGGGGAAAATTGTGGATATTGTTTGTCTAGACTTTAGCAAGGTTTTTAAATGTTGCTAAACACGCTTATTGACAAAGTGATGATGTATGGACTAATTTGTGTGGAAGTATTGTATTTTGGGGTGCATCAAACATAGCATTGCTGGCCAGTTGAGGGAAATGATTCTATTGTTAGGTAAATGTCCAATAAGGTAGCCTGAAATGTGGCTTAAATGCTGGCCTCCGAGGCTTGTGATCAGCAGCACAAAGCCTGCCTCAAGGCCAGTAATGTACCACCACCAATAGTGGAGCCAATACTGTTTAACATCTTCATTAATGACCTGGATGGTAGGACAGAGTGAAGCCTCAGCAGATGTGCAAATGATAGAAAATTTGGAGGACTGGTTATTAGATGGTTGTACTTACATTCACAGAGATGTTAATAGGCTGGAGAAATGAGCAAACAGAAATCTCATGAAGTTCAACAAAAGCAAATGTAACATCCTCCACCTGAGAAGGAATTATATCATACAGTAGTACAGGCTGTGGGTCAATTGGTGGGGAAGCAGCTTTGTAGAAAAGAACCTGATGGTCCTTGCAAACAACAAATCAGACACAAGGCAGCAATGTGTCCTTCCATCAAAGAAGGCCAGCGTATCAAGTGAGGTGATCTTTCCCTTCTTTTCAGTATTGGTGTGATTATGAGATTGGAGCATTTATATGTGAGGAGTAGCTGAGAGAGCTGGAACTGCTCATCCTGGAGAAGGGAAGGTTCAGGGCAGTTTTCATTAGTGTACGTAAACACCTGAAGGGAAGGTGCAAAGACCTTTTCAGTGGTGCCCAGTGATAGTACCAGAGGCAATGGACACAAACTGAAATAGAGGAAATTCCATTTACACAAGAAAACATTAATTTCCTATGAGGTTGATCAAACACAGGAAAAGGTTGCCCAGGAATGTTGTGGAGTCTCCTTCCTCGTTGACGTTCAAAACCTGACTGACATGGTGCTGAGCAACCTCCTGGTGCTCTGAGGGGCGTTGGTCAAGACCGTCCCTAGAGGTCCCTTCCAACCTCAAACATTCTGTGATTCTGTGAACTGGGAAAATAAAAAAATTTCACATGCTTATAGTTCTTTTAGGTCCTGTGTAAAAGAGAGACTAGTGAATGGAAAAAAAAAAAAGTAATGGTGTCTCCTCACTGAAAAATGGTGGAAATGCTGTAGGTTGTAGGTCTTTTACAAGTTGCCACGTACCATGACTTCTTATTCCACCAGTGCCATCTACTGTATATGAACTAGAAACAAACACCTCAGGAAAAATGATAATTTGCAGAAGTATGGCGTTTTGTGTATTTACTAAATCATCGCATTCTGACTGGAGGAATTGCAAAGAACAGATGCTAACTGATACAGCAGCACACACCCTACCGAGAGAATAATGTGACAGTCCTTGCTCTACTTGCTAAAATATATTTAAATTTAAAACGGCCTTGCATTTTTTCATTTCTGTGTGTTATAATGAACATTCATTTCACTGAATGATCCAATAGAATAATTGGCTTTAGTTTTTACCCAAATTTCCTGAGGGCTTCAGAACAATAAACACTTTGGCTGCACCTATTGGCATTTACTGCACAACAGGGATATGTTCCTCCCATCCTGCTACACTGAGGATGAAGAATATTATCACCTACATATCTCATTGTTACTTCCATTACAATTGCTCTCTTGTGATGCAATTCAGAAATGAGGCATTTTTCATTAATGTAGTTTGCCATGGAAACTCATACTTCTGCTGTGTCTACTGGTAATACATGGGACTTTATTCTCAGACATCACTCAGTTTTCTGGCACTATATTCTTCTTTCATGTTCTTGGCTGAAAATATGACTAAAGCAATAGCACTCACATGTATGCATGTGTGTATGTATAGATGTAATGTGTATGTGCACGCATGCACTTGTTCATAGACATAAAGACATATGTGCATGTAGAACTATGTGGACAGAGGCAGGTTATGCTAAGATGATCCTCCAGCAGAGGCCTGTTCTAGAACTAAATTGCCTCATTGTCACCTCTTCATGACTCATAGGGACCCTGATGTCATTTTCTCTTTACAGCCTGTCATAAGTGTGCTGAAGAGTGCAGGTAGGGGGCATTTCTTAGGTGAACTGTATTTTTGCAGAAAAATGCAGTTTTGATTTGAATGAAAATATTTGTGAAATTGAGATTCTTTCTGAAATATTAAAATTATTGGTTCTGGTATTTACAAAGTGCTGTTTCAATTGCTTATTCTAAAACCATGTTTCACTACTGCATTTAACAAAATCTATTTTGACTAATAGAAGCAATGACATTACAAATATTCTAAAGAATGAAAGAAAATAAAACGCCTTGTTTGGGGTTGACTTTTTTTTTTTTCTTTTTTCTAATCGTACATCACTTGTTATGACTTCAGTGAGGAAAATTAGAAGATAATGCTTGGAATGGGCTTGAAATGTTTTTCTTTATGTTTCTTTTTCAAAACATACACTCATTTGCCAAGTTGTTTCTTTCTTTATTTTTTTTTTTAGTCTGTTCATAAGACTAAATTTTGAGTGAGTTTGACCTGGATATGGCTTAGTTAATATGAGACTAACCTGATGTAACCTCAGCCTTAACTATGCTGCTGTGGTTGGCACGCAGGGTAACTTAGACGATTAAATTGATTTTATTGATTATACTTCATTTTAGATAAGACCTTATGCTAATACATTTTTCTCCATCTACACTGGGGAAATAGGTTAAAGTGAAACACATTCCTATCTAATGATGTTTGGGCATAGCACACAAAAAATCAGTGACACAGCTGGAAACTTAAACATGGATGTCAGTGCAGTGTTTTAATGGCAAGTCTGTCCTTCTGATATAACAATTGATATCAGAAGTTATGTTTTAACTTTAATTTCAAGTAAAATAGATATAAGAGACCAACAAAGATATATTTTAATAGCTAATGGATTGCAGACAATCTGAGTAAATTTTTAAATATGTCTTTGCTGGTGTCGTGAATTTGGCTGGGACAGAGTTAATTTTCTTTGTAGAGGCTCACACAATGCTGTGTTTTGAATTTTTAATGAAAACTGTGGTGATAAGACACTGACAGTTTCAGTTGCTGCAGAGCAGTGCTTGCACAGAGCCAAGGACTCTTCTAGTTCTTAGGCTGGGGGTGCACCAGGAGCTGGGAGGGGACACAGCCAGGACAGCTGGCCCAGGCTGGCCAGAGGGATGGCCCACACCATGTGGCATCATGCTCAGCCATAAAACCAGAGTAAAGAAGGAGGAAAGGGGGAACATTCAGAGTGATGGCATTTATCTTCCAAGAAGCCATTAAGCATGATGAGTCCTGCTTTCCTGGAAGTGGCTGAGCACCTGCCTGCCCATGGGAAGCAATGAATGGATTCTTTGTGTGGCTTTGCTTGCACATGCGGCTTTTTCTTTACCTGTTAAACTGTCTTTATCTCAGCCCATGAGTTCTCGTACTTCTACCTTTCCAATTTTCTCCCCCATTAACCTGGGGATAGTGAGCGAGGGGCTTTGTGGTACTTAGCTGCCTGCTGGGGCCAAACCACAACAGCTGGTTGCAGACAAAGTTTTCCAATGGGTAGCTGAGACCTTTTGAAGAAGGTCTTTAAAAATATGACAGATCTATGAACTATGATGGAATAAACTGACATGGTTGATACTGAAACCTGAAAATAACAACTTCAAATATAAATCTATTTAAATATTTAATTACTGCCTGTTGCAGCTACATTAATCAGGAAACATGCTTATCCTTGTACTCTTAAAGTAAAGAGCTTAGAGATCAGTGAATATAGCTTTATTTATTTCAACATTTTAGTCAGTCGAATTCCAACTGCCAGGATGCAGTGTGTTTTCTCTCCCCACTTTACACAAAGTTCTGTAGAAGTTTTGTAGATCTTCGCTGTGGATTTGAGGTTCAAACTTCCTCATGGCACAGAAACCTGGGCAACACAGGCTTGCCCAACTGGCTTGAAACATACTTGTTTCTCCATTTTTTGATTTCGAAGAAGAGGAGCTGTATTTAGTTTCAGTTGGTGGAATGGTCTCTCGCAAAAAGTCACGATGTTTTTTCTTCTTTTCTGAATTCTTATTTCCTTAAGGAACTTGCTGTGCCTTAATTTTGCTTTATTTTAGGATTCCTGTGCTGCCCTCTCTGACCCCAAATGGCCTCTGTGGTGTTTATTCACAATTCTTGTAGGTGAGAATTCTTACTGTATAACCTGGAATACAGGATTGTTTTCTTGCTCTTTCTCTTTGATTCCTGCTCAGTCACCCTGGCAGTGGCTGAAGTCTTCACACCTATATTCCAAAGCACATGTAAGGTAAGATATTTCCTTCATAGCTATGCTGATATCCTGTCGCCTTTGGACTCATAAAAGCAGTTAGCACTGCAGTTAAAAGTGGAGTAGGGAAAGATGAGAAATTTTGCTTCTCAGATCTGATCAATTAAAATATATATTGCTACATGTAGGTATAAGATGATGAAAAGAATTCATTTTTCACAAATCTCTTTTTCTACCTCCTTCTACAGCCTGTATCTTAATCATTCTTGTACAGCCTGCATCTTAATCATTCTTGTAATTTATTTTAATAAAATTATGGTTTAAAGGTATGACTTTGCACTGTTTTTTTTTTTTTCTTCTTTTTTTTTTCTTTTTTTTCCAGAGAGCAGAAAACAGAAGAAAATGGTTTCCTAATGCTGTTCCCATTACTTCTATTTGCAAGGCAATTTCTTAGAGGCACTTTTATCTATTCTAGTCTATCCCATATCTGGCTGGCAATGAATGAACACATTGAATGTAGTTATTGATCAATAACATCATAAATGATTCTAAATAACAGGTTTATTCATGTGTCTTGTCAGAGAAGAAATGCAGTACATTTGACAAAGTAGACGATGGTGAAGAATCTACTGTCTGTGAAAACTCTTTTCTATATAGGTACCCTGACAGAGGTCTGTGGATCAAAACCAAGGCTGTGACACAGATCTAACTATTGTGGTTTTGACAAGATGACCAGGGTCTCTATGTTAAGCCAAATTTTTTCTTATGTAGAAAGGTTGTAATTATTTCAGGGAGCAAAGGATAAGCAAAACTTCATGGTCAGAGACATGAAGAGGGCAGTAGGGAATTCCACTGCCTCTTCAGGCCAGTAGTGAAGTTGAAACACAGACATTACACATGCTGATTTTTTTTTTTTTTTTTCAGAAAGCCAGTAAACATGAAATATTGAAATACCATTCCACCCCCTTACAGATAATAAGGATCATAGCAGTTAGGTAAAGGAAAGATCAAACAAGTTGTCTTGGTTCTCTACTGAAACTTCCTTTCAGTGTCTATGTCCTTCTTGGTGCCAACAATTGCTCAAGATTTTTGCTTAGACCCTGGTTCCAAGCCTGTACCAAGGAGTACTTTTAACTACAAAAATAAAAATAAACAAGCATGTATAAACTGGTAGATGAAAATTAGTGGTAGGATTTTTCAAGCTTAATGTATGTAAATTTTCATTTCAGATATGGCATTACAGAGATAAAAAAAAAAACACACACACAAAAAAAAAACAAAAAAAAAAAACACCACAAAAAACAAAGAAACTATTCACACTGGTCACTTGTCTCTTATTTATCAGACTTTCCAGAAGTGCATGAGCCTGGGTCTGTTTTTAATTTTCATGCCTTATATACATTTCCAGTAACTGGGTTGGCCTTTTAGCCTGAAGAGTGGTTTCAGGATTAATCCCCTCATCCTTATTTATGGTGTAGTGTGCAGACCCTTTGTCCAGGTCTAGTTTACATCAGTGATGCTGCCTGTAGGAGCAAAAGCTATTATTTCAGTGAGCACTCCTGGGAAGAGAGCATACTGTCGGTTGATATGTAACAGATTGCAAATATATTCACAGAATTATCAGCAACTGTGTGAGATGTTTGACATGCTTTCCTAAATAGATGCTCTTGTTACTGATCTTTATAACTTTTTGCCTAGGTCTACATGGCATCAACTGAACATGCAACATCCAGACTGGTTACAGAGATTGTTTCAAATTGGTACCTTGATTTTCACGGGGATATGTTTTCGTCTCTCTAGAGAAAGGGGCTCATGATCTCACCCGTTTCAAGTCAGGCTATCAGGATATTTCTCTGAATGTGGCTGTTATTAGATCCATGTCAGTCTTTTTTTATTTTTATTTATTTATTTATTTATTTTTAATGTAACTGAAGCATAACATAAATGAGTTTTCTAGACTGAGCAGATTTTTTATGAACTTTTTAATAAGCACCAGCTCTATTGTATAACTTTTATCAGAACCATCAAACAGTAAACAACAGCTCACAGAATAATTGTTCTTTTTAACAGCTCTGTGTATTTGGCTAAAAACAGCTTGGCTGTCTTTGAATCCATGAATTCTCTATGAAACAATGCTGCATAATCCATAGTTTAAACAATGATCCAGATTTTCAAGAGTCAGTATGACAGCAGCTGAGGAAGCAATGAATGTTATTCTCTAAGGGTCATTTCCCTGACAGAAAACAGTCTTTTAGTTATACTACCAAATTTTATTTTATGTAGCTTTGTATGTATGGGAGGCATTACCTTCCAAACAGATACTGTTTTGTGGGTTATAATCACTTCAACCCCCTACAGAGGTAGGCTGATTTTAAGTAAACAGCAGCTGTCTATAAAGTTTCACTTTCTTCTCTTGGATTTTTTTTTTTTTTGAATCACTTGTGGTGCAAGAAAGTCGCCTTTTTGCATGTCAACCATTTTAAGTTTTTTTGGGGATAAATCTACCAAGACACTAAAAATGTGAGAATGCCAGTACCATGTAAACAACAAGTATACCTCTTAAGTTCCTGAGCTACAAGAATCTAACAGAGTAGCTTATTTGAAGGAGGGAAAAAAGGAGGCAGCGAAAGATGGAAAAGGTTGTGCTGTACACTGGTCTTTCTGCTACCTGGTGCTCCCGTTTCCAATGCAAGTTGTCTGAGCTCGGGGAGGAGCATTGGAACACTTATAGGAAAAGCCCCAGCCACCTGGTGTGCCTTAAATGGTCAAGTAATGTTTTTACAAGGGAAAAAGCATTGAATGTTAACATTAGGTAAATAAGGGTAGACAGAATTTGTCCTCAAGGTTACACCCTATGTGGTGGTGTAGAGATAGGACTTAGTTTATTCTGTTGTAGCTGCTGCAGTTTATCAAATACACTCAGGTAGGGATTATGAAAACACCTCTACAGATATGAATTCAAGCCCTTCTTCCAATTTACTTTTAAATTATTGCTGAGGGTACTTAGGTCCATTAACATCTTTAGCACCTCTTGTAGATAATTTGGATTGCCTTTTCTATTTTTTTTTCTTATTTTTGGGCAGTATACTCTGCTATTACAGCTTCTCTGAAGAGTCTGGGCAAAGGCAGACTACCTTGGGACTGTCATGGGCTTGTGAAATGTGAGTGCTATAGCATTTTGTCTCAGTGTTTCTGTCTCTGTGGATTTATTTCTCAAGCCCATAGTACTTAGTGCATAACCTTTTCATATAATAGGTTCTGCTTTATGACAAAGCTGAACAATGACATATCTTGGAAAAATGCATAATACTCGTAATGAATACATCTTTCATGATCATTAATTACCTGCTAAATTCTCAAGGGCCTAACTAAGAAAATACTTAACTGACTGGTAATGCAGTGGCCAGCATAAAATTCATTACTGCTTAAGCATAACACATTGATCTCCAGGGTATTCTGAGAGTAGTGTATGTCTTAAACATGTTTTTCAAAGAAGCTACACAACGATTTGGTGAGGCAATTAATTTACCATCTATGTTTCATCTAAAACAGAATGTTTTCATATCATTTCCTTGTAAATGGGAGTGAATAATTCAATCTTGTGTCTAATGCTACAATTTAATGGTCAGAACCAAACAAAAGCTCTGCAGCATAAGATCCTTGTCTGTTTCTTTTAATGTTTCATATATCTTAGCATAATGCATCAAAATATATTATGAATAGATGGATGAAGAAATTAAGAAAACATATGGTCTGTTCTTCTGTACCTCATATTTATTGCCATGATTTATCTGATCTCCATAAAGTGCTGGTTACTGCTGCTGAAAATATTAATTCTTCACAGAATGCAGCATTCAGCTACTATCATAGCTCCAGGCAGTTCTTTCACATCTGAATGCTAGCAAGATGCATATGATTTATTTTCTGTATGAGAACACATACTAGAGTCCAGTTTTAAGAATGGTCTTTTAGCATACATTATATTACACATTTCCTATTGAAACTTTGGCTTCTGCACTGAGGGACTATTTTTGTTATTTGTTACTTATCTAATGTCCTGCTGATTAATTCATGCTTTTTCTATTTACATTACAGATTTTAATTGCCAGTAGTTAGCTGGTAAGGTATCTCAGCGTGCTAAAGAAGTCCTAGATGTGTAGCTCGATTACCAGGGCTATTGAGTCTGCCAGAAATTACAAGGGGAGATGTGAGTTTTTATGGTTTTGGATCTCAACATGACAGGTAATAAGGTTGTTTCTGGAACAGTATTGGCTTTCAGAACAAGCCAAATGTGTCAGTATTGTCTAATCAGCATAGCTGAGGAACTTCTATGGTCCTTTTCTTTTGTGCTGCTCTGAGTGTCTAAGCTGGTGTGTATATTCACTTACCATCCAGTGTTTGGCCACCTTAAACATACAGCACACAGTTACACAAGGGCAGTGAGAAACACCCACTTTTCTCATTGTATGATAGAGGTGAAAATACATATAGTTAATGTACAGAAGCCATTACTTTGATTATTATGTTTAGTCCCGGAAAACAGAAAAAACAAAACAAAACAGAAACAAACAAACAAAAACCAAAAACCAAACCAAACCACCATCAACAACGAAACAACCAAAAAGCTAAAAAAGAACTTATTCAGGATATTTTGGAGTCCAAAGTGATATTTCATTAGAACTTGCTTCAATGTTCTTATCCATTAAGGAGACTTAAATTACATTGCATGAGCTGCTAACCAGCTGCACTATAATATTATGCAAGGTTTTTGATTGCTTGGAGAAGAGACAGTATACACCATATTTAGTTATTTGTAATTTTATGCTAAGCTTTGCAATCTGGTATACTGTCACTTCTGTTAATGTGTTAACAGTTTGAATATTTTATGTTGAGTCATGCAGCTGCAATTTCTGTATTTTCAGATATGATAAATAAAGCATATTCCTACAATACTGTGTTAACTGTAAGGTAATTGTACTTTGTGCACTGCTGAAAATGTACCTCATACACTGGGTAACTTAAGAATTCTCCTACTATGCATAATTTAATAGCTAGCATCAGCTTTCTCTAAGGGAAACAGAAGAATTAACAGAGTTGGTGGCCTGTCTAATGAATAATTGGGATAATCTTTACATATTGCACTGGAAATAAAAGGCTATTTGAACCCTTCAATCTCAAAAGAGAGACATTTATCACCTGGATGCTGTATGTAGACTGTGTGTCCCTCTCTTCTCAGTTTTCGTTTTGATTCCATGTTTTGCCTAAAGAAGTTGAGGACAATGTTGCACCTCTAAGATTTTGGTGAGGTCAGGAGGTGGTGCAGCATTTGTACAGGCTATAGCAGTGGTAGGCATTCCAAACAATCAGAAGGTCTTTTTTTCTTTTTTCTTTTTTTTCTTTTTTTTTTTTTCTTTTTTTTTCCAGCACAGTATGTAACACAGATTGCTTTGGCTGCAATCCTTTCCTTACTGCTATACATCTGCCAGATCACACCCCTCCTAAGACTGCATGAATGACATCTGGACAGAACCAGTGGACATTCAGGCTGAATTGCCAAGTAATAATTTTGACTTCCAGAAATAGAGACAGATGTTTTATAGCCTTCTTCTACACCCACATCATTGTAACCAGAACATAGACCATGACCAAGACCGTGAGTCTATATGTATAATCCTCGTCTATTCTTCTTTTCCTTTGTTTGCTTTGGACTGTTAGCTGTTCTTTGCCTTTCTTTTTATACTGCTTAGTACCTAGCTTGTTGTTGGTACCACAGGTATCTTATTGTAAACAGAAGACACTTCAGACAGAAAGAAATCTGCTGTCTGTGGTCATAAAAACAGTTCCTCTGAAACGGATGACTCTTCCTACATATCGGTCTTACATACAGCCTGAAACTAGCTTGTATGAACATGCCCAAGCACATACAAGTATTTGGGTGTGAGTCTCACCCTTCAGAGGCAACGCTTTACCTCCTCAGGATGCCGTGAATACAAACTTTGTATTTCTGTGAAGCACTGTCAGCTGGTGGTATAGACAATGATATTTGGGATTGCTTTCAGGAGTTAGGAGAGTTTTGGCTCACTATGTGGCTGTACCTGTTTCATAGTTAACAGGTTACAGTAGTGCATCTTGTGAAAAGGGACAGCAAGCTCAGGTAAGATGTGATGTGCACTGTCTTCACTTTCACACCATATTTTGGCCTTCGCATGTTTTATTAAGGCAGATTGAAGAGGCAATATGGGTCAAAAAATTCCATCTTGGGCAAACATAGTAAGAGGATAAACTAACTTTTCCTATTACTCACGTCATCCCCTTTTCTTTTGTGCTGTCACATGGGATGGCACAATGCATAGGCCAAGTATCTGCAATGAACTATTTACCTTCCCTTCCCTTCATGGGTCCTTCTGGAGGTAATTACTCAGACTTTGGTGGCAAATGCTGTCTGAAATTTAGGTCATTAGTTGACAATGTGCCAATATTTTTTGTGCCTGCAGTTTTGCTGAATTTTTTTTTTTCATGTTATTTAATTTCATGTTATATTGGACAAAGCAATTTTGAAGAAAACACTATACCCTGAAAATCAATTAAATTGCCAGCACTAGTAGCTCTGAGCTGGGTTTTTGCTTATATGAACAGAAAAAACTCTTAAAAGAGGGAAGAAGCAGGGTGAGTTTTCACACATGGAGCTTCTGCTGCATCTTTCCACTGCAGGGCAGGATGGGGAGAATCTGTGCAGTACCCTTGAGAAATTTGGGCCCTGCAAATCCAGCTGTTTGTGATGCTGCTATAAGCTTTAGCTTTCCAGGCTGAAACTTTGGCACCAATACTATTCTCCTGACACCTTGCCTTTCTTTTCTGAAACCAAGCCGCTCTGCTATTATCTGTGATCTTTGTGTGGGAAAGCTGTTTGACCCAACCAAATAAGATCACAGTGAATAAATCAGAGGTCTCCTATGGGGATAGTGACAAGGTCAGCTAAAGGCAAGGAAAGTAAAGATTAAATCACTTATAGTCTCAAAGTATTCTTCAATTGTGAAACTTTGTTATTCACCTACTTCTTTGCCCTTGCAGAACAACTGCTTGCTGAGGCAATTGGATAAGACCTCACTACTTGCATGCTACTAAGAATTATACTCTGGGTGGTTTGTTTCCATTAAGCTGACCACTTGATGTAAGAATCTCCAAAAAAAAAAAAATCTAGTACAGAAAAAGAAAGAGTGATTTATTTCCTGCATTCATATTTTAGAGATATTATCATTTTTCTTTTACTCTTAGTTTTATGCAGCCTCTCTTTTCCCTATAAATTATTGATTTTGTAGACAAATAACTACTCCACTGCCAGAAGTTAAATGTCTTTGGCTGCCAGGCACATGAGCTGGCCCTCAGCTTGAGCTCTGAGAATCACTCAAGTAGAATTTATGAACAATAGGATTGATATTCTCTTTTTGCATGAATACTTGTCAGTGTGGGTCAAATACCCAGAGAGCAGACTTTGAAATGCATGTGTGTACTGAAACTAAAAAAATATAAATCATCCCAGTGCCTTGGCAACTGCCTTTTACCTGAGATCCCTTGCTCCCGGCTGGAGGTTTGCTGTGGCACTTCAAGTTTCCTGGGGAGTGTGCAGACTGCCGAGCACAAGCTGCTCCTCGTGGTTAGTGTCACAGGCTGAGTAGCCGTGTTCTGGAGAAGTGGAAAACCCAGAGGGAGAATGAGAAGCAGGAAATTATTAGAATTAGAGTGACAGGTGGACAAAAACTCATAGAGTACTCTTGTTGCCCCTGCATTTTGACAGGCTATTATGCACATAGCAGCTCTTGGTGTGGGTGATCCTGGGTCAGGTGGAAAGGAAAGTGCTCTGGTCAAAATACATCTCCTCATTCAGACAGAAAGGAAACAGAATAAAAGCACAGGCTCACTGACACATGTGACAGCTGTGGGTAAAGGAAGATTTCTGACAAGATAGTTTTACATTACAGCTAACCTGTCTAGGTGTATGTGCAGAGCAAGTGATATGTGTTGCAGAGAGCTCTTCAGTCCTCTGAAAGAAGAGGAAGAGATGTAGAACAAATCCGGATACAGATGTACTGCAAGTAAAGCAGATAAAGCAAAGAAGTAAGGAAAATCTACCCTATCCACACACTGGGTTGGCTAAGGACCAAATCATAGAATTATCAAGATTGGAAAAGACCTTTAAGATCATCTGGTCCAACAATCCCCTACCACCAATATCACCCACTAAACCATGTCCCTAAGCACCACATCTAACCTTTCCTTGAACACCCCCACTGATGGTGACTACACCACCTCCATGGGCAACCCGTCCCAGTGCCTGACTGCTCTTTCTGAGAAAAAAAATGTCTCTTCATTTCCAAACTGAACCTCCCCTGGCACAACTTGAGGCCATTCCCTCTGGTCCTATCACCATTTTCCTGTGAGGAGAGGCCGACCCCCAGCTCCCCACACCTTCCTTTCAGGTAGCTGCAGAGAGCAATGAGGTCTCCCCTGAGCCTCCTCTTCTCCAGACTAAACACCCCCAGTTCCCTCAGCCACTCCTCACAGGACTTGTGTTCCAGGCCCTTCACCAGCTTTGTAGCCCTTCTCTGGACATGCTCCAGGGCCTCAATGTCCTTCTTCTAGTGAGGGGCAAAATTTTCAGCCAAACTTTTTAATGATCAGCCTGTATGTGAGAATTTTCTTTTACTTACACTCATGATCACTTCCAAATTTAAAGTTTCAATTTCCCTGCTTTTGAAGCTGTTACTTAAGGTTCTTGTGACAGTAGCTTCACTTGTGAAGTCCCCCTCCATTTCACTTGTCCTCTTCTTTAGAATTGACCTAAAACTTGACTCCCCAGTCATTCCTGTTGTGGCACTGCTGAGAATCCTCAGCATGTCTGGTGCTTGTTTCTGCACACTTTCCACGTATCTTGCAGAGTACAGCTACACAAACATTGTGGTGATGCACCATGCATGCCTTTTCAACTTCATAATGTGAAATTCATGTCGTTTGGGAGGTTCTGCTGCCATTATTCACATTAGCTGCCAGAAACCATAAATTTCCAGTCCTCACCACTGTGAGTGTCCTTCTAACCTTCCCTCTCAGCAACCTCTATGTAAAGTTGAGTCATTAAGGTTACACAAAGCTGTGAGAAAGACGTGTGAGAAGTGCTGTAGACAAGTGAGAAAAATATCTCTCTCCAATCTGGAGAGACATGGATTTGACAGATGGACTACTCAATGGGTAAGGAACTGTCTGGGTGGTCACACTCAAAGAGTTGTGGTCAGTGGCTCAATGTCCAAGTGATCAGTAATGATCTGGGGTCTGTATTGGGACCAGCACTATTTAACATCTGTGTTGTTGACATGTACGATGGGATCGAGAGCACCTGCAGCAGGTTTGTCAATGACACCAATCTGTGTAGTGTGATCAACACATTGGAGGGATGGGATGCCATCCAGAGGGACCTGGACAGGTTTGAGAGGTGGGTCTGTGTGGACCTCGTGAGGTTCAACAAGGCCAAGTGCAAGGTCCTGCATTTGGGCAGGGCAACCCCAAGCACAGATACAGGCTGGGCAGACAATGATTGAAAACATCCCTGATGAGAAGGTGCTGGTGGATGAGAAGCTCAACATGAGCTGTCAATGTGCTCTTAAAGCCCAGAAAGCCAACTGTATCCTGGGCTTCATCAAAAGAAGCATGACAAACAGGTCGAGGGAGGTGATTCTCCCCATCTGCTCTGCTCTTGTGAGACCCCGCCCAGAGTGCTGCATTCATCTCCAGGGTCCCCACTGTAAGAAAGACACAGACCTGTTAGAGCAGGTCCAGAAGATTATCAGAGGGCTGGAGCACCTCTCCTATGAAGACAGGCTGAGAGAGCTGGGGTAGTTCAGCCTGGAGAAGAGAAGGCTCCAAGGACACCTTTCTACAGCCATTCAGAACTTAAAGGGGACCTAAAAAAAGGATGGAGAAGGATGCTTTATTGGGAGTGTAGTGATAGGACAAGGGGTTATGGCTCTGAACTAGAAGAGGGTAGAGTTAGGTTAGAAATTAGTAAGAAATTCTTTACTAATTTGGGGAGTGAAACACTGGAAGAGATTGCCCCATCCTTGGCAGCAATGAACAGTGGTCATCTTTTTGCCATTGTTTGAAGTTTCCTCTCACTGTGTTGCTGGAGCCTGTCTTCATCCTTGTCATTCTGCTTGTGACCATATATCAAATAAGAGAACACTTCTGCTAATGTGGAGGACAATTGCCAACTGACTTTCATCTCTTTCATCAGCTGTCTTCATACAATATTGCTTCATCGCTTCATATACACCCACCTGAAATTGCACATTGGTCTCTCGTGACTGAGAACACCTCCCTAAGAAGCTTCCAATGTATCTCCCTTTCCTTGGTGACTCTTCTAAACACAATTGTGTAAGCTGTATTTCAGCTATTTTTTCAATATTTTGCCTATATTACTGTGGGAAACATAGGAATTCAACATTATTTATTACAGTTAAAAAATGGCGTTCAGGAAAGAACTCTTAGCAGGAATTGGATTCATACCTGTGATGGCCTTCTAAATTTCAAAAATGGATCAGACCTAGTTCTATGAAGTGCCTTGTATCTTCACTGGCATAAAGGTTATTTATGTTATCTGCCTTCAGTGACAAACCTACCCCTCTCCACGCTTGAGTTCTCCTAATCACATAAAGATATTTCTATAGTAATTATACCATGAATATACAAGTACCTCTACTGCAATTGTGTATTAGTATCTACATGTTCTGGTAAAAAAAAATATAGTATTCTGAGTTGTCAAAATGTTTTTTACTGTAAAAGATATAATAGAAACTTTTTCAGCTGTTGTCAAAATTTGTGAAAATAAAAGGAAACTGCACACAAATGATCAGAAGATAATGTAAAATGGACATGGTATAACAAGGAGAAAGTGCAGTAGGAGATTAAAGGACACCGCTGGAGGATGGTGTAGGAAGAAAAGCAATTTTCCTCCCACTTCCATCTTTTAAGATTTCAATATTTAATTAAACATTGAGTATAATAACCTAGTAATAATCATATCCTGGGCTAATAAAGTCCTTGGCCTTCAGCCACAGAATCTATTAGTCCAGATTATGCACATTACTTTATAAACAAAAGGTGCCCTCAAGTTATTATTAAAATCAGGTTCTTGAGTTGTTAATTTCCACTACAGAAAAACTACCAGTAATGTGTTGAGATAAAACCAAAAGCAGTAAAGTAAGTCAGAATGAATAATATGGTTATGAAAATGTTCAGGTGGACACTGTCTTTGTGTAAGTAGCTTTCAGTTCGAATAAGAGAGTCAAGTGTCTGTCTTCAAAGCTATGGAAGAAATTTCTTTTCTGGTCAAAATGTTGAAATAAGAAGCTTTGATTTTTGATTGTCCTATTTCTCTGAAAAACATTCAGTTAGTCTTGTGTTTGGATTAGCATATTCTTAGGCTTTTGGTTTTAGTAACTATACTGTATGAACGAAAATTAATAGGTACTTGGACACTTTTCTGGTTTATCTATTTGGTTTGTCTATCTCATTATTTCATATAGGTGTGAAGGGATACTAACATCCCTTGTCTTAAAATGACATATTTTTATATCTTTCAATGGTGCTGTGGTCATATATTAACTACAACAATGAAGCCTCCTCCATCTCTTGGTGAAGGCTGGCATTTTTCCAGTCACATCTGCTGTAGAACAGATGAATTTTGGCTATCCTTTATTCAAGTAGTTTGCTGTATGTTTTCAAATAATAAATCTACATTTAATGCCCATTACCTAGGAAGAATATTGACTTACAGCATCTTAGTGTTGTAAGTGCTGAGTACTCTGAAATTGCTTCTCCTCTGCAGTGCTGTTTGTTTCCAGGGTTAAAAATGTAAAAAAAAACCACCAAAAACAACAACAAACCAACCACCCAAACAAACAAAAATGTAAAAGAGGAATTATCTAAAATTTAATTTTAATAAATCACAGAGATTTTTTTTCTTTGATTGAAGAACAGAATACAATCTCAGTTCTTTTGGACCCAAGTTTACTTTTTTTTTTTTTTTGAGTCCCAGGCACTATACGTTGATTACTTTCCAAATGTCAGCGTAAGAACTCTGCAAATCCCACTAAGGAACCTATGCCCATTATTATTCTTCTTGTACTAAAATATCATTTACACAGCTTTCATCTTGACTCTTAAGAACTGGGTAATAGTGGGGCTGTATGATTTTAAGTTTCTTTTAAATGTCTGAGATCAAAACTGTGTAGATTATTGATTTACTTCACACATGACACAGTACAGTATAGCTGGGAGAAAAAAAAATGCTATTTTAATTCTTAAAGATGCTAAAACCCCAATAAATTCTGTAAATAGTTCTTTGGTTGAACAAGCAATGAATATTTAAGAAATATCCTTTAACTGCAATATTTAAATGCAGCAAACAAAGACTGTGTTCCACTGAGGCTATTCTGTTTCCAACATTAAAGTGACTTTGGATGTAACATTTCTGGCATATGAAAGAGGAACATTCCTCAGCCCAGACCCACCTGAGTGAGAACACATGATATTCTTTGTCTCAGTCTTCAAGAATTTTATGTATACACTAACATGCACTCTCTGTAATTCTTTCCAGGACTGGTATCTGCCTCCTGAAGCTCTAGGACCTCTCCCAGATTTTGTTGTGGCAATATCACTATATACTCAGAGGCTTATTTGAAGATTGCTTGTTAAATATTTAACATAAAAATTAAATGTAGCATCAGTAATTTAAAATCACTTCCTGCAGTCAAAAGCAGTAAGTTCTACAGATGAGTTCAGATGTACTATATTATGTTTAGATGTGTTATATGGCATAGCTGCACTATAAATACAAAGTCCTATATTACAAATACATTCAGGCAGAATGTCATGTCTTTTTAAACAACCCTGAAGCAACAAAGTAGTTGCAGGGTTTACAGTCCTTGTGGGTGTTTAGATTAAGTGTTTTCAGGATTTTTATTTGGAGATGCTCACTGTTTTTGTCAATCCAAAGGGACGAATATTTGTGATCTAATAAAAAGGGATAAAAGCCATGCTTTTTCTAGTTTAGTGCTGCATTTCTTGACAAGGACACAGACTTGCCTTGTCAGTGTCCATCACTGAAACACCAGGGATGTTTCAGCTATCTTCAGTAGTAGAAAGAAACCCAGAAAAAAATACCCCTTTATTTCTCAGGTCTGGAAGATCACATTGTCTAACACATTTAACTAAAGATCTTCTTTGTCCATCATTTTTAAAACAAATAAATCTTACGTTTTTCCTACAAGATTACCATCTTCAATGTTGCATACAACATGTTGCTGTATCTTTTCTACCATCTGTTCTTTTGTTATTTCTCTCCTCCTTTCTTGCCAAATGGATGGAAGACAAAAATCTTATGTTGACACTCAGAATTATTTTTTTTAGGGTAATTTTATTGTTTATGTAAAAAAGTGGGAAAGCTGCCTGTCCAAAAGTTATGGATAGATCTGTAGGTACAGTGCAGTCTCAGTATACAGCTCCATCAGAGATTCTTGTAACATTCCAGTATATCCATGACTTTTGGGTTCATGAAACATGTATATCTGTCAGTAAATATTAAATTTAGACTCAAAACTTTCTATCAGGCAGTCCAAAAGTCATTTATTGACAGAAATCATGTGTAATATGAAAAGAGAAGGATTTTTCTGTTCCATGTACTCTTCCTAATAATTTGCTCCTGGCTGGTTGCTGCCAACCTACTGCTGAAGGCAGAACTACAAAATTTATGTTCTGCCATGACATAACCAAAATCTCTATACTTATTTCCATCAATTTGCAATGTCATTTACCAAGTAAAATCATTGTTTCTTACAGCATCAGTATTTGATCACAAATACTTATGCAGATAAATACTGCATAATACAGTGGGGAAACCCTGGCTGCACGTACAAACTGGGCGATGAGACGCTGGAGAGCAGCCTAGAAGAGAGGGATCTGGGGGTCGTGGTAGACAGCAAGTTGAATATGAGCCAGCAGTGTGCCCTGGCAGCCAGGAGGGCCAACCGTGTCCTGGGGTGCATCAAGCACGGCATCGCTAGTAGGTCGAGGGAGGTGATTGTCCCGCTCTACTCTGCGCTGGTGCGGCCTCACCTCGAGTACTGTGTGCAGTTCTGGGCACCACAGTATAAAAAGGACATGAAACTGTTGGAGAGTGTCCAGAGGAGGGCTACAAAGATGGTGAAAGGCCTGGAGGGGAAGACGTACGAGGAACGGCTGAGGGCACTGGGCCTGTTCAGCCTGGAGAAGAGGAGGCTGAGGGGAGACCTCATCGCAGTCTACAACTTCCTCGTAAGGGGGTGTCAAGAGGCAGGAGACCTTTTCTCCATTAACACCAGCGACAGGACCCACGGGAACGGGGTTAAGCTGAGGCAGGGGAAGTTTAGGCTTGACATCAGGAGGGGGTTCTTCACAGAGAGGGTGGTTGCACACTGGAACAGGCTCCCCAGGGAAGTGGTCACTGCACCGAGCCTGACTGAATTTAAGAAGAGATTGGACTGTGCACCTAGTCACATGGTCTGGACTTTTGGGTAGACCTGTGCGGTGTCAAGAGTTGGACTTGATGATCCTTAAGGGTCCCTTCCAACTCAGGATATTCTATGATTCTATGATTCTATGATTCTATGATCACCTCTGCAAGAATAATTTAGCAAATCTCTTATGAATCGTTCAAGAAGAAACAAGTTGGTTCAGATTCAGATAGGATGATAGTCTGTCTGAATTTCACTTCCAGAGTCAAGCTGCTTAATTGCAGTTGTCACAGGGCTCACCTTGGCCACACTTACATCCATTTATGTGCATTCAGCACCGACATGTTTTATACTAGCAAAATTCTCTTAAATATGTGGGAGCCTGACAGGGAAGATTTGTGCACTGGGCCACAGTCTGAAGAGACACTTTGATGCCCACCTGTGTACGAAGCAGTATGATGGATACCCCCCCCTCCTGGTGTTTTGGGGAAGAGAGGACCTGTAGCATCAAGGTGCCACACTTCATAGCTCAAGGACCCAACTCTTTTGGGGCTGGAACTAGGTGATCTTTAAGGTCCCTTCCAACCTAAGCCACTCTGTGATTCGATTCGATTCGATTCGATTCTATTCTATTCTATTCTATTCTATTCTATTCTATTCTATTCTATTCTATTCTATTCTATTCTATTCTATTCTATTCTATTCTATTCTATTCTATTCTTTGATGTGGTTAATTGGTGGGTCCCAGATCTGCTAACCACCTTGCATGAACATCTGCTGATCCTACCTCATGAATATCTTGCAAGGAGTGGCACATCAGCTGCTGTAACAAAGTCCTTTCACAAACTGTTTTTTAAAGACAAGGGTGAAGGTTCATTTGAAGGTGCACCCAATTTCTTAATTTTGTTTTGCTTATGATTGTGAGGTACTCCAGGTAGAAACTTGATTGAAATAGAGTATGGAAGAACTGCAAGCAGCAATATTTTGCTATGAATAACCTAAAGTGCAGCTCTGATTTCCATTTAAAACTAGCTTTCTGTGAAAACAGTGGCTGCAGAAACTCTTTTTTATGCAATCACATTGGTGATTATTATTTTTATTGCCTTTCAGAAGTGGGTTATGTTTAGTCTATGTTTAGAAATAATAGATGTAGTAAATCATAGGTATCATTGAGCGTAAATGGGTAAAAGTGACTGTTTTACAGAACCTGAGGTCTCCTTAATATATAATATCAATCCAAACCAAACCAAAAAAACACAACAACCATTTATGGAGGCTGGGGTTATATACTCTTAAATAATATTTCGAGATCTGTCCACTAGAAGATCCTTCAAAACACCACTTAAATAGGCTGACCCTCCATGGGGTGGAAGACATTTCCTGGAAATATAATGGCTATAACTGATCTGTAGGATGGGTGAGAAAATTAAGTATTGATTTAAGAGTAGGTCTGATGTTGCACAGTGTTATTAAATTCAATTTGGTGGTGTTAATTTCACGTTTCACACTTTCTCAGAAGATTACACCATTATTTTAGTTTCCCCAGCAACATGATTCTTGGATTCATTTTACTCAGAAAATCTTGTGAAAAATGTGAGTAAATAGAACATACACATGTGTATCGGAGCATGTTTTTCTTTTAGAAGTGTTCATGGTTTTTTTTTTTTTTGCATTGATTTTCACATATCAGATTCACACTATGTCAGAAATGTCAAAGGTTGTTTTCGATCTTCTTTTACAGTTTTACACTTCCCATAGATTGTTGTGGTGTTACATTAAACAGGAATTATACTTCTAAAACTGCAACAATTTTAGTAGTATCTCTGTATTTAGAAGCTGTGTTTGTCTGCTTCCTGGTCTGAAACCCTTGACAGCTATTATATGTCAGCATACATTAATGGTGAATCACAGCTTGATTTTATAGCTGCTTTGCGTTGCATGTCCTTTTAATGTAGAGTATAGAAAATGCAAACCATGGGCCTTGCACCCTTGTTGAAGTCAGGCCCAAGTGCTGCACATCTCCAGAATTTGTCACCAGAAAAGGAGGTAAAGGGAAATTCCTGAGGCTGCCAAAGGGAAGAAGGTGAGGGTCTTGCCCATGTCACGCTATACCATTGCTCATGAAGCTATCGCCTGGCTGAGGCAGCTACTTTCACCCCATCTAGTACTGTAGTGCAGAGTTCTGTGGATTTAGTATGACTCTCCCATGACCATAAAACACAGTAATTATTTTCTGTCCTTTTTACAGTTCAAAGGTGCTAAAGTAACATGAGGGCTGAATTGCAACTCTTCAGTGCAGTACTGTCAAAGCATGAAACTAAAGGTATATCTTGCGTGCCCTGGGATGTAGCATAAGAACCTTGAGGGTGCAAGCCCTGCTGGGCTTTGGAGGAATGTTTTGAGTGGAACAAGGCAAAACCGATATATGACACATCTATTTTGAGTGGTCCTGACAGAAAATTATCCCTTGAACTGTGCTTGGGCATTGCCTTCAAGGCAGTGGTTGCCTAGTGTCCCAGAGCAGATCCAGGGAGAGAAGGTTTCACTGAGGAGTGTAGGTAGTCACAAGCTCAGTTCCTGAACTCTCTCTGGAAGAGCAGATGTGCTCCCTATCCTAACACTGGACCAAGCAGTATATCTGGATGGTCCCAAAGGCATTTTCTTTGAACAATCTCATACAGAAGTGAGATGTGGGGAAGAACCTGGAATTAGTTCACATTTCCAGTACTAAGACTTTTGCTTTGAAGTTTCTGCTTCCACCAGTGTGTTGAGATTTATACGTTTCTGTAATTCCAAAAGGCAATATAAATTCTGAAAATAGATTTCCCAGTCTCTGAAAGCAATTGTTATCTTGGAATCAGAGACAACCTTGAATGAAATATAAGTGAGGGACAGAGAGAGGTAGTGAGAGTGAACTTCATCTTGTGATTCTGCCTTCTGTCGCCATATGACCTACAAAGATAAGAGTGAGGTGAGGAAAAAAAATTGCACTTTTCCTGCTAAATTAGTCCCAAGATGCTTCTGAGCAAAGATTGCTAACTGAACCACATGCTTTGTAAGTGATTAGGTAGTGTTTTGTTTTGACTAATTTTCTGTATACTGGAGCTGAAGTGAGACCATATGGTTAATGTATTGTAATAACCCTCTCCTAAAATCGAAAGAGTTAGTGTTAGATTAAAACACTCTGCTTAAAGAGAAAGATAAATATTTAAGAGAGAGAGATTTTAAAAGAGACAAATTAAGCTATCAACCATTAAGAAAACTGTTACAGTGTCAAAAGAAAAAACAACAAAAACCCAACAATTGGAAATGTCACCCTATCTTTTAAATATGGAATGTTAATAAATCCATACTATTATTGTGAGTACAAGTTATTGTGAGGATATCTTAGGATAAATAATCCAGTTATATAAGCAAACATATTTTTAAAAACTACCAGAAACTGTTAGGAAAACAGATGATCTATAATAAATCTTTAACACAGTATTCAAGCATTTGTTACCCTTTTTAAAACACTGCTCTTCCTTAACAGGCCTCTAGATTTATGTTCATTAGTATATGGAATTTTTACAGGCTTCCTTCTGAAAAAATGAGACACATATTTTCTCTAAAAAGGTTTTGTTTTCCACCATGAATTTCCTTTCACTTTATGCAAATGATTTTCTTGCTAATCTGTACTTATTTTACCTGGCCTCATCTGTGCTGTCATTGACCTGACAGAGCAGTGGGTGTAACATCCAAGCACAGCCCTATTATGCTTTAGTTCATGTACCAGAAAGCCATGCAGAGCTGTCATAAATCTCACTCATAGATCGGCTGCTCTTCCTAGGGCATCTCCTCAGCTCAGCTTGTTCAGCTTATTTCTATGATACTGAAATGTTCAAAATTCCCTTTTTTTTTTTTAAAAAAAAAAACACTTTAGAAAAATTGCTGGTGAAAAAAACAGTCAGTGTGGCACAATTCAGGCTGTAAGGAAGATCAGATAAATAGCTCTCCAGGTGGATGTCCGTTGAATGTTCATCATTTATACACACAAATTTTCTTAGATTTCCCTGTATCTGTATGTTTACTTTGTTCACACAGAATCACACAGAATCTCTAGGTTGGAAGAGACCTCAAGATCATCGAGTCCAACCTCTAACCTAACACTAACAGTACCCACTAAACCGTATCCCTAAGTTCTACATCTAAACGTCTTTTGAAGACTTCCAGGGATGGTGACTCCACCACCTCCCTGGGCAGCCCGTTCCAGTGCCTAACAACCCTTTCAGTAAAGAAATTCTTCCTAACATCTAACCTAAAACTCCCCTGGCGTAACTTTAGCCCATTCCCCCTCGTCCTGTCACCAGGCACATGGGAGAACAGGCCAACCCCCACCTCGCTACAGCCTCCTTTAATGTACTTATACAGAGCAATAAGGTCACCCCTGAGCCTCCTCTTCTCTAGGCTGAACAAGCCCAGCTCCTTCAGCCGCTCCTCATAGGACTTGCTCTCCAGGCCCCTCACCAGCTTCGTCGCCCTTCTTTGGACCCGCTCAAGCACCTCGATGTCCTTCTTGTAGCGAGGGGCCCAAAACTGAACACAGTACTCGAGGTGCGGCCTCACCAGAGCCGAGTACAGGGGGATGATCACCTCCCTAGCCCTGCTGGTCACACTGTTTCTGATACAAGCCAGGATGCCGTTGGCCTTCTTGGCCACCTGAGCACACTGCTGGCTCGTATTCAGCCGACTGTCCACCATCACTCCCAGGTCCTTCTCTGCCTGGCAGCTCTCCAACCATTCCTCACCCAGCCTGTAGTTCTGCTTGGGGTTATTGCGCCCCAGGTGCAGGACCCGGCACTTGGCCTTGTTGAACTTCATACAGTTGACCTCAGCCCATCGGTGCAGCCTATCCAGATCCTCCTGCAGAGCCTTCCTACCCTCGAGCAGATCGACACACGCACCTAGCTTGGTGTCATCTGCAAACTTACTGAGGGTGCACTCAATGCCGTCATCCAGATCATTGATGAAGATGTTAAAGAGGACCGGCCCCAGCACCGAGCCCTGGGGGACGCCACTAGTGACTGGCCTCCAACTGGACTTGGCTCCATTTACCACAACTCTTTGGGCCCGGCTATCCAGCCAGTTTCTAACCCAACGAAGCGTGCGCCAGTCCAAGCCAAGAGCAGCCAGTTTCTTGAGGAGAATGCTGTGGGAGACGGTGTCAAAAGCCTTGCTGAAGTCAAGGTAGACCACATCCACAGCCTTTCCCTCGTCCACCCAGCGCGTCACTTTGTCATAGAAGGAGATCAGGTTCGTCAAGCAGGATCTGCCTTCCGTAAACCCATGCTGACTGGGCCTGATCGCCTGCTTGCCCTTCAAGTGCCGCGTGACGACTCCCAAGAGGATCTGCTCCATGAGCTTCCCTGGTACTGAGGTCAAACTGACAGGCCTGTAGTTCCCCGGGTCTGCCCTCCAGCCCTTCTTGTAGATGGGCGTCACGTTTGCTAGCCGCCAGTCAGCTGGGACCTCCCCCGATAGCCAGGACTGCTGATAAATGATGGATAGGGGCTTGGCCAGCTCCTCTGCCAGTTCTCTCAGTACCCTTGGGTGGATCCCATCCGGCCCCATCGATTTGTGCACATCCAAGTGCCGTAGCAGGTCACCAACCAGTTCTTCGTGGATGGTGAGGGCCACATCCTGCTCCCCGTCCCCTTCCACCAGTTCTGGGTACTGGGTGTCCAGAGAGCAACCGGTTTTGCCGCTAAAGACTGAGGCAAAGAAGGTATTGAGCACCTCCGCCTTTTCCTCATCTCTTGTAACTAAGTTTCCCCCTGCATTCAGTAAAGGATGGAGATTCTCCCTAGTCCTCCTTTTTGTGTTGATGTATTTATAAAAGCGTTTTTTGTTATCTTTAACAGCAGTAGGCAGATTGAGCTCCAGATGAGCTTTGGCCTTCCTAATTTTGTCCCTGCACAGCCTCGCTACATCCTTATAGTCCTCCTTAGTGGCCTGCCCAATTTTCCAAAGATTATAAACCCTCTTTTTTCTCCTAAGCTCAAGCCACAATTCTCTGTTGAGCCAGGCTGGTCTTCTTCCCCGCTGGCTCATCTTTGGGCGCGTGGGAATAGACCGCTCCTGCGCCATTAGGATTTGCCTCTTAAAGAGCGCCCAGCCTTTCTGGACCCCTCTGCCCTTCAGAACCGCCTCCCATGGGACTCCACCAACTAGTGTCCTGAGCAGCCCAAAGTCAGCCCTCCGAAAGTCCAATACAGTGGTTTTACTGGTTCCCTTCCTGGCCCCGCCAAGAATAGTGAACTCCACCATTTCGTGGTCACTCTGCCCAAGACTGTTCCCGACAATCACATCCTCCACCAGTCCTTCTCTGTTTGTGAAGAGAAGGTCTAGCAGGGCACCACCCCTGGTAGGTTCACTAATCAGCTGCGTCAGGAAGCTATCTTCCACTTTCTCCAGAAACCTCCTAGACTGCTTCCTCTGGGCTGTGTTGTGCTTCCAGGAAATGTCAGGGAAGTTGAAGTCCCCCACGAGTACAAGCACTGACGATTTCGCAACTTCTGTCAGCTGCCTGTAGAACTCCTCATCCGTCTCCTCATCCTGGTTCGGCGGTCTATAGCAGACCCCGACCAGGACACTAGCCTTGTTGTCCCTGCCGATCCTAACCCAAAGGGACTCAATCTTGTCATTCCTAGCCTCGAGTTCTACAACATCGAAAGACTCTCTAATATAGAGAGCCACACCGCCACCCCTTCTGTGCTGCCTGTCCCTTCTGAAGAGCCTATAGCCAGGCATCGCAGCACTCCAGTCATGAGACTGGTCCCACCACGTTTCCGTGATGGCAACCAAGTCGTAGCCTGCCCGCTGCACGATGGCTTCCAGCTCCTGTTTGTTACCCATGCTGCGTGCATTGGTGTAGATGCACTTCAGCTGGGCCTTTACCTTATCCTCCGGCCTTGCCATTGCTCCCCCTGGCACAGCCCCAACAGTCCTTGCTTCAGCCCCATCCCCCTTCTTACCTAGCTTAAAGCCCTATCAATGAGCCCTGCCAGCTCCTGGCCCAGGATCCCTTTTCCCTTAAAGGATAGGGACCCGTCTATGGCCATCAGACCAGGTGCTGAGTAAACTGCCCCATGGTCGAAAAACCCAAGATTTCTGCGTAGGCACCAGTCCCGGAGCCACGTGTTTAACAGGTGGGCTTTCCTTGTCCTCTCCGTACCCCTCCCTGTCAACGTAGGGATGGACGAAAATACTACCTGCACTCCTGCTCCGTCCACTAACCGTCCCAGCCCCCTAAAGTCTCTTTTGATAGCCTTCAGGCTTCTGTCATCAATGTCATCACTGCCCGCCTGGACTATCAGGAGAGGATAATAATCAGAGGGGCGTACCAGGTTGGGGAGCTAAACGTTGGCATAACATAGACAAGTATAGGGAAAGGAGAAGGCTCTAATTAGTAAAGTTACTAATAGCTCAACTAGTTTTGAGACAGGCATTTCTATTTGGAATGGCTGGAGGTAGGCTGGATGGGAAAAGGTTTCACCCAGCTGTCCCCAGATAGACTTCTACTGCTAGACCCAAGGTGATGTAGGGTATTTGTCATATGTACATGGTGCTGCCAGATGTGACTGGTAAGACCCATTGTAAGCCTCTGTCCTTTCAGATGCACACTGAGTGCCGTGTCCCAGAGTATCTCATACAGCAATGTGTTCTTGCAGCTGACTTGGGCCTCAGCAGTATGTGATCCCTCAGACTATTTCCTCTTCTTGTCCTTGACTGGGAAGCAACACTAACAAGAGCAAGGCTGCTGCATCTTTTCTCTCTCTCTCTTTCTCTTCTTATGAACATAACCACTAATGGCAATTTTAGCCCTGCAGTAATTATTACTCTGACCTGAAGCACAAACTCATTGAGTGGAGTCAACTAATAATGATTTTCAGTCACAAGTGATTTGAATGATTTTGAACTGGTGACCTAGCTGTAGAGGTGAAAGTTGCTACAATTATTCTTCTGAGCAATTTTCTTTCCCCTGAATTAGTTTGTTTTACTATTCTTAGTTTCATAACAGAAGCAAGGGTGGTGTGTCTGAAGGCAAGTCTAAATTGATAGTTGTTTAATCACCCAACCTGTGTCTACACATGAAACAAAGAGGCTTGAGCTAATGGGGATCTGAGGTAGTGAATCCATTTACTGCAGCTCTAAGTGCAGTTTAATACATCTTACTACTGATAAGCCAGTGAATGAGTATCCAGATCCACTTAATTAAAGTCTGCAAGGAGTTCAGGTACAATGTAGTGACTTACCATTGGAGGTCTTTTCTAGTTCAGGTATCTCTTCACTATGCTCTATTTCACTATGTGGACACATTGTCTGTAATTTGCCTGGTGCCATGAGTCCTGCCCTACTTTTGAACTCACTTATTTTATTAACATATCGGGTCCTTCTGCAACAGATGCAGATTTCTCATGTTGTCTGAAAACAGTTCTGACAGCCTGATGTCACCTTATGTTTGACCAGTTTGGATTATTTGTCAGGATGACAGTGGTCAAAGTATGCATGTTCTTAATTTTATTTATTTATTTATTTATTTATTTATTTATTTATTTATTTATTGTGATGCTATTTTTTAAATACTAAGTACTGCAAGCCTGAACTTCCCCTAACTTACCTCTTTTTCTAAGACTGGGATGACTGGAATTCTCAAACTGCAGGATTTTCTTCTAGAAATGTATTCATTTAGAAAGGTTTACATGAGATATTAACACCCCAATTATTATTATTATTATTTTTTTTCCTTGCTCTTCAACATATAGTAAACTAGCAGGTACCATGCATAAAAAATTATTGGGAAAGCACTGCCAGGGCTGAAAACTTTGAAGACATTAAGTGTTTACATGCATGGCTAGACAATGTTAATTCCCAGTAACAAGACCATCAGCTTCCATCAGCATTACCTTCCACTTAGAAGGTGCAGCTTCTTTCTGGCTAATCAAATTCTTTTTGGCTTATCCTTTTTGGCTTGTGAGGCTGTACAAACAACTGTTGGTGTAGTTGCAGCATGCTTCACAACTTTTGCAAAGGTAGAGTTGAGGTGGTTTCACTAAGTCAGATGTGAATGCTACTACACAAGAAGAACAGGCCCTGAGTCAAACAAAGGTATGGAAGTCAGGAGGCCTTATATGCCTACATTTATGCAGCAAATATACATATATAAATCTATAAAGTATGCTGCATACCAGGTTTACTTTAGGAGACAAGGGAGGCTTTGTAAAATATTGTTCTGGCTTCTAAAAGAGTTTGTCATTGTTTGTTCAATTAGGTTTTCAAACCATTAAGGTTAAGATCTGCCAATGTTCATAGAGTTAACTTTTGATAACTCATACAGGCTTTGCAGGTAAAGCACTGACATCTCAAATTTAAGTTCAAATGCAATTTTTCTTCTAGTTAGTCAGGGAGGAACTGAAACCATACCCCATAATATTGCTTGCCTTTTTATACATTTCACTAATAACTCCTGGTATAGCTTTGGCTCTTCATTTTGTACAGCTGGGTGATCAGACTGGTACATTTAACAAAAAGTAAATATTAGCCACTTGCCAACATGAACAATGAGAATGATAATGAGAAAGTGGCCAGATCTGCCTGCAATAAAACAATGGAAACCCAGCAGTGTTGTGCAAACAAAGCCAAGCCAAGCAGGCTGAACCAGTTTTGTAATTTACACGAACAAACCACTGAATCAGACAAAACAGTCTGAAACAAAAAATGGAAACAAAAATTCATCTTTCAGCTCCTTTTAAGCATTGACTGGGGCTGAAAAACACACTCCCCTTTTCACTGTCCTGCTAAATATGAGTAAAATTTTGTTTTGCTTTTTGACTTTTCTTAAATTATTATTATTATTTTTTAGATTGAATGTAAAAATGCCCTTCATTCAAACTGTTGCCTTTTGGTACTTCTGTCTCTTCAAACAGAATAACTGAATTTAGAGTAGAGTAGAGTAGAGTAGAGTAGAGTAGAGTAGAGTCTCCTCTACGAGAAGAGGAAGAGAAGAGAAGAGAAGAGAAGAGAAGAGAAGAGAAGAGAAGAGAAAGAGAAGAGAAGAGAAGAGAAGAGAAGAGAGAGAAAGAAGAGAAGAGAAGAGAAGAGAAGAGAAGAGAAGAGAAGAGAAGAGAAGAGAAGAGAAGAGAAGAGAAGAGAAGAGAAGAGAAGAGAAGAGAAGAGAGAGAAGAGAAGAGAAGAGAAGAGAAGAGAAGAGAAGAGAAGAGAAGAGAAGAGAAGAGAAGAGAAGAGAAGAGAGCTGCACCTTCCCTGGTGCAGCTTTGTGCCATTCCCAAGTGCCCTGTCATGGTTACCAGGGAGAAGAGACCAGCACCTCCCTCTCCAGTTGTAAAGAGTAGTGAGGTCTTTGTCTTCTTTTCTCCCAGAAAAACCCTAGACAAAAAGTGTCCTCAGCCTCTCCTAATAGGACATGCCTTTCAGCCCTTTTACCAGCTTTGTTGCCTTCTCTGGACACAGGACAATAGCTTCATATCCTTTTGGTATTGTGGAACCCAGAACTGCACACAATATTCAAGGCAATACTCATTTCTTTCTGCTGAGCTGCTCTCCAGCCACTCACCTTCCATTCTGCGCCTGTGTCCAGCATTATTCAATCCCAAGTGCAGCACCTGCCATTTACCTTTGTTAAACTTCATGTCATTGGTGATTGCGAGTGCTCCTGTCGATCCAGATCCCTCTGCAAGGCCTCTTATCTCTGCAGAGAATCACCAGCACCTCCCAGTTTAGTATTGTCAACTAACTTGCTAAGGTTGCCATCAAGATCATTGCTAAAAATGTTGAACAGAACTGGCTTAGAGTTGAGCCTGGGGATCACCACTAGTAACTGGCCACCAGCCAGTGAAAACCATTCACTAAAACCCTTTGAGCCCTACTGTTCAGCTAGTTCATCACCCAGCATAACGTGAACCTGTTCATCTCACAGCTGGACAGTTTGTCCAGAACGGTACTAAAATCCAAAAAGTATACATTGACTGCTTTCCCTTAGTTCAGTAAGTAGGTGACCTTATCATAGAATCATAGAATGATTTGGAAGGGACCTTAAAGATCACCCAGTTCCAATGCCCCTGCCATGGGTAGGAACACCTCCCACCAGACCAGGTTGCTCAAAGCTCCATCTAAGCTAGCCTTAAACAATTCCAGGAATGGGGCATACACAGCTTCTCTGGGCAACTTGTTCCAGTGCCTCAGCACCCAGGTAGTAAAGAATTTCTTCCTAATGTGTGATCTAAATCTACCCTCTTTTGCATTAAAACCATTACCCCTTGTCCTATCAAGGAAATAGGAAGGAGATCAAACTACTAATTCAGCTCTTTCTGTTCATGAACTCATGTTGACTATGCGTGATAAAAGCTTTGTTCTTTAAAAGCTTTTCAGTATTCCCCAGGATAATCTTCTCCTGCTTGCAATCATCAGGAGTGACTCACTCCTAACACCTTTCATAAATTGTTGGGAGAGGTCCAGATATAAGATCACTAACTTCTTCAGTACTCTGTGGTGAATCCCATCAGTCCTGATGGACTTAAGTACATTTAGCTGAGTACAACTGTTCCCTTACAATTTCAGTGACCACAAATGGAAAGTCACTGCTCCCTTTGTCATGGTCCTCCAACTCAGAGGACCAGGCAGGCTTACTTGTTCAGTGACCATCTTCATCAAGTATCTGTCCAATGTTTTTATTAGACCTCCTTTTGCTGCTGAAATACTTAAAAAATCCATTTTTATTATCTGATAGTGTAGCGGCCACTACCAACTCAAACAGAGTTTTGGCTTTTCTTGTTTTCTCCCTACAAATGCAAACTGCATCTCTGTAATCTCCCTGTGAGGCCTGACCTTGTTTCCAGAGATTGGAAATTTTCTTTTCTTGCATAAGATCCATGAGGAGTTCTCCGTTCAGCCAAACCAGTCTTGTTTAACTGGCAACAATATGGGATTTTACACATGTACATACATGTGTTTATTTACAGCACTCTGAGAATGGCTTTCCTGAATATGAGCTTTGTACAGGATGCTGCTGCCTTCTGCATCACCCCAGCTAATAAAAATCTTATGTTTTAAATAATTCATGTAGCATCCACAGATTTTTACTGCAAGTGAGGCCCATGCATTTGTGTTGGGCAATTGAAACTGTTAACTTATTGAAAAATAACATACAGAAGTTGCTACCTACAGATGATCCACTCCAGCTGCATATGTTCTTAGAATTCTGTTTGAACACCATATTGTGAAGGACTCTTGATATCTATCCACAATAGGTATCACAGTCTGAAACTGATATTTCAGATCCAAAAGAGTTTTTGAACCGTCTGTTTTTGAAGCTCTCTGTATGCCTGTGCATATATGCATGTGTGCTGGTTCATGCAGATTGGAGTTAATACATTTAATTGGTTTAGATTATTTTTCATCCTATTACCTATAGCTGGGAGAAACTCAGATTTGCTTTTTTTTTTTTTTTTTACTTCATTGTTGTAGCAAAGATATGGGTATCTTGCAGAAGCATGCAGGTCATCATTGGGAGGGTGGAATAGAGGAGAACAGAGCTGATAAGATAATTGGACTCAGGAAACTTGAAGGCCAAGGGAAGCGTTGGAGCTGGAGAAGGCACTGACAGTGATGCTTATGATAACTTTGCATACTTTCACTTAGTTTAAGAAGATATTTACTGACATCTTAACCTGTATTTTATACTTCAATCATACTTTGGGACTTTTCAGGTCTTGAAGTTACTTAACTTTTTTTTTTTTTTTTTTTTTTTTTTAGTAAACTTTCAACATTTTCAGGAAAGTATCTCAGAAATATTTTTCCCAATAAATTCACCGCATAAAGGTATTTTATGATGAAATTCTCTCTATGCCTGTGAATTAAATAGACCAAGATTCTCCCCAGAGGGATTATTTTTTTTTGCGAATCTGACTATCTAATCCCATTAAAATCGGCAGTTTATAGCTGACATCTCATTAAATGACAACTTCTGCATACAATTAGAATTGGTGCTTCATTTCAGTTATTCAGGGCCTGATCCTATAACCTTATGCAAGTAATATTATAAAATAATAATCATTGATCATATATGTGAGGTCTCTGGGTCTACAGGATAATATATTTTGATGAGTTCAATAATTATCTGTAAATGTTGTTGTTCTTTTATTGTGTGTGATTCTGTTTCTGGATTTAACTGTGTAATTCTGCACATGTATTAGTCCTTCATTAAGAGTCAAAATAAATTATGTAGCTGGAGTGAGATAATTGCATCTGTGGGGCATAGCAAACTGCAAGCTAGAGATGCCAATTCCCTGAGGTTATGATTAGTCTATAGGAACCATTCTCCCTCGAGTCTTATTTTGTTATTAGTGTAAGTCTTTATTGTAGTGAAGACGCACTTCAGCATAATGGAAGAATCGCACTCTGAGTTCATAAACTTCTTTAAAAGTTAGGTGAGAAGTAGGGCACAAGAAAAATTTAACTCCTTACATGCCACACGTCCTTCTGCTAGAATGTATGACAAAGTAAAAAATTCTCTAAGGAAATATCTGCTGGCTTCTGCTAAGGGTGCTACATACCTCTGAACGTAGCTTTAACAGTCTTGCCACCTACCTGCCACTCAAGTTCCTCCATATCAAGACGAGACATGGAAAACCATTCTTATAGAGAATTATAGGAGAATGATATTCATTCCCTTTTGGTGTCAATGGAAATTCACAGAGGGAAGTCAGATCTCTTCAAAGTAGTTTCTCTACTGAGTTTCAACATGTTGGTTGTTACAATGGGTTAGGTTATGACCCTCATGGATACAAGTTGATTGCTGAAGCTACTGATCCTGGTAGGTTTGTAAATGATTTGCAGCAGTGTAGCTGACAATGATGATTTACAAACTCAAGCAGGCTGACAGACCAGGTTGCACAGATAGATAATATGAAAAGATTCTTTCATGGGTTCACTTATTCTTTTTGATTTTGTAACTGAAATGGAAATAAATTTGCAGTTAGTTTAGGAGGACCAATTTCTTCTGAGATCCTGACACAAACAAAGAGGCTTTTGCAGAAATAAAGTTAGTCCTAATCTGTCCACTGACTTCCATGGTAGCTGGAACAGATCTTAAACAGCATGAAGCAAGAGTAAGCATGAAGTTAAAACTGACAACACATCCCATCTCCCAAGACAATTCACCAATGCATCAGCAGTCACAGAATCTAATGTGCTTAGACTTCAGGGCTTTATTCAGGTTCATTGATGATATTGATGACTGAGGAGAGTAGATTAGAGGATAATTCCACTTCCAACAAATTACCATCTATTTGTGCTATGTGTTTATGGCAGCTGGGGATATGTAGAACCTAGCCATATACATGTACAACAGCTCAGATCCTTATTTTGCATCAGTGATGAGTGAAAACAACTGAAAAACAAAAATAACCAAGGTTGCAAGGTATGTCCTGGTTATTTAGTAAGCAGGTCTGCAGTAGGATATTTTCTTTATGACTTCCTGACTATGCTGGGATAATTGCCAGAGTTAATGTTTATTTGGGAGATATGAAAGTGTTTTAATTAGATGTTCAGGTGCCAAAAGGTTAGGGTAGAATTGTTCTTTCTTTCCAATTTTTGCAAAGAAGACACAGAAGGATCCTATTAATATTAAACAAAGAGTGAACACTTCATGAAGGCTGGGAGAAAACATTGCTAGCAAATAAAATAATTCCTGAGAGGAAAAGGCATTTGAAACTTTGGAAAGGTTCTTCATTATTAGAGGAGTTTTTGTTGGCAGAATATGTGGAAACATGCACATAGCAGCCCTATACTTTAGGGCTTATGGAAGTCATGAATAAGTCAAGAAAAACATTACAGTTTATTTAATCCTTCTACGGCTCCATAAATAAGTGTCAGATTTGTTGGGAAATATTGATTTTTTTACAGTCTGTTGAAGGATTGATTCTCACTTTTCTCTGTCTCAGGAAGAATGTTTCACCAAAAAGTCTTATTTGTACATATCCAAAGGATGAAATACCGGGAAATAAACATAAGCACTGTTTATACCTGACAATGTATGCAGGTAAACTGCATTTGATGCATCTTCAGTTGCAGCAATTGTTGATAACCTTCATGACAACATAAAGTTTTTGTTGTCGTTGTTTTTATTTCTGGAATGTAAACCGTTTGCATAGAAACAGCTATAAAAAGATACAGCTTCAGACATGAAGTTTCCCTCTTTGCTGCCATGATTACTTGTATAAAATCTGACCTTTTGAACTCATGCTTCATTACCTCAGAGACACATGAAGTCAAATCTCTGGAAGGTAAGGGAGGCACAAGTTTAGTCCAGCATCTCTCTCTTTCTCATAAACTTCTCACACAATGCACAAACATTTCCCAGAACAGCAAAAAAGGCTCAGATCATCTGGAGCAGTTCAACTCAGTCACTATCTTGAGAATTGGGTGGTGTGGACATATAATATCATTACATTTCTTGATGTGTGGATGGCTTTAACTTCAACATTTGTTCACTGGAATCTCAAAAAGATTATATTCTTTACATCCAAAATATCTTCTGCTTCATTGTCCTTGAGGAAATTCATTCTATTACATTTTTTTTGTTTGTTTGTTTAATACCCAGCTTTCTGGTGTTATCATACAATAATCTCACATTTACTTCATATGAAAATACTTTACAAAACTAGTCTTTTGATTTTTCACACATTATTTCACAAAAGTATGCCATAGATTTTTAATTGTCTCAGCATAAATGTCAATGCTATATGTTTATCTTACTCAAATGAGTAGTTCCTGTTGAGGAAATACAGAAACAGAAGGACACTGTAATAACATTAGCATGAATAGTTTGACACAGCATTATACCCACCACACCACTTTTGACAGATAGCTTTCTCCTCTGCCAAATAGTTGCTCTGTGACTGGCAATTTAACTTTAGCTAAAAGCCCTCTTCATTTCCCAGTTAAAACAAAACAAAACAAACAACAACAACAAAACAGTTTTGTACTTTGTCTACACTTCCACAGGCCTCTCTGTTTCTCTCTGTTGATAAAATTTCTTGACTCCTCTGTGAGATAACACTAGAGAGAACATCCTCTATTATGTGTTTTGAAAGTAGGTTCTTAAATCTGTAAATGGTTCTTTTCCAGATTCTAAGGTAGTTCAGTATCAGAGTTTGCCAGGACCACAGTTTTACAGTGTTTATTGAAGTTGTCTCTTCTTTTTCTTGTCTTCTGCAGACCATCCCTGGTTCACCACTAACACTGAATAGCCTTATCTGTGTAAAATAATCTACCACTGTGGGCAAAGGTGACAAAATCTGTCCCTCAGTAAAGAAAAGCATATTCAGAAAGAAAAAAGTAATGTGTGGTTAAATTAACCAGACACTAATGACTAGTTGCCATGAGCACTGAGAATTGAGCATTCAGGGATGAATTATTTATCTCAGCTTCACAGACAATACTCAGGTACATGTTGTGTAAAATTAGATATTACAGTATTAGTCCAAAGTTTAAACACCATGTATAATGCCTGTGATAGCTGAAAAACTTATTGACAATTTAATGTTTTTAGCTTGTTAAAAAACTAGTGTAAAGAAAAATAATGTAAACTTTTTGCTATGCTCTTTATAGCCATGATGGTTAACAAATCAGTTAACATGGTATTATGTTAGTAATTCCTATCTGTATAGATTTGGTTGAATAATTGTTGCAACACATCATTCATTTGTATTGCTCCAGAGAACATACACTCTCTGAATTCTACTTCTGTTCATTAATTCTTTTCCACTTCACACATAAATATGGTACTTGACATGCTGTCTGTGGTGATGTATAATAGCAATTTACTTCTGACCTCAAGGTCGCTTTCTTTTTTGTGTGCTATGAACTAAGATTTCAGGAAGTCTGTACAAATGCTTATGGTGGATCTGGCACTCTCCAGTAACCCCTGTGACTATGTGATAAACTGTTAATTACTTCTAAGATTATCTTGTACACTAAAGACACAGCCCTTTTAAAGTGTATTTGCTGTGCTACAATCATACCAAACTGTTTCATGGACTGGAGGGAGATATGTGCCTACTTCTTGATATACAGAAGCACGTCATACCCAGTTCAGGCTACTGCTTGCAGATGTACAATTTGTAATATTAGTTGTTGTTTAGCCCCAAGGCCTGAGTTTATTAAGTGAGTAGGCTCAGATTAAGGACCTGGCTGAAAGGGACTGGCTGGTAGTTCAGCTGGAAACCATCCATTGGGAAGATATAATTGTTGTCATAAAAAAGGGAGTTTAGTATAAACTCTGTAATTAAAAGTAAGACTATGTTATATAGCATGCATCCCTCATATTTACAATTTTGTAAATGAAGCGAAACCTGTGTATGAATTTGTAAGCTAGAGAGCAATAGAAAGGAGAAATGATTCTGTTGTGTGGCCTGAAGTGATGGCTGGCAGCCCTGGCCCAAAGGACATTCTGGATAATAATAATAAGAAAAGTAGAGATACATGTTCCATTTCCAAAGTCTGGTCATTATACGTAACATCACTCAGTCTTCCTCCAATCAAAAAAGGACTGAAAGCATCAAGCAGCTAATTATTTGGGGGTTTGAAGAGTCCTTGCCCATGAATATCTGAACTTGCCTTTAAGAGAGAAAACTCAAGATTTGTTTTGGTGTGAACTCAAGCACAACCTGTTTGCAACCATACCCTGCAATTTATTACTTGTCAGTTTCATCCAGAGAGTAGGTGGTATTTTATCACTACCAATTCATTTCTTCTTCCCCTTATACATCAGAAACATGCAGAAAGGTCTTCACAGCAGTCTTCTTAGATATATGAACAACAAACAATAAATCCTTAGGAAAGAATGGTATCAGTTGCAAGACATACTTCCAGTTGGTGAAAAATGGAGATAATCATGTCCTCACTCCTTGCATGTGCCAAAAGTGCGTGCCTGACCTCGAAATGACAAAATGGAGGCAGAGCACTATCTGGAAGCTTTTTTTGCTTATACCAGTGCAGGACCCTGACTAGATGTGAAGAAGCTGATCAGAGAGGGCTAAACGCAAGCCTGTGTTGACCACAGATGCTGAATTCAGGGAGCAAAGAATGGAGGTCAGGAGACAAAAAGACTGAACGGGGAGTAAGAAGGAAGGTATCTGACTGCACATCAGTCAACAGAATAGCAGCAAGTATCCTTAGTGTTAAGTCTTGGATACTTTTTACAACCTCATGTGCTGTGTCCTACATCGAATTTGGCATAGATTGTTGTCCCACTAAGCTTCAAATGAGACACCTTTACGCATAGATTCAACCTATTTAAACACTTGTGAAGCCTGGGTGTGCATGGTGAAGCAGTTCCCCTATAGTCATAGCCATACTCAGGTGCCCTTCCATGAAGGGAAAGGTTAAATCCTCTTCAGGTTTGTGCTTCGTACTCAGAAAACATCCACCCAGTTCTTTGTAAAATAGATAAGAGAAATCATATATCTTTTTCCTTGTATTTCAATGAAAACAAATTTAATTATTCTGAGGATCCTTGTGACATATTTCCACTTTCCATTTAAGACTGAGGAAAAACTTAATGGTCATAAAGTCATAGGATAATTCAAGTTGGTAGTGCCCTGCAAAGCTTTCTAGTTCAATCTCTAATTGCCTAGATAACTCTTTTTGCCCTTTTTGAAAATGGGTGCACCAATTACTTCTGTCCAGTCAAATAAGTTGATAAATAAGGCAGCTGTGCAGTGGTAAAACTTGAAGAGCTAGGAACAGTGGGTTCTGTTAATAATTATTAGATGCTTCTAATATAAAAGATGCTATTAATCATGAGAAGATCATTTTTTACTGAGAATCATGAATTCTAATTTGTGTCTGCTCCACTTCATAAGTGACAAAGATTACGTTAGAGACAGGAGTTCCAAGAGCTGTCAAAGGAAGAATATATAACCAAATAGGAAGGCTATAAAAACTGTCTTCAAAAACCTCCCACAAAGTTTGTTGTTGTTGTTGTTGTTATTATTAAGTCACTATGCCCTGTTAAATCAACTCTGTACTTGCTTTCAGTTTTGCAGTAACTTCCCACCATCCACTCAAAATGTGTGAATGACTCCTTCTTAGTTCTTCTGGGAGTTCCTCAGAAAGATTTTAGATTAGGATACAGGATTTGAAGAAAAGGGCTGATGGCTTTGTCTTGATTTCAGAAAAGATGTGATGGACTTTGACATCCTTGTAAAGTTTCCTGAGGTTCATACTTCAACTGCATTGCTCAGGAAATATAGTACTTCAAAATATTAAGATCCATGAGTTCAGTCCATCTGATTTCTACCTCTGTAGACTTTGCAATTTTCTTTATAATTATTCTGACTAATCCAAATTTGTGTGATTTTAATGTTTTATGGAAACCTTTTTGTCATGTACATTTAAAGCTATTTTTTTTTTTTTTAGACATTTTCTAAATTATCTTCTCAAATTTATGTAACCAGGCTGGGATCCCACTAGAGCAGGATTAGGGTGTAGGCATTTCATCTCTGAATTTTCTAGCTACATATTTAAGTATGGTGATTATCATAATTCCAGAATACTGATATTCTAGTAGTGTGGGATTGGAATTACAAAGCCAGACCTGGTTATGGTTCAGTCTGTGAACATGAAGATTTTTGTAATTGTGGATGTGTAAAATTAGAAATCTAAAAGACTGCAACTGAAGATATTTTTTTTGGTCTTTTTTTTTTTTTTTTTTTTTTTTTTCCTTGAACCCAAAATAAAACAGCTGCATTGTGCTGCTTTCTCCTTAGTGGTGACACTATGAGCAGTGCAGCTGGAGAACCTCTGTGTTTAAGTGTTTAAAGCTGAAAATTGACCCAAAGAAGGAATGGCAGATCAAAAACATTGCTTGAAGACCAGACCTTTGTCACTAAAATAACACCACTCTTTTCGTGTTGCCAGTTTTTTGCATTATCACTGATATATTTCAGCAGCCTTTATGCATGCCTTCTATTTATGTACTTCTGCTCTGCTGAGGTCTAGTCTTCCTTCATTTTTGCAGGGTATTACTTTCACTCTGCGGGTTTCATAGACTGTTTATATTTGAGCTATTCATTGACTTTATATGATTAATCTGTGTCAAAGGGAAGAAATTACATACTTGCATAAAATTAAAGTTATATACTCACCTGAAATGGGGCATCATGACTGTTAGACTCACTAAATTAAGACTGAAATGTTTTATAATATGAGGGTCAAGATGCAATCTATGGAACTGATGAATTTAGCTTCTTTCCTGTCCCTGAGGATGAACATAGGAAGAAAGAAATGTGTGTTAAAGACTTAAAAGAATGGTAAGCTATATTAATTAAAACTGAATATAGAAAGGGCAGAAAAGGTAGGGGCAACCGTCCATGTCAGCCTTCCACCATTTTTCTGGTTTAGCTGCTCAACAGATTTATATTTTGTGATTATTTGGGGCATCTCTAAAAAAAAGAAGCACAATGGAAATGAAGAAGATGAAGGTATGGGATAAAAAAGATCAAGGCAGAAACAGTGTGATACTAAGAAAGTGGTGTAACTAATCACTTGCCAGAAGTGCTGATATGGAAACTGGAGGAGGGGGTTCCTTTCTACCTTTTTATTCTTGTTCTCTTTCTTCAGTCTTCTTGATTTCTGGTTTTCAAATGCTGGAATGTGCGGTCTAAATTTGCAATAAGAACAAATATCATTTCAGGTTGTTTTTTATGTTCTCCACTGATATGGTCTAATATTTCATTCTATCACCAGTTTTCAAATTAAAGACATGGATGTTTAGAGAAGAGATTTCTCAAGTGGTAATATTTAAGATGTTTTTGCAGGGAACATGAGAACTCTTTAGGAGAATAGCTATGGAAGAAAAGAGAGGTAGATTTACAATTGGTTTCCCCCTTTTCTATTTACATTCTCTGTGTTAAGCTCCAGAGATGAAGGAAATCAAGTCTTTGAACTAAACTATTATTTCTGCCAGAGAATGGGATCAGTTTCTCAGTGTGGTAAAGGTACCTTTTAAAAGAAGAGAAAATTCTTTTTTGCTTTCCTTCTGGATTTGCTGGTAACTCTTCTTAAAGAGGTTTGACATGGTAGTACTTTTGCCTTTGGCTGGAAACAAGGGTCATGTGGAACACTGGAAGTCATTCAAGTCCTTCACAGTTTTCAAATGAAGCTTATGTTTGCTGTGTTTTTCTCCCTTCAGATTTTGAGACCTCCCTCTGAGCATCTTCCTGAGATGCGATGCAGTAGAGCTGTCTGGGAAATCTCAGAACACTTTCTGGAAAAGTGAAGAAGGCTCCTCTACATTTCTCAGCATGGTCCCAGTGCTGCTGGAACCCAAAGAACAGAGCCCTGAGGTGAGCAGGGTAAAATATGTTGTCCTTATTTACAAACGATTAAAAACAAGATACTAACACAAAGTTTCTTTACAATTTGCTTACAGCTGTTTTTCCAGGACTCCTCTCTGTTATTTGAAGTCTATCCCCAAAAGACTTTACAGTCTAGTAAGATCTTTGTGCAATCTTACAAATTTAGGGCACAAGCAAGTATTCTAGGATGAGCATTGATGGAAAATTACAATATAGTTTGCTGTGTGCTGAAAACATAAATCTAGGAGAATGAATGTTATAGGGAGACCTCAGTGGTCCTTGTGTTCCTCCTCCTCTTTATAATTCCTCTTCATGCCAGTGCTAGGGAAGCAGCCTGGTAGCTCCAGATAGTCTGCTAGGTGACTCGCATCTGGCTCTTTTTAAGGGAGTTACTCTTAATGAGCTGATTCCTGGGAAATAAGAAGTGAATGCCCAGAGTGACATCTTCATTTTTTCATCCACTCATATAGGAAGTATGACAGCCTGAAAGTGTGAGACTTTGCAGTCCTAAAGCAGCTACTGTTCAGTGGCATGGCATGAATGGCCATGTCACTTACCTTGATCATGTCAGGACTCTGCTCCTGCAGATTCAACTTTAGGGGGACCATTCTAGTGAGGGCTTCCTCCTTCATTAGGATTTAGTTTTCACATTCACAACTCTGTGCCAATCTCTATTTTTTTTTTTAAATGCAATGTAACATTTTTTTCATGCTCCTCCTGTGAAATACACTGTTGTGAAGGGCTTCGTCAGTTTTACAGAGTGGACACAGCACAGGCAAATCACTGACAGAAGGAGAACAGTTTTCAATTTGCCAAAACGTAGACTTTATACGTACTTCCACTGATAAAGAGGCTTTGAAAAGGCATGGTCTTGTGAGCCCTGCAGCCAGAGTGAGGAACTAGCGTCTATTTCAGTCACACACATGTGTAGAATACAAACAGCAATTTCAAATTCAAATACGGTCAAACAAAACTATTATTAACCTCTTGTCTAAAGGATTTTTCACTTTTATTCTCCTGAGGTTTGGCTGCTTTTACTATAGGGTATTTGCAGCTCCCAGGGTGACCTTAGCTGGGAAACTCATTAAACGTCTGTGTCTCAGTTTTCCAATCACTACAAGTGTTGATGATAACATTTACTTACTGAACAGGGTTCTGAAAGGCTTAATTAGATAACATTTCCAGAACATTTTGGAAATGCTGTAAAATCTTTACCCTGTAATTTCTGAATGTTACCAAATTAAGGCATGGGTGATATCTCTGGTATGTACAGTGTGGTGAAAGACGTTCTAGTTTTGATTGAGACATCAATGTCATGTTGCATCAGCCACATGTGTGAATGGTACCAGATTTACATATGTGCCATATAGTTACATATAGCCTGTGATCCTATATAGCAATGCCTTCCTAGTGTATTAATGATAACACACATAAGGCTTGATAATAATTTTGTGCTGATTTCATGCTACCATAATTTCATTAATTTCAGGGATGCTTCATTTATAACAAAAAGGGCAAGGGCTATACAAACTGTGTATATGGCTTACATTGAGCCTGATGGGTTTCAGTTTTGTCTGTATAGGAGCAAGTCTTTTCCATTTTCATTTATTCTATTCAAGGTTAGAATGAATACATGAGTGTGGTTGTTACTCTTATTGTGGTGGATGGCAATTGCTATTATTAGCGCTTGTTGCTGGGGTATCTGGCAGAAATGCAAATGGAAAAACCAGGCTCTGGAAGGATGAAATGACTGAATTAGTAGCTCTTCTTTGGAAAACTGAAAGCATGCTTTAGAATCAGATTTTGCTTCTATTTTTATTCACTTGCACAGATGTACACACACTCTGACAAGTCCCTTAAAGCTTTAATCACACTCACTAGTACCATCACTCTGCTTTCTGCTTTACATCAGATGAGAATGGCTGAAATTGGCAATCTTCACAAATTCCACACTAGGTTTGTCCTTGCCCTTGTTGCTGGTGACAATTCTGGCATTGGCTCCAAAAGCCATCACCCTCCCCCTCCCCCTGATTTTTTTTTTTCATTGGGATTATTAAAACTGTCAAGAATATCTGTAGATATAGCTTGGAGCTTTTTCTTCTGCAAAAACAGGCATGTTAAAAGGGATGAAATAACTACCATTTGCTATAAGCTGGATGGGGAGGAAAATGATTTGAAAGTGCCAGTCCAATGGTGCATGCACTCGGCCATCTGCTACAGGGACAGCAAGCTTTGGAGGGAGGAAAGGAAGGTTATTTTCCACTTTCTTCAACATTCCTGAACTGCCAGAGTGCCAGTGCACAATGTTATAGTCCTGCTGTAGGTTTTCTTGTTGTGCCTTTTCTGAGTGAAATTCTGAAATTTCTGAGTGTATTTCTTTGTGTGACCAGAACCATGAATGAGCAACTCCCTGTGTACCTTCTGCAGGTGCAGAGTAACATTTCTAACTCTGAGAAGACAAGCTGAAATAATAGCAAGTTTTGGGTCAACTTGTCATTTCTTCAAGTGGCCCAGGGTGTACTCAGATTTTAATACTGTGTAAGTAGATTCAGTGCAGAATAGCTAAGATGCAATGAAGTGGCTGGCAAACCAATGGGAGACTTTTGCTAAGGTTTGCTATTTGGGAACTTTTCAGTTGTCTTATAACTAAGAAAATCAGAACTTTAAATATTTACTTTGCTCTGGTTATGAACACCATCCTTGCACAGTGCCTTAGCCTTTGAAATGCTAGATGTCTTTTATTTGCATTCCTGTAGTCTCCCTTTTAGATGCAGTCTACAACCTTTTACCTAAGCTGTGGCAGTATTTAGTTCACATTTCTGTTCTGCTTTTATTCTCACCATCTTCCACCTGCAAACCCCAATGTCACTGTTGCATTGGGTTCCTCATGTGAAGCAATTGCCAACTGCATGGGAATCAGCTCATTACCCACTTTTTCTTAATCCTTGTTTCAAAGCTTTTAGTTCACATCAGAGGAAAAACAGGCTTCTGAAAATAGCAAAGTACCATTTAAGCAGTAGTCATTTAAATAGCCAGTAAATGTTGCTCAATGATGTGCGTGCACAAAGATTGGTGACAGATGATTGGACAGCACCTACAGCTGATCAAAATGTGCTCCAGTCAGTGTTAATAGTGGGAACAGCTATGAGGGAGATTGAGTGGGTCCTGATGAAAAGTATCTAGGATTATCAGAAGAACCTGCCAAAACATCATCGTAAGCATTTTTTTTTTTTTTGTTCTTGGTGGTAACTTTGAAGTCAATGTATGGCCAACCACAAATCCCACAAATAACATTTTGTGCATGTAACACTATCTCAACATCCTCTGTGTGACACCACACTAAATGCATACAAAGGAGGGATTCAAGGTGATTTGGGATGATTTAGCTACTGATGTGAGCTATTGTTTTGTTGGGAAAGTCTGGCAGCATGAAACCTTAAAGATCTCTAATTTTTCAAAACGGGAAAGAGGCTTAGCAACCACTGAGCTCATCACAGCCAACTTCAGCACCACCTGGTGCAAGAGAGGAAACACTCTGGTAAAAATGGAAAAATTGAGTCCTTGGTAGTGCTTGAACATGATCTCTGAGAAAAGTAAGTTTGCTCTTACTGTTAGAGAGGAAGGAATAAATCAAGGTAGGATTCATTATGCAGTTCATATGTTGCTTGGTCCAACCCAATGAATTCAGAATACTTCCCCCCTACCTACCTAGAAGAAGAACACATTTCAGGTAATCCTCTGACATTGCTAAATGTTTCACCCTGATTGATAAATTTCATCAAGGAGGATTTGTCCTTTTTAATGGGAGTTTTCAGACCATCAATTGCACAGCTAGATTCAGGACAAAAGGTAGACTAATGAACAATCAGCTGTCAGGCCTGCACAGTCCAAGTCATGCAGTAAAATAATAAAAGTTCCTCTGTTATTTCAAATTGGGCACTCTGCCCTAGCAAATTTAATTAGCATTGAATGCTACCTTTTCCATCAATATTTGGTAGCCTACTAAGCAGAATGGAATAGTGTGGATTGTGTTAATTAGATCTATCCAAAAGATTACCTGTGTGCTTATTGACAAGTGGCTGGTTAACTTGGAAATAAAGATGTGTGTACACCCAAATTTCCTTGGCTATTCAGACAAGAAGGGTAGGTGCTTTTGGAGCTTTGAGTCCTGTCACCCTAACCTGCTTACACATGACTAATGGAATCAGCACAGCAATTGTTACTATTCCCATGTTAGCACATTCATTATTTTTTCTGTTGATACCTGACATGTACAATTGGATTAACAGTCCTGTTTATCTAATTGTATTAAATAAAGCACCTTGCAATATGCCAGTATGTAATGTGATTGGAGTCCTTTTGTGGCATCACTGAAATTTCTGTTCACTTCAGATCTGAACTCCTTTGAACTACCATGCTATGTCTATATCCTATTTCTTTTCTGCTTCATAGCAGGTGTTGATGAGTAGTTGTCCCTTATTTACGCCAAGGGAAAGGATGAGTGTCACTTTAGGAGTTACTCTCCTTGTGTTTTTCTTCACTTCAAAAGTCTCTTCCTCCTCAAAAATAAAAAGCAAGTAAGCAAACAAGCAAGAAACCCAGGTGCCAGCTGAGTATCTCTGGGGTTTTTGTTCGTCTCATCTGGTAAGCACAATTGAGAACAACATTCACTACAGGTCACAGTGAAACAAGCCCATCTGCTTGGATTAACTCAAGCCTGATCTACCGTGCTAATAACATTTGTCTTCTCGTTTCATTGCCTTTATAGCAGCATCTTATGCCTTTTACATACTTTTGTTTATAAATTATTGAATCTTAGTACACATAGATTTTCTGCAAGAAAAAAACAGGTAAGACAGCAGAAAAAAATCTGAAATGAGACTTGGTGGGAGACAGGTAACAGGAGAGATGTTGTTTTCAAGTATACAGGTATGTGGGGTTTTGTTTGCATTTAGAGAAGAAATCCTAACCATTCATTTTTTTGTCAAACAATCTTCTTTTTTTTGTCAATTTGTCAAACAATCTTCTGCTGATAGGCTTTCTCTTGCACTCATCAATGTTATTTAGAACATATATTTTCACCTAACCCAGGGAATTATTATTGCAGATGACTCCACTCGCCTTCACAAAAATACTTCCAGAGGATTCTGCTGTCTGAAAAATTTCTAAATCAGCTGTCTTAAAAACCTCCCTCGTGAACTTCCTCATTCAACTTATTTTTGGAGTCAATCTCAAACTATGGTCTTTCATTGTGGCTTGTAAAGATAGGATTACCCATCGCATTAACATTTAATTACCTCACAAAACTGGAGTCTTTGAATCTGTCCTTTGGGCCGTAGACAACATCTGGGAGGTTCACTACTTAATGCATTTGAATGACCAGGAAGATTAATACAGGAATATAAAAAGCATCCATAGGCACTTTGCGTTCCCTCTTATGGAATAATATAAACAGGACTTTTGCACGCCTGAAAAACAAACAAAACACAAAACAAACAAACAAAAAAAAACAAAACACATACATTTAAATTAAAAATGATCTGTAATATCTTTGTCTTTGCAATAAATATATTTTGTTATGCATGTTATTCTCCCAAACTACAGCAAATAATCCACTATTGTCACTCAAGCTGATGGTTAGCAGAAGGAAGCTATAATCACAATTGCTACTGTCCAGGTAACAATGGTACAGCCCTGCATTATTATAACTGTGGATTGTAATTATTTCAGCTTTAAGATAACTATGATGATACATTTTTTGTTTGTTTGTATTCTATAGGAAAGAAGTAATGCACCCATTAGAATGATGATTTGTTCTTTTTGCCTGAAGAAGACAATGCCAAAAAGGAAACTTTTGTTGTTGTTGTTGTTTGTTTGTTTGTTTTTCCCACTCTAAAATTAGTAGCCTAAATAAACATTGATGCTAAACAGCAAAAGACAAAGATGCTGTGGTAGACCTGGAAAGAAAATAATGGTCTACCATGATCCATATATTTCTTCAAGCTTAGGCAAATAGTGCTGTGTTTGCCACAGCAGTGTGAAATGTGAGCACTTCCTCAGATTTCTTGGCATGTTGACTTTTTTAGCTAAGCATCCTAAACATCCCTAAATGTCCCTATCATTTTAGGTAAATAGAAGCCTGAAACAGAAAAACCACCTGACTTTGAAATAAAAGGTCAAAAAAACTGATCATTCCTGCTTTCTTTTTTTTTTTTTTTTTTTTTTTTTTTTCCTTTAAAGCCTTGTTGTCTAAATTCAGTAATTAAAAATAAAACTAAAAAAATAAAAATAGTCCAACCACGTAACAGTTTGCACACAGTCTACAGCTACAACCACAGTCTGGATTAAGGTCTTCTGTCAGTGTTCCTAAAGAAGTTTTTTGTTTTTCATTTGTTAGGAGACAAAGGATGAGGAAGGGATTTTGCCCAACCTGTTACTTGGGTCCATAAATGTAAGCAGATATTCTTTTAAAAGTTCCATATTTAAGGGTCACTTTATCATACACTTTTTCTGTTTCCAGAAACAAACATAAAAAAAAGATAAAAAAGAATATTTTATTCTTGCTGAGATTTTACATTCCCAGCTTCTTGTGGTAACATTGGAACTCCCTACCCCAAACCCTTCTTGACTGACTTCTTACAAGCCCTTACAAGCTCTCTACTTTTTCCATTAGCTCTGAGATTCCCTTCGATTTGCAGTGGCTACACATGTACATAATCTGCGCATAACCCCTCATGTGCATACCAAAAGCCTTTGGTTATTGAAGCACTGAGTCATATTCCTGCCTTCATGTTACAGCAACAAGTAGAAGAGAGGCACAAACCTCAAAGCTCTGACTTCATTCACGGCTTTCACTCTTGTTGAAGAAAGGTTTTATTTTTGTCACTTCAAGGAGCTCTACAAGAACTCCAGGGCCAAGATCAGAGTTGTGTGTATGTGTGGAGGGCCTGGATTTTCATCTGTTTACTTACCATTTTTCCCCCTACAAAATGAGCATTGGGCCAGAATCACTGCAAATTGCACAGGACTACTTTGATGTCCTGTGCACTTTTGCTCTCTCTTGTTTGTTTTTTACCTTAGCATACTGGCTAGTACATAAACTATTCCTGGCATAGACTTCATTGCATGACAAACCATGGTTTGCCTGCCTAGTTATACTAGACATACAATATCTAGCTTGAGATTTTTACACTTATTTTGGGAATGCAACCACTTACATGTCACTGGGGAGGGAATGTCTCAGGAGGGCTAAGAGCATCTCCCCAGGTGCTTTTCAGCTAGAAGGCACTCAGCTTCTGTATCTGCCTGCCTAGCAATGCCCTTCTGTGTAGCCTGAAGGTGGAAATGAATGGTATCTATGAACTCTGTCACCCAGAAGAAAAGAAAACTAATGTGGTTTGTGTTTCTCCTGTAGATCCATTCCTCTTCCTGGTTTATGTCTGAACAAAGTGAAGGTCAGCATCTGAGTGGGATCGATTCATGGCTCTGTAAAAGGTTCCCGTGCCAAACAACAAACAAAGCACCTTGTAAGTGAGAAAAGCTAAAGATTTTGCTCTGCAAAATCCACTGCATTGCTCAACAATCTCAGTAGAAGCTGAGGAAGCTATGGATTTTGCAAAATGAGATAACGACACAAGCACGAATGGGTGGACATGAAACAGTTCAGTTATCCTGGTATTTTCCTGCTGTAATCACCGGGCTTCTGATTATTCCTGATCTCTTCTGACAATGTACATAAATAATAAGAGTTGTTTAAATCAGATTATTGTCAAATAGGGACACCCATTCATATTTGAAACACCTGTATGCAAAAACCTAAAATTAGGCATTTTAAGAAGCAACCCCTCCCTGTTTTCTGCTACTTCTAAGACTGAAAATGTTATGAATATGTTTTCTTTCTTTCTTTCTTTCTTTCTTTCTTTCTTTCTTTCTTTCTTTCTTTCTTTCTTTCTTTCTTTCTTTCTTTCTTTCTTTCTCTTTCTTTCTTTCTTTCTTTCTTTCTTTCTTTCTTTCTTTCTTTCTTTCTTTCTTTCTTTCTTTCTTTCTTTCTTTCTTTCTTTCTTTTCTTCCTTCTTTCCTTTTTGTTTTTGTGTGTGTGTGTGTGTGTGTGTGTACTTCTACTTCTTTGCCTAGTAATGTCTAAAATAAATGGAAAGCTGTGGAAAATAAATGAAAACCAATGAAAGAGAAACAACATTTCATTGGGACCTAAAAAGGCTTTGTTTAGATTCAGACAACCAGTTTGTTGATGCCAGCTTGTGCCTGACACAACAGTGTTGTTTTCTGGATTTCAGACTGTTTACTGTTGTACAAACAGATCAGAAATCCTCCTAACAGCCCTGGGGAGGAAATGTTAATTGACCCCATTCACTGGGGAAATGGGGGGGGGGGGGGGGGCGCGGCTGTAGCTTCCTTGCAAATGTGTGCCGGTGCTCATCTCTCTTCAGAAAGCTGCAGCTTTCTAAGAAGACTGAAGTTGAGGAGAAACAGTGTATTTGCTCCAAAGCTTTGACACTGCCTGATGTGGCACTATTAGGGCTGGGCAAACACATCTATCATGGTTTAACCCAGCAGGCAGCTCAGCATAAAACAGCTACTCACTCTCCCCAGGTGGAATGGGAATGGGTTAGAGAATTCGAACGGTAAAAGTGTGAAAAATCATGGGTTGAGATAAAGGCAGTTTACTAATAAAGAAAAAGCTGCACATGCAAGCAAAACCAAATGAGGAATTAATTTGCTGTTTCCCATTAACAGGCTTCCAGGAAAGCAGGGCTCATCATGTATAATGTTTACTTGGGAAAACAAATGCTCTTGCTCCAAACATCCCCCCCTTCCTCCTTCTTCACCCCAGATTTATTGCTGAGCATGGCACCGCAAGGCATGGGACATCCCCCTGGCCAGCTTGGGCCAGATGTCCTGTCTGTGTCCCCTCCCAGCTCCTGGTGCACCCCCAGCCTCCTCACTGGCAGGGTAGGATGAGAAGTTGAAAAGTCCTTGACTCTGCAAGAACTGCTAAACAACAACTAAAGCAGCATAAATAGCGATATGTATGGCACAGCATAGAACATTGTGTATTATCAACACTACTTTCATCATAAATCCAAATCACAACATCATAAGACCTCTACAAAGGAGTTAACTCTATCTCATCCAAAACCACGATAATATCTACCTGTGTCCAAGTCCCATACTGTCCAATACATCCTTATTAACCACTACTCTTTAAATAATACACAGTTTTAATTCCCTTACTCTATGAGCCACCCCTGTGAAATGTCCATAAAATGTCTACAGAGTTCTTTAAGTCCACGACTTAGGTTCTGTCTGCTATGCTGGTTGCTTGGGACAGGTGAGGAGAGATGGGGTGTTGCATGGATTTACTGGCCACCAAAGCCAGCTTAGACTGCACTTGCTCTGCTTTTTGTGAGCCTCCTCCTCTATCATTTTGAGTGGTTCCTGCTATAGGACCTCCTATAATGTGTAACTCAGATCATGGTTTAAAGCAATTGAAAGGTATATCCATGCCTAGCTAGAGGAAAGGGGCTCCTGCTCTAGAATTCCTTATATTCAATATTATATGCAACTCAGATCATGGGTTATGACAATTTAAAGGCACATCCATTACAATCTCCACTGCTTGTCCTTTTGGATCAGGCCATAGGGTGTAACATTTCAATGAACTTTTCCCCTCACCCCTCTTCCTGTCCATTGGCCACCACCCCCTGGAAGTGTACCTGCTCCGACGTGGTCTTATCCATGAGCCACAGATGATTTGAGGTATTCTGTCATGGCCTTATGCACAGACATGGACACTGCAAGGTGTCCATGCACCTGCACAGCGCAGTTATCCATGACCACAGTTGGTTTGAGGTGAATGTCCTCACACGTGGACTCATCCACAGGTCACAGTCCCTCTGACTCAAGTTCACTCTGGAGTCTCAGCCTGCCCAGTGCAGCAGCACAGGAACAGCAGCAATGCCCTCGCCATCTGCCATGCCATGGTCATAGCCATAGCTGTTATCAAATGTTCCTAGGTACAGCAAGCCAAGATGATAAGGAGTACAGCAAACAGCAGAAGAAAAACAGCCACTAACAAGCACCAGACTAATATACAATAATGCTTTCAAGCCCTGTGGCAAGCACAGGAGCCTGCAAATCAGCAGCTAAACAGCTATTAACTTAAATTTGGTCTAGCACACTCCAATCTAATCTGTCATTATCTTCACCCTTTGAGCCCCACATTGAGCTCCAAAAAAAGGACTGTTGTGATTTTAAACTGGTACGAGCCTCTATGAAAAAACTAACTCCATCCCTGCCAAAACCATGACAACATCTTTCATGTTGTACACATGTTTCAGTGATATTTCTGGAAGAGATTGTCATGCCCAGAAGGCAGAGAGCTCCTTGCCAGCACTCTGCTCCCAGGTGGAGGAGATCGTCCTCACATCTGCAGGCTGCACTGCTTGTCTAGTTGCTCACTAGTTCATCCTAGGTTTGATTAGCCAGACAGGCTTAAGGAAATTAACTGCTAGGTCTTCGTTATCCCATCTCATATTTTCCAAGGAAACAGATTGGGAGCATTCATCTGAGCTGCTCAGCTGGCTACCTGATCAGCAAGTCATCTTCCATGAAAGAGTAATGACAAGCAACTGCATGTGAGCAAGGGAGGGTGAGTTCTTTGCCTGGCACAGCTGGGACCTGCTGAGGATACGTGTTCATAGGCAAATGTTCATAGGCAGGCTCCTCTCATGGTACAGGGAAAACATTTCCAATGTTCCAGAATAAAGCTTCCAATCCTGGGGGAAAAACAACTCAGAATTATTTGGAGACAGTGGAGAAGGAAATCCCAGAGCTAAGGAATTTTGCCTGTCCCAAAAGTTTACCTTCATATTGCATCTGAGCTCCTTCAGGATTGAAATCAGCAGTGCTGAAGCTGCTGGAGAATGAACCCTGGCTGTCTCTCTTAGGTCAGCTACAGCTACAGAGATCCAGCTTATAGCTGTGTATTTTGGGGCAGATTTTTTAGAGCTCTCAAACAAATAGAAAAAAAAAAAACACAAAATTTTTAGTGACATTAATGTACTGGAAAGATAAGGAAAGTAACACAGCAGTGTAGCTAAAGTTTCAAATTGGAAGCTCGGGGGCTGGGTTAATAACTTTTCACAGCAGGTTTCCAAATCTTTCTTATCACAGTTTATAAAGGAAGTTGAACCATATGACATGTGCACAAGGAATACAAAAGATATGTAGGATGAGTTTGAGTGGTGAGAATAAATGTACAAGACCTGGCAAAGAGTAGCAAACATCTGCAATAGTAGTTGCAAGAAGGCGAAGCCAGACCACCAAGGGAAGTCTGTATATGTAGATGCAGGCAGAGGTAAGCTTATGTCAGGGAACAAGCTGCTGGTACACTAGGATTTACTTGACAGCATACAGAGTGAAGGACAAGAACATACACACGTTGAGGATAGCCAGTGTCAGAGAACTAAAACAAGAGAAAGTTGTGATTTGTAAAGTCAGAGGAGAGTCCATCATGCAAATGTGACAAAGAAGATCTAGCTTATTCTGAAAACAGAGGCAACATTGCTAAGTGTTAGGCAACAGTTTGCTGAGTTCCAGGATCTCCTTCATGATCCTTCCAGATGAAGGTTTTCCTCTGCTTAATTGTATGTTGCATTCCACATACCTCTGCAGCCTGCATTACAAAATTCTGTATACCTGTATGAAAGCTGAGGATACCCAACACCTCTGAAAAAACAGGAGCCTGGTAAACATCAAGCCAGGTCAGACCTCCAGTCCACCTAACTCACTGAGGTACCTTTCTCTATTGTCAGCAATGAATGTTTCAAAAGGAGTCTTGAGACCCAGGAAGATGACAGACAGAATAATGTCCCCTTCACAATATTTTTGTGAAGGAAAACACGGTTGTCTTCCCTTAGGAAGAATAAAAGATTCAAAAATATCATTATATTTCTCAGACATTTCAATTTCAATTTGCATTTGGGATGTCCAAATTTTAAACGCTGGCCTGAATCTATTGGTGTCTCCAATAGACGGAGGACTCAATAATCCTTAGTGACCTTTAAGTGAATTATAATATGGAGTAAGCAATGAAGATAAATGCTACATCAAAATTTTTATATTTACTGAGTATAGTATTTGTGATCTATCTTCAGGAGGTTTTAGAAGGTTTATTTTGGCCTCCAGGAAAGTTTTTCACTGCTGAAAAATGACTAAAATATTGATGCAATAAGACACGAGACAGCAGTGTGCTCTTGCAGCAATAACAAAAAGCTAACAGTATCCTTGCCTGCATTAGGGAAAGTATCACTTGCAGGTGAAGATATGATCCTTACCCTCTACTCAGCATTAGTGAGGCCACACCTGGAGTTCTGTGGACAGTTCTGGGCTGCTCAAGTACAAGACAAGCATGGACATACTGGAAAGAGTCCAATGGAGGGCCACCAAGATGGCCAAGGGACTACGGCACCTCTCCTATAAGGAGAGGTTGAGAGAGCTGGGAGCTCTTCTCAGCCTGGAGAAGCGAAGGCTCAGGGGAGATCTCATAAATGTGTACAAATACCTAAAGGGAGAGGATGAAGAAGATGGAGCCAGGCTCTTTTCATTGGTTCCCTGTTCACAAGACAAGAGGCAGTGGGCACAAACTGGCACCCAGGAGGCTCCCCCTGAGCCCCAGGAGCACTGCTGTGCTGTGCAGGTGTCGGAGCCCTGGCACAGGTTGCCCTGAGAGGTTGCGGGGTCTCCTCCTTGGAGATCTTCAAAAGTTGCCTGAACATGGTCTTGGACAACCTGCTCTAGGTGGCCCTGGCTACGGGACAGCAGCCAGTGGGGGGGTGAGGACAGGTGGGGTGAGGTGACTGGAGAAATGAGGATAAGGAACTATCACAGGTATCTTTCTTCCCTAGGTAGCTTCAGGAATATATGTTGGTGTTACTGGCCCTAGGAATGCAGACACCAGGCTCAGAATATCCTAGCACAGGGCTGAGACCTGTGTAAGAGCCAAAACTGACTTTCTTTTTATTTACTCTGGGGCTACTGAAAACATGGTTATTTCACAGTGGAATATGTGCGGGTCTTTAGAATGAAGGAAGACTTTGAGTGGTCTGAGGCATGGTTAAGTCTCAGTGTCAGTATTTTGCCCTCCCTTTCCCTTGCCTGCCTTTGGTACTCATGCCTTTAAAGAGCAGAGAAGCCACAATAAAATAATAACAAGAAAACAAAACTAGGATGGTTAACTCTGAAGGGCTAAGCTGCCATCCTTTGAGTGTGATGAACAGCAGCCAGCTACAGATGTGAGCATCTGAAACATATCCTGTAAACTCAAAGAGCTAAATCTAAGAAGGGAGAACTTAATAATTTACAAAGAGAACTTGTGAATAATTTAAAGGTTGCAAGAGAGCCATTCCCTGCTCTGAAATCAGTTAGTCTGGTTGCCTTCTTGTACTTGTCAGGCTGGCAGCTCTTCCAGGGAGGGGGGTTGGCTGTTCTTTGTGCTTGTTCAGCACCCAGTGGAGCACAAACGTTGAGAGGAAATAATAATAATAAGTCAGTGGTGCTAGCAGCCAACAAATAGCAACCTCAAAATAGAAAGAAGGGGGCTTCTTGCTGCTTCTGAGGAGTGTACACCTGTGTGGAGGAAACAGTCGAGGTAAGACAAGATTTCTCCACTCATTACACAGACAGATATGGGGCAGTTTTTGGAAAGCACAAATGCCACATCCCTTCCAACAGGATGATTTCCCTGATAATCTCAAACTGTCTTCCAAAGGCACAGCTCAGTACACATCCTCAGTGCCACAACCACATGGATTCCTTAAAGCAGAAGATGGACAACCCAACTCATAATGGTGTCATCCTTTCTGTCCACACAGCTGTTGAGACAGATAGGTGTCATTTGCACTGTGTGTGACATTGTGCTGCAACAGTGGAAACAGGAATCCTATCAGAAGTCATTTCTCTCAAAACAAACATGCTTTTCTTTTCTTTTCTTTTCTTTTCTTTTCTTTTCTTTTCTTTTCTTTTCTTTTCTTTTCTTTTCTTTTCTTTTCTTTTCTTTTCTTTTCTTTTCTTTTCTTTCCTTTCCTTTCCTTTCCTTTCCTTTCCTTTCCTTTCCTTTCCTTTCCTTTCCTTTCCTTTCCTTTCCTTTCCTTTCCTTTCCTTTCCTTTCCTTTCCTTTCCTTTCCTTTCCTTTCCTTTCCTTTCCTTTCCTTTCCTTTCCTTTCCTTTCCTTTCCTTTCCTTTCCTTTCCTTTCCTTTCCTTTCCTTTCCTTTCCTTTCCTTTCCTTTCCTTTCCTTTCCTTTCCTTTCCTTTCCTTTCCTTTCCTTTCCTTTCCTTTCCTTTCCTTTCCTTTCCTTTCCTTTCCTTTCTTTCCTTTCCTTTCCTTTCCTTTCCTTTCCTTTCCTTTCCTTTCTTTTCTTTTCTTTTCTTTTCTTTTCTTTTCTTTTCTTTTCTTTTCTTTTCTTTTCTTTTCTTTTCTTTTCTTTTCTTTTCTTTTCTTTTCTTTTCTTTTCTTTTCTTTTCTTTTCTTTTCTTTTCTTTTCTTTTCTTTTCTTTTCTTTTCTTTTCTTTTCTTTTCTTTTCTTTTCTTTTCTTTTCTTTTCTTTTCTTTTCTTTTCTTTTCTTTTCTTTTCTTTTCTTTTCTTTTCTTTTCTTTTCTTTTCTTTTCTTTTCCACAGCAGTCATCAGATCCAGCACTTTTCCTCCCCTTATCCCTAGTCCCAGCAGTTAGAGCATCACAAAAGATGAGTTTTTGCCTTTCTCAAGAGGTATATCTACCACTAATTCAGTTGTGAAAATATATTCCAGCACAAGAAGAGCAAATGTTCTTTTGTATAAAATTTTGTTTTCTGAATCTAAAGTAAAGCTGAAGTTTAAACACTTGTGTTTGGTAAAGAAGCACAAGTACACCATTTGGAATTATGCTTGGTGTGGTCTGATTTCACTTTATTTTTTTTTTTGCAAGTCTGTCAAATCTTGGTGTATGTGCCCATCCAGTCGCCCGTTTTTTCCTGTTAATTATTTCTGGACACATTTGACAGCTTCAGTCACTTTGCAAGAGGATAGGCATCCATTTCTGTGAACTTCAGGAGGGTGGGTACTGATGAGAGAAGTCCTGTTGAGGCTCTGGCAGTGTGACGTTCTCCTTTACTGACACGATAAAAATTCAACAGGAGAGTTGATCTATGAATGTCCCAATTCTGACAATAGTTTCACTGGTGCTTGAAGCTTCTTAGGGACCAAAGTCAGCCAGCTACAATATTCAAGCCTGACAGTAATCAGACTTTATTAACATCTCACAGCAACACTTATTCCTTCCTAACATATCCTGAAATTGGAACCTGAAATGTTTTCCTGTTGCTGTCCTGAATATTTATGTGCTGCTGCTGCCTATGTGTGAGTTCAAATAATCTCTGTAAAAAATGGCTGCCCTAATATGTAGATAAAAAGACATCTTTATCCTGTATCTAAAAGCCTAATGTGTTTTTGGTATCGTTTGTTACATAAATGTCACACAATGTCAATATTATTATGGGACAGATGAATAAGAATTGTAGGATTTGTTCATTAGCTGTTGACAGATAAAAATCTGAGTGGGTGGATGTGAAATAACACCTTAAGATGGTGCCTACTTGATAAATATTGGGATTGTAATTGCACCTCTAGAAATCAGCTCTAAAAATAGAGTGAGACAAAAGAAAATGAGATGTCAATGAGAATTTATAATAGTGTTTTGTATAATGTCTCCTTCATTAGCATCCATCTGGACAGAACTGATTAAGTCTCTTAGCACACGTCACTAGACAGGAGAGACAAAGATGAAAGGATATTCAACAGCAGACAACAAGAAGTTGTGCCATCGGTAGAGTGAATGCATAAATACCGACAATCTGCAGGCAGCACTACGTTTTCCATGTTTTACTTCTAACTGGTACTGTGACATATGCGATTCAAAAATATCTTATTTTCAATCAGAGCTTCTCTTGTCTGCAGTTCCCCTTGCCGTGTAATGAACACACTCGGAGGGCAATGCACAATCTCGTCAAAGGCTTGATCCAGACAGAAGGGCCAAAGTTGACGGAGGCATTTCTAAAAGACCAGGTGGAAATGCATTCTGTACAGACAATTAATTAGAGAAAGTGAATGCATTATTCAAGATGTTGAACTAAATGGAAAAACAAAACAAAACAAAAAGCCAGAGCAACATATGATAGATTTTCAGGTTACAGTCAATTCATTATCAAACAAATATACTTATGCAGAAAAGATTTACTGTCTATAGTAAACTTTTTCGATTAATGGTTTTCATTAGCAAAAAAAAATAGCAAATTTAAACAGTTGAATCTCTCTACAAAGATATCCCATGCTCTACTAATGCAGGTAGTATTAATTTTGAAAAGAAGTCAAGCATGGAATTTTTTTTCCTTGTTAAATGTTTCCCTAAAATCTTAAATTAAAAACCAAGCCATTATAAACAAAACACGATCAGTTTATGCATTCTGAGTTGTCCAGGCTTAGCCTGAAATCAGATGGATAATTTGTAAGGCTTTTATTAGGAAGTGTCAGGAGAGTCACTATAAAACCATTTAAATCACAGGAAGTTCCTGCATTTTCAGCTTTATTTTAAAACAAAAAAATAAAAACCAACAAAAAAATTATATTTTATTGTATACTGAAAACATGATCCAGGAGAGATGTCTGCTAAGGCCCCTAAGAGAGGGAAAGGCTTCAATTTTAGCTTTCATTTTCTTGGACACTACAATGTGAACATGGAGAAAAACCCTGTCTATGAGTAGAGATCAGTCTGAGCAATACGGAGGATGTCTGTGAAGCTCCATGGGGAAAAGTCCTTTTGAAGATTAATGGTAAGGCTATTGAGTGCTTGGGATTGCTGAGCAAGATGAGGCTGGCATGGGAGCTTCTTCCTCATCCCATTTCCCTCTTGGGATTCAGAGGGCATCACCAAGAGAGGCTGTTTCCAGGGCTTCTGTAGCTGCTGCCAAGCCGAGCCAGAAGGTGTAGGAGTCCCTCTCTGCCTTGTCAGCAGCTTCTGTGAAGGGTTCCATTAGTGCAGGCAGTGTAGCAGAGTTCGGCTGCAAATAGCTGACCCTGTTTTGGAAATCCAGCAGTTTTCCTTCTCTTGGCTGACCTGATGCCTCTCCCCTAGCCATTCCCTTCCTGAGTAGCCTTGACAGCTTTCCCCATTGGAGTGAGTCTGGCTTTCTCCCAGCTCTCCTCTTGCAGGCTGTGGACTGTACTAAAGACCACTTTTTCTGAACGTTTGCATCTTGATTTCCCATGGAAACAAGCCTGGGATGATCACTTCTTCAGCCCGTGCGTCTCTCTCCTCACTCTGAATAACTCTTGAAATCAGTAGTTGCTTCCAGCCAGTTTTGACAGAGAGACTGAGGTCTCAAAAGTAATTACGTTTTTACCAGTTTTATAAAAACAGGCTATTGGGTAGATGAGGGATGGGACCATGAACACTTGCAAATTCACCCCTGGCTCACGTCTGATCCCTCTGGCTTATTGGCATGACTGAAAGTGCCAGCCCAAGGATCAATGCCAGCTTATTCTGTGGGAAGACATTGCATGTATTAGTGGTGATAATGGAAAGGTTTTGTGCGATTTGGCAAGCAAAAATAGTATCAGAGGACACAAATGGCAAGAAGTGGAGGCTTTGTCGCATTTGATGCTCACTGAATTAACTTGTTCTGCATGATTGAAAGAATGCTTCTGCAGCCAACACTATGAAATTCATATCTATTCATTAGTTCATCTCTGTTTTGTGAAGCTGTTTGTCAAAGTGTAGGCCAAGGGAAAGGTTTATTAGTGGAAGAACCATACCAGAAACATGATCTGATCAGTGCAGAAGTGCTAGGCAGGCTTCTGACTCGTGCCAAAATTAGAGTGAGGTGTAAAATAAGGGGCTTCTGCATTGCTAACAGTAGGTTTAAAAACAAGGGGGAACAATTGGTGTGTACTAAATTGGGAAATGTCGCTGTTCCATTGCTCTGAAGTCTGCTGTACATAATTATAAGGACTGACACTCTAATGATGTATTTTACAGATGGGTTGTTTATGACAACATATATCAGGAGAATGAAACACTTAGGATCGCCCCATAAATATCTCCCCAGCACCAGCATTCTGCTGGTATTTATTAGTAGATTTGATTGTGCTCAGGATGGGGGCCAGGCATTTCTGTGAGCAATGAGTGCTCTAAAGCTATCTTTTTCTACACAGAGACCCAAAATTGCTCCATAAAGAAGCAGCCCCTCTATTATCCCCACAGTGAGGCATATAGGCAAAATCGGGTTACTATGTATTGCAATATTTATGATTACAATTCAAAAGAAAGGTCCCTTAGCTTCCCTGAAGGAGCTCCAAACCCGTTTAAATGGTGGTTACTAGCTTGCAAGTTGTTTTTTGCCTACAGTTCTCGCTGGAAATTGCATCTGCTATGAAATGCACATATCTTTCCAGCTTTGCCCTGTTTCCGTGCAAATCTCCAAAGCTGTGAAACCAGGAAAGTTGGAAGAGGAATGCTTTATAGCATTATGAATTCTCTGGCATAAATACTTACTAATCAGAGTGATAAATTTCTGTCTGATCCAAGCAACAAAATAAAATAAAAAGGACATATTTGTGCCAGCATATATCAGAACCCCTTGAGCTGCGTTCCTCTGTCAGACTTCATAAATACTGGGTCTGTCATGCCAGTTCAGCTGCAGAACTGCAGACGAGACAGCAGGCAAGTATTTATTTGATATGATTATGATTTAAACTTCATGTCTGATTCTTTTCTCCCTCATAAAGCAGAATATTAGATTAGATGTTGCCACGTGTGCACTGTAATCAACCTTCCTTTCTCTGACTTCTTTTTGATCGATGAGAGAACAGTTTTGCTTATTTTACTTCAGCCACGAGAAAGATAATTATATGCATTTCTGAAAATATGAAGTTATCAGAGTTGAGAGAAATGTCTCTGAATAAAATACAGAACTCAGAAAAATTATTATTTCTATTATTAGCAACCAAGCACAGTCTCTTTGCCATAGTTGTGGGGATACTTGAAATAATCTGTCCTCTCATCACCATTGTGGAATGTACCAAATAACTGCACTTGAGCCAGATGTGTCTCCACCAGCACTACAACCATCAGTAAGCTACTTGACTTAAGGTAGTTTGGGGGGAGATCCTGAGAGAGAAGAGAGACAGGCAGTTAAAAGGCTTCCCCCCCCCCCCCCCACACACACACACACTCATCTCCTTTCATCTCTTCTTCTGTTTCTGTTTTTATCTCATCCATCCTTTGGCAGTAGGGCGGCATGATAATGAGCAAATACTTGGTGCAACGTAGGCCGTCACTGGGGAATAATTAAAGCTGGTACCAAATGCCCACTCTGCAGTTTATCAGACGGTGTGTGATTGTGTGTGGTTACGTGGGAATTCATATATATGTGCAGATTAAGAAAAGTGAATAAAGATACTTTTATTTCCCATGCTCCATAACAGGACAGTAAACATCTGACATATTCAAACTGCTCTAGTTCTGCTCTTTTTCCCTTTCAAAGAGCTGTTCCTGTGCTAGGATTCATATAACTTCTTCTTACATGGCTTTCTACTAAATATAATTAGACATTTGCAATGGAGTCGCATATTAGATCCAACCATTTTCTGTTATGCTCTATTTCTATAACTTTTTTTTTTTTTTTAATGCATCCTTCTGGAGGAAGGCAGTGGCATTACACTGAAGCAAACAGCCAAACATATTTAAATCAGGTTCTAGATGAATGTCAGCAAATACCAAAGTGACAGCTTGCTGGCGTTTACAGTTCCATCTTCAAATGCTGAACTATGCATTTAATCTTTGTATTATCTGTTCCTGCAACCACTTTTTCTTTATTACTGGTAATGTAAGTGGTGCTTTCCTAAATATGTAGGCAACAGGTGTTCTGTCAAATAGCAAACTGAAGTTATAGGAACAATAAGAAAATTCTATGTCTGTAAGATGCAGATGCTAGAGACCAAAAGACACAGACAACTTTTGTTCAGGGGAAAAATATACTGTAGACATTTTGTAGCATTTTGTTGAATGGGAAAATTGTATAAAGCAAAGGTGAATTGCATCACAGTTTTTCCTGTAAGTAGGACTGTCCTCTCTACAGATATGGTGTATGTTCTCTACCATCAAGCAACTTGGTGAGGTTGTCTTGCTATCATTGAGCAATATTCTTAAAAACAAAACAGAACAAAAAAAACCCAGCCTCACAAAATAAGATCCAAATAATGTAAATACTTATTTTCCTAATTTATTTAGGTGACTATTTGATTTTATGTGTATTAAATGCTGGTAATTTAGAAATTGCCTTTATTTAATTTTCTAAAAGTTTGTTTTTTCAAACAGAAACAGTACTTTTAATTTCACTCAACTAAGCTTTTCTATAAATTTCTAGTCACCAAAATTCATTTTTGATCTGCTAAAAATTGTTAGAAAATGGTATTTGAAATTACTTACTTCTAAGCTCCTTTTTTGCCACTTTGTGTAAGGGCATTTCTGATTATTTTGTGTGCAGAAGTATCTGTAGTAGATGCCACAGTGCACCCTGGTTTGCTCAGTGACATGGTCTGGGTTAGGAGCTCATCAGAGTAGTCAAGTCAACTATTTTAATAGTTTTTGATATTTACAGTGATCTTTCTGTCCAGATGTAGAGGAGAAAGAGAAACTAAAGGAGGATCTGGATAGGCTGGACTGATGGGCTGAGGTCAACAGTATAAAGTCCAACAAGGCCAAGTGCTGGGTCCTGCACCTGGGGTGCAATAACCCCAAGCAGAGCTACAGGCTGGGAGATGAGTGGTTGGAAAGCTGCCTCGCGGAGAAGGACCTGGAAATACTGGTTGATAGTTGACTGAATATGAGCCAGCCATGTGCTCAGGTGGCCAAGAAGGCTAACAACATCCTGGCTTGTATCAGAAGCAGTGTGGCCAGCAGATTTAGGGAAGTGATTGTCCCCCTGTACTCGGCTCTGGTGAGGCCGCACCTCGAGTACTGTGTTCAGTTTTGGGCCCCTTGCTAAAGAAGGACATAGGGGTGCTTGAGTTAGTCTAGAGAAGGGTGATGAAGCTGGTGAGGGGTCTGGAGAACAAGTCCTACGAGGAGCGGCTGAAGGAGCTGGGCTTGTTCAGCTGGGAGAAGAGGAGGCTCAGAGGTGACCTTATCGCTTTTTATAAGTACATTAAAGGAGGCTGTAGCGAGGTGGGGGTTGGTCTGTTCTCCCACGTGCCTGGTGACAGGATGAGGGGGAACAGGCTAAAGTTGCACCAGGGGTGTTTTAGTTTGGATATTAGTAAGAACTTCTTCACCGAAAGGGTTGTTAGGCACTGGAATGGGCTGCCCAGGGAAGTGGTGGAGTCACCATCCCTGGAGGTCTTTAAAAGATGTTTAGATGTTGAACTTAGTGATATGGTTTAGTGGAGGACTTGTTAGTGTTAGGTCAGAGGTTGGACTCAATGATCTTGAGGTCCCTACCAACCTAGACAATTCTGTGATTCTGTGATTCTGTAAACTGAGCAGAAATTGTAAGAAATGGAGGTGCCTGGGCAGGTGTGAAGGAAAACAAGGGCACATATGATTTTGTACATGTGGCATATATGGCAGAGCGGTGCTACATTGCTTGGCTCTCCAGCTGTAACCTGGCCAGGGTTAAAACAGAGGAAGAGCCTTTACTGAGGATAAAAGAAAATCAGTAAGTGTAAATTAAACTGAATCAACCGTGCTTTCTTTCCTGTGCAAGTAAAACGGTCAACACGATGTCATGAAGTTGAAGCACAGTTTGTATGAACGCATTATGAAGAAACATTTGAAGCAGATTGCAAGGGGTGCAAAGTGCCTTCCTTTCATTTTGGATGAAAGCTGGGTGGAGGCAGGGCATATGTGCAAACCTCGTTGTCAGGAAGGGAGAGCTGGAGAGTGATGCTGATTTGGTGGTTTAGAGGAATCAATTATGGGAAGAAGGGGATGAGCATTTGCAACTCTGGCAGGGTTTGCTGACATGTCCAGCAGTGCTGATGCTGCAGTGCTGCTCCCCAGATGGTGGGCAGCAGATGGCTGAAGCTGCCTGCCCTGCATCCCTGGCCCCTCTGCAAGCTTGCTGGTGCCATCAGCTGGCTCAGGGACAGCTGCTTGGCTGCAGGGTGGAGTGCTGGCACCCCCAGATTTCACTCTTTAAACTTGTATGCCTCTGATCTGGCATTGTAATGCTGATGCAAAAGGCCACAGGTGGAGAAGTTGGAAAAGCAACAGATGACAGACGAATGGAAGATAGATGAGGATGAAGATCAAGATGAAGATCAAGATGAAGAAGAAGACGAGGATGAGAAGGAGAGTGCATTCCCAGGGAAGGTGACCCAGTGGAGGAGCTGATTCTCTGGACAGGGCTCACAGATGATCCACCAGAGCAGAGGAAGGGTGATCACCCCTGGCTGGTCAGCCATACTTACCTGGTCTGGCATCCCTACACTCAGGTTTCTGAGCTCCTTTCCTCTCTTTGACTTCATACCTGTCCTCAAAGCAGCACACCCAGGTATTTGGAGGAGCTGCCTTTCCTCTGACCAGAGCTTGGACTGAGCTCCTGGCTCAGCCAGTGACCAACATCTGGGACATTTCCATGTTTTGATATTTTGGAGGTGCCATGTCAGGGTCTGTTCCAATTCCTGGCTGCCTCCATAGCCAAATTCAGGTCTGTCCAACCCCTTTTTTGAGGTACTCCACTCTCCTAAGTATTTTTTTTTTTTTTTTTAGAGAGAGAAGGAACACCCTGTGGTGGAGGATTGCAGAAAGGCAGGTGGGGTTTTCAGAGCTGCTTTCACCTGCCCAGAAGAACAATGTTTCAGTCCATCATGAAAATCCTGCTACAGTGGATTTCTCAGATGGGACACCTTGTCATCCCAGGTGTGATGATCTAGTCCGTTGCCAGGAATGTGAAAACTTTGGGATTAAGTACCAACTAATCCTGTTTATAGCAAATTCCTGACTACTGAGGCACCCTCTTGCCAACCGGGCAGGAAGAGTTGCAGCACCTCCTAAGTCAGTCAGAAGAGCTGAAACCTGACAGCTTTAAACAGGAGAGCTGGCTCTCCCTCACTTCCATTTATTTCAACTCCTGCTAGGTAGAAAGAGATAAAGCAGGCCAAAATTCAAATATTTCCTTCCTCCCGTGCCCTCAGTGCTAAAATAAATAGAAAAATAAATTCTTGATAACTAAGCAGAGCTCTGCACTGGCTCTGGCAAGTCATTACTGTATGCAGATTTGTTTTCTTTTTACACAAAACCAGAATCAAAATCCTGTATAAGCTTCTTTTGGCAGTATCTGAAATAGTGTGCCTGATCTTTTATGCCACAATCCCTCACTGAAAATGCTGCATGCAATTTAAATGCTGCATGAAGCATTTACTGTTCATACTCTACGCAGAGGGCTAATGGAAGAAACAGGAATTTATCTTATTGCAGTCATTAACGTGACTGTCTTCAGCTACACAGGGTAGTGCAGTATTCCTGGATATACACGGGCCCCAAACTGTATTTTTTTATGGTCACATATAAACTGGCCCATAATAGCGTATCAATAAACCTCAATTACACTCAGGAAAATACTAAAAGCAAAGCTCAAGTGAAGCTCAATAAAGTCTACAGGCATATTAGAGCTGTGTTGAATAGTGACATCCATCTGGTATTTTTCAGTGACTTCTAGTCAATTACTACATTTCATCGTATGTAATCCTCTTTTATCTTCAGCTCCTGCTGCTACAGTAATTCTCACTCTGCTACATCTGTGGCTTTACTGTGAATTTTTATCACCTAGGAGTAAGTGATTTTTTTTCTTTTCTTTACTAGCAGTTGCAGTGTACCTGCTTGGTAAACAAACAAACAAATCAACCAAATCCCAAACAACAACAACAACAACAAAAAGAGAAAGATTTAACTGCAAGAGAAGTGAAACACAAACCTAAAGACTGCAAGGTAAAGATGTAAAATAAACCTTTTCAGATATGGACAGATAATGATGAGCATTGCGAAAATAACTTCCCAATTCAAACATGAATTGTTGAAAACATTGTGTAGGTTGAAGTGTGTGGAGTGTCATATTTTTAACAACCTCCTATGGTTTGATCATATCTGTGACAACCTTTTAAAAAGAACATTCTAAAAGAAATCATTATTGTATTTTTCTTGGAGGGGGAAGCTTTGGCTGTCATGTCCTTATGACAAACATGAAATCCAGAGGTGTTATTTCATGTTGAAGAATGCAAGGTTAAAATCTGTGGCAGAAGAGTTCATCTTGCCGTGCCTGCACTCTGTGCAAGTACAATCATGTGCTAAGACCCACAAATGCTCCCACTGGTTTGCATGCAGAAGGAGAGGGTACAAGCAAAAGCCTGCTCATTTCACAGCCTCTTGCAAAGGCAAGATGGCATATAAACCTTTTTGCTGAGAGGAGCAGAGGGACCGTTCTCTCTGTGCTTTTGGCAGAGAGACCTGGTTTGGTGTAAGTCTTGAGATTATCTATGGAAATACTGACTAATGCATGGAGCCATCCTCACAGCTACCCCAAATGCAGGGGGCACTTCTAGATAGGTAAGGATCTCAAAGAGTCAAAATGAGAATAGCCCCACAGAAGAAAGGGATAGAAAGACCAGTGACAAATGCATGGCACAGACCTGCACCCTGGCTGTTCTACACTCTTGCAAACACCCATTTTCACGATATTTTCGGACAATCTATATCCCTCCCATGGAGAGGCAAGTGAAAAAGTCAGCTTATGGCATGGTCTTTTTCATAAAGATGGCTTTCCTTCACAAGTACAAATTCCCAGAGGGTATGGAACAGAGTTGCTTGGACTTTCTTTTTGGTTGGAAGTTATTTTGCTGAATATGAGATAAAAAAGAAACATGGGCTTAGCTTGTTTAGCCAAGTGAAACAGAGACTGATTGCTCCCTCAAAACACCTCAGGGAAGCAGGACTCTGTAAGGAAGAAGACAAGGCAGACAGCAGAACTAAGTGGTATAAACAGGCTAGCTTTGCACATAATCTGCAAATTAACAGACGTCTAACCAGAGCAAGAATGAGGCTCTGGAATGGCCTCCCAGTAGGAACTGGGACTGCAGGAGACATAAGTAGATTCAAGATAGAGCATGATCAGCTGATGAAAGAGATAAAGTGACATGATCGAAAGAGGTAGCAGGGAACAGGATCTGATAGTGTGGGTTGCTTCCAAGTCTGTATTCTTCTGGAAAACAAAACAAACAAAAAAAAAACCAAAACAAAACAAACCAAAGCAAAAAACAAAACCAAAAACTTTTGCTTTAAAAACAAACAAATCCAGACAAACTATTTGACTCTGTCTAGTTTTTCCAGTTGGAATGAAAACATCATGGATAATATCACTGAGAACTGCAAATGAGAAGTGAAAACTGGTTCTACATGCACATATTGCCCTTCCTTGAAGACATTAACTTACATTTATTTTTAATTTTCTGAGAGGTGGATTCAGGGACAGCCAAGTCCCTCTCACCTCCTCATACCAGATGTACCTGGTAAAGGGATGCTGGTGCCCCAAGGACAATGCTGCAAATGTACATTCAGGTATTCAGAGCTGGTAAAGGCCCAGAAAAGCAGCTTCTCTTACACCTTTTGAAGTACACCCCAAAGAAGCAAATCTAAGTTTCTGTTCTGATTTGCTTGGAGCTGGAACCTAACATTACTCATGAGTTGCAGATCATATGCTGGAATCAGAAGAATGACATAATTCCCTAGCCTGACTAGCTGCCTGCTTAGATGCATACATTCAAATGTCATTCAGCTCCCCCAGTAAGCAAATATGCAGCTGCCATGAGAGAACAGTTACACACTTTAAGCCCTGGTTATAAAACTTGTTATGTATTATTTACTCAGTACTGACAGCTTGCTCTGTGCTGTGCAGCACACAAAGTGTTCTCTGCCTGCAAGAGCTTTTGATCTCAGGGATTAAAAATCAGACACATTCCAAAGGTTTAGGAGACACCCTCTGAATCTGGATTACCAACTGGGGGTGCAGCTGTGCACCCAGCATCCTGGCCTACTGCTGTCTTAGAGAACAGTGTATTTGCTCTCCCATGCACAGATATTTTTTTCCTTTCTGTGGAAACTGAGGTGCATCAGGGAAAGGTTCTTCACCTTGAGTTGATAATGCTGGGATACCATTCTTCAAAATCAAGGCTGCTACTTTTTCTCTTGTATGGCACCTTGTTTAGTGAGAGAGCATTTGACCTGGATTAGCCTGGACTAAGGCTGAAAGAGTTCCTCAGACCTATATCACTCAGCTGGCAAAACACAGATCTCAGACAGCAGTTGATGTTCTCTCTGGTGCTCCTTGGAAGGGTGTGTTGCTACCTCGCAGAGATAAGCAGCTTTGATAGTTTCTAAAGATTGTGACAGGATTCAGGATGCTGGGACTGAAGGAGGAATGCCATTCTATATATAAAGAGGGGTGCATAAAAGTTGTGGAGGATGAAGAAGGGAAGAGACTGAAGTAACTGATGGAGCATGGGAACCAAAGGACAGAGGACAAAACATGAAAGGAGCTACAAGAAATTTCATGAATATGCTGAGTCTAAAGATTGCTAACAAATAAGAAAAAAACAGTGAGCACCGATCTTTTACATGGAGTGTATTTTGGTTACGATAAATGAAGATTACTGGGTCATCAGGGATGGGATTCAGCTCACAGATAAAGCCATCTAAATTTGTGTGCTTATACGTCACACTTCACATGTGAGCTGTGAGTACAAGCTCCTGCTGTAGTTGATGGAGGTCTAGGAGATCAGTTACCTATGTGTGCTTTCTGAGAGGCCACATAGTATCCAAGATATCCAAGATATTCCTCTGCAGACACCTGGTGTGTCCCATGACTTATTCCATCCTGAGAGTCTGCTCAATGACCAACAGGATACCCCACAGTACCTAAAAATAAAACCAGAAGCCTAAGTATAAGTAGCTAAATCATGTGCCTAGTCAACACAGTCTGAATGATCTAAAGCACAAGTGGGCTAGGCCTTGCAAATGACACCAAATAGCTGTCTGGCCCAGTTGAGGGTGGACTCAATCACTGCATGAACTTAGACATCCAGTACCCTGGGGGATCTCTCCTGAGATCTCTGGTGCTGCTCAGGAGACTCTTATGACTCTTTTCACAGAATCACAGGTTAATGTTGGAAGGGACCTCTGGAGGCCATCTGGTCCAACCTTCTGCTCAAGCAGAAACACCCAGAGCAGGTTGTCCAGGACCATGTCCACATTGTTTTTAAAGATCTCCAAAGATGGAGTCTCCATAACTTCTCTGGGCAACCCATGCATGGTGTAGAAGTGCTTCCTGATGTTCAGAGGAGACCTTCTGTGTTCTAGTTTGTGTCCATTGCCTTTTTTTCCTGGCACTGGGCACCCCTGAAAAGAGCCTGGCTCCATCTCCTTCATCCACTTCCTTTAGATATTTATACACATTGATGAGACCTACCCTGAGCCTCCTCTTCTCCAGACTGAGCAGTCCCAGCTCTCTCAGCCTCTCCTCATAGGAGAGCTGCTGTAGTCCCTTGGTCATCTTGGTGGCTCTCCATTGGACTCTTTCCAGCATGTCCATGCCTGTCTTGTACTGAGAGGCCCAGATTTGTTCATGACAAATCTGTGAGGTGTGGCCTCACAAATACTGAGTAGAAAGGAAAGAGCACCTCTCTTGACCTTTCTGCTCCAATTGCCTTCCAAGTCCTGTGTAAAAAACAACCTCCTGGTCTTTTTGCATTCACTATCATCAGGCAACATTTCCAATAATTACACAGTGTAACCCTCTGCCATGCAACACAATTAATCTTTATGAAGTCATAGCTTCACTAAAGTGGAGGACTTGCTGGTGTCCATTAGTGGTTGTTGATTGATGTAATTCTCTTTATTTTGGCTGCCCTTAAACTTTAATTATGAAATTAGAGGTTGTTCAAAATACTGCAGTTAGGCAGCCTCCTGTTACAGCTTTAAATGATGAAATTCTTCCTGATCTTCATCTTCTGAGCTGGCTTCCCAACCAGTTAATAATGCCTTACAGTGGGTCAGATTAAGAGGGTTCTACAGCAGTACAAAATTTGGTGCTCTGATTTCACAGTTCTTGCTTTATTATTTTAGACCCTCATTATCCTTGCAATGCATTAGGGACCAGAGCTACATAATGAGAAAATTCAGCTATCGTTTTAAAAGATAGCTTGTGTTCAGTGAAAATCATCATTCTACTGTCTTTTTACACACCTGGTGTCCACACATCCTCTTCTGTTTTCCCTTCAGGAAGAGTAGCTGTATGAAGTTCTGGCTGAAGAGCCCCCTTCCTGATTCATTGAAGGGGTGAATAAAGAAGGAATGAGAAGTAAATGCCTTAAGTCTTCTACTGGAATCAATCCTTTGGAGACATAATCATGAGAAGTGTGGGGTGACTAGAGACAGGCTATGAGTGAAAGCTAATGGCAGGGGATGGGGATCAAAAGCACCTAAGTTGCAGAGTCCAAGCTTATTTCTACCACCCTTATTCATTCTATGACGTGCTGCAGCAGCCAGACTGTCCTCACTACAGTCTTGATTTTGTAGCTTTTGTAAAACCAAGTCATAACAGTGTGAACCTTCAGTTTAATTCAGTTGTTTAAGACAGAAATAATTGCCTAGTTCTGACTTCTCCATTTCTTTTCTTTTTTTTTTTTTTTTTTTCTTTTAATACATCTCTTTTATTGGTAATATGTAAAAGTACACTATAAACAAAAACACAAAACAAAGAGAGAGATCAAATCCTGACAAGTTATACCAAGAGAGGAACATAATCAGGGCAGTTTTATCTGAAACTACTGAACTGCCATGTGTTCCTGAAAGATAACTTCCCACATCATAAACTTCAGAACACGGCAATCAAAAAGATGATGTCATATAATAAATACAATATTATTTTAAGATAATTTTAAGTTTAAACAACACATACACCGAATCAGTGCAGTGTGGCTGACTCAACATGAACCAATGTCTGTTTTCATAACTTGTACTGGAAATGAAAACACATATATTTACTTTCAAAGACAAAAATTGCTGTGAAGAAAGGATAAAGATAAAAGCAAGAGAAACAAAGAATAAACAGCCATTTAATTTTGAAGTGACCACATTGGGATAAAATTTAGCTCAGCTCAAATAAAGCAAATGGGAATAAGAGAAAGTGATCAAGGAGTAGAGAGTTGAGACAGAGCCTTCAGATACCCCTGTAGAGGCATTTCTGTCAGAGAAGAGACTTCTATAGGAGAGCAAAGGCAAGTATTTGAAATATGGACCTGAAACCTTGACAGGAGGGAGTATTAGCTGCCTGTGTAGGTCTTGAGGTTTTCGAAGATAAAAACAATCCCTTATATGAACTGCATGAGGCATAGTCCAAAGGGGCAGCCAAGGAGGGAGGGTCAGTGCCCCTCCATGCCCCTTCCATGTGCAGAGGTGCTTGGGAGGGTCAGGTGCAGAGACCACACTGGGCCAGTCTGACAGTGCCTGCACCCTGTTCAAACACTGATTTCCCAGTGTGTTGCCTTGCCTCTGAAGGCTCATTAGTTCCTGTTGGATGGAGAAGGAGGAGATTGTCATCTGGGTAATAGGGACTTTGAAGAGGACCGAAGGCTTGGTGGTAGACCTGCTCGTGAAGAGCAGCAGGTTTTGGTGGGATGTCTGTCTCTGGACAATGACATCTGCAGCTATTTTAAATGAAAAACACCAGTTTTCAGACCTATTTGTAGAGTACCATGGTGTTTAGGTTTCAGATGACTTGTGCTGCCATGCCACTCCGTAAGCCAGGTCCGAATGCACTGTGCTGTGTCACTGCTGTTCCTCGTGGCACCAAGACATGCTGTGTGGCAGGAGAAGCACAGCACTGGCGCCGTGCTGGGGAGGAGGTTCTGTTCCTCACTGCTCCAGTTCCTGTCACTGCTTTTATCTCTGCTCCTCAGCTCTCAGCCTGGCTGGGAAGCCTGACCCACTGAGGAGAAAACAGAGAAAGCAAGCTGTTGTACCCAAGGGGCATTGTAGCAGCAAGTCTTAATTGAAGCATTTTATCTGCTGGGTCTCATATATGTGTGTATGTGTGCGTTGGAGCATGACAGAAAGCAGGGAAAGCAGCCTTAAAATTTTCTACTGGAAAGAAGTTACATTTTAAGTTTTTGGGGCAGTCCCATTGGTTAACAAACTGAACACGAGCTCCCACTGAGATGCGCTGGCTGAGAATGCAGATGAGATGCAAGGAGGTATAAACAGCAGGATGTCAGGCAGGAGTGGGAGGTTGTATTGCCTCCCCATATAGCACTAATGGGATCATTTGCAGAATTTTGTGCCCCATGCTACTTCCAGGCTTCTGAATTAAAGAAAAAAATAAAAAATAAAAGAGAGATATATGACAAAAGCTGGAGAAAAATTAGAAAGGATTGTTTTAGAAATCTAAAGGGATTTTAGAAAGGATTGAGAATGAGTCTGTGTATGGAAAATATTCTCTGCTATAAGGCTCATATGGAACCAACCCCTTTAGCCTGTCAAAACAAAACAAAACAAAACAACAACCCTACAAAAAAAAGAAAAATAAAGAAACAGAAAAAAAAAAAAAAGAAAGATTTTGAGCTGAGCTGAGAGCAGTCTTTGAACACACCCTGAGGATGGAAGTACCTGACAGTGGAGCATGGCATTTTAAGGGGGGGTAGACAGTTTTGTATAGCAAAGGTAATTAATCATTGGAGCAATTTACCAAGGGACGTATCTTTAATTCAGAACTGAATCCCTTTCAAAAATATATTATTTAACTCAGCCAGGAATTACCCTACTGTTTTGTAGGAATTTAACCCATACAATCACAGCAGCCCCTGTGGCCTTGAAATCTATTAAGCTATTATTTTTTTTAAATTGATCCAAGCTATCTTTCCTTAGATAGTTGAGTTGCTAACCCAATCACATCAGCCATCTTAGGGGGATTATTCATAATTATGGAAGAGAATGTCATCTCAGGGGAAGAGAGGTAGAGGCAGTGATTTCTTTGTGTTGTTTAAATAAGTCTGAGCTCTAGTAGAGGATAATGCATACGAAATGGTAGCTGTGTTCAGCGAGGTCAATCTAAAAGGAGGCAAGGTACAGAAGCAGCTTTAGGGGAACTAAAATTAAATCCAGAGGAAACTCCATGTTAATAATGTTTGTTTCCAAGGAAGGGCAGCAAGAGCACTGATTGCCCTGGCCCAAATGCACATGGTATGTCTTGACTCTTAAAAAACAAAAGCAACTATACAAAACAAGTTAAAACAAAAGGAATTTCTTCATGCTCTATATAGAACAGGCACTATGGAAAAAGATGAAAGATTTCATGTGACAGTCATAGCAAAAATGACAGATTTTATAGATATGAGCTCACAAACAAAGTCATTTAGGTCATAGAATATAAAGTTCAAAGTAATTTGAGCTATTTCTGAAATGAATATAAGTAATGAAAAAATGTCAGCCTATGATCCCTGCATTTCTAGTTAGAGAGTAGGGGATAGCATAATGCCTGAATAATTAAGATACTACAGACACTTGTGGAAGCAGGGGGAAGAGCCGAAATATGTCTTTAGATGTGAGTCTGAATTTGACTGACTTTTTAATGACATACATTAAAAACAACCATTTTCATGGCATGCTTAGCATTTCATGGCTGGTAACTTTGCAGCCTTTCGGTAATTAAAGGGGGCTTATAAAGAAATGGAGAAGTATTTTTTACATGGGCAGATAGTGATAGGAAAAAGGGGAATGTTTTTAAACTAAAAGTGGGCAGATTCAGATTAAATGTTGGGAGGAAATTCTTCACTTTAAGTGTTGCCCAGAGAAGCTGTGGATGCTCCATCCCTGGAGGTGCTCAAAGCCAGGTTGGATGAGGTTTGGGGCAACCTGGTCTAGTGGGAGGTGTCCCTGCCCATGGCAGGGGTTGGAACTGGATGGTATTTAAGATTCCTTCCAACCCAAATCACTCTATGATTCTATGATTAATATTAACAGCAATATGTATACGAGCTGGCAGAATGAGATGTAGTATGTGAAGTTGGTATCTACTTGGCATTTACTTGTCCTATGATTACTCAGTCCAGCTTCTTGTACTCAGGCCCTTGCTTACCACTCCCCAACAAGTCCATGCTTTCTGTTTGAGCCATACACAGGTTTCAGAAAAAAAGAAAAAAGAAAAAGAAAAAGAGAAAGAGAAAAAAAAGATTTAAGATTTAACAACCCCCTCTTTCCCAGCCATCAGGAAGGCAAGGCTATCAGGGGATTTGACCCATTCCTTCTGCAAGATAATACACATCCTTTGCCTTACTTTGCAATGTATTTGCAAAGCAATACTAATTTATCTAGTAGGTCACGTAGCTTATTGATGATGTGAGTTGCACTCACGGGGTTAGTCATTTTGGTATCAGTGAGATTCTCTGAATGTATAATATCTACTCAGTGGGAATGAGGCTTCCAAAATGGGACTCAGAGAATATAAATGTCTTGTGCCCTAAAGCAATAGCTGCAATGCCCTGGTGTGGATTTGCAAAGTGTGACAGAGACTCCAAATGAGGGATACAAAAAAATTAATTATGCAGACAACTGAAATTGCTGAGGATTCCTTCCTTTAGGGTACATCATTCTTTCTGCTACCACAGGCTCATGATTATTTATTTCAGCTCATAATTTTCCATCACAAAAGTGTGGAGACACAAATCTGTGCCAAAGGGAGATGACTTCGGAATTAGAATTGGAAGCAACCTCAGAAGGCAGCAGGGTATGTGCTTAAAATGTGACTCAAGGGACAAGGACAGAAGAAGTTGACTGGGGAATCAAGTCTTGTCCCCTGTTACGGGGGGCAGTACTGAACAGCCCTGGGTACGTTTAAACAGCAGAGCAAGCGTAAGCTGCACCATGTCTTTCCCTCCCCAGACATTCTCACTGGGCAAGCTGTATGTGACCCTTTCTATTTTAAGGGGAATGCATGGAAATGCATTTCCAGATCCCAGGAGAAAAATGTAGCAGTTGGCTCCTTGCTGAAGGTGCATGAGTCCAGAATGGTCTACAGAATGCTGTTATGCACCTAAAGCGTTTCCATTTCGGTATCAAAGATGCAAATGCACAAAATGAAGAGGCACCTCACGTGGACATTAATTTACACATGCGAACTTAATTTGCTCATGCAGTGTTTAAACTAGGAATCCAAAGGATGCTATCAAAAAGGATTTAATATTTCAAGAACTAGGGAGGCGAGAGCGCACAGAAGGAGTAAGGCTATTTATGGATTCAGTGGTAGTGCGAGAGTTACATAATTCTTTGAACTGGAATGTAAAATTGCACTAATTCTTTGGTTTCAGTTCCACTTTGTCTGAAACCAAAAAGGCTTGCTTGTAGTTCGTTCATGCTGTGAACTGATGTAGAAGCTTTTTGCAGATAGTTTTGGCCTGTCTGAATACATTATCGGGTTTATTCATGTAACTGAGACCATTTAGACAGAATTGGCAATGCTCTGTCTTCTGAGTTCAGAGAGATCATTTTGCCTTAGCAAAAGTTGTTTTCCCTGCCTCCTGTCTCATTCATAAAAGCTGACAAAATCAAAATGATCCTAGTCCTGGAATTCACACCCTTCACCCTTTTGCTGTGTAAATTTCTGTGAAAGCAGAAGGAAACCAGATGACATTGCTTGTCATGGGTGCTTTCAAGGCTGAAGCAGGAGCTGAGAGGGAAGTGCTGGAGAGCAGGTACTCATGAATCACCTCTCATCTAGATGCCAGGATCAGCTTTAGATACCTGTTCTTACAGAACACAGCCTGGCAATAAATATTCCTGTGAGAATCAGAGGTGCAGACGTGTCACAGCTGAGATCTTTGCTGAGCAAGATGAATGGGGCAGCTTGGTACTGTGCCTTGGTACTGACCCACTGGAGAGGCACTTTGCTAAATTGTGTGCTGGGCAATCACACACATTCACAATGTGCAGGCCTATGCAAACAAAACTTACGTACTATGTAAAACTTAGTCTTAACAGATTGAAAAAGAACAGACAGAAGAATTTTCTGGATAAAAAATAAAGAAGTATTAATCTTTACATAGAATTGTTTCAGGATTGATGAGTCTCTGTTGGGTTCTTTCATAGAATCATTAAGGTTGGAAAAGACCTCCAAGATCATCTGGTCCAACCATTCCTCTTCCACCAATGTCACCCACTAAACCATGTCCCTAACTACCACATCCATCCTTTCTTTGAACACCCCCAGGGATGGTGACTCCACCACCTCCCTGAGCAACCCATTTCAATACCTAACTGCTCTTTCTGAGAAGAAATGTCTCCTCATTTCCAACTTGAACTTCTCTTGGTGCAACCTGAGATCATTTGCCTCAGCTTTGGAGAGATGAAATGGAGGGAAGCAAGACCTACCACAGCCTATGTACCAGAGTAAACTATTATTCATTACTGTTTACAGTGCTTATTGCAGTGTTATTGTGGTGATACTTAAAGATGTATTACAAAAAGATCATCCCTGTCCCTAGTGAAATACCAATGTGAAGAGGCAGAAGAATCACAGAATTAGAGAGGACACACAAGCATAGAGGATGATGCAAATGGCACAAGGCTGCACAGCAGGTCTGTGACAGAGGGGCGCAGACCTCCAGTGTTTGACCTAGGCTGTGCCTCCTCCCCAGTTCTCAACTTGCACTATCAAGGGGCTTTCCACCCTTGGTGACAGTTCTTAAAATAAACAACATGAAAGCATCCCATATGCGGTCCCTGAATTAGTGCAGAATGGAAACTGGTTTTACAATCTCTTACATTGTTTCCCTGCTGCTGCTGTCACTTTTCAGCAAGATACCCCAGACAGCAGTCTGGCTCAGCAATGACAATTTCAATTAAAAACATTTGTTTTCAAATCCTCTTAACAGTTTCCACATGGTGAGAAGTGCCTACTCTCCCTATGTGAATTTTGGGTGTAGGACAGTGAGCAGAGCATGTATGCTTCTTTCTATATGGAAAAAGTTAATTCCATAGTGGCTTCATTTGGCGTAGCGCTGTAGCAGTGCCAGGGTGCTGCACTGTTGTATATCTCATGGTACTAATGTGCTTTTATTAGAGAAAATTAGCCTTTTCCCAACTTAGAAACAAAAGCAACTAATGAACAAAGAAAAAAGGAACTGCATGGAGAGAAAAATAAAAAAAAAAAGGTTTGCTATGATATCTAGCCTCTAATTATTCTGTTACTCGTTTGCAGATCCTATTTCTGCAACATTTGGGGTCACGTACAATTTCTGGGATTGTAGGCAGATTTAAATAAGTCAGGCAGTTCCATAGGTTAATATCCTGATATTGCAAAGTAAACACATTTTATTTCCCAGCTAGTCAAGACATTATTTTCACATCAATATGCCAGGATTAAAGAAACATTTACGATGTGTTGCAAATGTGTCCAATGACCACGGCTGGGTCTGGGACAGAGTTTTATGGAAAACAATGTTTTCTGTCTACTAGCAAAATAGCCCCTCTTCCTCAAAAAAAAAACAAACAAAAGGAAACACAATAAAAACAAACAAGCAAATCAAACAAACAAAGCAAACAACTCCCCCAACCACAACAACTAAAAAAAACTATTTTCCTTCTCAGTACCAGACTCTACCTTGTATCACAGAAGAGTTGCAGCAATCAGCAAAAAGTCAAGGGGCCAGGACCTGCCCCGTGTTTGAAAATGATAGACAGATACATTCCTGTCTGAAGTGAGAGGCAGGCATGAATAGATCCCTATCCAGGCATTTTCAGCCTCGGAGGAAACAGCACTCACTAGTAGTGATTAAAACCTACCCTAGGGTGACACAGCAACCTGGTTCCTTCATTTTGCAGGACTGCTTGACTCTTTTAAGTACCTCGTCTCTCTAGATACCTTCCTAGTTAACCTGAAATTCCCTCTGGTGCTTATTATTAACTGCCTGTGTACAGTAGTCCTGAAATGGCTGTTTCTGGGAGATGGGTAACATCTCCCATTTTCTAAAGCTAAGTATCTTCTGCTTTTGGGCATGCACTTGCTTAAATTCCTGCAGAACCGTGAAAAGCTGGATGCATTCAGAGCTAGCTTAACCTATGTCAGAACAGCTCCTACATCTTATGCAGGGGTCTAGGTGCTGGAGTAGTCAACCAGAGTGAGAGAAACTAAAAAAAAATATCAAAAGGCCCAAGGCAAGTCCAGATGAGGGAGTGCCCCTTTGTAGCCATCACTGCAAAGGGGCGTTCTTTAATATCTATCTTTATATAATATATCTATAATACATATAATATATATAATATATATAATATAGATATAATGTTTAATATCTACATATTATGAGATATGTCTTTATATATATAGCATTATGAGAGTATCCCCCTCAGCTCCTGCTGCAACACACCTAAGTCAGGCACCAAAAGTAAGCAGACTGTGGAAACTCATGTTCTTTTTCTCTGTTGCATCAACAAAGGACACGAGCATTATGTTGCCTGTCTATCTGAGTACAGCAACTGTTGTGTGACTGCAGTCAGGGACTTCCCAAGTAATATAGAGACCATATTGTTCCATAAGGATCCAGGTTATTTGTGTTCAGGGGAAATTAGACTACATATGGAGAAAGTGATGGAGAAAGGTGGTGAGCTGACTATGTTTTAAACTAGACAATTTCAAATTTTACAGTTACATTACTGGACAAATTTCCTGTTTCAGGAAGACACTGTGCTGTAAGCAAAGAATTGGTGGCTTGGAAAGGGCAAAAATAGGGGATGGGAAAGCTACGAGCAAATAGAATATGGAATATGGCAGAGGAAGGCTATACTTCAAGGAAGACAGAAAAGCAGAACCCCAATGACAGTAAGACGCTAATGACGGTAAGCGGTAGATGCGCAAAGGAGAGAAGTGGATAGATTTTCTCAAAAGAACTCTACACAACCAGCAAAGTGAAAGCAGCAAGACAGAGAGGTAAAATGGATACCCACGTTACATGAAATTTTAAACAATGGCAATCAAAGTTTTAGGAAAATCCTATACCCTGCAAATTGTCTTACAAAGTCCAGGAAACACATTGGGCTTTGTGAATCCCCAGGAGACCACCATCCTGAGGACATGCTGTTGAATCCTGTGTCAGTCCAGATTTCATGGCACAAGCAAAAGTTAAGGAAATTTTCCTAAGCAGGAAAGAAAAATCAAATAAATAGTAAAATTATTTTTGAAATATTTTTTAGTAGAGTTCAGTAAATAGTTCCGGAGTATCCATGAACAAATATATTAAATAAACATGCGTATCCTATAGACCTATGATATTACTTATTATTGGCATCTTTCTTCTCTGTTCCATTGCAAACAGCGTGAGATTAAACAATATGTGTGTTATAGAACTCACCATTTTATAGAGCTCACCTTACATGGGAGGTTCCTAGAAAAAAGCATAGAGATAAGCAACTTTTTGAACAGCTAAATAATATCTTTTGTGTTTCAATAGCACTGGAATAATGATGTGGTAGAAATGAGACGATTTGTATTACAGAAGTTTTATTGTATGTGGACAGTTTAAGGCACAGCTATGCAATACTTGATGCAAGCCTGCTGATTTGAATTTTCATTGACTTCAGAGGCCCCTTGCAAACATCCACCAATCAATAAATGAATAGATTAAAACAAGAGGCTTCTAGAAGCAAGTACTAGAGATGCTTGTTCCATGGATTGATGTTATAGCAATTTAATCCTGGCATGAGAACAAATATGCCTACTAACTGTCTGAGTAAATTGAATGGTTTTCTAGAACTGTTGTCAATTTAGCAGGGCTGGGGTCATGCTAAAATTACATTATTGTCTAAGGAAAAGGTGTGGAGTAAACAAGTTGTCTCTCTTTAAAGTTCCTGGAGATGGGCAATTCCAGAATTGTATTCATCTCAGGTAACACGGATAACCAAAATGCCTAAGAATAGTGAGTGCAACAACCATGCCAACTTCATATGTCCAACAGGCATCAAAACTAGTTGACTTTAGTGGCCACCTAGAGATCCAGCCTTGGTAGCCCTGGCTGTTTTTCTGTCTGAATCACTCATTAGCTTCTTGAGTTTAGATATCACAGTTTCCAGGATGATTAATTTGAGCATCTATAACAAGCATAAAACAATAGTTTCAGGTGACAGGCGGTTGTTTCTGTGATCTATCTCCTCACCACACTGATACTCTGTGTTTCTGGAGAAATCTGGATTGAAGAACAACCTAGAAAGGAGATGTTGCTCTGCACAAGGTTAAGAGATCTCTGTTTTCCTGGTAGATGAAGAACACCCAGAATGGAAGTTGTTAATCTGTCAGATTTTGATCAATTTTAATTTTATTCTTCTCAGGCAGCTGTGAATTTGTCTTTGAGTGTTGGTGGGGTTTTGTAACTGAGAAAATAGTTCTCCTCTGGAGAGCAGTGGTGGTCAGAAATGTGGCTTATTCAGGCTGCCCATACCTACTTCCTTTCTATGTTAACCAAGAATGTGTTGATATTCTGTGATATGTTGATATTCTGTGATATGTTTTGATATTCTGCACTGCAGAAGCAAAGAAAGCACATGAGCTGGAGCTCATGCTCCCCGAGGCATGTCCATTCCTCAACAGAATCATTAACTAATTTCTGGCATCACCTGCTGGGCCTGCTAATGTTTGTCTTGCTGTGGCTGCACAAGTTAGAAAGATGCCAGCTTGTCTGGCAAGATCTGAATGGAATTTTAATAGTGAGCAAAACCAGTATTAGCGCTCTTGACAGCAAAATGTGGATAGTAATGATACAGCTGGTACTAGCAAAGACAGTAGTGAACGCAGGAAAGGGGACCAACTGTGCTTGTATTCTGGTCCATAAGAAACAAGCGTGACACAAATATTACTTTGAGTTTAAAGAGTGATTGAGCCTGGAAAAGTCAGAAAGTACGATGCCCCATAATCTTTTATAAGGATTGCTTCCTTACCACTGTCTGGTACATAATGGTATTTGCTGCTGGTTTTCTCTTTGTAGTTTGATTTGTGGGGGGGTTTAAAATGTCAAAACACACTTTACCCACTTTTGATACACTCATAAATCCAAATAAATAATAAAATAAAAATTGGGCCATTTATTCAGTCACTTTTCAGAGTATAACATTATTGTTAAAAATACAGGCTTAGCTGCAGGGTAAACAATCTTTCAGCATTATGTTTCCAATCTGTCAATCTGATCTGAGCTTAAAGGTCTCACATTCTGTTTTTTCCATAGAAACAAAACACTTTTTTGACAGTAAGTATAGCTTAAGCTACCTTATAGACAATATGCATCCCTACTTCTCCGTTCTTATTACTTTTGAAAATTGGCCAGTTGTCAGCTTGAATGGACCTTGATACCAGGTACTTTGAAGGTCATTATGTGGCTTGAAGCAGAGGATTTGACAGCACAAACATTGACAGACTCAGAAGTAAATAACTGACAGGGAGGAATCTCATTCCATCTTTCCAATCACGGCAGTCCTCCCACGTTTATGTTTATGTGTAAACCAAAGATTATACAACCTTAATTATAATTTATGACTTATTTCACCTTTACAAGCTCACTTTGTGATGCTGAGTAGATCAATATACATAAACTTCCTTGTTTTATTTTGTAGGCTAAGACAGCTCTGTCCTATTCTACTTTTTGGACTTTATCACATTGATCTCAAAGCCATTTCTTTATTCCTTATAGCTAACTACATCGATGCTCAAATCAGTCTCTTTTTATATCAGTTTTATATGTTAAGTCTCTAAGAAGAAAATATCGCTGGCTCCAGTTTTTTGAACACCATGGAAGTAAAATTAACAGCATATAGGTTGTAAAGTCTCAAGTTGTCATTATTAGGGAGCACATTATAGACTATCTCTGGTATGTAGAGCTCTACTGGGTATCTGATTTTCCTGATTTGCCTACTGACCAACTCATTTCTTAAATCATACCAAATGAACCAATCCTAAAAAATGGATATATTCAAGCTGCTATCTTTCATTTGTTCCATTGTTTTACTATTTTGTTTTTCAGGAAAGAATGAAAAAAAATCCAACTCATGAAGATTAAAACTGCATGCAGTAGATGTTTCACCAGAAAGGCCCAGAGCAAGTATTTGCCCTGGTACATCTAAGTGGGAAGCATAGAGACTGGTGAAATAATCTTAACAATATTCCTAAAAGTAAAGAAAAAAGTAGAATTTGTTTATTTTCTGACTTTGGCATAAGCAATTCATTTGTATTTCTGGGTGGTCAAGAAGTTTATACTGGAAAGCTTATCCTATAACCCCCAAGCAAAGCCAAACCACAGATATTTAAACAACTATGAATATTTTATAGTAAGATCCACAACTTCTTGTGGAAAAATCACCCAATGAAGGAGACATATGAAAAAGTTTTCAAAATTCCTTCAGAAAGCATTTGGACAGAGACAATGGGAAGTTGTCTGCTCTCTACATGTAACACTTGTAAATACTGAGTTTAAAACATTGATTACAGTTGTGTGAGTTTACAGTTTTACCTCAAACATATTTTCCTAAAATAATAAAGACTGCTAAACATACACATACAAAATCAGTTTCAGTACTTTTTTCCAGTAAAATAGAAACTAAAGGTTCTTCCTTCCATGCTTGTTACAGAAACCTACCAGGGGACATAGTCCTACTTGTCCTTACTTGTGCTGTTTAGTACCAAGTAGCACTCAGCACACCTAAGTTAGAAATAAAATAAATTGGCTTAGAAACACAAATGCTTTTAGTCATCTAAGTGCACAGCTCACTGTCGCACGGTGAAGAAATTTTTCAGCAACTAAGCTAGCTCCGTACTCCAGCATTGCAATATTATCTGGGTGGCTAATCAGACAGCCAAGAGGCACGGTGCCAGCTGCCAATACATACGTTTGCCCTCCACAATAGAAAAGCACCTGTGGTAATCAGAGCCATGCTACAAAATGTCTGCTGTGTCCTCAGTGAGCCTCCAGAAGCAGAGACAAGATGATTCAGACCTGGAGACCTGTGGATAAAGTCTTCAGACATATTTTCTGTCTTGATTTTTAGAAAACCAGAATACGTTCAAACCACTAATTTCAGAGGAAGTAACATTTGAGAACACACTTGAGAAGCGGGACTTCACATAGCTGGGATTAAATGTAACATAAATAACCCTTTGTGTCTAGCATTCTCTTAAAGTAAGTCTAATAAAAAAGACAAGAAGCAACAAGAAAGCCACAATTTAGGATCTGCTGGATCTATAAATAGAAAAGCTAATTCATGAGGAACTAGCACAGGCCACTATAAATACCCATTCATGACATGTTTACATTTGGGTAGCTAAGCTTAAAGGACATAAATTTTAGTATCACTTGGGCCATTGGAAAAAAGTATGAAACATACTGTGCCACATGGGAGATTTATCTTATCCACCACGAGCCACAAAAAAATCAGATGTCTACCAAGAGCTAATCATTTAGACTCATGCTATAGTCAACAAAGACAAACCAAGAGAGCTCCTTATCCTGCCATGTCTTAGACACCTATCCTTACATGGGTTAAGCTTCTATCTGAAAATGTTAATTTCTTCTCTAACTATAGGGAAGACTTAAAATAACTGATTAGATTTTAACCCTATTTTTTTTACCAATTAGGGATAGAAAACATAAAACATTAACATAAAATAAAAACTTGGAAAACATGAGAACACATAGAAAATAAAAAAAGCAGAAACAAAACAGACAAAATTTGTAATGGGTTTTTGTAGGAATCCAGTTTCTAGTTATATTCAAAATTAAGAAGGAAACCAAAAAGCATGGATTGAATTACTAAAAAATATTAAAAAAAAAAAATGTTTTTAAATAATCCATTCAGCAAACACAAACCCTACATTTAAGCAATCCACTGACCACACCTTTCATGACCTTATTTTTGCATAAAGAAATACACAGCTAATAAATTTTAACTATGGCTTTAGATTCTGTTTTGTGCTTTTTTTTTTTATTATTTTTATTTTTCTTCCCCCTCCCCCCCCCCCCTTTTTTTTCCCTTTTTTCTTTTTTGGTAGTCCCTGAGTCAGTAATTGCATAGCAAAGATAAACTCAAAACAATCTGCATCTGGATCTAAGCAGCATTGTTTCACTGTGCTATTTTTTGTGAAAAATGAAGCTCTCCCTGTGTTTTGGAAGAAATGGAACTATCCAACAATATCAGAGCATTCAAACTAACCATCAAGACCTCTCTTTTGCTGATCACCTGAAATGCTCTAATATAATCTGTGTGACTTGCCTTTCAGCAGATGGTGTACAAGATTTCTCACTTTGGGATGTAGTAATATTAAATATTTGTATGGAATCCTGGTCTTACCTTAATGAGAAATTGCCCTGGTTGTGCATGTGCATGACGGTTTGGCAAGATACTAGGAAAAAAAATCATTTTCATAGTTTGCAACACTGGCTGCCCTTGCCTTCTATGAATCTACAGAGCAATCTTTTCAGCAAACTCTGCAGAAATAAGATAAAATCAAACTAGAAAATAGTCAAAATCACATATGGTGTTTACAATTTTTTTTTTTTTTTTTTTTTTTTTTTGTCGAAGACGTGGAAGAAGCCATATACATTAAGAAAGAGGAATTTCATGCAAATATATAAATATATGAATGCTGGGTAGTCTTAGAGGGAAAAACTTATGTTTAAGAACCTGATGTAAAGAAAAACATCTGGAGACTTCTGAATCCTGAACAGTACATGGATTCTAGCTAACTGTAAATAACCATGAACAAAGAATATCTCAGTAGCCAATATTTTTCTCTGCTGGTATCAAATGAAATTCATTTGGTATCAGCTGGAGGTTTTATAGTGCTAATGGAAGTTATTTTCAGTTATCACGTCAGCCTATAAGTATACAAAGGCAGCAATTTTGCTGGTAATCTGGAGATCAGTTTGTATGTAGGGGGTATACTTTAGTCTGTTTCTGCAGCGCAAGCTTTTATCTTAATAAATATGGTGAATCATAAATAAAAAGGAGATGATAAAAAATGAACATTCATCTAGGGCTAAGGCTGAGTTTGGAAACATTTCATAGTGTGAATGTTTCAACTGTAAAATGATGATGTCCAGTAAGTCCTGTGCTCAATGGGGAACCAGTGCACCCGAGAAAAAATATGACTGATATTTTCCTTGCAATAATTCCACCGATATTCCTTTAATGCATGACATGAAATATAAACTAGTAAAATTCTGCTAGGATACACAACATACATGTAATTGCAATTCTATTTAATAAACTCATGCTTTTTAGCACATATCAGCCTGCTGAAGGATAAAGCAGCCCAATAAACAAGACAGAGTTTAACTGCTTTTTATAGCTCTCCACATCCTAACAATGCCAGTTTCTAATTGTGCTATGCTGATTACTATTTCAACATGCTTTGTTAAGAGGCAAAATCACCCTCCAAAATTGCTCACTTAGAAGAGCTTTCATATCTCAAAACTGTGTTACACATTTTCTCTTATGACAAATTTTACATTAGCTAGTTAAAGTTTATCTAGCGTAATGCATGCATAGTACTCAGAAGTTATGCAACATGGGGCTTTACAGCGTGTGTAGACAATTTGGCTCTGCAAGAGAGTAGGGATGGGTTCTCAAAAGGCAGTACAGCTGAGCTTCCTTGTCTTGCTTTAAAATGTCAATGGCTGTGGAGTGTTAACAGTAATGGCCCTCAAAGGTGAACAGAGCTGTCTGTAATACTCATCTGTCATTACGGCGGTGTGAGATGCAGACTGATGCACTGTACAGTGTTCCCTGACGCCCTGGAGCCTCAGTTGTCACACTGGGAGGTCCATCAGGGTATAAAACATCTCCGAAACTGCTTGACTGCTGAAATTGCCATCCCATTGAAAATAGACTGTGGTGTGGGCACAGATGTTATGGACCCAAGTTTCATCTTCTCACATGGCTGGGACCCAACTGGGGGTTCATTGCTCTTGGAATTGCTCCCATATCCCACTCTAGTTGAGTCCTGTGATGCTCACTGTGACAGCTACAGGCTTGTTTCTTACACATTTATAATGGAGAAGTACCTTAACTCACCATGTAATTACGTGCAATATTTCTAAATTAGGATGCCTGCTATTAATGTTGATGATGTAGCACAGCCTGTCTAACTGTGTACTGACCTTCTCTGTTTCAGGTAAGTCATAATTAGCTAATGAGATAAACAAAAGCAACTGTCTGAATTAAGAACACATTGTTGCTTTTTTTAAACAATGCTCAACTCCAACATTTGCTACTCTTTTACCACTTCTGTTGAAATTTGGTTTATATGAAAGGCACAAAATCTAGTTTCCTAAGTAATTTTTAAAAAGACAAAAGGCATACAGTTCATTTTTTAACGTATTTAGTGAATACGTTAATATACATATTTAGTGAATACGTATTTAGTGAATATGAACTAAGGCTATTTATTAAGCAGAAATGTAAATAAGTAAATAAATAGAATCTAGAAAACCCTAAGCTGTCACAGATTAGTCCTGTAGGATTTACACCTCCAAGGAAACCTTTTCCTTGTAAGAGTTACAGGCATGCATACAGGCATACAGATTAAAATCAGCACTTGTTTCATCATTTTCCATGCAGGTAAGAAAGTACAGTGATACAAGAACCATTTGTTTATACTTTTTTTTTTTTGTTGTTTAAATTTTCTTCACCCGTACAGATGCTTAAATATCATCCCCCATTCTTTTTGCTATCCTGGTAAAACAACCGAGTCATTAAATATAGCTGAACTGACAGGCAAAGGCAAACTTACACTTCTTTAAGTTACCAAGAGGACAAAACCTTTTTTTTCCCAGTACTACTGGATCTTCATTGTCTTTCCCTTTGTAAAATCAGTTGCACTTTTGCAAAGAGAATTCCAAGACTGTTAAAAAACATCAACAACAACAAAAAACAAGCAGCACCACCATGATATTCACACTTTGTATTCATGACTCAAGACAGTACAGAATTAGGATTTTTCTGGTGAATACAGGTGTGGAAAAGATGTAACAACTGAGGAGATTTGCATTGTTACGTGGTGAAAGGCCAAGGGCTGGAATGTTTGTAAATTGCCCATCTTTGTCAGTGCTGTGAGGTTGTGTTGATTTTAGTGTAGGAACTTTTTGTTGAACTAAGTGAAGTTTGAAGGTTGTGTGGTGAATGTGTACTTTAATGTTAATTCCCAAATTTTTATCCTTAGGTTAGAAGACTTCTGGAGAATTGCATCTGCTGTGCAAGTCAGCCTCTATTTACACTCAGAAAGAGAAGTTCAAGTGGAAGAAGTTCAAGTTCCTGCCTAACTAACCTGATTTCCTTTTATGATAAGATCACCCGTATGGTGGACCAAGGGAAACCAGCTGATGTGATTTTTTTGGACTTCAGCAAGGCTTTTGACACGGTTTCCCATAGGATCCTACTGGACAAAATGTCCACCATACAGCTAAATAAAAACATCACACGATGGGTGAGCAATTGGCTAACAGGCAGGGCCCAAAGGGTTATGGTAAATGGGGCTGCGTCAGGCTGGCAGGCGGTCACTAGTGGGGTCCCTCAAGGCTCCATTTTAGGGCCGGTATTTTCAATATTTTTATAAACGATCTGGATGTAGGAATAGAAGGTATTTTGAGCAAGTTTGCTGATGACACCAAACTTGGAGGAGTTGTGGACTCGGATGAGGGTGGAAAGGCCTTGCAGAGGGATCTGGATAGGTTGGAGAGCTGGGCGATCACCAACCGCATGAAGTTCAATAAGAGCAAGTGCCGGGTCCTGCACCTGGGACGGGGAAACCCTGGCTGCACGTACAGACTGGGCGATGAGACGCTGGAGAGCAGCCTAGAAGAGAGGGATCTGGGGGTCGTGGTAGACAGCAAGTTGAATATGAGCCGGCAGTGTGCCCTGGCAGCCAGGAGGGCCAACCGTGTCCTGGGGTGCATCAAGCACGGCATCACTAGTAGGTCAAGGGAGGTGATTGTCCCGCTCTACTCTGCACTGGTGCGGCCTCACCTCGAGTACTGTGTGCAGTTCTGGGCACCACAGTATAAAAAGGACATGAAACTGTTGGAGAGTGTCCAGAGGAGGGCTACGAAGATGGTGAAAGGCCTGGAGGGGAAGACGTACGAGGAACGGCTGAGGGCACTGGGCCTGTTCAGCCTGGAGAAGAGGAGGCTGAGGGGAGACCTCATCGCAGTCTACAACTTCCTTGTAAGGGGGTGTCGAGAGGCAGGAGACCTTTTCTCCATTAACACCAGTGACAGGACCCGCGGGAACGGGGTTAAGCTGAGGCAGGGGAAGTTTAGGCTTGACATCAGAAGGGGGTTCTTCACAGAGAGGGTGGTTGCACACTGGAACAGGCTCCCCAGGGAAGTGGTCACTGCACCGAGCCTGACTGAATTTAAGAAGAGATTGGACTGTGCACTTAGTCACATGGTCTGAACTTTTGGGTAGACCTGTGCGGTGTCAAGAGTTGGACTTGATGATCCTTAAGGGTCCCTTCCAACTCAGGATATTCTATGATTCTATGATAAGAAGGTGCTGATTTTTGTGATGGTCCTTAGTTTCTGCTACAGTCCTGCAGCATCCAGTCCCTTGAGAAAGCTGCCTGTCTGAAACAGAAAAACCATACATTTATAATAGAAAATCACCCTGTGCCTGCAGAACAGAATTGTCAACTACATAGTCAGCCTGCAGCATTACAGCATTTTTAATTATTCCAGGCTTAAGGCACAGACAGTCTTAAAGAGGAATTGAAACACTTGTGATATTTCCTGGAAAGCCTTTGGAGAAATCAGATTTGTTTTTTATATGCTCCTAGGATTCTGCTTTGCTGAAGATTCATATCAAATGTTCAGTACTGGTTGAAGCCTGGGTTATTTCACTGCTTTTGTCCCTATGGAAGTGATGAAGGCATATAAAAGAAAGGAAAAATCAATAGGCAGAGGATAGGATTCTCCCTCCTAACCACAAAGAACTACTTGATTACTTAAGAATATATAAAACAGCTAAACAACAATAAAGAAAATGGAATGGGGACTTGAATGTACTTCTTTGGATGTGAATCTTCTCTGCAAACTTTTCAGAATGTTGCCCTTTGCTTTTTTATCCACTTACTCATTGAGTTTGCAGTTGTAAGTAGATGTTGAATATGAAATAAGTGACAGACAAACATTGGGAGGCAACACAAAGAGAGATGGAATTTCCTTTCACTATTCTTCAGGGCAGATTTAAACTGTACTAGTGAACTTTTTGAGCCAACACTTCATCTGGCACCACTACAGCTCGTACTTGAGACAGCCAAATGTTGCAGAGAGATCCCTGCAGATGGGAATGGTATCCATTGACAGCAGCTGATCAATCATAGGCAGTGCAATAGCTGTTCCCACTGCACCATGTAGCCTGCTCACACAACTGGCTGTTTTCAGGTTATAGCTTACACTGAGTGAGTAGTTAGCCTTTGCCGAGTTTCTGTTTCTGCTCGCCTCAGACTGAGACGCTGGATGTTGGGCTGACAGCAGGTCAAATCAATACAAACTTCTTCAAGGCTCAGCACACAATTGGATGTGTCAAAGAAAAAGATGAGGTTCCTCTCCAGAATGAGCATTTTGGTCTGAAACAGTGCAGAGCAGTCATGGCTCTTTTCCAGCAGCCGAGAGATGCTTCAGAGGTGCTCAGGGAAGGTTTTTTCTCAGCCCAGGTTGTTTCATGAGAGAATGTACTGAATAGTGGCGATGAAGGCAAGCTGTTAGCTGAGGTGCTGCATGAGCTGGATCCGTAGGAAAAGTGACATGGGGAAAAATTTAGAGCTGCATGATGCTTGCTGTTTCTTTTCCTTTATAAAAAGGCAATAAGTGCTAAATTGTTTCCTCACATGACAGTCCTATGTAGGGATTTACTATGGTTGAATCAGGGCTGTTGTGTGACCACCACTGAGTAAAAAAGATGGTACATGGAAGTGCTAATGGACTATCACACTAGGCTCAATTAGAACAACAGCAAAGGCTTTTAAAACTGTTTTCCAACTAGTAATAAACATTTGTAGTGCTATCCCAGACCAAAAAACACCAGAATTTCAAATGAGTAATTAGTGGACCCAGCCTACCTTTCAAAGATAGTTTCATTTACAGGTGTGCTTCTCCTTTCTGTGAAACTATATTTGACACAAGATTTCTAAGAAATTCACAAATGATTCAGGAATGACCAAGAAACTTCTTGTCCCCAGTTTCTTATGATGACTGACCTGAATTTCTTTTAAGTCAATAGCAAGATTGTTTGAATGCCACTGAGCATCCTATAAATCCTACTTGTCAATTTCAATAAGATTATTTGTGGATATTAAGGCTGACAAAGTATTTGTGGATTTGAACTGATATTTATCAACTGTAAAACTGCATTAATTGTGAGAGAAATAAACAAATTGTGATTGCTGCTTTTTTTTTTTTTTCTAACAACGGAGAAGAATAAAGAATATTTGTTTTATATGCGATGTAAAATTTGCAATGCTCAAACTAAAAAAATACTAAACTCACAGTAAAGACATGGAATGTGTTCTAAAGTTGTTAAAACAAGCAGGGAAAATCAGATTGGCATAATTCTCATGAATATTGTAATTAAAACTAGACCAACAGTACAACTTGAATATTTGCAGTGTTACTATGCTGAAAAAAAATTTTTATGTAGTAGAATTATGAGAAATTTGCCTTATTTTTGTAAGGAAATAACTTGCTGCCTCTGTCTCCATCAAATTCTATGTTCAAAGCTGTGAAACTTAAGTAACAGGAGGAGAAAACCCAAATATTTTCTTAACAAAGTTTTCTGTGTTTTGGCAGTAGCCATCTGCTGTAGTTGAGTGTTGCTAATACTGAGAAAGTTATAACTATCATATCCAGATGTTAGAGATTTATAAATACTGATTTCAGAGAGCTTGAAATCATTAACCTGATTAACCTGAACTTATTAGGTTTCTAAAATAAGATTTTAGTTTCTTGTCCCCTTTCCCAGTATTGAAGCTCAGACTCACTTTCCTGTATCTTATTTGATTATTGCTTTTCATTATCTGCACTTACAGACTCTTCTATCTTCTGGATTTGTTAAGTTTTCTATAATTTGTCTTTTATGTAATATTCGTGGAGGATTTTCATATGAACAGTGAGTGAAGAGAGTTTCTTCCATGGTAAAGTGTCACTGATTTAAAATAAGAGATGGCTTCCTACTTATTATTTTCCCTTAATAAAGGGACTACTATGTTCATAGTGTTGAGAAAGTTACCTGTTGTTAAAACACAAATCATGCCCATTTCCATTCTAGAAGTTGCTGTTTAAAAACAAACAAAATCAAAATACAACTTCATATAATAATAATAATAATAATAATAATAATAATAATAATAATAATAATAATAATAATAATAATAATAATAATAATAATAATAATAATAATATAGCATCATTACATCATGAAGATATCTTAGAGTATTTTTCCTATTCAGTTGAACTGGCATGGAGATTGTCCCTCCAATGAAAGTTAAGAGAGTTATATCAGGGCTCTTTTTTATTTTATTTTATTTTATTTTATTTTATTTTATTTTATTTTATTTTATTTTATTTTATTTTATTTTATTTTATTTTATTTTATTTTATTTTATTTTATTTTATTTTATTGTCTCAACACTACCAAACCTGTAATGAAAATGCAGAGAACATTTGAACTTCTTTTTCTTTTTTTACATTTTCTCCTTTAAAAAAGGAAGAAGGAAACAACAGACATGAAAAGAAAGCTTTAACATGTGAATGTTTGATATACAGAAAACAAAGAGAGAAACACCATGGTCTCTTCTTTGAAGTTCATTTTTTTGGGTGTTTTAGAGCTTCATTCTGCATTCCAGAAGGAATGTTTATAATAGTCGCCTCTGAATACCTTTAAACAGACTATTCCAGAAGGAAACACCCTCTAGCTATGTTGAAAGCACAGGTTTGGGTGAGAAGCTAGACTGAGGAATTCTAGAAGAACTTCTTGTTGCATCCCTTCATCTCCTTTGTGAAAAACAGGTACCCCATTAAAATTAGTCTTCTGGGAAGCCATTGGGCATATAAAAGGGAAAAGACACTTCCAGAAGGAGACTTTTCTCATTCTCAGATAAGTGTCAATTAGAGTTGCCTTGGAGAGGAACCTCTTTCTGTCCATTGCCTGTTGGGTTTGTGCAAAGGCACTTGTACTATCCTAGATGAATCTTTACAGAAAACAAAGACCATTGGAAATTTCTCTGGAAAAGGGTCTTTTTTTTGCCATCAGACTAGCTCAACAATGGAAAAAGTACCAGCTTAACTGGAGCTGAAAAGAAAACCTCTTCAAATGCTTTCTTAAATCTTTTGTTAAGAGCCAGCTGCATAACCAGTGGGAAAAAAAAAAAAAAAAAGGAGGGGGAGGGGGGAAGGGTGACAAACACTGCAAACATTTGTATATTTTATCAGTCAGTCTGATGTTTTCTTCAAGTGAGAGATGCAGAAGACAGATGAAGAGACAATAGGTGCCAAAATTGTTTTTTTGAGCAGTAAAGAAAGAAGATTATTTTGTTTTGGGAAACATGGACCAAAATAGTTAGCAGTGCTCTGAGGCATGCCCATCATTTTTTGTGAAACCAGAAAACATCTGTGGCTACCCCACAGACTGTTATTCAGATGATGTCACTAACTCTAAACTTTTTTGACTGTTGCAAGCATGGTTTTATTCCCAGGTGCTTATTTTGTACTCTTGGGCACCAAGAAGCCACGTTTGTTTCACTGAAATCAATGCAGTCTTTATCTTTCATAATAGGCACTAGCCTATTAATCACGACATCAGCTTTAATCAGTTTTTATAAAGGTTTTAGTTCTTGTTTAAGGCACTTGTATGGAGGCAGATGATTTCATGGAGATTTAGAAGAGTTTGGAAAGAGATCGTGCAGTAAAAATGTCAAAATACTAACAATAAAATATGTCTTTCTTCCTGTTACTATTCTTTGTGCTTTACAGAGGACAGTTGGTTTAAAAGGAACTCCGAGTTCAGCCTTCACTACAATCCTCTGAAACAGTCTGAACATGAAATAATCACTTTCTGTACTTGATAGTTGCTACAGATGCCTCATGGGTTAACCATGCCTTCACTAAAATATCTTCCGAAATGCAGAGAGTACCAGTCACGTATTCTCACATCTTGAATATTTACTTTCATATTTGGAAGCAGAACATGTTCTGTGATTTATTCATTGAATGCTATATAAACATAATTGCAGGAAATTTGTGTAGGATGCTTTCAAGCAATGTCCACAGTCATGAACAAATACATTGCTTACTCCACTAGCTTGAACAGTAAGTCTGAGACAAAAATTCAGCTTACATCAAACCAATTCTGAAGTACACATCCTTTGCGTAGAGAAGAACTAATGTTTAAGGAAAAGTCAGTGGGAAAAGTGAAGAGCTGTGCAGAAAAGGAGATTTTAAATCTACATGGTTTCTTTTTTTTTTTTTTTTTTGCACCACAGAGAGGTGGTGATTTTTTTCCACCCTCTTAGGTAACCCAGTATCAGCATCTCTCGTAACTTACATGTCAGTAAAAAATATTTTTAGGTCTTGATCCTGCACACTGAAGTTAAGCATGTGGGACTTTCTGCAGGTATCTAATTGCCATACCTTCTCCTGTGAGTTGTTCGAAATTAGGTGTGTTATCTTTGCACATAACACACCCAATTTTCTGTTACAGGTTTCATAAATAAAGAACATTCTCCTTGAAATACTTTAGCCTTTTGAAATGCAGTAATGAGCCCTACTGAAATAAATAGAAAAATTTTCTGTGAGTCCAAAGTGCTGTTCATACTTCATCCTGCAGTAACTTGTAACTATACAGAGATTCAGTTATCATTATGGATCTATCAAGTGCAAATCTTTAATTGTCCCAGAAGCTACACAAGAGAGATATTCATATTTTACATTTTAATTATGGCCTTTACCTTATTACAAATTATTTTAACTGAGGAGAAAAATCATAGTAGGGGGTTTTCTTCTAAAATAATATCTTAGATGATTAAGCCCCCTAATGTCATCTGATGATTCACAGTGATAGTTCTCACTTATGGCCAATTGACACCAAATGGCAGGAACAGACCTGAGGGCAGACTGAGCAGATTATTTTTTTACAGCTGAAATCAGCTAGCACACCAGCTGTATAATTCCACCATACGTTACTACTTTCAGGGAAAATGGGAACAGCATTTCCTCAGTCTTTTAAGGAATGCAATACAGTGCTATCAGACTTCTGGACCTTGGCCCCTGAAACAAATTTTTATGAAGCTTCAGTATTCTGATCATACTTTTAAAAAATAGGGTATTCAATAAACAAGTCCTTGCATTATAGAAATAACTGATCTCGCAGCTTAGCTTTCTTTAGTGTTCTGTGATCACTGTCTAAAGAAAATACGATTAAAATATAAACTTTTGGGGCAAAAGCAATAAATAAATAAATAAATAAATAAATAAATAAATAAAAACCCTGTCCATCAAAATAACTATCCTCAATTAAGAGTTGGTGCTTTCTGTTTGATTATCTATGCCAATTTCAGTAAGTTCTATCACCTTTAAAATATTTTTGCTCTGTATAAATTGGAGTACCAAATCCCTAGTGGCAGATTTCACTCCAGCTATACATGCATGAATATAATCTTTGTGCATATGCAGAGATGGCCATCCAGCTTAGGTCTTTCTCTTTCCAGGCTACAAATGCTTCATCATCCAGTTTTTAATCAATAGTTTCTTATTCAGAATGGTAACCATGAATTCTCAGTCATCATGTGCTTTATCTGTACTGACTGCAGACACAAAATCCTTAGTGCACCCTTCCATGTGCCCTCACAACCCATCCGTGTTATGCAGCCATTTGTTTGGGCTTGTTTGCAGCTCAAGAGCTGTTTCTCCTTTCCAGGTTGATTCTCACAGTAATGCAGGAAACATGGTACTAATTTAAGACCTAATTTCAGTGGGATCATTCACACGATTAAAGTTATCATGTGCTAAAGTGTCTACAGCATCAACACTCCAGAGTCATTTTGCACGTCAGTCTAGAGTTACAGACTCCCTCTCTAATAAATAGAGTCCACCCTGGTCAGTTCACTAGCTGCACGTGCTTCTTTGCAGCTATCTGTCTCATCTCTGACTACGGCTAAAACATTATTTCTAAGTGGTTTCTTGGAAAAGTATGGGAACAGGACAAGGTATGTGATGCTTCTTCTGAAAACTCCACCAGCCTCTGACTTTTAGCATTGCCAGGTATTTTCTAAGTAAAGTACGGTTACAATGAATTTAATAATAGTGGAATTCCCTTCTGTGAGCCTAAACAGTCTTCTCCTGAACTTCTAGTAAGTGGTCCATCCTGGGGCAATGAGTCCCACAGCTGAGTTAAGACTAGTCTTTTGTACCTGCTCCTCATTACTGCTGCTCATCACATTTTCAGTAGCTTAAATGTCTTTAAAGTTTTCTATCTTTTAGAATTTATACAAGTAGGTTTTATATTATATGGTATTGTACTGTATTGTACTACATTACATTGCATATTTGAGGGTTTTATAACCTAGATAGCTATAAGAAAAGCAGTAGAGACAGTTAATTCTCAGATAGACAATGTTGAGTTAGGGCCAAGGTGGCATCAAGTACCGCAACTGGCTATGTGATGTCCCTCCACACATATGCATCAAATCAGCAATCCACAGTGCTTCAGGGCTCTCATTTTACCACATTAGCTATTTTACCACATTAGCCATTTTACCACTGAAGGTTAGGAGAGATTTTTCACTGGCTTCCATGGGAGCAATACTGAGCCATATATGAATGACTCAAGGTCACCCAGCTATAATGTATCATAACCAGGAAATGAACCTTTATCTCCTAACTCCATAGGTACTGCTTTAGCCTTAAGGTGAGCTATGTTTTCAAGGTACCTAGGTTTTCCTTGGATATATTTTAACAAACAAAAAAAAAAAAATTAATTTGTCCTTGATTCTGTATTACTCATTTCTTCTGCAGTATGTCTTGGTTACATTTCTCATACATTTTTGATCTGGAAAGAAAAATAACATCCAGTATCTTCCAGCTAAGTAAGTTCTCTGTTGAAAAATTAATGGAGTAATTTTATACTTCGTATTGATCAGACTTTCCAAATAGGCTTGTAAACTGAAATCTAGTCTTCCTCAGTGGAATCAAAATTTGAAGTCTCATGCCATGCTTACCCATGTTTTTGGACAACTTTGAAAAAAATAACAGTAAAGCAAGGTCTTTTCTGCTCTTCAGAGATATGTTGAACAGAGACAGAGAACCCATCTGATAGTTCATTGACGACCAAGACTTACTCTCAAATACCCTGGGATATATGAAAAGATATGTGACTATAGCTATGACCTCCTGTTCATTTTATAGTGGAGATGTTGATGAAGTGTGAGCAAAGGAGTTGTGAAAAATATGTTTCAATGCTTAAAAAATACTTTCAAAATCCATTCCCCCACCAACACTTCCCAAAACAGCCTCAGCCTTTTGGAAACTTTTTTGCCCATATTGTTTTTGTCAGTTATTTTAGACTGGGGACCATAAAGTACAGCCAGCCAGAAATGTGAGTCTTTTAAGGGTAGTAATATTATTTACTAATGGCATGTTCCCATGCTGCCAAAGAGACCAGATGCTATGGTGAAAGAAAAACAACATAGAAACAGAAAAGCACTAATCCCCATTATGATGTTCATCTCTAAACATTCTCTGAAGGCATTTTATGAACCCATTTGCAGGAAATGAATCCATACAAGATATGGGTTTAGATGGGAAAAACAGCACAAGCTGCTATTTATGTACCCTGACCTCAGAAATGGTATCAGATTGACTGTCAGTCTCTGCAGAATGAATCAACAACAGCCCCTGACATCAGGGATTTATTCCCTAACTTGAGTCATTTGGTTCCTGGAGATAGCTGTGGAATTACTGCTGTTTGCTGACAGGCAAAAGTGTGACTATCACCTCAGACAAATCAAGAAAATATGATAGGGAGTTGTTTTAATTAAAAGAGAAAAGCAAAAGGGAATTACGAGTTTCAGTGAGGAGCACTGCTTGCTAATTATCTAACATACGTGGGAGATGTAAGCTACTACAGTTAGCACTTGGGAGAAATGGGATGTAGCATAGGATTTACATCAGTAGCCAAGGCAGTTCCCAGGCTTGCGCTGTTCAAGGACTGGCAGCACAGCCCTGGCACTTTTTCTCTTCATTGCTCCATGTGCCTTTTGTGCTGTGATATTGGTGGAAGGGAAAACAGGGCAAGGAAGTGTGTTTGTCCTATTATATCTGGTACAGAGCAAAGCATGTATTGTATAGGTTGCTTGTATGCTGACTTGCAAGCAAAAAATAAATACACAAAACCATTTTTATGTTCTGTCATCTATTCATAATATGTTAAGGAGACACAGAATGTTAAAGTGTTCCGGATTTGCATTTTTAGCATCTCATTTAGACTGATTACTGACAATAAATTCAAATAATGATAATAATCTTAATTCCTACTAGAAAATAGCAAAAGGCATGGGAAAATATGAAAAATATGAGAAGACTAATTGGGGTAGTAAAAACTATTTGTAAACCAACTGCCAATCTTCTGGTATTTCTTATTTATTTCTTTTTGGTCTATTTGATGTCATTTGGTGTAAAAATCTGATATATTTATTAAAAAAAATAAAAAAAATTAAAGACCTTACAAGTGAAAGACTTACATAAATGTGCAGCTTATAATGCTGAATAAATACAGTTGGTTTTCCAAATATGACTTGGCCAACTAATATCTTTCAAATTTGTTCTCAGTCTATACAAAATCTCCTTAATCTGAGGGTAATTATTCATGTATTAAAATTTTCATTTTATACTGCTGCAAGGACTGATTGCATATGATATGCATAGAACAAGTTTTGAAATGGCCAATAGCTCTGAGCAAGAAGTCAACATTTCAGGTACCAAGCTTTAGTTTTGTTATTTTTTCCCTCTAGAATTAATCTTGGGAATCTCTCTCTCTCTCTCTTTTTTTTTTTTTTTTAGTAATCTTGGAACAAAAGGTTGGCATCTCACAAATGAATTTGCTAGTGCTGATGCCATAAAGCTGGTTGGCACTATTGATATCAAAGAGAAACAGAGCATTACGTTCAAACTGGATGACCCTGCAGGTTAGAGGGTTAGAGCTGTGATGAAATTTAATAGCACAGATTGAAACTTCAGTCGTCTAAGGAAGAATAACAATTACTGCTGTGGGTTCATGAGCTGGCTGAAAACAGCAGGAAGCAGGAAGAGGAGAAAGAGTTGGGTGTTGATACTTTATTGGATGGCCACTGTCTGATGACCTTTTAAAATGAGGCACAGTTCAAGGCTGTTGTCAGAGCCTGGATGGACAACTGGGCAGTGTTGAGGTCCTTCACATTGACTTGGTGCTGTCTGATATTTGTTTAGCCATATTGTGACAGTAGCCAGGTGTCTGTCAACTAATCTGTATGTGCTAAACAACATATGAGAGGTGCTTCCTGTCATGGTGGCCTGATAATGGCAACTCACTCTAAAAAGCTCCTGTTTCAATTAGAAACAAGCCACCTTGTCAAAGACCCAAATTGACTCAGAGCTCCATTGCCTCCTGCGTAGCACCTGGTCTCCAGCTCTTCCTGACCACCCCACTGGAGCTGCAGAGGTTATAAGCGACATTTTCCTGGAACTTAATCCACTCTACCTGCTTTTTCATGGTGGTAATAGGAATTCATATTTTCTCTGCTTTTAAATCCAGTAGCTAGTAGCCAGATTAAATTCCATGCTTTAGTATAAAATAAATGTTTTATCATGAGGCAGCCCCTGCAAGCAGGGACTAGACTATTACTGTGTGGTGCCAAATTCAAAGGGGTTTATATTTGATTCCTTTGCCTCTTAAAATAACCTTGAAACATTTTTTACACCAGTTCAACAGACAGAGGAGATTATTGCTATATAGAATTTGAAAAAATGTGTTTGAACTCTTAGTTTTTCAGAACATTCATCCTCTTAACAGTTGTAGTCTGTTATCTGGTACAGTGCATTTAATAAAGAATATCGAAGCCCTGATCATAACTGTTAATTTTCAACAGAAATACACAAATAATCCTACAAAACCTTTAGCATTATATTAATATATATTAATATATATATGGATAATAATAACTTAATAACATTAATAATTAGAAGTTAACATTTTATTAATTATTTGTTATTGTACTTCCTGCACGTAGCTGTGTCTTAAACAGTGGGCAAAACAGATTCTCTTGATTCCCTGCTTAAAAATGTCTCCCTGGCTGTTGATGAAGCCTTCTAATGAAAATATAGGTTACTACAGCACTTTCACTTTATTTCTTTTACAGTACTGTCAGTCCATGTCTCTAGACTTCCATAAAATGGTTTTGCTTCTTAAAAATACAAAAGCTGTCTGAAGACTGAACATAATGTCTATGCTTCTAGCCTTTGAACAATTTTCATGCTGTTTCTTACACTCACTCTGACTGCATTTTTTAGGCTTTTGACTGGAAGCTTTGTCCTAGCTATATATCATGTTAATGGTTTATGATCTCATAGTTCAGTGAACTTCAGTATTGTCTTGATTTTACTTCCTAGCCTTGAATTGTGATCTGAAGCTGTCTCCTCTGGTCTGCCTCTTCTCACTTACTGCTATTCTCACTCATGCTGCTATTAGCACTGATGAGAACATGCTTTGATGAAGGTAGGTAGTGGTTGTTAAGCTCTGTGCATGCATATTGTTGGATTCCATAGCATAAACCAAAAGCTACAACCAAGGATATAAAAAGGACATAGAAGGGTCAATTCTCATGTCAGCAGCATGAATGAGGATCTGCCATAACAACACTAAAAGGATTTGTAGGTGCAAGGCCATGAGAAAAGCAACATGAAAGCAACAGCATGAGAGCAACAAGGAAAAATACTGCCCTTGCCCTGGAGGTTCTGGAAAATGTTGCTATGGAAGCCTGAGTGAGAGGGTACAGAGCTGGCAGTGAAAAGCAGGCTGCACACTTGTGACTGGAAGGCCCTCAGCAATGCACATGGTACATCAGCAATTTTATGAAGTCTGAAAGTTTCCCTCACTTTCTCCCTTACATGAAAAATATTGCAAGTTGCATTCTTTCTAGGATTATAATAGAATTCAAATCTCTTTAATACACCCTGATAACTGCCTTGCTCTTCCTCATTTAACTGTAGAGCACTAGAAAAATCTTGGGTCTCTGAAGGGTAATAATAAAGAATAGTTTATCAAGTGGGAAGGGAAGATCAGTAGTTTTCTGTTCTTGATGTGCTCTGAAAAGTTAATTAAGAGATAAATGAAGAAAATGGCTGTGAAGGCGGGAGGAGAGCTTGTATTCCCTTCTATTAGCATCAACTGAATCTAACAGAACCCATTCACACCACAATGATTGATTTTCTAATAAGCCAAGCCAGGAGGTAGCCTGTTTTTATGTTTCCCATCTTTCTTTGAATATCCTGCCTAGGGCTGTACATAGGAACGGTCTTTTATGCAAATGAAATCCAAGTAATTTTAGATGTCCCAAAAAGGAGATATCTATGTGTGAATACTCTGCATGGCTTCTTGATCTCCAAGGAAGAAAAGAAGAATCTGTTATTTCTAGTCTGATTTTTAGGGCTCACTTCATGCCAAAAACTCCTTTTCGTACAGAAGGGTCCTTCTCTTTCAAACCTTAGCACTTCAGTAGTCTCTGAGATGGCCCTTAGGTCTCTCTCCTCCCTTCAGTGCCTCCACTTCCTTGGAGTGCAGGGTGGAAATTCCCTTCTGTGTATCCTTCCTCCAGCCATTACACGTTTTGACTATTTGGCCTTGGGGTTTAGGCATCATTCAGGAAAGAGGGCAGTTGACAGACTTTTGTTGACACCTTAGGGATATATGGAGAATAAAAGAGTAGTATATGTGGTGGGATCCAAGAATCTCTAAACAAATATTGAAGACCACCATAACTCCAGGGCATTACTTTTCTTGAAGCTATGTTGAATATATGGAACAGGTCCCAGCAGTGTCTGAGGGGGCAGCACAAAGTTAAAAGCTGAGATTTTTTGGCTGCTGGCCTGTGTATTTATCCCATTGGACAAAGAACTCTGGTGGGAGCACAGTGAGAGACATGTAAGAATTTCCAGAAATAATCCAAGAAGTCAATATATAAGAAGAAACCTCATTAACTTAGGTATACATGAGGAATAGACAGGTCTGATAGTCATCTCTTGCATGAAGTTTTGGGAAAAATGGTTTCTTTTCCACTGGGAAAAGGACCGAGAGAGCACCCTGAGCAGAGAAATCTCTTCAACCACCTCTTTGAGCTCTTGCTTACATGGAGGATATGGATGATAGAGAAATCCCCTTGAAGGGGAAGGTACCCAGGAAAGAGAATGGTAGTCTAGAATCTTGAGTCCAGGTGAAGATATATGCATTGGTCATATGCATCTTTGAGGATGGTGGATCTGGCAACACCAGTGGACCTGGTGTCACACCCAACCACTTATTTCACTGACTCATAGCCTTTTGGACTGTGAAAAGGTAGTGTTAGAACAGGGAGAACCTGCAAAAAGCACTCTGTTCTTCTTGAATCCCTCTGTATAAAATTGCCTCTGTGTCCACCAGTGATGCTGAACAAAAAAATCTCAGCAGGAGAGAAGGAAAGAGGTGTGCTATTTACTTGTGTTCTGCTGCCTAGATACAATACACAATACACTGGAGTAACAAGGTGCTATTGCTGACATTGCATGTACTTCCATGACATTTTATGTGACCAGACAGAGGGAGTAGCTGGCCTGACCCATGAGGCTGAGGATGGTTTTACAAAACATGTGAAGATTATGTATACTTCCTCTGTGATGAACGTGCATTAAGGAGTCGTGAAGTTGGCTGGTCCCTTGAGGATGATTAAATGACATCAGCTTGGTTATATCATCCTAAAACTGCCTTGGAGAAGATTCAGTGAGGACATCAGTTTTGTTGATGAGCTCAGTGCAATGTCTCCCCTTCTAAATTCCACAATGATGTATGTGTGACCAGTAGCCCCAAAGATGGATGGCCTCCATGATATTAAAGATTGTTGTATTAAAGATTGATGCACAGTGAGATATTTGACTGACACACATGCAGTCTGGTGAGCACCCAAGGGCCATTGCTCACTTTCTTGGGGCCCAAAAATATGTAAGCTGTTTCTCTCAGGCCAGGAATAGAATTGCTCGTCCTGAATGAGGCCAGGAATATAGCCTTGCTCAATCCGGAAATATTGGCTAGCTTGAATGCAAGGATAACATTACAAAACTCAAAAGCCTGTGACATATATGTAAATTGAGAGAACATGGTCTAATAGTCCCTATGGCCCTATTTCCTGTGAAAATGATGTGCATCATTAGTACTCAATTAGTCCTAACAGTCATCAAAGCAGGCTCAGAGTCACCTGGCACCAGGCAACATGTTGCCTCTTTAGGTGCAACTTGAAGATTATTTGAAAATCCTACCTGGGAGGCCAAAACTACAGGAAACACCTGGCAGTGGTCAAGATTTCATCTGATATGAACTACGTAGTAAGAACTGATATTGGAGGACCCAACTTAGTACTAGAGCTACTTAGGTAAGTGTTGCAGGATGTTTTGTTTGAGAGACCTCTGAGACACAAAGACATCATGCAGTTTCACATCAAGAGGAAAAATGCAGAGCCAAAAAAGAAGTGCTATAGAAATGAATGAAACATAACTTTTTAAAAAAGTTGAGTCTTTGCCAAGATCTTTTAGTTTAAAAAAAAAAAAAAAAAAGACACTGTGTGACACTTTTTTCATTAGTTTCATGAACGGATTGAAATGCTGTGAAAATTGAGAGGATAGTTGCAGTGTCTCCTGCTGCAAAATACTGAGGCAGACACAGGGGTACGGTGTAACACTGGCAATACACAGAAGGATTTCTCATTTGTAGTTCCGACTTGCACTCTGAGCAGTATCTGGCAGCGAGTAGGCTATGTTTTTCTTTTTTGTCTAAAATTGAACATCTACAAAGGCTCACATTCATCAAAAGTAGATGAAAGTTGAAAAAGTTGAAAAAAAAATACACAAAGAAAGTGAAGATAGAGAGATTTGTGCCCTGAGAATCATAGAATCATAGAAACACAAAGTTGGAAAGGACCTACAAGATCATCTAGTCCAACTGTCCAAAATTTGTGGACTACTGTCACAGTTATCCTTTCTGTAGAATAAAGAATGCTGCAGATGGTCCCCATAAGCCCTCATATTTACATTGCTTAGGCTGGTGAACATGATGTGATATAACTATAACACCCTAAAAACTTCATGGATCTTCTTATTTTGGTAGAGGTGCTGTTTTTTGGCTGAGTCTGGTGCACAGGTAAATGTCAATTTCCATATTTAGCTCAGCCAATGGAAGATGATACAGCCCTCAGATGCACATTATCCTGTCTTTCTGGAGGTTATTGACTTGCTAGATCTGTTTTCCTAATTATAAATTCAGATTTACCAGTTTGGCTTCAGCAGAGCCCAAACTGAATGTCTATCAAAGCTGAGATTCATTTAATAAAAATACATGAGATCTGAGCAATCAATACCAGAACCATACAAATAAACACCCTACTATCTGCAAGCAGTTCCCTTGGCCTCTCTCTGGTAATCAGGGATTCTTGTTTGCTTGTTTGTTTGTTTTGTTTATTTTTATTTATTTATTTATTTATTGTTTTGTTGGTAGGTGTCTTCCTGGTTGTGTTTGAACAAAATCTAAGATTTTAGCTTATATGTCTTCAGTTATACACCCTGATGCATAGCTGGATGAATGCACTGGTCCTCTGTAGCTATAGACCCACTAATCTATGCACCTGATTTTGGAGGTTGTTACATGTATTTGTGGAACCCTGAATGAGCTACAGCCTCGAGCAGATCAGTGCAGACTTTCTTCTACAACAAACTTCTTTCTCCAAGAAACCTAAGAATGTTTTAGACTTAGAAAAAGTCAATCTTTACTGGAATAAAAACTAGAAACTTAGCTTTTGAAATAGATAAAACTGCAAACAACTAGGTCAGACAGAAAAAAAAATTATAATGGTTTATGCACAGGTCCTTCCTGCCCCTGTGTCTTTGCAGGCAGATTCTAATTTCAGGCTTAATTGCAACTAACTCTGTGACTTTCTGAGCCTTAATACGAGTTTCCCAGTCCCTTCTGTGTCCTGGGAAATTCCTTCTGTTCCTTCTCAAGCCTTGACTTTGGCTTTCTGGATACGACCGAAGGCTCTCTGGCTTTCTGGAGGAGGTACAAGCTCCCAGCTCTCTGCTGTCTGTCCCCTTATTCTCTGCCATCCCCTGCAGCTTCAAGAACCTTCTCCCCATGTAATTTCCATTACAACCTTGCTGAGGAGCATAGCAAATAACTGAGAATACAGAAATAAAATAAATATCATCTGTCAATTTTAAAGTGGCTATCTAAATGTGAAACTGAAATAACACAGAAAACCCTTATTATTCAATACCTTCCTTCACAATCTAACAGGCAAAAGTAGCCACTTCCATTATATCTCTCTACATTACTATTTGGCAGGCTTTCTCATTCTCAGAAATTAATCAGCTAAGGCAGGCATTTATGTCAATAAGAGCAAGGTTTGGGCCCATAGACCTGCAAAGTGACACATGCATGTGCTTAATAATTTGCTATAGGCAAAATCAGTCAGGTAAGCTTCAACCAAAGATTTAAACTGTCTAAGACAATCAGCCTGAGTTTGCCTGAAAAGAATTAAGTCGTTCCACTGTCAGACTGGGCAATGGTTTCTGACAAGGGGTAGTCAGCACTTCTAGAGCTGGATGGGGAAAAGCAAATCTCTCTGTGGCCTAAAACCACTTTCATTATTCAGCCTTTAAGAGGCGCTTTCATTTCCAGTTGGACCAGCTGAACTTCCTTTGTTTCAGAGTCTGAAGTGTAGCAAGAGAGGGCAGTTTCCAATAGACATGCCAGTGGGAAAATGGACATAGCAATATGCAGATTTCATGGGGTCATTTTTTGGCATGTATCTTGACTTATCAGTACTCATCTCCCTAGTAGATCTGGGACACTAAAGGCATTCAGAAAAGAAATGTTTCATATTATTATAGATTTCTTCTGAGAGCTTGTGCCAGGGCCTGAGGGTACCACTGGGCCTTATAGTCCTCAATGGGCTTCCCCAGGGCCTCCCACTCAGAATCCCAGGTCCCATTTTGGCTCAGCCACGTTGCAGTCCATCCCCAGCTACACCACAGGGCTGCTTGTGCCTGGCCCCATCTCAGTACTGACAGGGTCCCAGTTCAGCACACCCCAAAAGTGTTGGTGGCTGTTGGTGACCCTGTTTTTGGTCCTGGCTCTTTCTGCTGCACTCAACCATGGGGTCCTGGCAGTGCCCTGCTCCCTGGCCCTGAGAGAACAACCTTCTGGTGCTGAGTTTGAAACTTGCAATGTTTCATATCATTTGTAATTAGGTAGCCAGATCTGCCAACACGAGCTGAAGGGCATTTTCCAAAGCAACAGTGTGTGCTGTCTGCTGCCTGTACTTACTCCTTGCCATCTCACCTTCTCTGCCCTCCTTGGTATGAGTTTTGTACTCTCATATGTACTTTTCATTGCCCTTTCTTTTGGCAGTTCCCTCTGGTATCTTGTGTTGCATCTCTTGTTCACATGTCTTCCTACAGATGTGTTTTTCTGATGTAGGAAAGAGCTGCTGAAGCAGTATCTGCTTCGCTCCTGGGGAGGACTGCAGGTACTGAACATGAAACGAGCAGAATATTTGGGGGAAAAGTGTGTCATATAAGGGTCTAGATTTCCTCGTAGTTTATGGCACCTGAGTTTAGGTTTTCACTCTCAGGTACTCCTAGAAATAAGCTGTGTCTCTAGCATTCATGTTTGTTAATGGAACTCTCCAGTTACCAATAGTTCTGAGACAACCACCTTCTATTTGGTCGTTGATATTTAGACATCTACTTTTAGATACTGCCTTTCTGAAGCTCAGTCACAGGCAGGAAGTTGCTGTCAGAAGAGCAGTTCCAGAGACACCTAGGCTGCAGCATGTCTGTATGGGTTAGCAGACACAACACAGGACATTAGGGTGATCCAAATACTGGAAGGCCAGACAGGATGCCATATGACATCTCAAATATCACTGGGTGCCTTTGCTTCCATTGTCCTGGTTTCAGTTAGCACAGAATTAATTTTCTTCCTAGTAGCTGGTGGAATGCTGTGTTTTGGCTTAGGATGAGAAGAGTGCTGATAACACCCCGATGCTTTAATTGTTGCAGAGCAGTGCTTATACTAAGCCAAGGACATCTCAGCCTTTTGCTCTGTCCTGCCAACGGGCAGGCTGGGGGTGCAGTAAGAGCTGGGAGGGGACAGACCCAGGACAGGTGACCCAAACTAGCCAAAGGGGTATTCCATACCATCTGACGTCATGCTAAACAATATATAGGGGTGGCTAGCCGGGGGGAGGGGGCTGGACTGCTCGGGGTTAGGCTGGGCATCGGTCAGCGGGTGGTGAGCAATTGCATTGTGCATCACTTGTTTGTACATACTATTATTACTTTCGTATTATCACCATTGTATCATTATTGTTATTATTGTTATTATTATTTTGTTATTATTATTTTCCTGTCTTATTAAACTGTCTTTATCTCAACTCACGGGCTTCACTTTCCATTTCTCTCCCCCGTCCCAGAGAGGGAGGGGGGAGGGTGAGCGAACGGCTGCGTGGTGTTTAGCTGCCGGCCGGGTCAAACCACGACATCCATAAAACTGACTCTCCTATCAGTACTGTCACTGAGGTCTAGAGAGTGGTTCAGTTGGCTCTCCATCAGCTGAGTGTATCTCTTTGTTCCTTTGACAATACCAATACTACCAGTAAGGCTTTTATTAACTAGGAGTTCAGATACATCCATTTGAACTTCTATACAGAGGCACCAAGAATCATAGAATCATTAAGGCTGGAAAAGACCTCCAAGGTCATCTGGTCCAACTGTTCCCCTACCACCAATGTCATCCACTAAACCATGTCCCTCAGCACCACCTCCAACCTTTCCTTAAACACCCCTGGGGATGGTGACTCCACCACCTCCCTGGGCAACTCGTTCCAATGCCTAACCAAAAAAACAAAACCAAAGCATAACCTACATTTAATCTGTTGGTTGCATACTACTCTCAAACTCTGTAGCAGTATAACAGTGCCAAAGTATAAATCTTAAGCCAAGATGAAGATTCCAAAACAAGCAAGCAAACACCTCAAAACAGCAGATTTTTCACCGTGAGAAGTTAAAATATGTTTTTTTTTTTTTTTTTTTTTTTAAGTGAGAGATGATATTCTCATAGATTTCCAATTCCTGTACACATAATTGAAGCTGAACACTTCAGAGCAATACTAAATATATTCAGATTTGCGATGCCTTTGTAGGAGCTGACACAACAGCTATGTTCAAATATCCCCTGCTATTTGTAAAATAAAATTCTTACCCAGTTGTCATTTACACCATCCTTTAGACCTTTACTGTGAATAAGGAATGCTTCCACAAATAATGGTGGGCAGTTCCTCCTTCAAGGTCTTGACAACCCTAATTGTTCATCAAGGTAATACTAAACAGCTGTCATAGGAACAACCTTAGAAATATCAGTCCCATACTTTCCATGCAGATCTTTTTTCTGCAGTAAACACACTTTTTATTTCCTTCTTTTGACATCACTGAAGAGATGTGTATTTGCATTTCAGTAAGTGTATGTAATTCCATTAACAGTAAGAGTGATTGGAAAGTGTAGCAGGAAAACCTGTATTTTACTCCATCTCTTGTATCTGCCACTGTGTTTATCTAAGAGTACAGAAATTTCAACCAGGTCTCTTTCCGTAAATTCTGTATAAAATGGAAACTAACAAGTGCCTTTATGTGTATATATATATATATACACATATATATATATATAATTTTTTTTCCTCAGAGAATTTTTTATAATAATTTTCTCTGTGTGTCAATTGTGGAATATCAGCTGGTCATGCCTCTTTCTGTAACTGCAAAGGTGTTTATTCTTTATGAGATAAAGAGAGGAAAAACATGGCTATGACAGACAGTGTGTTTTGTCTCTTTGATAGATACTAGATTTGATGGGAAATCACCTGGATCCCACTTTACCTGGCTGCGCTTAAAAGTGCTTTATGCTTTGAACTATAAGAACAGATAACACCATGAAGAGAAGAAATCTCTGTTAAAAGATGAAAAATGTACTTTATCTCTTTGCATTTCCACCAAGTTTTTGAAGCTCACAGGCTGCAAGCTAGGCCTGCATCTGAGTGTAGGCAGTATTGTTTGTATCTGCTTTTCAAAGGTAAGTTCTATACACACATGTTTGAAGTCTGTGGCTTTTAAACAAATGGACCTTTGTCTCTTATGAAGTTGGAGAGCTACAGAAACTTTTTTTTTTTTTAAAACACCAACCACAATCTTTAATTTTCATAATATATGAATGAAATTTTTCAGGAAATATTGCTGAGCAAATCTTTACGTGGGTTTTATTCCACTGAGATGCACTGGAGAAAATGAGAAACTGAAATGGGGCTACATTTAAGCAGGACTGGCCATTTGTCACATCTATGGGACTAGGAGAGCAGAGTGAATGACGCCAAGGCTGAAACACTTGCAAATGTCTTCACTGCTGCTAATTTCATTCTGTACTTGATGGAAAAGAATGTTCTTCCTTTGTTCAATGTTTTTGTGCCAGAAATTGAAAAGTGCAATGACCTAATTATTTCTTTATTGTACCAGCATGTCTTCAAGTGACTGATGTTTCATACTGATGGAAGATTATTGTTGCTAACTATGTTGCTGTAGTGTGCGCACACTCTTTCACTTCAATTAGAAAGTGTTATTTTCAATAAAAAACCGTTGTTTTGTGCTGTGACTTGCAGCTCAGAAGTTTGTCCCATGGGTTTCTTATTACACAAAAGTAGAGAGATCCAGGGGAAACAGAAAGAATGAAAATTTAGAAGACTGTTTCCTAGTCCAATCTTTGCAACTCAAACTTTGCAAACTTTGCAGACTTTGCAACACTAGAAAACTTTTTTCAAGTCAATCATTTATGCATCTTCAGAAGGAAATAAATTTCCCTTTGTTTCTCAGTGAAGCCCTTTAGGGTTCACAGTGTTTTAATTGGCAAGAATGACCTGACACAGAGTTTCAATGACAGTGATTATGAGAAACAAAAGTGCACATCCTTTAAGGCCAAAGGCTGCACTGAAACCTGTATCATCATCTCACAGTGACTTATTATTATTATTACGTGCTAGGAACGTTACAGTCTATGAGACTTCCTAAAGCACCGATTCAGCTGTGAAGTAAAATGTGATAGTTTATCGTCCTGTCATTTTATCAAACTACCCACGCATTGTTAAAAGACTGTTGGGGATTGTAGAACTTGCATTAATTTCTACATTCGTTGGCTACACAGATCAGAGTGCCTCTGTATTTCTGCTATGAGAGAATTCACACATGTGTTTAATTAATGCTAGGTTATAATGATATTCGCTATAATTTACTGTGTCATTATGGCTTATTGTAGATGCTCAATTTGAAAGGAGATGACAAATCTGTGCCTGGAAGAGATAACATTTTTTAATTTTGCAGGTGATTAGAAAGTATAGGTCAAATTTTGTCCCCAGATTTCACAGAATTCCTCTGAGACAGAATCTGGTCCTAGCTTACAATAGACTTGTGTAAGTCGGCAAAGAAAGCTAATTTGCACAATGTTGAAAGGACTATGTTCTACAGAGTATATAAAACAGCTCAACTTGTCTTCAACTGCTAGCGAACTCATGTAGGTTCAAGCTAATTACTTTTTGGCACAGAGAGACCAAAAGTCGTAGTTGCTTGTTTTGAACAGTCACTTATAAATTAACTGTCAAAATCACCCTAAACTGCATGAGCTCAATGGCTCATTAGATTGGCCAAAGTTAGCATATAAGCTTTAAATCAATTTATAAGATAAATTGGTTTGCTACTTGAATTTTTTGGTAGAGCCATTACTTGTCTTAATGCACGTTAATTTTACCATCTTTTATTTTTTAAACTTTATGCTTTTAGCTGCCAAAGCCTAGGCAACAAGAAAAAACTCCATAGGTATGCATTTCTCACAGGAGTTAGAAATAGCTTCACTGAGACCATATAACATCTTGTGCTTTGACAATCAGCTTTCCCATTAACATGAGAATGCTTTGGATCAGATCTTAGGAGAATAGTTTTTGAGTTCTTAGACACTTTTAGCATTTTTTTTTCCTATATATTTCTGAACTGTGTTTTTTTATGTTAGGAAGAGCCTTACAGTAAAAACAGAGTAGAGCCAGATTGTATTTTATTATGTCTTCATATGAAATGGTTTATGTTGCATTCCAGTATGCCATAAATTAAAAGTATTTCATTTTGTCCTCTGTTTTTTGTTTCTTTTTTTGATTGCAGTCCAAACGTTAATCTCTGAATCTATATGTAGACTAAACGAGAAAATTTCAGGACTGAGTGACTGGCACTGATTTCAGAAGTCTGATCATAGTTATTCCAATCTGAAATTATTGGCCTGGGATACCACATACTTTGGAGGATTTCTTATTTAATATCTCCTTGAAACCTGTTCATACTTTATTGCAAACAGTGGTATTGATCTGTGTGATGAAAAGACCTTTCTTCAGCAAATTTCCCGTGTATATATTCTGTGGCGGTGTTTTGTGTGTGTGTATTTAAGGTGTCTTCAGGGATTTTCTGAAATGGTCAGTAACCGGGCAAATGCTCCTGTGTCTTCTTGTATATAATACTCCACAACTATCCCAGAACTCTATTTGGACTACAGCCACATGAATTCATAGTGACAATTGTTCATTTGATGACTAATGTCCCAACCTTCAGAAACAGTGGGAGAGGGACAGTAATCATTATGAAAGGCATTTCACAAGGCTAATATGTAGCAATACACGAAAGCGTTCACTTTTTCCTCTTCTGCTTTAGATCTGTTTCTGCTTTTCTTTTATCTGCAAGGGGAAAATTGAAAGCAGTTTCTATATTTCAGTCTCTATTTTTCCAGAGCTTTACTAATTGATCTGGTGCCAGCATCTATGCAACTAGTACTCAGATTTATCTATACAAATAAACATATTTTGCAGAAAACTGAAACCAAACACGAATGGAAGTTTTTCAATGAAAATTTTAAAAGTTCAGTAAAATTTTCTCCCCTATTTTGCTTTCTCTTTCACCCCATGTTCTGGGTGCAACTGGCAGCAGATGCTGCAAAACTGATTTGGCAAAAGTTCAGCAGATGCACAAACGCAAAGCTTGATCCATGAGCACCATGTGAGATCATGTGGGACTGAGTCTAGTAAAGAGATTTAGATACTTTAGCTAAGGTTTAAATGTTTTTCTAAACATTTTTGCCTCTAATTTAATCAAACTGCTTCATCTTTTGTAATTTTATGTTCTCACATCCTTGGATTCTTTTTCCTCAGTATAAGATGATCACATTTATCAGTCAATCAATAAGTTGTCTGTGAGATTGCAACTTAACCTACTGTCCTGGCTTTGGCTGGGATAGAGTTAATCTTCTTCGTAGTGGCTCGTATGTTGCAGTGTTTTGGATTTAGGAGAAAAATAACGTTGATAACACACCAATGGTTTAGCTGTTGCTGAGCAGTGTTTACACTAATTTAAACGATTTTCAGCTTCTCATGCTGCCCTGCCAGTGAGGAGACTGGGGGTGCACAAGGAGCTGGGAAGGGACACAGCCAGGACAGCTGGCCAAGGCTGGTCAAAAGGATGTTCCATACTGTATAGCATCATGATCAACAAATAAAAGGGGGGACTTGGCTGGTGGGGTGCTGCTGCTCAGGGGCTGGCTGGGTATCAGCTGGCTGGTGGTGAGCAATTGCATTGTGCATCACTTGTTTTTTAGTTATATTTATTTATTTATATTTTTGTTTCCTTCCTTTCCTTATTAAACTGTCCTTATCTCAACCCACAAGTTCTCACATGTTAACCTTCCTTAATCTCTCTCCCTCACCCCACAGGGGGGTGTGAACTGGGGTCTTGTAGTGCTTAGCTGCCTGCCAGGTTAAACTGCAACACCTATGAATGATAACTGATGATAGTTGTAGATGAGCAGGTTCTTTACTTTATTTATTAATTTTTCCCCCACAAATGAACCGATTTTCCTTTTTTATTTTTCTCTTTCTTTTTCTAATTTTACTGACCATAGTGTGAACAAGAAATAAACAATTTAAGTTGATGGATTTGAAAAATGGGGATAAGTGAGATGAGAATCTATCTGAAAGGCTTGAGCATGGTGCTCCAAAAATTTTTAAATTTCCTATATTATTATTTCATTAGTGATTAGATTTCTTATGCTGGACCTTACTCATGTCTGATTTACTTTCATTACAACAGACTAGCAAAAGCTTATAGAAATGTAATACATTATTTCTGCAGTCTGTGTGCACAAGTCTAATGCTGCAAGATACCTTCTATAGTTCCAACAAGTAGTGTCTGAAGGATATTTTGGATTTAGAAGCCACAATCAGGAGGGAAAAAAAAAAAAAAAAAAAGTAGTGAAAGGGTAGATTTTGCTGGCAACATTTTTGTTTATGCGATCCGTGAGTACAAGGTTAGATGGTTGACTGGGAGTTCCCCTATCACCTGAAGAGCTGAATGTCACCACATCCCCTCTATGAATGCTGCTGAGCAAGGTACTGCAGGTTCCTGTCAAGGAGAAAGAAAAAAAAATAATTCTTTATGGCAGGTAAGTGAAGCTTCCCTGGAGCATTCATTTGGTCTGTCCCTGTGGAAGGGATAACTTCCTTCCACTGGTAGAACATGCTGAGAACGGTACTTTTTTTCTCTCTCATGGTGTTTTCATTCTAGGTCCTGATGCAATTTCATCAACTCAACTTAGACATCTATGGATTAAATGCATAAACCTTAGCTCCATCTGCAGCCAGAAGAGGAAAAGAGGCCCTCAAGAAGGCAATTCATCCCCGCTTTGACAGTAGTCTGAGGGTGCAGTGTCATGATCAGTCTAAGCCTATATGAGATGTGATGCTGCTGAAATGGCTGCCCTCAATCTTCCTCCCATTGAGCAGCTGCACTGCCCTCCCTGTGGTGTCTCTAGCAATCAGACCACAGCTCAGTGAGAATGATCTCTGAGCTTTTCTTTTTGTCCAGAAAAAGAAAAACACCCAGTGTCCATCAAGCTGATTTGACTCATATCACAACTATCATCACCAACACTAGGGATTTGGCTGGAGGATGAGCATGGGTTAGGCAGAAACACAAGAGCACCATGGCCTTGGGCTGGTGAAAGATTATTGTGAAATTTCAACCTCCCAGGATAGATATCAGTTTAGATTTTCCTATTTCTTTCCTGTAATTATAGGAAATGTAGCCAGCTAGGGCGTAGAGAGATGAAGCTGGGTGAGATGAATCTAACCTTTTAATTGGGAAACTAAAAATAACTTACTACAGAAATACTGTAATATTTGGCTTTTTTTTTTTTTGTATAGAGTAACATCTAAACTACAGTCATAGTTGCTGTCAGAAACAGTTAATAGTGATATAGTTTCTTGGGAAAGCTATGACTAGCTGTTATGCATTTGTTGGGAGTTAATCCAATATTTGTTTCCAAATATAAATAGGCTTTTCTGGACGTCAATTACACTAAATATTTATTCTTTTACATGGAGCTTGTGTCTCTTTTCTGGACTTTGTTTCATCCACTTCTCTTTCTTTATTTGCAAAATCTCTAACAAATACGTTGAAAGAATTTGAGTAACTGAGTTGTCTTTAGGTAAGACTCTCCAGGAAGCTGGAGATCCTACCAGCTGAACCTTGCTTTACTTATACTTTTCCTGTTGGGAGCCTGTCCACTAGTTCGTGTCTCTAGTCTTCAGCAGACCAAACAAGAGGTCATTTCACTGTGTGTTACTACCCTGACAAAACAAGTATTAAGATCTTCTGCAGCTCACATTAAGAAATATGAGTAAGTGGTTTCCTAATTATTCCATAATGTTACAGCAAATGCAGGAGGGAGAGGAAAATTAACAACTTATTTTTTAAGAAGGAGAATCAAGAAAGCTAGTGGTGAGATCTAGTCTACCTAATTCAGAGATCAAACAGGTTCTTAAAATTTAGAGAAGGAGTGAGGCAGTACACCTGAAGTAAATGCCCCAGGCTCCCATATAATCAGTGGCAACTTATTTAGGTAGATCACATTTCCTCTCTAATCCTTTGATAGCATCTTCCACTCCCTGTTACTAATAAAGGAAAGGTAGGCATCATCTTTAAGACACTAGGAAGAAAGTCATTACAAAAATGGATATCTGAGCTAGCCATCCTAAAATCATTTATTATCCCTGGACGGGGATATACTGAGGGTACAATTCTCAGCTTCACGTAGACTTCTAAAATGGGTCGTATAAACAGGACCCTGAATATCTTTATTTTTCTCCATGAAAAAAGGAATTTCAGGTGATTACTTCAAGTGCAAATATACATATTGCAAAGGTAGGAGATTTCCAAGGTTGAGTTTTCTCTCACCATAGATATCTAATATTTACATCTGTGACAGGTGCCTGTTTTGGGGGAATAGGTGCCCCTGTCTGCCTGGGATTTCTGACAGATTATATCTCTGTGTCTCTTCTGATATCTGTCAATGAAGGAACTATAACTGTATCTTTTCCCTTTGTTTGGATACTTACAGGATCTATCTTCCTTGGCTAGCTGCCCAATTTCACAGAAATTAAAACCAATTATAAGACAGATGTGTATCCAAGAATACCTAGAGATAAATATCTGCATTGTAGATAGCTGAATTTAAGTAGATTGAATCCCATCCACAGTGGTCATGCAAGACTGCTTCCATGGAAAAATAGGCTGAAATGGGTCAGGAATTTAAAATAATTGCTTCTCCCTGCATTAGTGCAAATGGGCATTTAAAACAATGTTGTAGTTAACTACAGCAACAAGAAGTGCATTTACTGTGTGAGGGAATACACATTTGAGAATTTTAATGCTACAATTCACTGAGAGGTGACAAGGGTACAGTGTGAATTTAAGTCCCAATATTGCAAATGGGCTTTCTTCTTAACTTCAGCAGGCCTAGGATTAAGCTGATAGTGAAGGGGATGTTATAAATTAGCACGTACAATAAGTGATTCTTAGACCTAATTACCTGCAGCATTATTGTAGTTGTAAGATGTGTTAGCAGTACATTTACAGTGCACATTAGTGTCTAAAATGAACTATTCTATTTCTCCAAAATAACATTGAAATGGAGGTTCAAATACCTTTGTGACACTTTTTTTTTCAAATTCAGTATCAAAATTAAACCTAGTTCCCATTTCGCCAATCTTAGTGATGTCAAATGATCGAGAATGTCAAGTCACCTCTTTGAACAGAAATGGAACAGGGTGCCTTTGTCATGCTCCTGACAAGGCACAACCAAATTTACCCATGACTAACAAGAAACCACGGTTAGTAAAAACACATTATAATTAAAAAGGCTGATTCTCTTTTATTCAGTTCTTCCAGCATAATTATTAATATCCATCTACTTCTCAATTCCTTCCTGGGAATAAAACAGCAGTTTAAACAAAAGTAGCTCCATTATATTTCTGCATTGCATTGCTTTGTCTTTATTCTGTGCTGGTGACAGGTTCACTTGGAGGTTAAGCCAGCCTAATTGCATTAACTATAAGCTTTAACACCAAGGAGTGGTTGGATGCTCTGATTTTCCTGGTGATAAAGCTCACTAAAGAAGTTCTTGCCTCCTCTCAAACCCAGCTACACATGCCTATCCCCTGAAGGCAAACCATTTTCCCCATCTTAATGTTGCTCAGATATATGTATGTTTGTGTTCTAAATTGGATCAAGAATGTGGTCCAGGTTCAGACAAATTGTCCAAAAAAATTTTTTTTTAAACCTTCACTAACTTCATGTTTATAGTCAAATAAGGAATGTGTATATTCAGATTGACACCAAGCAACTGAAAATCACATGTTCAATGAAGGAAAAAAAACAACGATAAAAGGCCAATCCATAGAAGCTTAATATATTATTGTTTTGTATTAGCTAGGCAACCTATGGGTTTCATTCAGTTTTCAAAGAGAGCATCAATGATTTTTCCCAGAAGAAAAAGCTGCCATTTCTACCATTTAGTCATGATATTTGTGGAAGACAAACGGTGAGTTACATCTCTTCAATGCCTCTGTATCTTCCTGTTTGATGCTGAGATTCAGAGAATCTTTTGACAGTGGAGGTGAGGTACTTTTATTAGTTAATAAAAAATAGAACAAAAGTGCATGGTCTTCAGGGAACAGTTAGTTTTATTTGTGCTGCTGGTTATGAAACACAGAGTGAGGGTCATATACAACTTTCTGACATTTGATTGCAAGGCTTTTCTCAATGCGTTTCCATCTTCTGTGATCGAAGGTCCCCAGTGGCTTCATTCTCACACTAGACAGCTATATTGACCATCAACCACAAAGTCTGCTATAAAGAACACACTTTGTACCTCACACTGCCTAATTCAAGGTACATCAGTATTTTCAAGGCAACCTGAGTAAAAGCAAACTTTTGCTCGCTTTTCATTCAACATCTCTCTTAACAAGGATGTTGTTGTGGTTGGAGCAGTCCTTTGAACTGAGACTGGAAACAGGGCACATACAAAAGCTTGCCTGCACAAATGGAATTTGCTTTATCTACCAGGTGGACAGTCCTATCTTTTCTATTCTTGAGACAGCTTTTGAGGCAGATGCTTCCCCTACAAACAAATGTCAGCACAACAAATGTCAGCACATCTTTCTTCTAGATGAAGTGTTTGTTTAGAGAGAGTTTGTGTAAGGGGAAGAACCTCTTCTTCCTCTAGGGAAGTGGTGTCCTGCTTTTTTCTGAAGTGAATAAAAATTATGATGCTCAGTTTTTTAAAGTAAACAATATGAAATAATATTTTTATTAACTGTTAAATTCATTTCAACTGTGCATCAAGAAAGATAAGAAAGATATAGAACCAATAGTTCAGATCCTTAGCCATTGTAAATCATGATGGCTTAGAGCCTTTATGCAGGAGATGGCACCAGATGACTTCACTTAACTGGGGTCCTCTTCCTTTGGAGGAGGTGCCTGTCAAGTTTTATCTTTGGACTGGGAAGTTAGAAATGATGGAAATAATTGAAAAGCCCAGGTCTCAGAGATCACCTGGTCTGACCTTTCATGGTAAAAACAGGGCCTACATAAGGTTTTCTAACACCTTATCTAGCCAAGCTGTAAAATTATCCAGTGCTGGAGGATCTACCAAATCCTTGGGGAGGTTATTACAGTGAATGTTTGTTCACAAATAAACAAATAATAATAATTAAAAAAATCCTCTTAGATCCAATCAGAAACTATCTCAGTATAACTTGCACCCATTGCCCCTTGTCTTTCCCATGTGGCTCCTTGTAAAAAGGGAAGTGTGGGGTTTTCTTTCAGTTTGTTTGTTTGTTTGGTGTGTGTGTGTGCTGTGTGATCCACAGCCTTCCAAAACTGATATACACCCTCAGGAGAAAGACAGGACTTACCAGATCATCTATAGTTGGTTATAATATAGCAAATGTATGTTTCTTACCTTCTTTTAATAACATTTTAGAGACAAACTTTGTCAATGATCATTAGAAAGTATATGAAATTCCTAACTTCCTTCATAGTTCAGCTCCCAGCCAATCTGAGAATGCTGATTTGCATCTCAATTCTATTTTAGAACAAACGTGAAATTTTAAACTATTTTTGTTAGTAAGCAAATTAGATGTCTGGGTCTACAGTCGCATGAAACTGAAGCAGGACACCAATCCACAAGTTTCCTTTCTGTGTTTTGCTGGTAATTTTAACCACAACCAAAAAGGCCTGCATCCAGTAACTCAGAGAAACTTCAGTTCAGGTCTGATTCAGTTCCTGAATTTTCTGATAAACTGACAAGGGTCCACACACATAGCTGTAAGACTTAGCATTACTGAGAAATATTTTTTCAGTAGAAATCAGCCTTACTACAAGTATTGTGCATTTTATTTAGCATGATCAGAAAGTAATTCCAGTCTTCCTCCCAGGTTGGTTGTACAGCAAAATACCTGTTTGATGGTAAATAGCTATTAAGGAGCTAAGAAAATGACTTTTTAAGTCATATGATTCAAGTTCTTGTGCTCTCTAACTTTCCCGTGGTTCATAGATTGATTTGGCCAAGTGCTATGTTTGGCAAATTTCATTTAAGCATCTCATGTTGAAGTGACTGGAAGTTTCACTTAGAGATTGCAATCCCTGACTTTCTGTCCTGCCTTGAAAATACTGAGGAGCCACAGTGCTTAATTATGGCTCAGATAATGTTTAGAAGGCTATAACACAGGGAGCACTGTCTTGATCTGTTTATAATACTGCTCTTCAACAAAGAGAAAGACAAAATCAATTTGGTATGTAATGGGCCACTCTTCATTTATTTTTCTGATCTTCAAAAAATAGTCTCTAATGCAATGAAGAGTTACAATAAGATTTATACACATTAGGGTAATCCTTCCCTACAGCCTTCATTTCAAAGCTTTCATAGTCTCGTCAGTCAATTTATTTCAGCATCATAACAAAAGTAGGTCTAATCTTCTTGGCTTTCAACACACCTTTATTTTGAGCAAATCAGGCTTGTAATAACAAGAATTAGAGTCATAGACTAGTAGTGCATGATAATGGCTGAATCTCCCAGGGTAAGTAGTTGTCTTTCACAAAATATGCATTGGTTTATCTTCATTAAGGGGTGGAAACTTACCACAATGGATCACACTCAAGCATTTACTTGCCTAGCTTCCAATTTACATTGTTGGGTCCTTTAATTAATTAAAAGAGAGGTGTTAACCCCTTTTGTTAAACTTGCTGAAGACTTTTCATTTCATCTTTGTGTTTTAGTTACTGAAAATTTTCAAGCACTTCTATTTCTAGAAACCCCCTTCGAGGACCCACTAGAGCATTACTCCAGGCTTATGCAAGTGTTGTTCTACAGAATCAGATGAGTAAAAAGTAAAAATGAGTCAAATATTTTTTTTTCTGCCTTAAGGGGGTGGAATAAAAGAGACAGGAAAAATAGATGAGGAATTTTTTGAGTTTCGGGAGATTTAGAACAAGCTCTTGTTTTAAGCAGCTGTATAAAATGATCTGAGATGAGTGAAAAGGCTTTGGGCTGTAAGTGGAATTTGGCAGGCAAACAGCTTTTGCTGAAAAGAACTATCTATGCTTGTTGTGTGGGGAATTGGTTTCATTTGACCAAGCCATAAGCCTTGTAAAATGATGAGCAGTAGCTGTAAAATATGCAGCTTTTAAAATGTATACTGCTCACATATGCATGGTAAAGTTAGCTATGTAATGAAAACCTAGTAAGGTAAATTGCTGCAATTCAGAGAAGTCATCTTGAAAATGGTGTCTTGCAAGACTCGTCAGGTGCTAAATGACTGCATGTGCAAAAAAGGGTTCCTGCTGTCTTAGTAAAAGACATTATCCTGCACTTACATCTCCCAGGGTTGTATTGCTTGCTGGCTATTGTCAAGGACAAGGAAATGGACAAGACAGGATTTTGGTCCAGTTCAGCATGGCAATTCCTATAGCAGTAAGAACCTAAATTGTATCTGAAATAGAAAAGGCAGACTATGAACTTGAGATCTCCTAAGCAAAGTTCATTGTGTTAGAAAACACAAAACATGTTTAATGTGTCTGGGTTCACTAGATTAAGCTGTAAGCATTGCACCATGTCACAAGGAAAACAGAGGGTCAAGACCAGTGTTGGACCATATCTGTGAGCAGAAAGGGGTATTTTGGTTTCTAGGCCAAATTCCCAGCTGAAGGTTCAATGATGCCCTTTTGTGCCTCTATGTTCTTAGTCTGTGGAAGAAGATGCCCATACAGCTAGTCAGCATTGCTGCTGCCTACCAGTGTGCATAAGCTTTCACATCAATTTTGTGGGGATTTTGGCATTATTCTGCAAATGTCATCAGAAATAACTGACTGGGCTATACTCATTAAGTATGATCACCTTCTGTTTACAAAGAATAACAGTCTATGTCAGATGAAGGAAACAAAACTCTGTAGCCACTGTCTGTAGGGCCAGGGGTCTTGTCTACAAAAGTACTTCAGAAGTTATTTCAAACTGCAATTACATTACATCTTAATATCATAAATTCCAATAATTTTAACCTGGAAAAAAAAGAATTTTGCATTAATTATTTTTGTGATCACTCAGCTCCTCTTGTTCTTGTTTTTTATTTTAAATAGCTTCTTATGTGCAGTCTACTTTGTATTACATATGCTTTCTCATCATCATCCCTTGTTTGCCATCATATCACATTCCAAAGCTCTAACCAAAATTTCTGCAGAAAGTTCATACCCTTGAGAGCACTAAACTCAATATTTACTTAGTTATGCAGTCATACTAAACATCCTAAGCTAATACAAAAGTCAATTAGTTTGCAGATTCGTGGAGGCTTTTTCTTAGGTTTGTGCTAGGAGCAATAAAATAAGGTTGAATGTGCCTTCCAAAAGGCAGTCTGGGTTACAAGAAAGCTTAGATCTGAATTATAGATGGCTATTGATGATAACTGATGATTAGCTGTTTTGTTCAGTACTGGTGCAAGCTTCTCATCTGGGGAGCTGTTGAGTTTATTGCAGGGAGTTCTCAAAGCCTGATAAGGAGAGCTGCCCCTGGAGACCATGCAGGCATCCTGCACAAGCAGTGTCATAAGGGTGTGTGTGTGCTGGGGCTTTGCCTAGACATCCAGCATCATAAAAATAAAGCCACAGGAGAGGTGGTCCTGGGTGGAATGTACCTAAAAGCTGTTTGGGTGAGAATCAGCACTGAGGGCTCCTGCTGTGTTTAGAAAGCTGCTCATTTAAAAAATGAAAAAATCTTTAAAGAATTAGTCATTTGAGCCCCTGTGTCTTTCAGATCTGCAAATCAAGCAGGGCACCATGCCATATCCCCCTCTCCCAGGGACTTGTTTCAAGAGGCCGATTCCTGAGGAGCTGTCAGCCAGCCGCGCTTCTTAGCAGTGACGCTCAAGTGTTCGCTAAGGAAAGGAAGTAGGAGGCATTTAAATCAGTGTCTTGGGCTGCCAAGATCAAAGCAGAAGTTGCACATTTTTAAAAACACAACGTGGCAGAACATCTAATAGCTGTAGTGCGTCAGTGCAGCCGGTGCTAGGAGGACAACACATGGGTGGCCTGAGCCTGGGACATGGCTGGTGGCACTGGCAGGAGCTGTTTCCCCCAGCGGGAGAGCAAAGGGGAGATCCCTAGAGCCTCCTATCAAAAGGCTGGACAGGGGAAATAAGTCAAAAAAAGGGGAAGAAAAACATCCCCAGGTCATTCGAAGGGATATGCAACAGTGGTCTGTAACTTTCCTTGGTGCTGTTAGCTCTTTAAAGACCCATGCCCAGAAGCTCTCAGCCATCAGAAGGCAGAAGAAGAGACTTGGTATGGTGCCTACACTTAAATCCATCATTACAAAATGCAACTGATTGAAGCGGCTGCTGACACGGGGAAGAAAACAGGGTAATTAGGCAGCCATGCCACTACTCTCATTTAATTTGTATTACCAAAGCAGCTGGAAACAGGAGGTATTTGTCTGTCAGTGTGTGTTACACACATACAGAACAAAGAGACAGCCCCTCTCCCCACAGCTTGGGACCTTAATGAAACAACAAAAATGCTGAGAAGGGTGAGAGGTTGCAGGCTGAGCATCTCCCCAGGAGAGGGAAGGTAGGAGCTGACCTGTCCATGCTGAGGGAGGGAGAGAAGGAGGAATAGAAGGAGGGGGAGATAGGAAGAAGAGTGCCACCGGGGGAAGAAGGCACAGCCTTTGTCTGGCACAGAAAAGCTGTGAAAGGATATGCAGATGGGGTGAGCTGACAAAGTCATAGGTTTAGGGAAAAAATCCTTGCAGTGGTGTCCTGGCTGCAGCCCAGAAACACAAGGTGGCATTTGTCACAGCTGGAGCAAAAGCTGTTGCACATTGGAGGTATGGGATTGTAATGCAGGGAGCATGCCAGCAAAACAACCTGGGTATTTACTGGTAGTTCTTGGGCAGTCTGCATGAACTCCAAAAAGTGAAAAGCCAGGCTGTAAACAATGACAATGTACTATAGCTGGGGCCAGGTGGTCAGCTGTAGCCATGTGTTTGCTTAAAAAATGAAAAAATAAAAAATCTACCCTCCCTTCCAAAGATTTACAGCTTGTCAAAGGTGTCAGTCTGACAGTCCTGGAGCCTGAAGTCTTCTCATTATCTGCAGACCAGGTGCAGCATTGGAGGCAGTAGGACAAGTTTTTCAGCACTGATGTGACAAGCCTGCCTTTAGCAATAAGGTGCCAGTTTTCTGAGACAGATAAATTGTCGATCTCCTGATGGAGTCTGCAATTTGTGGTCGTAGGAGTGGTGGGTTTCAGAAAGCGATTTCATTCTCATTCAGAGCTGAGTTGAGGCAAACCACATGTTTTGGAATGCTTGAGTGAGAAGTCAGTCAGAAGTAGTGCATTACAGTCAAGACCCATTACAGTGCAATTTAAAGTAAGACCTCAGACAAAAAATTGGTGCCCCAATTCAGCGCTTCAGCATTTTCTCACCAAAGTTCTGCATGCTTTCACCCCACTGAATCATTCAATGTCCTACAAATTCCTGTCTTAGATCTCATTATACCTCTTCACCTGGCTCAGTAATCAGGGTCCTGAAGTTTTTAGGAAAAATTGGTGAGAGGAGCATGAACCAGGTTTGACCTAGAGTCAGCAGAGCTACCTCACCCAGGTGCTGTGCCCAAGCATGTGCACTTCCACTTGGAAGTTTCTTATTCAGTGTTTGTCATCTGGCTGAGCATAGAAACAGCTCAGCCCCTGCTATTTCTGATAGCTCAGGACCTGCTATTCTTGATAGCCTGGAAACTAGGGGGGTCCTGGATGGGCAATCCTGCACCTAGTCAGGAGGAACTAGGTATCCTGCATCCTGCTTTCCTACTGAAGTGTCCTAACCATTTGGCCATCTCGTAAGAAGCAAAGGCAACTGAACTGCCAGTTTTGAGCTGTGATCTCTGCTGCCTGAGTATGTAAAGACAGATCCTGGAATACCTGGCAAGGGCCTCTGCTTTCTGACTTAGGTCTGAGGATGCCTGTATTGTAGTTTTCTACATCTCTACTATCTCCATGGATGGAACAAGTTTCATAGATAATTAAACAGCAGATTCCAAGGATTGGTTTACCAAGACCGCAGCCTATCTCTGCAACTTGGAAAGCACTGATTAAGCAAAAACCTCACGCTTTTTGTATGTATGGTCAGAGGAGTGTTATGGGATCAAATGTCTAAGGTAGATGCCTAAAGTTTTTCTCAAATTTTCCTCGTGTCCAGAATATAGTTTGCATCTCACTCTTAGCCTTTAACTCCTTATTGCCAGAATCCACAGTTATCTATCATTTAGCTTGGGTCTTTAGTTTATTTTCTTCATTTTTCATATCAGGCAAACTGGCTTGTAAACCCCTTGAGCTCATTTAATATTCAGAATTACACTGGTTGTGTTTAGGGCTTTCACTATTTTATATGAGATCCTTGAAGTGCTATCAGTATTATCCAGGATAACAGTATACTTTTTGACTTGCCTTTTGGTATTCTGCACTGCAACTGGAAGATGTCACAATTTTCCAATGTATGTTCCAGATTAAGCTGATGGTTTCAGAAAGCTTCTCACCTACTTTTTCAGATTTAGATTGTCCGTGTGTGTGAAAGAAAATATGAACCTCACCACCTACTTCCCCATGACCCTTTTTGATGTCAGTAGTAACTTTCTCCATCAGCATCAAATAGGGTAGATACATCATTCTGATTTAAAATGCAGAATATATATATATACTGAATATTTTTATACCTTTGCTTTCCATTTTGCCATCTGCACCTATAGTGTCTGAAGGAAGGCTCATTTTCTTCTGAGTACATCTTGAGTACTCAGTGTCTTTATCAGTATTAGTTATTTGCTTTCCTCATTTGTATTTTTCAGCATTCCCTTTTATCCACTCTTTATGCATTGATTTGCTTCAAATTTTTTATTAATTATTAATGCGTTTTTTTTTTTTTTTTTTTTTTTTTTAAGCAATGGGCTGTTTGCCCGTGGCATTTATGCACACTGTTTTTAAAGCATTCTTGAACCACATTTAAAACTAGTCAGCTATGCCAACAGTTGCTGTAATTTTTAGAAAATTGGTGTTTTTAAACACTTAAATTTATACATCATCTGTTGGTGCCATGCCTGTTTGTACAACACAAATGTAATCAGATCATGATCATTGCTACCTAGGCAACAGATAATTTTTTGGTCATCTTGTACTGGTGATTGGCTTTTGGAATACTGCATCCCCTGGAAGCAGGGGTTTTCTAGAAAAACACAGAAAAACAAACAAACAGACAACACTCTCTGTTCTAAACAGCAGCTATTTACTGTCAAATTCCTAGATGTCTTTTTTGAACAACTGCTGTAAAGTCATTTCAAAATGTGGGACACCTTTAAGCAACGGCACTTAAAATGGTGCTTAAAATTTGATGGCATGGACTATTCAATTATCTGAACAAGTTACTCATCCAAGAATGGGTCATAACTTCAGAAGCAGATGATCATCCCTCCAGAGCAGGAAGACAGGGGATATATCAGTTCAGAATTGCTTGTTTTGTGCGGAAATCGACTCATATGATCTATATACACCCTAGGGGAGATCCATGGTTTCAGGAAGAGTTTGTCATGCCTGGACTGGCGGCTTCAACAGGTAGGAGGAGCAGGCATGCACTTATTACATACATTACATGCAAAATACATAATTGCCAAGTGTGATGTGAAGATCTTGGGACTTTGGAAAGATCTGCATGCAGCATCTCAGATAATCAGTCTGGTCCTTACTGAGAATTCCTCTCTTACAAAAGAGGGACAAAATGGATGAGTGTGACCGCTCCTTGTCCTACATATCTCTGATGTTAAGCCTTGGAGGGCTTAAGTCCAGAGTGGTGGAGTCTCCTTCTCTACTGTTTCACCCAGGACCTGGAAAATCACCTTCCACCTCCCCACCTCTTTGGGCACAAGGGAGGTATTTGTTCAGATTACATTGCCATTTATTCGTCTTTAAGAGAGGAAGGTGGCACTTTGCATATTAATAGATTGAAAGTGCACATCCATTTTCAGCGTTAAGTAGACCAAACAGTCAGGCGATATTTATAGTAAGTTCTCAACCTTACGGTAAGTTTTTATATTTGAAACATTTGGGTAACATAACCACTCAGCTTTTTAAGTGGTTGCCGTAGGAAGAAAGAGAAACATTTACATGCAGCGAAGGAGAACTAAAGCAAGTCTTGCTAGGTACTGTTCTGCATTATCTCAGGCACTTCAGTGTCAATGGGGAATTGGGCATGGCAGGCATCCAAGTGCTCAGCTTTTTACTACCAGCGATGTTCCCTCTAATGTTTTTCTCTTTGAGTGGAATTCATCAGATGTAAAATCTGAAGAGACATTATACCGTTCTGATTATCCTCCATTACTCTTGATCCATATGTGTTTTAATATTGCTGACCCCAAATGATCAGAATTCACAAATCACACTCCCTTAAGTGATATTGAGTTAGAACCCAGGAGATTTTAGGGAAAAAATGTAAATAAGAAAGAGCTTTTTTATTTCTTTCTGTTTTATGAGCTGTTAGTGTACATATGACTTACTATCATAAGGATTTGTCCGTAAAAGTTAGCTCTAGGTATTTCTCCTTGCCTTGCCTTTCACCTCCCTTTCCCTTCCCCTTTCATATCCCTTTTCTCTTCCCCTTCCTCTTTCTCTTTCCCATTTTCTCCTGTCCATTTTTTTTAATTTAATTTGTAATTGAAGCTGAGACTCTCAAAAATAATATGATCCTTGTCTCTAAGAAAAAATGTCACAAAACTGTTAATAAAAGCCAGAGCATTAGCAATACTGGAATTTACCCTTTTGGACAGGGTCCCCAGGCTGCTGTGTAGTTGCCCTTCTGATCATGGTGTTAGAGGAATGATGCTTCCTTTCTCTATTTATGGTTAAGTGAAACACAGAGTAAGAATGATTCCTGCCCCATTTTATGTTTTGACATTATGTACAGTGAAGGGAAAGAGTATGAGTTATTCTTGTGCCTGTCTTCGTTTATGCTTTTTAATGAGGGATGATAACTTTGTTCATAAAGTATGTTAAGCCTGTGAGATCAGTTTATGGTTCCCTGTAGGCCATGGGTTGACAATATGATTAAATCTGCTATAGGTATGCATATACATGTATAAATGATCACAAAAGGAATCCCTAGCTATTTAACATGACCTGTAAAAAAATGTTTTACTTTGTTTTATACTGTGGAGTCTAATGTGTACTCATTAATTTGAAGTGTGCTCACTTACGTGTCTACATATGAACGGGGTGTCAAATCTCTGTTACAAGTGTTGGAGATTTCTGAAGGAATTGCCTTAAGTAAACATTGGAGTACAGAGTCTTTTTAGGCCACTCAGTGTCCCAAGTCTATTTCAAAAAAAAAAAAAAAAAAAAAAAAAGCAGTAAGCTTGTGTTGTGCCTGCCTACCTTGCTTGGGTATCTGGGGTGCTCCTGTACGACTCCTAGGAGTGTCCCTGTCTGACCAGCACAGTCAGTGGGGCCAAGAGAACTGCTCAGCTGATGTGTGGGTGTCTGCTCTTGGGGCAGATGAATCCCTCTCCACACACAGCATAAAGATCAGTCTATACTTTTTTTTTTTTTTTTTTTTTTTTTTTTTTAAATAGAGGCGTCTGGCACATCTCTGGCACCCCAAGCAATCTGAGATAGCTACACTGGGCTGACAGGGCTGTTGTGAGGATCATGCCTTGAGGACATAGCATGGAGTAGTGGCTGGAGACAGGGTGGATACCTATAGAGCATCTCTCATGGGCCTACAGATCACTGTGTGGGAAATGAACAAATCTTTATATATTGTCTGGATTTCCATTGAGTATGTAGGGAACTAAGACTCCCAGCTCACAAAAAGATGGCTCAAACTGTCTTAATCTGTGAACAGAATCCTTCTTTGGTTGTCATACAGTAAGGTACAAATATGCAATTTAAAACTCACATAGATATTTCAACTGGTGGCATTTGCACTGAACACCTGCAGAGTATTTTTTGTTACCCACCTGCACAAAGGTGAGACATTCTTCTTCATGTAAAAAAAAAAGTCGAAGATAATGCTTGCATCTACAGAGAGTTTTGGCTTGGTTTCCATATTATTAGTTTTTGCCTTGGTATGCCTGTGTTGTTTTTTTTACTTCAGTGATGAATTTTGGAATTTGTATAGCACACTTTCAAAATTCCTAAATGTATCATTAGAGAAGCACACCAAATTATGGGTTTTCAATGGCAAGATGCATATCTGTCTCTTAGCATATGCATTTTATGTAAAACATGAAGATGCATCTAATTTACTCACTACTGTGTGACTTTTATATTAAGGTTTTGCTGTGAGAGTTTCAAAAATTGTTTTGAACCAGTGGCTCGTGTATGAAGGAGCAAAACAGCCAATACATTGCTGCTTTTTATTAAGGCTAATGCATGCTAATAAGTGCTAATGTCATTTTCAGATAGCAGTAGTAGTCTCCAATATAAGAACCAGTGCATCAGTCACAGGTAGGCAAGAGGTAGATACACCACTAAACTCAAATATCACAGACTAAAAAGGAAATAACCTGAAATATCTGGCTGTCCCCTTCTGCTACAGAAAGGCAATCCTAAGATACTACATTTAGACAAGTTTAAGTCTTTCTTGTACCAATGAAAGCAGTTACTTTACAGGATCCCGGGTGTGGCTGTGAAGGTCACTATATTTCTCGTAGAAATGTTCTAGTCATTTCTGTGTACATAGGAGAGATTTCATTCCACCTTGTAAGGATAAAACAGAGATCTCCCCTGACTAAACTGGAATCCCATAAGTTAAGTATAACTCTGAAAAAGGCGGAAGAGTGAAGGGATACTCTCTGAAGCCAGTCAGCCATAAAAAAAATATTGCAAAGGGTAGGAAAAAAATAATGTCAAGGATTCAGTTGTATAGATTCTCGTTAACTGAGAGAAAAACAGAATGCCAGGTTTTTCTCTGGATACCAGCAAAAATTTCCACCTGATTTTTGCTGAACAACAGAATTGCAACATTTTTACATGTTCTTTTCTTCTGGTTAAGACAGACAATCAGCTCTCACAAGAAATCACATTTATGGTGCCCCAGGTGAGAAGCAAACAACGCATAAATGCCATTCTCTCTTTCTGCTGTAATTCTGAGACTGCACCCCTCAGCAGACTGTGATAACAGCTGTCCACCCACAAATGCATAATCCTGTGATAAGGTTGGTGTGAAAAAGGTTGGTTAATTTGATTTGTTGCATAAGAGTGGCATACAATCTCAGGAATAGTCACAGGGTAACAGAAATCTCATAACAGACAAGGATTATTTTCTACATAGTCATTTCAACAGCGAGCAGAGCTAGGTTTCCTGTGCAGGGTTTGTTTTACTCTCAGAAATTAAATATTCTAGAAAACCAATGTCTTGGGCTACCCTGTGTAAGTATGATCCCTGGCCAAGCCATGCATCTTTCCAAAGTGAGCGTTTTGGTGTCTGGGGGCTGGTGCAATGGCTGCAGAAAGCTCTTGCAGCGCAGCTGACACAAACACTCCAAAAGCTGGGCTTGAGAACTGTTAAACACTAATCAAAGGAGCCATCACTGTCTTTATTCCTCTCTTTATTATTTCTAAAGTATTTGGAAGAAGACAGTTGATGTAAGCATTATTCAGCCCTTACTCAGCCTTGTTGCTACTTTTCTGTTCACTTTTAACCAGAGTACTATAAAAGCACAATCAACAAGAGATAGGATATTTTCTGTTCCTTAAAATCAGAAGCTTGCTGTGCTTTGCTAGTTTTGCTACCCATTAGCCAGAGGGAAATCTGATATTTTTCCTTTTCTGGTACATTGAAAAACGCCCCATCCAAGGAATTAGAGAAAGAAAATAGTGACTGAACACACAAAATAGACAGCAAGATGACAGCTGGATGATGGCAATAATATGTAATCTTGAGAATGAATTTTGTTCATTAAGCCTGCAGGGATCCTACATTCAGCCTCTGTAAAACAAGGTCCTTAAAAAATTGCACATAAAGACTAAAATGGCTATAATACCTCCTTTTGTAAGTGACAAAGTAATCACTTAAAAACATGAACCATGGCTCTGCAATGTGACTTGGGTCTGTGTGTGAGCAGGACCCAAAGATTTGAGCTCTTTTAAAAAATGATTGTCATCAGGAAGTTCTGGAGCAGAACTATGAGAATAAGAGAAGTTGTATCACTCTTTAAATCATACACAGGAGCAGCTGTGTTTTGGTGTCTGCTGTTATCAGCTTCATTCTTTATGCCACCCTTGTTTCAAAATCCTCTCATGAGCTGCCCTTTTCCCCTTTTATCATGTTTTTGTTTCTGAAGTGGAACTGGACACATTGAAATCTGCAGAAGACTTTTCTTTACTTTTCTGTTGGAAAGTGGTCATATTTGGTTCATCTTAGCAGCCCCAATAAAAATCTGGGCTTTCTTACATATCCAAAATGACTTCTTTCCCATAACCCTTCCTTCTCTCGTGCTGTCTTCCTGCCTTCTAATTTTACCATCTTCTTCACCAGTGGCAATGACAGTAGGTGCAAGCAGACACTCAAGGAACACAATAACTTCAGTAACAGATATTATTAGCTCTATTCTTGGTAGTACCAGCAGCTGTGTACTAAAGGCTTATGTATACACGAGAATACGATCAGCTAAACAACTGCTTTCACAAGCATAGACAAATGACTAGACAAATCTGAACACTCCTCTATTTATATTTAAGAGACTATTTTTTTAAATTATTATTATTTTTTATTTTTTAGATTTGTCAATAGATTATAGAAGCACATTGGTCAAATTAATCCTTCATGTAAGTTGTTGAGGCAACATTTTCTCACACATAAGCTACTTTTGCACAAATCAACAGCAGCTAGTAGCAAAAAATGAGTTGTATCTTTAATCCACACATGCAACAGTTAAAGGCTTCATTGCAAATGTGTATAGTAAGGAGGGACAAGCTTCAAGTAAGGTGGGTGATTATATTTACTACACAATGACCTGTTAATAGGTAGACTGACTTGGAGAAGGAAAAGCAAGTTAAGGTATGGGCAAAAATCAGTGAAGTCTGTGTAAACATCAATTAAACTTTGGAGGGTCTGAAGCAGTCTGCATGGGAGCTCTGACCTCTTCTGTTTCTGACCGAGACCAGGCTATTCTAATTAATGTGACTCTCCAGGGCCCTTCAACTGATGGTAAATTTTGTGCATGTACCCGATTACCATAAAGAGAAGCTCAGAAATTCAGATTGCAGGTGCTTCGCTATATGCTACTGAGGAATATTTTTTGTTTGCATGCAAGACATGAAGTCCCACAAAAGAGTTGCTCAGGCACTGCTTTGAAAATTCACTCCACACTAGTCAGCTCCTTTTTCATTCAGCCTTACTAAGACCGAGTGTGACCTTCTCTATATGTGATTTTATTTAAGCTATAAATTGCATACTTTGTAAGAGTATATTTTCTCATCATTTCCAAGAGTATTTAAATACACCATGGGCTTTTTCTTCATGCACTTTTGCTAGGAGGTGGTTGCATGTTGACACTTTTGCCTCAACAGCAGAGAAGTAAGTCTTATTAAAATTGATGGTTTCTACTACGTGACCTTTTCAAAAAGCGTTTTACATCTAACTTAAGATTCCAAAGCAATCGAAAACCTATTATTTATGCTACATTTCTGTTCCATTTAATTTTCTCACTCCTCTTCCCCCTAGAAACAATTAGAAACCAGACAGGTTTTTCTCTATCTTTGACGAAGAGACTACTTCTTAATGGCATGCAAACTGGACTTTTCTGAAACAACATCATATCCCTATACAGATGAAGATACAGGCAGTCAGTGACTAAATAATAAATCCAGGCTGCCTCCCCACTGGGAAAATTGGAAGTGTCAGATCATGAGTCCAGGCACTCTGGTGCAGTCAGCTGCTCTGCAGAAAGGGTGGTGGATCTGCAAGGGCATGATGCCACAGGACGCCTTGGAGACCTGTGCACGTGCTTTGAACCCAGAGGATGCCCTTGGTGAGAGGTGCAGGTCCTCAGCATCCAGCTCACACTTTTGTATGCAATTTCACCACAAATACATAAAACGTCCTTTGGCACTTGCCACCACAGTGGCTTTATCCCCATTTTCCGAGAAGAGGAAAAAATTCATAGACTAAAGATGAAGAATGGTGACACAAGGGTTAACATTGCTTGGATGTCATTTTAATTTTTTTTTCTTTTTTTTCCACAGATGCATTTCTAGTGCCATGCTGGGATGCTAACAGATGAAGCACGTCTGTTTCCATGTCCCTTAATATTTCAACCTTTTATCTTCTGGTCCAGTGAGAAAGTGGTGTAGAACTGAAATGCCACCCATACTGTGACAATTCAATTGTTGTTTTATATTTTTAAAATGTCCCGTTGTTCATGGAAATATGACACCACTAGAAAACCAATAGGAACTATCTGGAATTATTTATTTGCCTTAAACACCAGATTTTTAGCTTCAGCAAATTCATCTTTCCTTTGTAAATATTTGCTAGAGATGGGATCAGCTGGATTAAAATAATTGAGGAGTTAAAGTATCAGTACAGGAAAAACACTTTGTTATAAGCAGTACAAGGTCAAAAGGATGCCACACAAAAATATTTTTATTTTCCTTAGCTTTTTGTTGTATCTTTGAGTACAAACTGAGATTTGACACTAAAGGACATGCACTAATCCTGGCAGCTTGTGCCCTTATGTTTTTAAAGTATATCAGTGATGGATTTTGCTCTTTTGTGACTATTGAGGATTTTGCATTTCCATCTTAGCATTTAAAACACGTTTCCTGCAAGTGAGAAGGATGATGGAGAAACACTGCAGAAATGCTTCGGGTATATTGACCTTGAACTAAACATCTCTTGCTGGCAGCATAAGGCTGGTTACTGCTGCTTCTCATCCGGGGCTGGTGGAGCAACATGACGGAGAGCACTTGTTGGTAACAAAATATGAGCACCATACACATACATGACAAAACACATACAGATGTGGAAGAGATATTTGAATCAAACTCACCAGCTAACAAGAATAATTCCACATCATTTTCTGCACTATATAACATACAGTTTTGTATCAACAGTTCAAGAAAGGAAAATTGCTTTTTTTTTTTTATTCTTTTTCTAAAACAACCAATTTTGAAATTGCAGAGCAGGTAAATGCATTGTATAGTTTAAAAGAAATTTTCAAGTTAACTATACTTCTCAATAAAAAGGGACTTATATTTATTTCATAGGCTATTATTTCTAGAATTGCTAAATCCCTTACAGCTACATCACAGTAAGTAAAAACCAAGGAATTATTGATGTATGCTCTAATTAATCATTTTTCCTCCAGATTTGTGTGACCACCATCTATTCTAATAACAGAAGATGAAAAATAGGCATAATTCAAAACAATAGCTAAGTATAGACTGTGAATGAGTGGAGAAAAGCAGACAAAACCAAGCAGACAAGCAGTGGTAAAATGATTAATGATTTGTTCAAAAAACTCCATTGATTTAATAATTTGGGGATGAATGAGGTGTATTTTGGAAAGACCAATTAGCTGATGGCTAGGAGGAGATAACAGTGTGTGGAGTGCCCTTGCTGAGTTCATAAGGACAGCAGCATCTAAAGGTTAAAAATGGATGCATATGAACCTGCTAGGAAACAATTCAGCACCGAACACACATGAGGTCAAGTGTGAAAAGAGTTTCCTGCTTATTCCATTTTTTATCTCCAAGCAGAGAAGAAATCAATAATCCCATGTAGTGCACACTTCTGAATAAGAACTAACCACCCCATTCTGGGCCCATTCACATGAACTCCATGTATTAATAATAATAACAATATTAATAATAATTTAAAAGGGGGGGGGGAGGGGGATGTCTTTTTTCTCCATCACCATAAATTAGGGCCAGTAGCTTACTTCTTGGTGCTGCTTTAAATACAGCTTAGTTCATGCTCACTACACACCTGAGAGGGACTTCAGCAGACTCTACAAGCAATGCTGAAACATCCAAGAATGGGAGGAAGAATTTGCCCTAATTCAAAGAACAGCATTTTACCTTTCTCCTCTCCCTCTCTTTGCTGCTTTCTCTTTTTAAACAGGGGTGATTGCCTGTGGGAGCTGAGGCAGGGATTCACAAACCCCATTCCATCAGTCAGTCCTCTTTGGTACACCTGATTTTCTTTTCTCTGTTAGCAAACATTGATTTTCTTAGTTTTGTTTCTTTGGAGGTTTACTCTCCAAGGCTCTGCTTGCTCTCATTGTGCTGCTGCAGATCATCAATAACAGCATGAAAAACTCAGACAATAATGTGCGCTACTTACCTGCTGCTCTGGAGCTGAAGCACAAAAGCACAAAAGGAAGCAGAAGGAAGTTGCTCTGGTGGTTGATCCCTCCTTAAAACACTGCTCTTCTGTGATGCCAGCAGCAAAACTTTGCAGTGGTCGGGCTGTGGCTGAGCAGAGACCTCTGCCCAGCACTATGGCTGGCAGCATCCCTTTGGTTCACTGGCTTCTTGTGCATCTCCATCCAGTTTATCCATCCCTTGTAAAGTTTTAGGTGGGGACCATCTTTTCAACTGCTGTGTCACAGGGAAAAGAGTCCTGGAAAGAGTCCAGCAGAGGGCCACAAAGATGATATGGGGCCTGGAACATCTTCTTTATGAGGAAAGGCTGAGAGACCTGAATCTGTTCAGCCTGAAGAAAAGAAGACTGAGAGGGGATCTCCTCAATGTGTATAAATACCTGAGGTGTGGGAGACAGAGGGATTTGGCCAACCTCTTTTCAGTGGTTTGCAGGGACAGGACAAAGGGGTAATGGTCACAAGATGGAGCACAGGAAGATCCACACCAACATGCGAAAGGACTTCTTCACGGTGAAGGTGACGGAGCACTGGGACAGGCTGCCCAGGGAGGTTGTGGAGTCTCCTTCTCTGGAGATATTCAAGGCCTGTCTGTATGCCTACTGGGGTAGCCTGCTCTAAGGAACCTGCTTTGGCAGGGGGGTTGGAGCCGATGACCCTTTGAAGTCCCTTCCAACCCCTTCAATTCTGTGATTCTGTGATCCCAGACCTGAGGGTAGCCCTGCTGCCCCCCACAGCTTGCCCAGCTACAGAGGGAGCCCAAACTTCCCTGAGCAGCATTTTGGAAATGGCATTTCAACCCAGGAGATATCACATCTGAAGAGCCATCCACCCCCTCCTGTTGGACAGACTCGGCCTGACATAACCCCCGTGCAGTGCAGGGACATCTAATGTGCCCAAGTTCATATTCAGGCTTGGAAGCACAGCAGTTGAAAAGGCTGGCTTGGCCTCTCATTTTTCAGGCAGAATGTAAACTGCTCGAACTTCTATTTTTAATTGAATTTGTTCAGGATTTAGCTACTGCGGCTACAACAAAAGGCTTTTCCAGAACTGTCCTCTTCTGAGACTCGGAAATATTTGTCTAATTACCATCCTAAACATGTTCACAGCCACTTTCTACCCACTGGCTCTTGGACCAGTGACATTCATTACTCTGAATAACTGCTATTTTGCAGGCGGCAGCACAGGAGGCCTGGTAGGGAGCCCCCAAAACAAGACAGACTTGTGGGCATCCCAAATCCATTTTTCAAGGAACTCTTCAAGGATGGGGGAATGGCTGGGTGAGAGAGCTGCATGGGAGCCAGGCTCGCAGCTGGTGGGGAAAACTAGCAACAGTAGGAAAGATTTCTGGATGAAAACCAATAAATACATTATTATACAGGATTTTACATGCAGTGGGACCCAGTTAGCTTCACTTGGGAGTGAAAGACTGATTTTCCTTGGCCATTATCATGTCTCCCACACCTGATGTAAGATGGTTTCCAAGGGAAGAAAGAAAATCTCCAGGAAAAAGTTGATTCTTCATCTGCAGATTTAAATAACAGTAACTTAGCAAAAAAAAAGGAGAAAGGAAGAAAGGAAGAAAAAGGAAGACAGAAAGAGAGAGAGAAAGAGAAAGAGAAAGGAAGGAAGGAAGGAAGGAAGGAAGGAAGGAAGGAAGGAAGGAAGGAAGGAAGGAAGGAAGGAAGGAAGGAAGGAAGGAAGGAAGGAAGGAGGGAAAGGGAGAAAGCTTATCACTTCATCTTGTGTGCAAGAATTCTTAACTCAGCAAATTAGAAGCTAAATTCCCCCACAAGCACATTGCCTTCTCACTTGTCTTAATATATTCATCACTTCTTAGCTGATGGAAAAATCTGATTTCCATGCATGGCCAGAATACAGTTGTTGGGCTTCTGGAGAGATATTTTCTTCCTTTTCATGACGTGTGGCTAAACTAAGTCATCAGAGGCTTCCCTGGCACAAACAGTATTGAAACTAATGGTAACAACAATCTCTGATTTAATTGCCCCAGCCTAAGGATACCATCTTGTTCAGCTATCTCCAAAATTTAGCATAAGAATTCAAAATTAAGACACCATTTCTTATTATCACTCCCAGAGCTGTTGCTGCTCCTTCCAAACAACATAAACCTGGAGGTGCCTTCACAGATATGCCCTCCCCATCTTGGACTCGCAGTTTTTGTGTCCCATATTTCTGCTCATAGCATCTAATTTTGCCTGTATTTAACTACTTAACAAGTGGGTATTCTTCAACAGTTTTTCTACCTATACTCAGGCTAGTAAGTCAGCTCCCTCTCTCTGACCTGGAGGGTAAAATTGTTTCCATAGTTTTTCAGCTTTCCAAAGCACATCAATAAACTATTTTGAAGATTGTTTTACTAAGTTTGTATAAAGTGCAAACACTCACTTCTAGTTTTGTTTTTAAGAATGGTCTTCTCAGAGTTTACTGATGACTTTCAGATACTTGGGAGCATGTTATGCCTCTGGCAGACTTCCTGGGAAATTTACGAGTGCAACAAGCCTCCAGTTCTTCAGGGGACTTTGAATAAACTTATACATCAGCAAAACAAGAATGAGCAGCAAGCTGCTGCTGGTAGTCACGGACATTAGAAGACTGCCCAGGGACAGGAGGTTTAGGAAATTAATAACCTTTACACTTTAAGTTCTGCTTTTAAAATGTAGAGGAGATGAAATGGTTGTTTGTGGATATGAAATCAGATCAAAAAGACTGAGCAGAACTCTTGGAAAAATATTTATTTGTATGGGTCATTTATCAGCTTGGGCAAGGCAAGTGAGCTGGATAATAAATAGTTTTACTTAAGTGCATACAGCAAAGTTAAGAGGTGTTCATGTTGAAGGCTGACTCCTACCATTTCAGATTCATATGGCAGGACCTGTGGTGCCAGGACTTTGTCTTAGAGGAATGGACCACTTGAGCTGGAAGGCCAGTTTTAAGAACAGAGAAAATTTTATGCACATCTGAAGGCATGTCTCTTTCTGAAGTTCAGGAGCTGACTAATCTGTTATGTTTCAGGTTGCTGCATGTCACTGGTGGACATACTACAAGATGACCCATGCTGCTGGTGTATATTCTGCGTGCCAGATGGAGCCTGTGGCTGGACTTGCATAGTGGAGTCATACATCCATGTGGGCTCGTACGATAAGGGTCTGACTGTGGGCTGCTGCTTTATGGGGAAGGCAACATCACATTAGGCTGTTGTTGAGAGCTAGGGTCCGAGATGAACTTGTTTTGAACACAGGGCTGTGCCAAAGAACCCGGACACTTCTGTGTATGGAATGACATAGCAAGGAAGCCTGGAACACAGCAGGAGGCAGAGCCCTTGTGGCACAGTCACATGAAGTAGGAAGCAGCTAGTCAACCCTCCCACTTGGCAGTGGCACCTGGCAAGCCTGGTAAGAGGTGACCCCAAGACACCATGCTGCATCACGTTTAGTCCCATAAACCCCATTCTACAAAGGAGCAACACACAGCCATTATACAGACAGAGCCATATGCCTCCAGCCTCCCCTAAATTAAAACTTTTCCCAGCCTTGTCACTTTTCATAACACAGGAGCCAACAGGTACCACTGGGTTATGGGCATCTCCAGCACTGCTCTGTGGGGGAGGCCTCGGCAAGCACATTTCCAAATGTCCATGTACACCAGGATTTTCAAAAACACTCACTATCTGCTGGAGATGAGGCTCTCCATGCCCACAACAGTGTGGCCTCAGGCTTTTCTCCGCAAGACCTTAAAGATTCTAGACTCGAAAGTCCTTGAGGCAATAACTGCCTTTTTGTGCATATTTTTATAACACCAAGGAGACCTGAGCTTAGTGGAAGCCATCAAATGGAAAGCACTGCTTTGGTATGGCTCACTAATAAAGAACAAAGGACGACTCTTGGAGAGGAGGACTTCATCTGAAAACAAGAAGATACTAAAATAATTATTATTTGGAGCCCGGGAAACTTGGATTTGCAAAGTTGGGGGTCATTTTAAAGTAAACTTACTTTAAAGTTTGTTTTAACTGTTTTTTTTTTTCTTTCCTTTTTTTTTTTTTTTTTAATCATTCATCTCAGCAAAAGAACAGGTGGTCAGGGCTTTCATGTTTGGTAGTTCATATTGCATTTATGCTTACGTGCCCTGCAGTGCCCCACTTCAGAAGGAAACAGCACGGTAAAATAACAACAAAAAACAAGAAACGTAAGCCTGCTTTTATGTTGCATTGTTGTTTTGCCTATTGTTGCTAGCAGAGATTCACAGGAGAAGAGTAGCAATTAAAAACCGTTGGAGTGACTTCGGGTCATTTTTAATTATTTGTGACACTAGCAATGAAATGATAGTTCCAAGTCAGTGCAGCTAAGGCTTACCATCCCTGCAGAAACTCCTGCTAGCAGACTTCCAGCCATGTTATCACAGATCACAGAAATGGCACACTTTGCTGCTTCTGGGAAACTTAACACCCAAGGGGACACGATCAATGAAGGGGTGACTCAGACAATCGCATGTATGAAAGGAGAGGCAGCTTGGGCACCAAAGCAGGAGGCAGAACTGGACTCGGAGGGAATTACATGGTAATGATCTCTAGGACACACCAGATTTGAAGATGGTGGGGAAGGATGAACAAGGGTCCATATCTATTGATGGTGGCCTGGAGAGAGTTGCTGTACATAATGTACAAGGGAGATGTGAGACCTTCTGAGCCCAACCAAAGGCAAGGAGAGACTTCTCACTGCTCCTCTGGCCGATGATGAGCTATTCACACTCCAAATCACCAAACTGGCTTCTAAAAAATTGCAAAGCAAATTGTGAAAAGGGAAGGGAAAAAATGTTTCTGAAACCCAGAGGCCATGCATTCAGTTCCTGAATAGACCTTGTCAAAGGTCCCTGGGTGCAGTGTAGTACTTTTAGGCCATTTGCTTTATTTTTAGATCAGACAGGTTTCTACCGGTTTGACCCATTCTTTATTCTACCTGATCAAAGTTAAAAGGCAAAAAGCTTTTCCCCTTCATGCCACGCAATGTGAGAGCTTTTATTCACCACAGCACAACTAACAATATCAGAAAAGGGTTTTCTTCTACTTTGTAAAGTATCTAAATATATAAAAAATATACTTATGTTAAATATTGTCATTATATGGAATTGAAATAACAATAATGGAAGTAGAAAACAAATACTTCTAATAGGAACATATTGATCAACACTGACAGATCTTGCTTGTATTGCTTAATACTCCAAGAGCCTAACAAAAAGACACAAACACTATTAAAGGATTTTTTTCACTCAAGTATTTTAAAGTTTTCCTTGTAGCTGCTGCTGCAGATTTGACCATAAAAACAGAAGATTGACTATGCTGAGCCAAGCTAGGGATCCAATATCCTGTCTTTGGCAGAGAGCAATAACAGATGCTTAGAGAAAAAATGTAAGAAATAGTGCATTTATGGAGTGATCTTTCCCCTGGTATGCACTCGCCGTTTCCAGCAATAACCATTTAAGAGTTTCCCAAGCCGGCTGTGGCATCCAAACCATCACGTTTAATGAAGGAGTCTTCTCGCTGGGCTGTCACCAGGTTGTTGTAATTAGGTACCAGGTAATTCTGTGCCAGCTGGAGCTGGGCAGCATCCAGACAGCTCCCGAAAAGGGCTCTGAGGGACAGTCCCGGGGGCAAACTTCCCACCTGGCACCCTTCCTCCCACAAACAGGGGGCCTGCCACTCTTCTGTGTGCAGCCTCACAGCCACCAGCACAGCATCCCTCGGATTCACCCCTGTGCAGGCGCCCTGGTCAGCAGTGCTGTTCCTGGGGGTGAAGTGACAATTAAAAAAAAAAGAAAGAAACATGAGCACTTTCAGAAGCCCTCACGGTAACTTTTGCTGCTGAAAAGCTGTAATTTTGTGTATGTTTCAGGAAAAAAGAAGTTAAGCCTGTACACTCTTCCCCGTGGTTTACTGAAGTAGTTTCCCAGTAACTGAGCATCCTTCTTTATGAATGTTTCAAATGACTAAATGACTGAGTCCTCCCTTAGGTCTAGGACACTGCTTTCTAGAAGAAATTCAATAAATCCAATTTCAATAAATCCAAGTGTTCTTCTCCCCTCCCATTATTTTTCTCTCTGTGCTCAGACCTGCTAACAGCCTTGCTATATTTGCTTGTGAAAGTCCTCGCTACCCACTAAGGGTGTTATGGGTCCATTTAACCACCCACGTCCCAGAAATCCTCTAGGGGTGTTGGTCAGCTTTGATCTGAACACGGCATTGCTGGGTGCACTTGGACTATGCCCCTGTCCAAGTCCCCAGGAAAAAAAAGAGGTCCAAAAAAAAAAAGAGAAAAAAAAACAATGTCCCAAACAATTTACAAATATTTGTATTTTGGAGCCACGGACAAGCTGTATTTCATCTAAACAGCCTCTGGTCAGCCCCCATGGCAGTCTGTTACTGAGATGTGCCTTTTTAAATTCAGTTTTTCCACTAGCTTGGACACACTGTGCAAATCTAGGACAACACACCTCTCCACTCCTACTTTGTGTGATCCAGGATTTGTGAACTTGATCACATCTGGTGGCCGTTGTTGCAGTAAATTTGCAAACTCTCACTCAGTTATTAGCTAGAAGCCTTAGAGTCCTGCATTACAGCAAAAAATATATCCATATAGATACTGATGGGCCCAGTGCTTACAAACTGCGTTTTGGGGAATGTCTAATTGTTTCAAGTGCAAGAGCCAAACAAAGCTGACACAGATGGTGAGACCTTACTGGTCCCTCCTATCCCAGTCTCAAACAACAGGCTGGTTCGGCCTAAGCAAGAAGCCCAACTGCAATGGGGGTCACTGTGGTGAAGGGCTGGCTGTGTGATGGATGAAGTGTCTCAGACACCCCAGATGAGTTACTGCGCTGGATGCTGGTTGGTCACTAATGCAGCCTTGGGGGTTAGAAGCACATGAAGGGCAGAGCATTTGGAAATATAATTTACATGTAGGCAAGTGCTCAGTGTCATAGAATCATAGACAGGTTTGGGTTGGAAGGAACCTTAAACTAGTTCTAAGCCCCCTGCCATGGGCGGGGACACCTCCCACCAGAGCGGGTCGCCCAAAGCCCCATCCAGCCTGGCCTTGAGCACCTCCAGGGATGGGGCATCCACAGCTTCTCTGGGCAACCTGCTCCAGGGCCTCACCACCCTCAGAGTGAAGAATTTCTTCCTTATATCTAATCTAAACCTTTCTTCTTTTAGTTTAAAGCCACTCACCCTTGACTTGTCACTACACTCCCTGACTGAGACCCTCCCCAGCTTTTCTGTAGCCCCCTTTAGGTACTGGAAGGCTGCTGTAAAGTCTTCCTGGACCCTTCTCTTCTCCAGGCTGAACAATCCCAACTCGCTCAGCCTGTCTTCAAAGGAGAGATGCTCCAGCCCTCTGATCATCTTCCTGACCCTCCTCTGGACCCAACCTAACAGTTCCATGTCCATCTTGTGATGGGGGGCTCCAGAAATGAATGCAGTGCTCTAGGTGGGATCTCACGAGAGTAGCATAGAGAATAACCTCCCTTGGTCACAACCACCTGTGAAAATTTGCACAAAGGCAGACCATGGAAAATGGAAGGATTTGGAAGATCCTTCTTGGCCCTACCTTCAGGGCTAAGCAGTGAAAGCCACAGCGGGAAGCATACATGACAGCTACACAGGGAAGCTGTAAGCACTTTAGGTTAGGAAGCTGTCATATTAATGATTATTTATTTATTTATTTTTCTGCTGCTTATGTTTTTAACAACTCCTTCCACCCACTGCTCAACAGAGAGCACTTTATCAGAAACCAGCCTCCTCCTTTTTACACTACCACAAAATGTCCTGGACTTCTCTTCTGCAGTGCTTGTGAACTGCTCCTCACCTGCCTGGCCTTTCTTGACAGCAAGCTTGCAGAGCTTCGTCCAGGAGAGCACTTTTACCAAAGAGGCTGAAATAAAGCAGGGTTTCATTGTTCCAACTCTTGTTTTTATTAATGTCCTTGGCTTTGAAGCAGCCTGAGATACCATGCTACACCATCATTTGCAAGATATTTTTTTTTTCTCTCTGTGAGCTCTGAGGAATTCCTTCTCCCTTTGACTATTAATTTTACAGTGTACTATACACTCACTTGCAGGTGTTAGTAGAGATAATTTTTGTGCCAATTAAAGCTCTGATTTGGCACAGAGATCATACAGCTTTGCAAGCTGCTTTTCTCCTGCTTGGAGAATTTGTTTCCTTCTTATTTCTACACCTCAGCTTTGGGGACAGCTCTGTACTAAACAGTGGCACGACCTGGGCTGCTCAGCATGATTTTGTACGGAATCTGCTGGCGACACATCTGAGACCACCACTGTCCCTGATTTCTCAGCCTTGCTAAGCTGATGTGGTGAACCTGCTCTTCATACTGAGAGTGTCCTTGCTGCCCCGAGGCTCTACTGACTGCATGATTCCAAGTCTGTAGCAGCCTACTTGTAGTTATTAGCAGGATGATGACAGAAATTGCCAGAATTTACTCCCTTAATTCCTTCCCACCCAACTAAATGTTGGGGAAAGATGGAAAAGAGCAATGAAAGGATTTTACTTTGATTTGTGCCCCTGATAGCATTATCCCACTGCACACAGGAAAGAAAATCTCTCTCTCTTGCATCCCCTGTCTTAGCACACAGAAGCTGAGCAGTGCAAGAGACATTTAACCATGAAGCTAAATGCCATATGCAGTCACCGTAGTGAATGGCAACCATGCCCTCGCTGCAAGACAGCAGCAGTACGCTGTGTGCTCACAGGCTGTGTCAGTTCTCGAACATCACTTTGCAGTGCACATGCAGCGAATTTCAGATGTTGTGCATTGTGCAGTGGTGAATTTTTTTAACTAATTCATGTGCAGTTCGAGTCAGTTAATCCCTTGGTAAGACAGCTTACCTGGCAAATATTTCAACATGGCATAAAATCCTGTGGTTTGTGTTAGATGAATCCTTGAGGTAGAAGCCCCAAATAGCATAATTAGTAATGTCAAGCAAAGATGTGGGCACATAACCAAATGTGGGTGAACCACAGCTGATCAAATCAGTGCACACAGCTGAGTATGCATGTGGGCATGTGTGTAGCCAGCCTGAAACTGTGAAATAAATCACATTAGCTTCAAGGGCCCATTAAGGAGAGGCACCACAGGATCATTGCAGCCATAGGGAAACTTCACGCTGGCTTCAATGGACATTGCATATAACCCTGTGCTTTTTCATTCCCTTTCCCTCTTGATGTAAAAACTGTTATGAAAAAATAACACCATTCTCTGTTTTTCATGTTAAAGCACAGAAAGAAAGCAGTGCTTCAAAATGTTTCTCCAAATTATTAACTATTAGTCAACAAATGTCATCTGTAATGGTATTTCTCATCCAAACTGTATTGGGTTTATGTGGCAAGGTTTTGGTAGCAGAGGGGCTGCAGGGGTGGCCTCTGTGAGCAGAGCCCAGCAGCTGCCCCATATCAGATCAGAGCCAGCTCCAGATGGCTCCAAAAGGGGACCCACTGCTGGCCAGAGCCAAGACAATACGGGATATTGTTTGCACCTCTGGGAGAGTGGACTGAAGAAAGGGAAAACAACAACAACAAAATCCTGTTGTGTTACAGCAGCTGGGAGAGAGGAGTGAGAAGCAGCCCTGCAGCCCCCAGGTGAGTGCAGCAGGAGGGCAGGAGGTGCTCCAGGTAGGTAGCAGCAGTTCCCCTGTGGCCTGTGGAGAGGCCCCTGGTGGAGCAGGCTGTCCCCCTGCAGCCCATGGGTCCCACATGGAGCAGATCTCCATGCTGCAGCCCGTGGAGGAGCCCCTGCAGGAGCAGGCCTCGGGCTGGAGCTGCAGCCCATGGAGAGGAGCCCCCGCAGGAGCAGGGGGCCTGGGGGGAGCTGCCGCCCACCCGTGGGGGACCGTGCTGGGGCAGTTTGCTCCTGGGGGATGAAACCCATGGTACAGAGCTGTGTGGGAGCAGTTCTTGAAGAGCTGCTGCCTGTGGGCAACCCAGGGGCTGAGAGTGGCCATGAAGGAGAGGTGGAGATGAAGCGTCAGGGTCTGACCACAGCCCCCATTACCCGTTCCCTGGCACTCAGGGGGAGGAGGTAGGAGTGGGTGGATGGGGGGAAAGTATTTTTAATTCTCTTTTAGTTTCTCTCTGCTCTAGTCTGCTAGTGATAGGCAATAAATTATATTAATCTCCCTATGCTGAGTCTGTTTTGCCCATTACGATAATTGTTGAGTGATCTCCCTGCCCTTATCTCACCCCTTGAGCCCTTTCCATCGTATTTTCTCTCGCTTTCCCTTTGAGGAGGGGGAGTGAGAGAGGTTGTGGTGGAGTTCAGCTGCCCAGCTGGGTAAAACCACCACATAACCATAGCTTGTAAATGAACATATGCTTAGAGTCAAGGAAAAAAAAAAAAAAAGGACATTCAGACATGGAAATCAGACATCATAAAAAGCAGGTGTCACAGTTCAAATTATTGAGCATAATTTGTCTCAAAAAGAAAAAAAAAGAAAAAAGAAAAAAAAAGTGTATTTAATTTATGGCATAAGATTTCTGACATCCTTAGCTACTTGTTTCTTCAACTTGAGGTGCTAGATTTTGAAAATTATGTCACTCCTGAATTTTCCTTGGAGTCAAAATACGAAGATAAGCTCCACTTCAACTGACATGCAAATTTTGCAATCACTGGAGACAGAAAAAATTAAATGCTATTGCTAATGCAATCTTCTATTACAAATTCCTTGTATATCATATACAGGTGGGAATGCAAACGTCATTAAGTTTCTCAAAAAGTCATGCTTCCACAAAAAAAAAAATAAAAAAAATAAAAAAAATTCAGTATGTAACACAAGGTTAGTGAAAGATCCCTTTTATGTAATCATGCTGAAAATTCCTTGGCATTGTGATATCTAAATGCTGTGCAAAACAAAGATAAAATTTTGCCACAGAGATGATCAACCTACTGATTTTGAATGTGTGTGTCTGTGTACGCACATGCAGACAGGCCATGTAAAGCAGCGCTAGCCCTCTAGTGTTAGGAAAAAAAAAGCCTTCAAATTTGATGTAGTTCTGAGATACCTTAAAAGATGGCTCAGCTATTGAAAATTGTTGAAATAGCCTATCTTTGGCATTTCTGGCTGTCCAGCTCAGGAGCATTATAATGTTTGTTTAGAACTGTGTCTGACAGAACGTCTATTAAAATATATCTCTGCAGCTGGATTGGCTCAGAAAACCAGTTGTACAGATTGTACTAAGAGATTTTTCTACTGAAAAGCACTGAAAACCACTTCAAAGAAGAAAGACCTTATAAAAGCAACCCAAGCCCAAGCTAGTAGCATTTGTACAAACTGTTTCTGAACAGCAAATTAAGAAGGACCCTGGTGTCCCTGGCTCCAATGGCATGTGGCAAGAGCTGCACGGCCACACTGCATGGGGAAGAGCCCTGTCACATCCATAAAATGAATATCCCTGAGCCATGTTTGGTGTTTATATGGCCCTTGCAAGCAGCCATCACATATTCTTTGTGTGCTTTGTTCATTACAGTTGTCTGGAATAAGGCTAGGGACATGTCGCACTGACCATAGCGTGAAGTTGAGAGGATAATGCCACATAGCGTGTGCCATGGAAAGGGGCTTCTAGGAATGCCTGGGAGCACAAAGCTGCTCATGTCCTATCTGAGGGCTGTGCAAGGCAGAGGGAGCAACACACAGCATGATCTCATTCAGAATGTCTCCTGGGGGTGGGGGGGGAGGTGTTCCCAGAGGGAATTACCTAAACTGCCCAGCAATGCCTTGGAGCAACGAGGCTAGGGTGGCCTGACACAGAGCTGGAGCTGAGCTTAGCCAGAGACCCAAAGAAAGATTTCCTCTGTACAAAGAATTTACAACCATATAATTAAAGGTGAGGCTTTTAAAACCAGTTAAGATAGCTGATACATAGACCTGTGGGAGCACTCTTGCTGTTAGAATAAAACCAAGGTTATTTGGGTTTTAACAAAGATCAATAGAAAAAAAAAATCTTTAAAGTGAAATAAGCATTTCCATGGGTATGCAAACTGATTTAGTGAAATCAATTTGCTACAACAGGTTAAGTTTAAGCTGGTGCAACTTCCTCATGTAGATAAGCCCTTATAGATATACTTTGAATTGAAGTATGCATACGAAACTGAAATACATTTATAGACCAAGGTCAGAGATGCGTTCTTGCTGTTGCTGATCCAATTAAGATGAAGGTTTTGATATTTGGCTTTTAAAACCAGGAGTACTTGGCAGGCCTTAGGAGTCGATGCAACTGGGTGAAGGATTAAACTGGCAAAGTTCAGGGCATCGTACTTCCTGGTGGGAGAAGAGCTGGACCTGGTTACAAGAAGCCATGTGTAAGAACTTCTTACTCACAGCAGCTAAAACCATTCATGGGATCATGCCCCTAGGAGCATCCACAGCACAAGAGTGGATTACACGCACACTTAACATCACAGATCTAAAAGTTCTGGCAGAAAAGCTCAGGTGAGCCTCACTGCACCCATTGCCTGCTCTTGGCTACCCAAGCACCACAGTGCTGGAGGTTTCCCTTCCATGGTGGAGCAGTCAGCTGGACCCTGCATCTGCTCACCTTCTGTGGCCAGCATTTGGCAAAATCACTTCCAGCAAATAAAACAAAATGTTTTTTCTTTCTTTCTTTCTTTCTTTCTTTCTTTCTTTCTTTCTTTCTTTCTTTCTTTCTTTCTTTCTTTCTTTCTTTCTTTCTTTCTTTCTTTCTTTCTTTCTTTCTTTCCTTCCTTCCTTCCTTCCTTCCTTCCTTCCTTCCTTCCTTCCTTCCTTCCTTCCTTCCTTCCTTCCTTCCTTCCTTCCTTCCTTCCTTCCTTCCTTCCTTCTTTCCTTCTTTCCTTCTTTCCTTCTTTCTTTCCTTCTTTCTTTCCTTCTTTCTTTCCTTCTTTTTCTTCCCTCCCTCCCTCCCTTCCTTCCTTCCTTCCTTCCTTCCTTCCTTCCTTCCTTCCTTCCTTCCTTCCTTCCTTCCTTCCTTCCTTCCTTCCTTCCTTCCTTCCTTCCTTCCTTTTTCTTTCTTTCTGCGACATACTGATAACAAAGGCAGTGATCCTCTTTTTCTACTGTCAGTTTTCCATATGACATTATTCTTATGCCAGACACGAAAAATTATAGGAAAAAGGAAACTTTTTCCTCATGGAAATATCTGAGTGAGTTTTTGTGCATGATAACTACTCATGTGGGAAAGCAGTTTTTGGTTGAACAAAATACTGAAAATTTTAAGTCAGAAACAGCAAATAGGTTCCAGTGACGTTTTCAGCTAAAAACAAAACAAAAAAATCAAAACCTCTTCATTTTGAAACTCAAGTGCATTTGAGAAATTAATAAATCAAGGAAACAGTAAAAGCTTTCTAAAAATATATATTTTTTCTTTATTCTTAGCTTGGCCAGAGCAACTGAGAAGCTTGTCTTTAAGTAGAGACATAGATTTATTTTTTTTCTTTCAAATACCTGCTAAAAAAAAAAAAAAGAGTACCTCTATTTTATTTTCCTTTCTTCTGTTTACACGTGCAGTAAACAAACTCCCCAGGCAGTTTGAATTTAGAAATTCCCAGAGGTGAAAGTGCCTGACCTGTAGAACATGTAGTACTTTGGAATGGGTGCTGAGACAAAAAAAAACCAAGACTGATTATCCATATAAACTAGCATCTCATACAACCTTATAATGAAATCATAACTATGTTGAATTCCCCATTTCTTGGGAGCACATACTGAGAATGCAGAACATGCCACTGCACTGTCTGCCTTACATGCAACTGGGGAGTGAAACTTAAAAGAAAACCAAAATACAGGGCTTGGGGGAGGATGCAGCATCCAGCTTCTCTGCCAATGAAGTCAAGGACTAACTTTCTTCTCTTACCTTCAAGGATGAACATACCTCTAAGTTACATGGAGAATCCCATCCCAGTGACTTTCATCATAGGGATGACCCAGAGCCATCCTGCCCAAGTCTTTGTCTAGGACTCAGTTATCTGGTATAAACCAGTTTGTTTCCAACCTCAGCAAAAGATTTCCTGATACAAAGCAATGCCTACTGAGACTCTGGAGGCTTGTGCCAGTTATGGATTGATTTCAGAAGGAAGAAAAGACTAATGTCAACAGCTCTTCAGGCTGACAGATGTTTTTGCCTTTTCTACCTATACTTAGACATTTTTTGCCCTTCCACTAAGCTATCATTTTATGAAATACAATTTTGTAGGTGCCCAAGTAGTTTGCCCAAATTCCCTAGTGCAGGTATGCAAGGCAGATAAATGCACGAAGCCAGTAATGGTGCTGAGACACTTATCTGAGAAAGGAACCTGTGGAAGGGGGCTAAAATGCCACTGCCTGTACACTTAGCTCGCTGATGGGTTAATAACTCGGTGCTTAGAGGTTCGTCATTGAGAACAATGGGCAACAGCTGCTAATGGGGTCCGACACTAGCACCCTTGGGAAGAAGAGGAAGGTTAATTGAATTCTAGTGAGGCTTCCTTTGTATTGCAGAGCAATTGAAGAAAGCAGGGCAGCCAACTTCCCAGCATCATCAGCAAGTTCATCCTTGGTGTGATTAAAATGCCTGCAGTAGAAGGGATGGATTAAGCCTTCTAAAACTAAAGTCAGTGAGACTGAGATAATGATATTGGAAACGTTGACTGACAACTCAGGCCAGAGTTTATTTTCATGTGTGGAAATGCTGTGGGAGGAGAAGAGCGGGCATTCTGGATGGGAGGCTTAGCACAGATCTTGCTTGCTGGGGCTCCAAATGTACTGTTACAACAGTGCGAGCTCTTTTCCTGCTTTGGTTATTCATGGACATCCTTATCTGCACAATAACAAGAGCAGTGGGCATGTTGTGAATAACAGAAGAGAACAAAAAAGATTATTTTTACAAAGTCACTCACTTGCTTTTGGCATCCAAAGCTCTGTCTTCTCAGAAGCTGTGATACTAGTCTTCGAATGTAGACAACACTGAACGTAATGTTATTTGGAAGATATTTAAATCTGATTGGTCCTGATTAGTTAAAACAATGATGGTATTTTAGCTTGCCAGATAAAGTGCACTTTATGTTTTTAGCTCTTAATTCAGTTGGATATCATCCAGTAGCAAATGGTTTCAAGTTATTAATTTCTTAGTTCTAAATGTGATTGTCTGAAAAAGGACCTGACTTTGGAACGTTATTAAGATACAAGTCTGCTGCGTGTTCTCAGACTTCCCACATTTTCCTTTGAGTAGTGACAACATGCACTACTCATTTTGCCCCAACCAAGCCACCAACACTTTTACAACTTGCTTCCTATGGAAGAGAGCTCTCCTTGGGACGAAAAGAGGTCTAAACACTTTATTCTTTTTATTTTTATGGGATAACGCTGCATTTAATGCTATGAGCCAAGAGCGCTGCAGGTAGTGATATTCCCCTGGCAATTTTTTGTTTACCTTTGTCTAGGATCTGTTCTTGTTTGAACATTTCTCCAGGGCTGTCTGGACTGACTCTAATTTCCTAATGCAGTATTATTCCCTCCTTGTCTCTCTTCCATTGTTTGTGCATGTTGTTTTGAACTTTGCTTCTTCACCTTCATGTGCAAATGTGCAGTGGTTGCTCTGTGGTAAAGCAGGAGGTTATTAGTTCCTCTAGTTATGCCAGGGGTGCCATCCTAAGAAGATTTTCACCCTAATCTAGTCCCCTGGGTGCTCTGGTGTATATTATTTTCATGTCTATGTAATTGCATTTCACTTCCTATATTTTTACAAAAGCAAAGTGAGGGAGGCAGCAGGTGAGCACTGCTTTCTTAGAACCAGATTGCAGGTTAAATGAATGGTCCAGGGACCTCCAGTGTTTTGTAAAATGTTTGAAGGCAGCCTATAAAACCATCACAACCTTTCCACCACAAACTTACTCATCATACACACACACACAAGCATGTTCACATCTTGGAGCTAAACAAAGAAAAAGAGTTAAACAGAAATAAAAAATGAACAATCCGATATAGTCCCATTTTCTGAATGAGAAACCCTGTGGCAGTACTGCTGAGGTCAGTCACTGAAAGTCCCTCTAAAAAAAAAACAAAGGCCTTCCAATTACAGGAATTTGAAAGCATCGCTTTAAGTGATCCTCTACAAACCACACACCTAGCCACTATGCAGCATTATCACAGATGAGCTAGATTTAGCAAATGCAGTTAGAATGAAAGCCAGGGGGAAGAATATTGCTTAAAGCAACTCACTTTTATTGACAGAGTACTGTAAGGCAAGGAAAAAATGTCTGCCAGATTTTTTAAAAAGAAGATTTGCAGCAAGAATGGTTCAGAAAGATCTGCAGTTCAATATATTATTGAAATTTCAAAGATACCGTCTTTTATAAATCCAATATTTATCTTATTGTCATATATACAAAAGCTGAACTTAAAGAAGCACAGAATAGAACACAAAATCATGGATTTCCATATGAGGTTTTGTTGATGGTTCATAATCTAGCCAGTAAACAAGAGAATGCACAGATTCTGTTACATATATAGAATCGACTAGATTTAAACTTAAATATATCCCAAAGCAAATAAAGTAACCACAAAATACAGATGTGTGCAATGTGACATTTTTTGGAAAAAAAAATATAAATCTAAACAATGTTCAACCGGATACCGAGAACAAAACACTGATAGATGCCAAGAAAATTGTATTTTATGGCCAAAGCTAATTTTGCATTTACAGTGAAGGCATCTGTGAAAACAATTCTGTATTCTGACCACCCTACATTAATATTTTGGCCAGAAAACATCACAAAGCACTGTCTTTTGTCAGCTTTTTAAAGGATATATATTTTAAGTGGCGATATACATTAGCTGTGAGCCTCTTTCAAGATCTCACATCAGACCATGTTAGAGCAACCTATCATTTCCATAGGAAACAATGGTAATGAAAAGTCCCATCTACGCTAAAAAACCCAGTCAGTGGCCAAGCTATAAAATGTACAGTCTCTCAGTTCTTCCTCAAAGGAAGGGCAAATTTTAGCCCACATTTCTAGACACCCTAAATTCTGAGACTAATGGACTGTGTGCAATACTGCTCTCCTGTATTGTGTTGCTTTTCTTCTCCACCTCCATGTCTGTATAGCATTGGCCTTTCACTGGAAAAACTTATGAAAGGGACAGCTGCTTTTTCACCAGCGATAATTTAGCACTATTGGTGCTTCATAAAATAAAAGAATGCTAACATGTAAGAATATTAAATATCAGGGTAAAAGGGACAAAGATACCTAACCACAGTACTATGTCATGCTTCAGCAGTGCACAGCTAACAGCATGAGTAGTATCATGGTTAAGTAAAATTCACTTCTACCTATACAGACAAAACTAAACCATATTTTAAAAGCCATACAACACTGCTCTTTAAAGAGAACCCCCAACATGCTAATTTCTATTGCACAGACAAGAACAAAGTTATCTTATGGCTACACAAGGAAATGGGACCCAACTAACAGGAGAATAATGACATACATGACCAGCGTAATACATATATGTAACCAGCATAATCTGAAAATGTAGCATAAATCATGTTTTTTCAAATGGAAGTCTTCTGACGGATGATTAAATGCACAGTTTTCATGTCTTTTTTTTTTTTTTTTTTTTTTTGCTTTTTTTCTGTATGAAAATCAAGCTCTTCGCATAATTAAACAAAACCCAAATATATTTACATTTTAAAAGCCAATCCTTCACCATCTGATTTTAAAATGAATTATCTTGTATCTTGCATATTTTAAAAAAAGGTCCAGAAAAAGCTTAGATTTGTAATTCAGAATCTGTACTTTGTAAAAATACTTCCCTTTAACATGAAGTCAGTGCTGACCTCTTCAGGTCATTTGTGAATAATAAAATCTTTCTAAAGAAATCTTAATAAATAAGAGCTGAAAGAAAACACAAGAAGAAGAAATATATTACCTTTGTATTGTAAAGTGTTGCAATTTTAAAGTACAGTATAGGTTGAAGAAAAACACAGATGCGTATATCAAAATGCATTTCCATTATGTACTTGCAGAACATGAAATCTTTCAAAGCTCTGTAAAGGCAATACAGTCTCTCTGGCTTTATTAGTAGTGCTATTGTATACAGATTTCTTAAAGTACAGTTAATACCTATAGAAGTGAACTCTAACATATAAGTATGTGCTATGTTTCATATGGCAGAAGGATAAGCAATTGAAAGATTTTATGACACTGATTTTAAATAAATCATACATCACTTACAGTGTGTTCAATTCTAAACATAGAAAATTAGATTGTGTTTGAAGTGGTTGTTGTTGCAATCTTACATAAATCTTTCTCAGATATCAAGTAGGTCCTCTCCACTTTCATCGCTCTCCACAGTTAATTGTCTTGTCCACCACTTCTTGACTTCTGATCCACAAGATGCCGCATCAGACATGGGATTCATTTTGCATACAACAGATTTCATAGTTGAACGTCCACCAAAGCGAAGGTTGACTGAAGACACGGAATGGCTTATTGGTTTGGGGGCTATGAAAGTAAACAGAAGGCTCTGTATTAGAGTACATTTGCTTCTTGAACGTTTCTGCTTAGAATTCAGGTGTACAGAACTAGCTGGACTGGGGTAGCTTTGAAGTGGTTTAGTGCAGAAACAGAAGGACTCTACCCCAATGATTTTTTCAGCTCCAGCTGCTCCCCCTGCTCCCACTCATCTGCTGGTAGAGCAGTTTAACTAAGCAATGCCTGATTTCCTTTTGCTGGGATAGCTGAAGCAATAGGTCTCTTCTTACCTGGCTGATTGTAAACTAAATGATTTAGGTAGTACTTACTTGAGCTGATGTACTGGAAAAATGGTGAAAGTGTTACCACTTCAACCAGAAAAACGGAGGAAAAGAGCATTTCTATGCCTAGAAAGCGATACTTGACAACGACCTTGGAGTAGAAACCAGTGCAAGGTGCTGGCATGGCTTTTGGAAAGCAGTAAACCAAATGTAAGTATATGAAAACCACAATTGATATTAATGATGTTATTCACAATCTTTGTTGGACTGGGAACAGAGTACTTACCACATGCCAGACTTTACTGTGCATGGGGGTGTCCCTCATTTGCTGTCCGGCATCGAACAGTCAGGATTCATGTGGTCAAGAGCAGTGCTAAGAAAGGAAACCCTGAACTCCTCATTCTTACTTGGAAAATGTATCCAGCTGTCTATAGCCCAATGATCCCTCCTTAGCATGTTCCCTATTTTACTCTTCCTCTCTGTTTTTCTCAGTGACACTTAAATGGAAAATGTGGACTGAAAGCTCTCTAGTAAGCTGTTCCATTTCTTGGACAAGTACTCTGGTCACTAAAGTAGGGTTAATGGTATTCAGTGCATGATCACCTCTCTGACTTTATACATGGCACCTTATACACTACATACACAACATAGTTACCTCTAAAGTGGACAGAATCATCTAGGTTGGAAGAGACCCACAAGACCACCTAGTCCAATCTCTGACCTAACACTAACAGTCCTCCACTATACCATATCCCTAAGCTCTACATCAAAACGTCTTTTAAAGACCTCCAGGGATGGTGATTCAGCCACTTCCCTGGGCAGCCTATTCCAATGCCTAACAACCCTTTTGGTAAAGAAGTTTTTCCTAATATCCAACCTAAACCTCCCCTGGTGCAACTTTAGCCCATTCCCCCACGTCCTATCACCGGGCATGTGGGAGAATAGACTAATCCCCACCTCACTACAGCCTCCTTTAAGGTGCCATATTCCAAACTTTCAGAATTGGCAGAAAGGGGAGAGATTGCTGTATTTCAGCACAGATGAGGGTTGAAAAAGTCTGATGTGAATGCAAGCTACAGACAGGAGGTAGAACTGTGAATTATGAAGCCTCTCCCTTGGTGTTTGCTCTATGTTAGTCTAATGCTTTATACTTTTTTATGGTCTTATTACTGTACAGCAGTAATTTGGCACATGGAAACTCTACTGAAACACTTTTTTTACTTACCTGATGGCAAACGCCATTGTCCAAATTTCCGCTGAGGTTTCCCAGCATCTGCAGAGTCTTGTCGATAGCCACCTCTGTCAGAAAGCGTTGGGCTAAGGAGCTGCTGCTGGCTACTTGTCTGAACAGAGAAACAAGAACCTCAGGTAAAGTTCTGCATCACATGGGGATAATCCCAAGAAAGGCTATCTAACCTTTCTAGTCTACTTCCAAGTTTGTACACAAATCCAAACAAAATATATTACCATTTGTTAAGGCAATATAGTTTCTACTCTTTACTGCCCCAAAAATCCACAACTGATATGAAAATAAAGACCATTTGGGCTCAATTCCATTATGCAGTTGCATTGAAGGGTACAAAATTGTTCTCAGCCTTCTACACTAGATTACCTTCTTCATTTCCTACTCTGGAAAAGCTCAGGAATCCTACTCACAGGACCCAGCATGCCCAGTGCTATCACTCCCAGTGTGAAAACAACTTGAGAATTCTGGAACAGGTAAACTTCATGTCCCTGAGCCTGTACACAGCTCATGCTAGTGCTGGAAGTTGGTGCTGAGTATCATACAGCTGAGTTCACCCTACATAGTGCTAGCAAGGCAGCTAAATAAGCTGGGGTATTCCTGCCATAGGTCATCTTGTCTTTACATCTAAAGGCAAAGAGGAAAAGCAAAATAAAATATTGCTTTCAACTTTTCCAGGGAAAATGATATTTAAAAGAACAAATAAGAAACACGGAATTTTATTTTATTTTTTAATTTGCTCTGAGTGCTGATAGTCTCCCAGTTAACATACCTCTGGCTGCGCACTGTTATCTTGATTAATAGCATTCATATCTTCGCTTGGCTGTGTTGTCTCAATGCTGGGAGGATTCAGAAATCGGCTCAACTCCTGCTGTTGACTCTCTCGTAGACTATGGATAATGCTGCACGACTGCTGTTGTTTCTATCAAGGTACAATATGTGATGAAAATAATGTGTATCTCATTGGTGTATCTCAGTGTTTGATTATTTAAAATCAAAACAAAACAAAAATAAACCCACGAACTTTTAAATATTTAACCAAATAGTGAGTGCCAAATGTGGATTCCAGGTGCATCAATAAAGCCACATGTATCAGATGGCCGTTATTTAAATAAAGTGACTACCAGCACATCTAGCCTTTATGTATAAACTGAAGGCTAGGACTTATAAACTACATTAAGTGGAAGACAAATTGCTCATAAAAACCTAGAGGTTAAAAATACACAAAGTTTTTAATTCATATGCTAACTTCTCTGCAAAAGAAGAAACAAGGAAATTGCTAGAGATACCATAAGATTTACATGAATGCAATGAAAAAAATCTGATTGTTTTCATGGACTTTGGAACAGACTTCCAAAAACAATGAATAAAACAGTAGAGGAAACCTTGGGACTGAGTATAGAATTACAGTACAAATAGAAAAACAAAACCACTACTATTATAATCATACAATCTAATTTGCTTTTAAATTAAAATAAACAGCCCTTAGGAAGGGTTTCACTTGCCTGGGTAGTTTTCACAAGCTCCCTCTTTAAAGACTAACAAGAGAATTTGAAAATACATCTTAACTTCCATAATTATATTCAGTTTATAAAGGGTTCATATAATGTGAAATGATCTGAACTGTATTAAGAGAATGAAATGAACAGCATATTTAACACAGTGTAATTCAATATCATAATGAAATGAACATCTGAGTTGAACAAACCCAGAACTGAGAGCTGAGATTAAATTTACTGTCATTGCTATTACGGAGATGGAACCAAAATGAAACTATTTATCTGAATATGCCTTGAACGCTCATGTTTCAGCTTGAATCTGCATTACATTCATATCGCCCAGTTATACTTTTTATAAATTTGCAAACAGGAAAGGCGAGATCCCATGATCACAGATGTTTATAGAAAACCTCCACACAACAAATAAGCCTTTATAAAAATAAAAAATAACAAAACCTGGACTCAGCCTTACAGCCACTGAAAAATCACTCATTAAGATAGCCAGGATAAAACTTTTTATATAAAGGATGAATTGTTTTTTGAAGAAAAGAGGAGAATAATTGCAAAGGCCAATTCAAATTTCCTGAAAATATTTAATACAAATTTCTTCCAAGACAAAGTTTGATCAGCAAATACTGAAGTTATGCTGAGCAAAGCCAAAAATGTTTCTGACAATCAGCAGCACTGTGTAAAGAGAATACAGAAGCACTGGCTGTATCTGTGCTAGTGAATTAAACAGACTGAGATTTCCTGCAGTGCTGAAGCCAAGCGGCAGGCCTTGCATGATCTGGCTGACCTCCTCTACAAGAAAGCTTCAAATTCACTGCTGACTGGGAACAGTCCCCACTCTATTTTCCCTGAACTGTGCCTCCTGTAGCAGTGATCTGGAAGGCAGCAGTCTGTGAGAGCAGGAACTTGCATGGACCAAAATCGGGCCAAGGAACATGAGTATGGGTGATCCCTTGCCAGTCCTGGGCCAGTGACCTGGCCCTAGTTATCTACTGGCATAGACATGGCTACTGTGGGCCATGGTTTGTAGACCTGGTTTGCATGTACACATTGCTCATTTGCACACAATTAATTTCAAGACTCATTCCAACTATGAATCTTGATACAGATTCCATTTGAAGAGTCATATGCTGGTAGCTATTAGTGGTATCTTGTGTCAACAGAGGCAAGGAAATAACACAATTGTGTTTAGAGGCAGGACTAGGCTTAAGAGTTTTCATCAAATTACATTGTTTTTCCTTTATTCCTTTGACTTTGGTCTTTGCACATACATCTTCCTGATGTATTGAAAAGACAGATATATTTTTGTCAGGAAGACAGCTTTTTGCCTTCAAAAGATGATTATTTTTATAATGCTTTGAATTGATCTGTTGACATTTTTTTTTTTGCTGAGTTAGCAACTGCTACATTCTTTTTCATATAAATATTATTGTGGCTCCAGAATAAATTAAGCATTGTGACAGCAAATTCCAGCTTTGTTGCAATTTACTGCAGCCATTTAGAATCTGTTTTAGCTTGACTTACTGCTCTAATTCGCTTTAAGCACTTCTTCAGCCACATACGTATGGTCTGTTTGGCTACCTCCTCCTCTATGGTATATTCCAGTTGCTCCCTAGCAAGCAGCTCTTCCAGTTGAAGACTTTTTCTGATATCCACAGACCTATATGAAAGCATGCTGGAAGAAACATACATATTGTCTTTTTTAAATGCTGATATACAGCTAATTGAATTTAGAAAATCAAAACTCATAATTAATGAAGAAAAAAAAATATGCAATTTTGGCACATGCACTGAATTCATATCTGAAGCTAAAAAATGCTAAGATGATTCTAGAAGAGACTTTTGGTGCTTGAAACAAATGAAGAGCCTAGCAGCTATATTAACAATCCAACAAAGGTGTTTCACTGAACTGTAAGCAACTAGGACATTTGTAGATTTGGTGTTTTTTTCTTTTTTCTTTTTTTTTTTTTGATAATTTTTTACATTTAGATAATTCTGTGATTCTGTAATGTTTTCATTTCTATTTTATTTCTAGTCAGATACACTGTCTGGGTACTTCATGTGTTAGAACAACTTTGCATTTCTTGGGATTCAAGGTCAATATAAGACTGCGGGTTAAGACAATTTGTCTCAGACAAAAATGTTAAAATCACTTACAGCTGATTCCCTAAGACCCATGTTTTCCATCATAAATATTTTTTTCAGGAAAAAAAGGAAATCCAATTTTTGTATTACATTTTAAATGGTAGTGCCTCTGTGGCTATTGATCTTGCCTTTTCTCAAGATTAATGAATACCTTTTAGCCTGGCAAGAAATACAGGACATTATATGATTTCTACAAATGTAGAGAAAATCTCATAGTACCTCAGCACATCATGGAAAGTGACATCACCACCATTATGCAGCCGTTCCATTTCGTAGCACATGTGCTTGAACAACAGCTTGTCCTTGTCAAGATCCACCTCCAGCCTGCCACGCAGAAGCCTCAGCAGAAATTTAACTCGGAAGGTAGGAATTACTCCCTGGGTAAAATTGCATAATAGCCGGTATATTATTACAGTGATCTAACAACCAACTCAGGCATTCAACTTGATCGGTGAGAGAAATACTATTTCTCCAAAGATTCCATGTCAAACCTTGCAGCCAGCTCTTCAGCACATGCACATCACTTGTAGTTCATGGAACTTTGCTGTTATTTGACTGATACATAATGAGAATCTGTGCTGTTCATTTTGTCAGAAATTTTCAGAAATTGCTTTGGGGATTTAGTTTCCCCATTTGCATTTATCTGAAATGAGTTATAACACCCAAAAAGCTGCCTTTGAAAAACTGAAATTAAATTACAGTTTAAACATTCACAGCCTGGCCTATACCTAGCTGTAAAACTCTCCCTTTCTGTGTGAATTTTTGGACAGGACAACGTTTGTAGTTCACTGTCTTTTCATAGGTCTTCTGCTCTAAGATTCAACCTAGCCTAACTGGAAGCATTTTTGCTGTTGTTGTATTGCTGTTCCACATCACAGAGAGATACTGTCAGTTCTGGGCATGACAGATGCACAACTCTCCATCTCCATCAGAATGGACTGCAGCTTCCAACACCACCACAGCCACCTGCCACCTGCAGACAACCAACTTCTGTCACCGTATATTCATAACTTAGTGATGTCATGAATCATTCAGGTGAGGATTTAGTTCAAATGGGTATCAGAATTTCTGAATAGCTCAGACTCTCAGATGCTTTTCTCATCCCAGAATCCCTGAATAATTGAGATTAGAAGATACCTCTGGAATTTATTTTGTCCTGCCCACTGCTTAGGTGCGGCCACCTAGAGCCAGTTGCCTAGTACCGGGTCCAAATGGATTTTTGAAGATCTCTGAGGAGGAGACCCTATAACTTGTTGGGGCAACCTGTGCCAGTGCTCCATCACCCACACAGCAAAGAAGCGCAGCCTGATATGTTCTGAGGGAGCTCATTTGTGCTTGTTGCTTCTTGTCCTGTCACCGGACACCACTGAAAATAGCCTGGCTTCTTTGCACCTCTCCCCTTTAGGTATTTTAGACATTGGTCAGATCCTCCTGAGCCTTCTCTTCTTCAGGCTGAATAGTCCCAGCTCTCTCAGTCTCTCCTCAAATAAGAGATGCTTCGGTCCTTTAATCATCTTTGTGGCCCTTTTCTGGACTTCCTCCAATAGCTCCTTCTCTGTCTTGTACTGGGAAGCACATCAGTGAATGCAGTTGTACTGGGTCTGGCTGGGATGGTGTTAACTTTCCCTGCAACAGCCCATACAGTGCTGTGTTCTGCACTTGCAGCTAGAACAGCACTGGTATCACACCAGTGTTGTGTCTACTGCTGAGCAGTACTGCCATCGCATCAGGGCTCCCTCTAAATCCCCTCAGAGCCAGTAGGCTGGGGGTGGGCAAGAGGATGGGGACAGGATATTACCAGGGCAGCTGACCTAAACCAACCAAAAGGATATTCCATACCACATGGTGACACACTCAGTAATAAAAGGTGGGAAACGGGAAGGTGGGAAGGGGTCTCATTATCAAGACATCTGTCCTCCCAAACCACTAGGTGTATTGAGGCCCTGCTTCCTGGAACATGGCCAAACATCACTCATTGATGGGAAGTAAGAATAACAGTTTTTTTTTCTCTGTGTGCTTATGCGAGGCCTTTGCTTTTTTTTTCTTTCTTTCTTTTTTTTTTTTTTTCTTTCCCCTCTTCCTTTAATTAAATTATCCTTATCTCAATCTGTGAGATTTTTGTTGTTGTTCTGTTTTGTTTTTCTTTTCTTTCAAGCATACTTTCTTTTCACCCTCTTCTTCTGAGGAGGGGGAATGAGAGAGTGGTTGTGGTGGAGCTCAGCTGCCCAGCTGGGTAAAACCACCACATCAGTACTCCAGGTATGGCCTCACCAATGTTGAAAACAGGGAAGGATCAACTCCTTTGACCTGCTGGCAACACTCTCAAGGTAGCCTAGGATACCATTAGCCTTGTAAGCTGCTAGAGCACATTGCTGACTCATGTCCACCTTGGTGTCCAACAGCAACCCCACATTCTTTCCTGCAAAGCTGCTTTCCAGCTGGGTCACCCCAGCATGTTCTGGTGCCTGGGGTTGTTCCTCCCCAGGTGCACAACTCTTTACCTCCCCTTGTTGAATTTCATGAGGTTCATCTCAGCCCATTTCTCCAGGCTGCCCATGTTCCTCTGGATGGCAGCATGACCCTCTGGTGCTGAGTTTTGTGTCATCTGCAAACTTGCTGAGAGTGCACTCTGCCCCATTATTCAGACTGTTACTGGCCTCCCACTGGGCTTTCTGCCCCTGATCAGCACCCTCTGGGCCTGGCTATTCAGCTACTTTTCAATCCATCTTGATGTTTGCTCATCCAGCCCATACTTCATTTGCTTCCCTATGAAGATCTTATTGGAGACAGTGCCAAAATCTCAGCAAAGCTCTTCTGAATATCAGACACATAAATGGATGTGGGTCTGCAGACTGAAAAAAAAACCACACAGCTGTTGTGGAGCTGGGAGTACGAATGCGACTGTGTTGATACTATGAATATTTACGTCTGTTTTTAAAACTGCTGTTGTAAGTACTTCACAGTAGTAAAGACTACAGGTTAGTATTTGATGGATCGTGAACAATGTTAGATCATGTTCACTGAGCTTTCAAAACCTGGAAAGTAATTATTCAGTGAGCTTTGTCAGCATACTTTTTTCCCATATGATTTTTCAATGAAAAATGTGGACTTACTGGATTTCAGTGCTCGTGTTCAAATTTCTTACCTCTCTCTTGTCATCAACCATGTTCCAAATAATTTGAAAATGCCTAAGATCATTATAACTTAAAAGTTGGTCTTCTTCAGTTGAATAAAACAATGAGAAATTCTCCACAATGATAGCTAAAAAACACAAAACCAAAATACACTGTAAAGAAAGCCTGTAGTAACATTCTAACTGATGAAATATAAGCAACAATGAATTTCAACAGAATGTGAATTCTGCTGTGCAAGCTTCACAGGGCTTATGGGCTGCTGCATAAATATTCATTGTGCTTTCTTTTAAAAAGCTGTGCTTAAATGCTAGAGAGATGCCTAATCAAACATTTTCTAAAATCAATTAGGAGAATTCCCACAGTATTGGAAAAATGTTAACTGGAGGATAGGGAGGGTCAGAACATAATACATATATAATTACACACTGTGAATACAACTGTTCAAAAAACTTGTGTTCCCAAACTTCCTAAGTTTTAGCACATACCACACTAGAGAAGTATCAAAAGCATGACATGTATATAAGGTAAAAGTGAAGGTATAAAGTAACTTCATACTGGAACAGCACAACAGAATAAAGTCTAAATAATACACTACATGCCAAGATGGACTGTTTTGTTATTTCATAATTTCACTTACCAACAAGCAAATTTAGCATGATGTATGCAATGATGACATAAAATGAACAGAAATACATAAGAGCACCAGCATAATTTCCACAGTCTGTTTTCCAGTAGGTGCTGTTATCTGGTGTACAAAATGGAGGCTGAACCTTTAAAACAATAGAAAACAAAGTCAGTTATTTATAAAAAGTCAATAATTAATTTCTCTTTAATCCATATGACTTATGACTATAATTTTTTTAAAGCTTCATAATTAAGGAATAATTCTGAACATCAGATACGGGGAATATTTCCCTTTATAGAAAAGGAGGAAACATCTTTTTCATTGACTCTTGTGGGCATTTTTTTCTGGTTTCTTTAGTGGTCAGAGATCAGAAGAAGAAAGAGGCATGACAAAAAAACCTAGGCATGGATCTCACTAACACATGCAAGGCACTCTGCAGTTATACCATTGGAAAGGAACAAATTGGTGTTCTGAAACATGGCTTTCAAAAAGCTTCCTTGTGCATTAATTTTAAGAAGGAAGTGAATAATATGATCTTCGTTGCAACAGAAACCACAGGCAGAAATTTATTTAAGCCATGTAAAATGATTCAAGGACAAATTCTGAGGTCGTTAAGACCAGCATTCACTTGGAACGAACCACAGTACAGGCATTAAAGACAAAGTTTATTTGAAAGTCCCCTTGCCACAATCAAAGGAGAAATACTGGAAAAGTGTTTTACCATGCTTCCAAATCTGAAAACATTTTTATTTTAAAATCATTTAATAGGTTATCCCCTGACATATTATATTATGAGTCTGTGATTGAAACTGTAATTTTTATGTCATATTCTGAGGTTTACCAAACTAGGTCTCTTGAAGAGCTAAAGGCAAGCACATCACTCTTTGTACCACCTACGGTACTGGAAACACAGTGAGATGCAAGAATGTTTCCCATTCCTTGCCTACTTTATCTCTGTTAGTGTATTTACCATGCAGTCGTGCATAATTTTGTTCCAGTCTTCTCCAGTAACTATTCTGAAGAGTACAGTAATAGCCTTGCCAGCTGATGAAAAATTTGCATGTCTGTTTTAAACAAAAAGAGAGAGAGAGATCATTTAATGTCCCAGAACTAAATTATGGCAAGAAAAAAAAAAAGGAAAACCATTTCCATTTTCTACTGTTCTACTATTTTGAACCGAAATTAGTTACAGTATTATCTGAGTGAGTTCATTAAATTATTTATTCCATGACTTAAGATACAACAACTAAAATTTAGCTCAGGCACAGGTTTGTATATTCAGGCTCATTCTTTTAAAGAGCAAAAGTAGACTCAAGGCCAGATCCTTTCTCCTGTCTCTGTTCTCTTCTTGAAGTCTGATGACGATATTGATTGGGAAATCTGCTAATGCTAAGTTGACAGAATTGTCCCCTCTATCAATCTGGTATATAGATCCTGTTGCTGCATAACGCCAAGAGTATGTAGTAAGCACACTGTGTTTCTGCAGCTTGTGGCTAGTGCTTTGCTGCTCTGAAGTGCATTCCAGCTGGCATAATGAAGAGCAGATCTCAGTCTGCTCCGGGCTGGACTGGGTGTCATTTGGTCCAATGCACAAGGATTGGAAAGATGGCTCAGTGCTTCCTATCAGAAATCCTGTTCAGAGTGCTTCAGCTAGACCGGGGGACGTGTCTGTTTTTTACCAGGGATAAGCTTCTAACAGAATGTGATTTTTTGGGGGTGCTTTTTAAGGAACATCCCCATGAGATAGTACATACTGTACCTATTAATGTTCTCTCCATATTTCACTGTACCAAATAAAACCACTCCAGCAAAAGCGTAACAAAGGAGCAGCAAGAACATTCCCACTATGATGAAGAAACTCTTGTACATGCTGACAACCACAGTCAGGAGTAGCATTTTCAGTGTCACCTGGAAGGACAGAAAAAGCAATCCCTAATGTCATTCAGGAAAGCAGAGATAAAAGTGAGAGTTATTGCAGTTGCCATTTTAACAACAAATTCTTTACACACATAAGTTAATGGAAGAATCCAGTGAAATGGTACTTTATGAATCTGATTGGAACTGAACATTTTGTGTCTTCCTTTGAAATTCAGTATGCTTTTTACTCGTTGAAGATACCACCACATCCACCTAACAATGTCAAAATGTTGGTCCTCAAGCAGTATGTGTAAGGTAATACCATATAGGATGATATAGCGACACTACCGCATATGCTTTACTATAATATTCTAGGATCAGCCAGGAGTATCAAAGTTAGCATTGTACAAATGGTGGTACAGTAAACTACTTTGGGCTTATCTGAAGAAATGGGCTAATGTACAGAGAAGGGGATTTCCTTAAGATCAGTTCAGATTGATTAACTAGTTAATTTCTCATGCAAGTTGGCCAAAGAGCTTAAGAAGAGACCATAATTCTGGAAATTACATATGCAATGGGTCTAGATAATAGACATTATTTTCCCATGCAGCCATATTGTACATTTATTACTCTAGATTGCCCTAACACCCTTAAACACTTTGGATGCTATATAAAATTGTCTTTAATGGGACTGAGATAGTGGTTTTCTTTAGAATCATGCCAAACTGGTAAATCATACTGACTTTTAGGTATTGCATTGTATTACAGCAGATAAATTAATGAGACTGATGCAGCTCCTAACACAAAAGCACAAATGACTATGTTAAAGCTTTGAAAAAACTTCAGAATCAATCAGAAAGCTTAGAAGGCAATTACATGGTCTGGCTGCATTAGAAGAAGGAAGGATATTTCATTTGACTTCCAAGGCTTTACAGGCTCTGTGTAGTTTGATTGAAGGAAAAGTTTTTATCTTTACTCAACAAACCTTCTGGCTCACTGTTCTTAACCCTGGTGACCCACTGCAGCAATCTTTACTTTTTAACGCATTTACTTTAATATATCAGACTTCACAGAAAATGTTTGGATAATCTAAGTTCTACAGCAAGAGAATGCAGTGTCACCACTTGTTAAACAAATGTGTTTGTTCTCTGTCTATGCTTATTCTGCCAGTCTACTCTCAATTACATCAGAGTAAATCCAAGCACGAAAGAAATGTAAACTTTAGAAATGACTTGCTTTGTAGCCATCCCAGTGCCTCCAGAAGAATATCTTGGCACAATTTTTTTTTTCAAATTGAATATAAATCCTTTACTGTGGTAAGAGATACAGTGCTAAACACACAGACACAGACCTACATTCTGGATGAAGAAACTTCTACGGCAGAACACAATCATAACAAGATGAGTGGGTCTTCCACCACTCCACTAGTTAAATAAAATACCTGGCATGCACATCACACCATACTGAAATGAAAAAGACTGAGAGTAGCACAGTATATGTTCAGAGCTTTAAAGAACATTTTAAAATGTAGAACTTTTATTTTTTTTATGAAAGCGCAACTTTTCCAGTAATTATAATATATTGTTATTATGCAATACCTAAAACTCTGACTTTTATAAGACGGCATGTAAAATTGGAGACTGCTGCTGGAAGTCTCCTTTGTTGGCATATAATATTGATCCCTATAGAATGTGCACTAGAGACACATAGCAACTACTCCTTTAGTCTACACATGAGCACTGCAATGGCTGTAGTAGCTAATTTATACTTACATGCTTCCCACAAATTGAGAAAAACCTGAAGACAATTACGCATGCCCCCATCATGTATGTGTATGCATTCTGGAACAGAAACATGAAAGACTGAATACATCACATTCCCCCAGTGATCTCACAGAAAGATAAGGGTAATCTGTCTTTTAATAATGAAGTCACCGTATAAAATAAGAGAAACCATGAACTAGGAGCACAGATATTTCAATAAGAATGATGGAACAGTAAGAAAATAACAGAAGATGCTCTACCTCTTCAAAAACACTAACCCAGCCTCCCCACACATAAAACAAAAATACTTTCAGTCCTCCTATTAGCTGGGCAGTAATTATGTCCAGCTCCCCTGGTCTACTTGTCTAGGCAGCTGCTTGTTTAAAGAAACTGCTCAGGCCTTTCAAACTACTCTGCAGCAGGGAGCAAACTGAGGATGTCAGAGCAAAAGGACTAGCCACACTAACCAGGTTTTCCTCAAAACAGAGCTTAGGGCAGACAAGTGAAGCCCCAGCCATTATATGGTGGTGACTTCCATAGCTGGTGATTAATGACAAGCATCAACAATCCCTTCCCCTTCCCTCATATATAAGGGAACTAGGGCTGTAGCCAACTTTAAAAAAAAAAGAAAAAAGAAAAAAAGATGAGATAGAGGGAAAGCTGATTTCTTCCTCTCTCTTCCATGAATGATTTATTCTACTTTCTTGGATTAAACACAGCCTCTTAACCAACATCAGTGGGCCAGAAACACTGCTGGGTTTGGGACAGATTGTAACGTTCAGCAGTTTTGAACCTATGCCTTCTTTACTCCTATCTGGATTCTGTGCATGGTCTACTTCCTTGCTCCTCATGAAACTCCTGCTGACAAGAGCTCTCAGTCTTTTCAGGTTCCTTCCTCCTTTTCAGGTTCCTTCCCCTCCTCATTTACATTCCTCCTAAAGACTTCAATTTTCTGCCATATTTACAGACACTACCTCATACCAGTCAGACAACTTTCTTACTTCATCGTTGCCCAAGAGAAGGATTCCTTCTTCTTAGCAACAAGCTTAATTTGTTTCATCCATATTTCAGCCTTTTACTTGTTAAACTACCAAGGGCTTATCTGGATGTAGCACAGTGGTGATCCTACTGCTGGTGCTTAACAGATAAAATTAAGCTTAAGCACTGGAACTGCATTTTGTAAATCTTACCAGCAAGGCAAAGTGAAGTATCACCCATATAACTCCAAGAGATGTCACCAAGAGATCATACCGATTTCTTCTGCTTTGCCAGAAGCCAGAAGGTGACATGGCAATAATCTTCATTGTGACCTATAGATAAAAAGCAAGTTTTCAGTTGTACTGAAGAAATTACTATTTCTTACTATAGAACCCTCTTCCATACTCTAAAATGGTTGATGGAGTACCAAAGGAGTGCAGGTGACCATGTCAGACTGAATAATTAATGTATAGATTACTGAATTAAATGTGGTTTTAAGATTTCATATAGTTAAGTTATGAAGTTAAAAATGATTATGCTGATAATATGTAGCTACAGGAGGTAGTAATATGCTATATAGCTGTCTAAACAAGTAGGCTAAAATCACATAATCATATTTGAATTCAAGAACACAGTTGTGTTCTGTAGATCCTGTATTTCAAATTAATTAAAAAGCATTCCCATATTGCAAATATTCATTTCTTTGAAGAATTGTCTGTACTCAGCACCATCTGTACTCAGCAGTGTATAAGAGAAGAAAGCTAACAACAGTAAAGGCAGTACATTTCACAATGTTCCTGGTAAAAACTGCAGCGAAAGTGCTTGACATTTCCAATATAGGTAACAGAAGTGCAGACAGGAAGCTTAAGAATAGATACTGGTAGGAAACTCACAACAAGTAACGGATAGTGAAGTAGGGTGATGCATGCAGAAGGGACACCAGAGAGTTTGTCATACACAATTCACATCAAATCTCAAAGCAATTGAAGTGTTACTATATAAAGGGAATAATTGCCAGGCATTCATTACGTGATTTATTTTTTTTTTCCATCCCAGCTTGCAACACTGCCTTTTAGCAGTATTCTTGAAATTTCTGAAAACTAAAACTATATGTTCTGAAAACATATAAAGGGACACTAGTTTGTAGAAAAAATCTGTTTCTTTGGTTAGTTTTCTAATGTATATTTTCTGAAGCCCAAATAAAGAACATAGTCTCTGACTCTCTAATTAGCATTTGAGGTACCCAAGGGTGTCTTGCCTCACCTCTATCCAGTCAGTTCAGATGCCCTAGAATATCAGAGAGAGCTGCATGGGGCTGTCAGGGATAACACATGACCTGCAAACAACCTTGCCCTCCTGTAGCAGCTTCTGGAGGCAAGGGGAGATCAACTAGGCTATCCATAATAGCTCTTGATGCCTTCAGTTATTTAGGCAACTGAATCCCATATTACATCTCTCCTGATTACAGCAACAAATTGAACACCTACCTCATTTATATAATTTAAATAGCTAAGTTGGGGTGTCTATAGTCTTGAACTGAATATTACTCCCTGCAAATAAAAAATAACATCTTGCTTTATTCTGTGATCATCAGTGTTGCAACAAAAGTGAGATCTCTGAGTTCTTCCTGTTCTTCTACACCACATATAAGGATGTGAGCATTAGAGGTTTAGGACAGAACCAAGACTCATTAAACTGGACGCAGGGCCATTAACAAGATAGAAAGGCTTGGCCTTCCTCAAGCACCATATCTGCTAGTGGTAGCAGACAACATACATAGCAGAGTCTGAAACATCATCCTGATGCATTAGGGAAGATCCTGGGCAGGAAGCTGCTTCCTATCTTCATAAATTGAGTGCACTTGTAATGTGATAGCTTGCCTGTTGAGACAGCCAACATTTTTTTCCTGGCTCTGAAAAAGTTCCTTTGAAATTCTAGAAGTGCATTTGTTTCCCCTGGCACTGTAAGAGGAAAAGTATTTATGAAGACATAGTTACTAGGTAAGTTAAAACCTGTCTATATATGATAAAAATCAAACTTTTCTGTGTTTGCTCAGTCTCTCAGGAGATATTGATTTCTCCTGGGCAGAGAAAAAAGAAGCAACAACATGGACATACTCTATCTACGGCTGCTACAACGTATTTACTTCATTGTTTATTCATCACTGCTGGCAAAACCTATCACTGGAACATAGGAACTGTCATATTGGATTAGAGTGGTGGGAAATCTAGTCCACTATCCTGTTTATGATAGTGGTCAGTATCAGATATTCAGAAGGGACTGAAAAGAAAGATACTCAACAACAAACTTATAAAATAATTCCGTATTAACAGAGGAAGCACCTTCTTTAACCTCATAAATGTGTGCTTTGCTATGCTGTGGATATCCTTATATATAAAAATAATTAAAAAAATACATTTTACAGTTTATAATTGCATTTTAAAATATATTTAGGTCCTTAGATTCCAGTCTTATGAAAGCAGGCTAACTGCAACTTGCTCAGTTGATTCTGATGACAATTTTGTCATAGATACAGAACAGTTACCATATAGGATCCAGATCTATACAACAAAAGATAGCCAACACTGGAATTTGACATAGCTTATTGAAAGGTATTAAAATAAAATAATATTATTAATAATTTAAAAGGAAAAACAACAACAACTGTGAGAGTTTTGAGGATGTTACAGCTACACAACAGTGGGGATTAATGTCCTCTGTCTTGAAGGTCTAGGCAAAATATAAATGGATCAAGCAGAACTCCTGTGACAGACAGGCATTGTGTTGAAGAGTGAATTTAATTTGAGACGTTCTGTAAAAAAAAAAAGAGTTCACTGGGTTCACCAAAAACACAACGTGAAGTGATGAGAGCTGAACATATATAAAAACCCCCAAGCTCAAGGTGCCAGAGCATTATGACTATAATAAATGAAAAGTTATTCCTATAATACATGTTTCAGGACAAACAACGTGGAGAATCCCAAATGTACATGTTATGAAATAAAACTAGGGAAGAATGAGACAGCATTCCTAAAACCAAAACAAAATATACACATACTATTCTTAATCTCGAGAAGACATAAAGTATATTACTTTACCTCAAGGACAAAAATGAAGGTGAAAACAACAGACATTGTTGCTAAAGGCACAGTCACTGGATCTGCAGCATCCCACTGAAATGAAAACAAAATCTGTTCATAGAAGAGTTGATGTTAAAAAGAAATAAATGTCTATTCTTGCCTTAACTTTTCTTAGAAGTATTTATTAATGAATAGATTTCACTTTAAAATATATTCAGATAGGAACAGCATTGTGGTGTATTCTTCTCTCATGGATTTACAGCTGAGCTGGAAATTAAAAATAGTTGACCAGACTACAAAAAAACAGAAACTGATTCAGCTCCACAAGTTACAATTAATCTACAGCGATCTGTGCCAACTGAGATTTCTGTATCTAGAAATCATATGTTTCACTACATTCATCACAGTAATGGCTCAATTGATCGTTAATTGGTGTTAGGAAATGTGCAATACATTCTACATGACTATAATAAAACACTTAAAAAGAAACACAATTACCTTAACTGATAACAGCACGGACTGGGCCAGAACAAGCACAGCAATAGTTCTCTTAAAAAATGGATGCTGAGTTATATCATACATCTTAGCTCTAAAGCCATCGTTATCTGAAAGAGTTACAGGAGGAGAGTTAAAATACACAGTGGTATTCTTCCCTCTCCACTTCTTGACATATTTTCCATGTTCATTAGTGGCAACATAATCCTTGACCAGTTTTGAAATACATTTCTAATTTTCTGCTACAATTTCCCATATCAAATAGGCCTTCTGAACATATAATTTCAAATACTGAACACCAGTGTTGCATGAAGGCTTTGGTACTTGTAGGGCAAGTGCATCATTCAACTGCTGTCAGGTTAATACATTCCATTCATATCATTAACAGCCAACTGCAAATATATTTCATTTAAAAATTCATTTTTTCATTAAGGCTTATCCTAAAACCATCGAAGCGCAACCTTTTTTGGGTTGATTTTAATAGCCTTACACAGAGATCTGTGGTTGCAGCCTGTTTCCACATTAACTTATGCACAACCTCCTAGTGGCCTCACGATTACAATTTTAATTTGAATCTCGGACTCCTGGGGAATTACGAACACTAGGGCTCAACATGAATAAAATCAAAATATCTTTGATACCCGGACGAGGTGGGAGATGAAGAGGTTGTGCTATCTTCAGTCTGCTTTTCAGATCTTCCCATCGTCTCTGATCTACAGTCAGTAAAGCTGTCCCCTTAATAAACAAAGAGAAGCGTATAAAGCTTTTGTCATATAAAAGCAAGAACGTTTAATGCTGTAAACATGAAAACAACATTCTCTTTGGTGTCTGAAATAAAGTTACATACACAACTCTCCTTAAATAACACACAGCTTGGGTATAGGAGTCAAAGTATCTGCCTGTACTCAAGAGGATTTCGGGATGCATTAGCCGTGAGTTTCTGGGACTCAACTCAGCAGGCACAGTTGTTGCTCTTTGTAGCAGCAGCCCAGTGTGGCCAGTGAAGCACTGTAGGATGTCTTCCATTTGACTGAACATCACTTGCCAGGAAGAGCTGTTTTAGAGTGGTCGATTTTGTCTGGACTTTGCTGCAAAAAATCCTGTGGCTTGTCAATGCTTCTATAGTTTCTTAGGTAGTAAACCTTCTAAGAGTCTGCTGCAGCTCTCCACAGCTCTTCTGCTGGGGTATAATTGAAATAAAGTAAATTCACAGTATACTGTGAATCTACAAGAGCTCTCCACAAAGGAAGAGCAAGAAGAAGTGGAGATACACACACCTTCAGGACAGGTTGTGGTAGATGGTAATGTGTTTTCGCAACATAGGAAAAAAATATGCAAACTCTAAACAGAATTCAACATTATTCAGAATGACCTTCAAAACAAAATAGGGTCCTCATCACTTCAGAGAACTGTAAAATCTCAGGGAAAGAGTCCGGAGTTGCAGGCACAAGCGAGACCTTTTCAAGGTAAATGTCAGAGCCCCGTCGCCCTGACATGAGGCAGCCTGCCCAGGTAGTACAAGGCCGTGCTAAGTCTGGGCTTCCCTCGGCATTGGCCTGTGTAGGCGCTGGAACCGCAGCCGGCTGTGCTGCTAATAAGGTCAGGAGAGCTCCCTCTGTAGCAGACATAATCTCTTTATGAAGCTTCATCCCCAAATGGCACCCTGGGAGCAGGTGCCTTCAAACATGATGCAGACAAAGCAACAGATACAAGGATACCTGTTATTTGTGTCAGGCCCCAAACCGTACTGCTTAGAAAAGCTTAAAGGCAACTCTTTCATCCAAGTGTGTGTGTCTGTTTTATGTTCTTGGCGAGCTTTCACCACAAATAAGACAAAAGGTGGCAAAAAAGTGAAACTCTATAAAATTTATAAACAGAGTTGACAAGTTAATCTGTTTCTCAAAAACTGTCACTCCACCAGCTGGATTATTACAAAGGGTCACAAAGCACAGCTTGGTCTGTGAGTGCCTCTACTGCTGACATACGTATGTTTGCATTCAGACCTCAGTTCAAAGCTGCTAGACAGTGTTTGTGTCAAACACATCTTTGCTGCTGACTGGACACATGGCACGGCAAGCAATGCATGGGGGCTGTGCAACAGAGGAGGCTTGGGGAGCTTTGGGCTGCAGAACTGGGATTGCTGGAGACCCAGCCCTGAGTCACCTGTCCAACATCTCTAGGCCTGAAGCTCATAGACATCCTGTGAAATATTATGGCATATCTGAAAATGTATTATTTCTTTCAGAAAATTGTTGCTTCTCATGTAAAGTAGTTTATTCAGTAATTGTCCAGCTCTGACCGTCCTCAACAATTCCTGGTACTATTTTAACCATGTATCAGCCATGAACTTTCTAAAGCCAGCACCTACTTAAAAAAACAATAGTTGGCCAAGTAGTTAGTTTTAAGAAGATGAAAATTAACTTCACACTGTTACTCCCTTTCACTAACCTCAAACAGTCCCCACTGGACTACTTTGCTCTATTCTTTTTGGACTAATTTCTAGCCTTCTCTATGTGTTATTGCATTTTTTTTTTAATTTTTTTTTTTCAGTTCCTGTATTTTTTTTCACTTTACTTGATCCTGCTATTTTTTTTTTCTTTCTGCATAATCAACATATTAATCTTTTAAATTCAAATTTTAATTTTTCTTTTTCCTCATAGTAAATTCTACAGAATTAGTACACTACTACTCCTTAACTGCAGCTCATGATGCTGTACTTGCCCACACTGAAGAGAAGGTAGCGTGTTGCTCAGCTCCCTTCCAGAAGGAGTCAAGTGGTTTCCTCAAAGGGCACACCTGACAGTTGTGTTTGCTACAGAGTTCAGGCCAGGGCCATAGCAGGGGCAATGCCAGCACCCAGTCTGTCTCCAGCTATAGCTCACCAGGATGTCTTGCATCCCCAAGCCCCAGAGGACACAATGATCCTTTCCCTCCAGTACCATGAGTGATAAAAATATCACTCTACATAGCTGTAGCACAGTCATCTCATTATTTTGGGGCATTGTGAACTGAAAGATAATAAAAATTACTAAGTATGTCTTGGTGTCACAGGAGCACCACTAGAGACTCAGAGAAAAAGGGACTGTTTTTTCTACTTTTCAGGGTAATCCACAAAGGCCATTTAAACCACATTTTTTTTCCTAGAATACTTTCTGTTTTTTTGTTGAGTGATGGACAATTAATTTTACAGTGTGCTTTGCTCTCTGCCAGGAAAAAGCCATGTAGCTTTCTCTGGATCTGAAACAATTGCAGGGCTATAATGAGACCCTTTAGTTGTAAAACATACAAGTGTAGCATGACTTTTTACCTGCCACTGCATGTATGCCTGCATCAAACTAAAAGAGCAGACTCTGGAGCATTTGTAAATATAGTGTGCTTTAGGTTCAGTCTCCATCTGCCAATATGACTGCATCATAAATAAACTAAAAGAGCTTTGAAAGAGAATGTGATGGATTGCTATCATCCCAGGCTTGAGTTTTGTAGCTGATATAGATCAGGTGTGTCTGAGGCCATGCTTGTAGAATAAAAGACTAGTAAGTTCATCTTAAAGGCAGTCTTACACCACCAGCTAGTGTAGAATGTGTAAAAGCACATTCAATATTTATTGCAGTGCTAGTTCTATACAAAATAAATCATCTCAATCAGTACCTTGTTTTCATTGAAATTAGCGATGACAACTCCAACAAAAAGGGTCAATCCAATCATGCAGCCAAGGAATACAAAAACATGTATATAGATTCCATGGATCTGAATAGAAGAAAAACATGATTAGTTGTCCAAACAAATCAAAGTACTTGCTGTAGAATTCAAAGACTCTGATGCTTTTTCTTACCGGCCCAACGCGATGAATAATAACATCTCTGACTTCCACCCAGCCTTTTAATGAAAGAACTTCGAATAGTGCCAGCATTGCATTCCCCACATTATCAAAATTAAAATTCCGAGGATTTGCCCTGAAATGAGTATACAAATAGGTGTAAACTCCTGAAATGAGGCTGTTCTTTCTATTTGCTATCTTTATACTTTATAGTCTAACATTTAAATACCTTGCAAAGTTGGTGTGAAAGACCAAAAAATGTAAGAAAAGTTGTCTCAAGAAATAATAAAACAATAGCAGCAGTAATAAATATGAATAGCTTTATTTTTCTTGATCCCTATGCATGTTTTATATTGTTATTCATAATCTGATTCACAGTAATTAATCTTTAACATGTTGCTGCATCTTGGTGTTTTTGTCAATAAAGCAAAACACAGTATTTGTGAAAAATGGATTTAATGCCACTGGCCAGATTCTCCTAAATTTACCTTAAGGAGATCAATCTCAAAGCCACATAAATGATTCAGACTTCTAAGTCAATGAGATAGTTTTGCAAATGTTATTCATAATTTCATTATCACCACAAACTGATGGTCTAAAGCAAAACATGCTAAGAGGAAATCACATCTTCTTGGCATTCCCATACCATATGCTCTGGCTTTGTCTATCATTTGTGATTCAAGAGGATTTTTCCAGCTGAACATTAAAAGTCCCCTCTATGGGCTAGGTTAACACATTGCTCTGCCTCTGCAATCTCAGATGAATACTCCAAGGAGCTGAATTAATTTTCAAAAACTTATAAATGCAAATAGTTGGATTCCAGAAGAATCTTTGAGTACTTGGTGCTTCTGAAAATCTAACCAGTCAGTGAAAAAGAGAGCTCCCAGAGGTTGATATATATTTGTTTTTATGTGGCCTTTACTATTGCCCTTTTTGTAGCCCTTATGTGTCATCCAGCTCTTGAAAATCTGGCCAGACATGGCCAACAGGTGGCATGAATGTCCTTGAGGTAAAATCTTTTTCTACAATAACAAAACATTCCTCAAAGTTTACAGTTATGCTGATGAAGACAGTTTTTGCTTATTTCTGGATCAAGCTGAAGTGGATTGAATTTACTTACTCCAGGAAGAATTTTGTCTGAAGCATACAGAAACAAGACTTCTGCAGATGTCAGAGTTTCACTGACTGTTTGAATCACAGCATATTATTTCATTACTGTAGGATGGCTCTGAATATACCATTGCTGGTGCTTTCTTTACCCACATATATAGCCAATTAAAATAATTGTGGCTGTTAAGCTGAATTTGCAAAATGCCAATCAACTTAAAAATACAAACAATTAAAGAGAGGTTTTTTTGCCTGTTCAGGTCTTAGGAAATATTAAAAGCACTGTATCAAAATATTAATCACAAGTATAATATTAGGTCTTAAAGAATTATCACTGCTCTGTTGTGCCAGATAGACCCCAAACATTCCCTACATGGGACACAGGAAGCAGCTGGCAGCTGGCATAGCTGAGGGCCATAGAAGAGAAAGGTTAGTTTCAGGCATGACTTGTTCACTGGTTCTAGTGGCACATTGATTTCCACTCCTTTTTCCTCCTAGCTTTTCCCATTTATTCTGAGGTTCTGGTGTTGAAGAATCACTTCTAGAATGTCTTCATAACATCACTAAGCACAATGAAGTGACAATCCTGGTTCAAGCCAATTACTCCAACTGTAATAATAATAATATGTCTAATTCCTGAATTCACAAACTATGCTTTTTTTTTTTTTTCTTTCTTTTTTTTTTCTTTCCTTTCTGCTTTATGAATAGAACAGCTGGCTAAGACTGGAAAACTTTCACATGCCTGGTTTATTACTAAATATGCCACAATTTTTACCCTTATTACCTATAATGGTAAGATTATTCTTAGACTTCTTCTATATTTTACTTATAATAAACACCCTCCATTAGCAGTATAATGCCATGAGATTTGAGTCATACTCTACATTAATAGCTGAGATTTTGAAGAAAGACAGGCCAATGTGTAGCAACTCACCAGACTCGTGGCACCCAAAATCCAGGCTTTTTCTCTCCAGGTCTTAGCTTTAAATTGAGATTTTTGGAAACACTTACATTTATTCTGAAGATGCCATGACAATCTTCCTATAGTAAAATAAACCACAGAGATAAAATAATGGCCTGTGTGAGAGGCTAGAATGCCAATATAAACAGCACATTTGCCACCACAGGGAACCGGTGTAAATGGAAATGACAGTTTTTTTTACCATCCTGGAATTAATAGTCATGGACCTTTACCCAAAGGAAAAATGCAGCTTAGAAAGTATTCAAAAGACTCTCCTCCTTCCAGGGTTGAGAGCGCTCTTCATTTTGCAAGCCCATCTAGCCTTTCACCTCTTTCCTACAGACCATTGTGTTCTTTAAGTGATTATGATATTTCTCCAAATTAAGTAAGAAACACAGCTAACTTTCTTCATGGAACCTCTAGAACATTCCCAGTACTTTTGATATCCAGCACCCTAACCTATTTTTCAGCCACTGATTTAGGAATGCAAAGGTGCCATATTCCATGGTTAATTCCATGTGACATACAGTCTTTCCAAATAACATGGAATGAATTCCATGGCTTTTTCAGACAGTCCCCAATATCTGAACTTACTTTCCTTTTTGACATGAAAACACAGCCTTACCCTCATTCATTTCTTCCTTTATCACGTTTCCCTCTGTCATCCTGCTTCTGAAACAGAAAGTGCCCAAGATCTCCATCTCTCATATGATTTCTCTGATTGCCCCACTTGCTTTCCCCAGCAGGCAGAAATGGCACAGCATACTATTATTTTGAAACAGGAAAGCAGTTCTTACCCTAGAGATGATGTGAGGATCATTGCATTTAGCCAGTTTTCCAGCAAATAGCTGTACTCCAAAGCTTGCAAAAACAAGCATTAATGTCAGCAAAAGAATAGAAACCTGTAAAGATGAAGTTAGACTTGTCAAGCTCTCCTGCTGCAGAGTTGAGAAAGGGGGTCAAATCTTTCAGTGAAATGCGGGAAGAATCATTTTGTTACATAAACCTGGAGATAAGGCTTTCATAACATGTATCTTCAGGTTCTTATCCAGTAACCAGGTGCTGTGTTATTATTAATATTATTAATATAGCATCTAAGAATTGTAGATAAGGATCAAAGCTTTCTTGCATTCAATGTACAACCTTGCTAAATTCTGCACACATAAGAATTTCCATTCTCTTTATAGAGAATTCTATAAGTACTTAAATATGTGCATCTTCTGCTTTGCTGAATCAGGCTTTACCAATTAATCTAAGTAAGCCATCGTTGGATACTTAATTCTAGTATATCTACAATAAAGATATGCATGAGCAAATTATGATGTAAATATCTTTAACAGGTTACAGCATCTATGAAATGCTAACTAGCTTTGTACTTTTTGTCACTGCTCTCTTACTAACTGACTACAAATATCTTGTAGCTTAGCTTTTTGTAACAACCTGACCTAATACTGTTCCAGCACAAACTGCCTGTTATTTAGGCCGATACACACCACTTAGGAAAAGCTGGGTCCCAAGACAACGGATTAGGTTTTAAACAAGCAGTCAAAGACTCCATTATAGTCATTACTTTTACTATAACTGTGTATTCATGAACATTTATAGTAACAACGACATCATAATGAGATCCAGATCTATGATAAGCAACTGTATTGTCTCTGGTTGCCTTTCGAGAAAAATTAGAGTTATAGACCTTCAGCTCAGAGACCAGGTTAATTTTTTTCTTGAAGAGCTGTCATACCCTACTTTTCATCTTCCTTCCCCAGACAGACCAGTGAAAAGGGGGTAGGTTTCCTTTTAGTAGTCTTTCTATGTAATTATGGCCAAATATATGCTAAAAAATATCATTTGAAAATAATTATTACAGTATCTGTATTCACTATAAATGAAAATGAGTTATTTATATTCCTACTTTTTAACCTGTTCTGTGCTCATCTGTAGTGGTAGCTACAATGAGATTTAAACAGACAGCAATGGATATTAAATAACATGAACAATATAGAGAAATGGTTATCTTATTACTCCTCTACATCTGTTTTTTAAAACAAGAAAAAAAAATAACCAGGACATACCAAAAAGATTTCCTTAAATCCACTAAACAGCTCTCGTACAACTTTCCTCATCTGAGGGACCAGTTTGAATATTCGAAGGGGTCGGAGGCAGCGGAGTACCATTAAGAGCTGAGCTCCGGATTTGGCGGGGACATTTTGAGGCATCCAGCACAGGAATATCAAACTCACCTTGAAAAGACAGAGCAGAAAAGGCAAAGAAGGACCAGGATTACAATGTTTTACCTGACATAAAACAGTATAGAAGATCAATAAATGCTTCCCTTCCTTAAAGGGAAGATTAAGGGAAAAAAAAAAGACTAATTTAGAAAGAGGACTCAGATCTGTAGCCTGGCTGATTGTCCTAACTAATGGGCACCAGCCTCAGCCTCTGTCTTCCCCTTTGACTCAAAATCTATTTTATTCTTTTCAGCAGATGGAACAGTTCCAAAAGAAGAAATCAAATTGGTTGATTCAGAGGAGGGACATGAACTCTTTTCCTGGACCAGGGAGTACCATCTCTCCCGCCTCTTCTCATTTCAGAGACTCTGTCCTGAAATCGAAATATCCTCACCTTGAAAGTGTTAACAGTTTCCTCACCAGTTCTTCCCACCACTTTGTTAGAAGTATAGGTAGCATTGTCATTCTGTGGTTTTATCATATGAATAATATGCATTCCAAAGTGTAGCTATGTTTTGTAGCCTGAACAATCTCTGATAGGCAGATATTTATTAGAAAATCTGTTAATTACTTCTGTTTTTTTTTTAATAAGCATTTATAAAGCCAGTGTTATTACAGGAGGACAGAGGTGAGAGTGTTACACAGAGGTATGTGCATGAAAAAATGAAGGATCAACCTGATACCACCAGTATGATTTAAAACTTAACAGGATTTGTTAAAAAAAAAAAACAGTGGTAAGAGACAGACACTTAACAAAACAAAAACATTTGCCAGTGCTTTCGACTTTCTTTCATATTGTTTTAAAATCACAGGCACGTCTAGAATAACCAAGGTACACTGCTTAATTTTTTCTTCAAACAAACAAAGGGATTCAGAGGGATTTCAAGAGACTAAGGCACTTACTGATTATGCATACTACAGTAGAAGCTTTGTGTAAGTATGCATATTTTTATTTATGGTAACAATGGAATCTTTGATACAAATTGATCGTGACAAATTTTATGCAGCACATCTGTCTGGTGGATTAATCTCTAAAAGATTTAATCTAAATCCATCAAAGCAATTTTACTTAGTAATTTCTTCAGTTATAAAATATTTCATACTGTATTATACCGAGCACTGGTTTTGACACATTCTCTGGTATTTATTGTCATATATGAAGAGGAAATGGAAGCCCTTCTCTTAAATTTAAGAGGAACGCAAGAAATTTCTGGGGAACAATTTCTTAAGAACAGTTTCTGATAGGTATGCAATAACAGAACGACTGCTTTGTTTTCCTTCTGGTACAGCAACACCAGCAACAAGGATGTGTCCTTCTGTCAAATAGTGGAGGCTTTTGAAATATCTTCTATAAAGCAGAAGAACTGTCAAGAGGGAGGAAGCAATGAATGACAAAGAAATAGATACGCAGATTCTCCTGCATAAAAATGCTAAAGCAAGGTCAGAGATCTTGAGCTTACATTGGAATGAAATGAGATCTAATACTTAAAACAGATCAACAAATAAACACTTAAAAGGCACCATAAAATGTAAAACCTACACTGAGTTGCCAGACACTTACCAAACGTCTGTGTATTCTTAAATGTCTGAACAAATATTTGTACACATAACTGACAGTATTGCACATGAATACAGTTGTGTTTGTACACAAAGTACACTACTGCATTTGCACCAGGGTGCTGAGCCAAACCTTTTAACACTCGTCAACATTTATATATGCAAAGAGATCAAAATTAAGAATGCTACAGAAAACTCCCATAAATATAAAAACTTACGAGATATATGAATATGTCCATAACTCCTCCAAAGTCTCTAATGACAGCTGTTGGTGTAAAAAACAGGCCATCTGCCATAATCTTCAGATTAAGCTCAATGCTCATGAATATTACAAAAACATATTCAGCAATCTGAAAATCAAAGCAGAGAAATTATAATTTAGCAAAAGCAGTGAAGAAACACAGGGTGGCTGTGCTTCATTAGAGGTAATATGATTCATTGTCAGTACCTGGAGTGTTGGAGCATGCATAACTCTTCTAAACGGGGATTCAAACATCATGGAAATGCAGGAGCATATAGTAACAATGATCATGACCCAGTCCAGGTAAGTAACCAAACCCAGCAAGTCACTGTTAAAAATACATAAGGATAAGCAGTACAGAAAGGCTGAGTACTATGTCATTTGTGTTTTGTCTATACCACAGTTAAGCAATTCCCTATGAAAAGTAAATTAAACTGAGAAATGTCAAAGGTTTCACTATTTCACAAATATGTAGTAGAACTAGGGAAATTACAAACAACTAAAGAAAGAAGACTGATAAAAAATAATCCTCTGCCTATTCATCTTCCTCCCCATACAAATCCATGGAGAGAAAAACCTTTCTGGGGAAAGAAGAGATATACACATGTGCATGCACACATACACACACACATGCATGTGTGTGCTCACTTATATTGCAGGCTTATGTGACCAAGCAAAGTTACTTTTGCAGTGCTTACTAAAGCTGATGGTATTTGGTATTTTTCACAGCTCCAGTAACAGGATCTGTTTTAGAACTATAAAAAGAAGAAAAGATACAGTCATTTACATTTTATTTTCGTCAGCATTGCCATTATACCATGAATCCATCACCTCAACATAATTCATAACCAAAATCAAGGACACATTTTATATTGGCTTAATTTCAAATGTCTGTATAAGTTTTGTTTAATTCGACACAATTTTAGTCATATTGTCAACATAGCTAGTACCAGTTCATAGTCTACATGTAATTTCTGTAATGACTGTTTAGCTGGCTAATTTTTTAGGTCTTGTTTTTGTAACCAAGGACTTAATTTTCTCTTTTCCTTGGGGGTGACCTGCTACTGAATTTTATGTTCCAAAGTGCTTCCTCAGGAGTTCTTTCCTTTTACCTCAAAACCTATTGGACTTGACATAAAATTTCTTCCACAAGCCTCATTTCTTTTATTACTCATTCAGTCATTTCCTGATTAATATTTCTAGACTTTCCAGATCTGATTTTTTCCTCCAAAATTGTCTTGCTTCACCTACAATATCCAAACACCCATTAGGCAGCCTCAGAGGGTAAGAACTGCTCTGTGTAATAACGTATCTAGGTGACATGAGTTAAGATCTTGTTCCAGCAATTATTTAGGCTTTTTATATAACGCAGAATGGCTTCAGCAGGAGAAGCTGTAAGAATCCTATCCAAGAATTCTCCTCTGTCCCAGTTGTTAAGGGCACTTTTTACATATCTTTCAAATCCTTGTAGCAAATCATGCAGAGAAAGGATCTGCACTGAGGAATCCTATATCCCATGTGAGGGCTCTAGCCATTGGGATGTGAAATTGCCATCACTTCCTCACTGAGCTTAAAGTGAAAAAAGGACTGACCTGACTTGAGGCATTACCACTAGAAGAGCTTTCATGGTTATGGATTGCAAGAATGCAAGATGCATACAAGGAGAACAAGTCGTATCTTTCACAGACAGGCTCAGCCACTTGCACACTTCAGTATACAGAATATACTTGTTTTGGTGCCTTGTCAATGAACCCACTGATTTTTGTGATTTCTTAAGCTCATACATTTTTCCCACTTTATACACAATGGCATTCCTCAGCCTTTTTTACTAGAAAAAAAGTATGTACCTTATCAGTTTGAAAAGATCTCTAAGAGTATCTTGCTTGGCAAGCTGGGTGTGGCAATTATTAAAGTAGGCATGATTTAAACAAACAAAAATTGTTTAACAAAATCATATTTTCTCACATAATTACAACCATTTTAATTAAACTGCTGCTAATATAAATATCCTGTTACCTTTAGGCGGTCCAGAATTCTAGCAGGCACTGACACGTATTTCAGATGTGTGTTTGCGCGTTTGGTTTTTCTTTTTCAATTTGCAAGTGCTTCATGGGCCAGTGGACCACAATGAAGTTAGTGGCTGCATGGAAAAGCTAGGCACCTAACTCAAGGATGTCCTGCATAAATGGCAGAACACTTAAATATAGGTATTGTAAAGCTGAGTATCTAACCTTCCTGTTCTACCTAAAAGTAATTTGTTGAAGGGCACAGAGAAAAATCTCAAACCAGATCTTTCCAGTGCCAAGCTCATGTCCTTGAGCTATCTTCTGTCTCACACTTTATTGGTAAGATGATGTGCATTAACCCCTTTAGGATGATGTGCACCCTCAACAGGGGTGCTAGCCACAGACAGAAGTTCAAAAGAAGAGTTGTAAGATAACTTTATATCATGCTACTTGTACACCTGTTCCTTGTGGACTGAGTGTGGACTCACATACACCTACAGTTTAGGTGCTGAATATTCCTGGTTTTCAGCTGGTTTCTGCTTTTCTGCTTCTATCTCCCACAGCTGAACACCTCCCCCATCCCATTCTCAGTCTCTAGGCTAAGGAGTCTTCAGGTGAGCACAGGTGGGATTCATTTATCTTCACTTTTTTCTACTCTGTGAGTAACTGTTGGTGTTACTTCTTGCCTTATAATGAGGACAGGAACAGAAAAGCAAATTGGTTCACCAAGGCCTAAAAATGGCAGTATAAAACACTACCCTGCAGTTTCCCCACAGTCTTCTTCCAGCTCTGCATTGCAGACTGCTCAAGTGTGTTTACCCTTACACAGCATTTTACTGGTTCCTGTCCTCCAGAGCAAGGCTACCCCCAAAGGCAACTGGCTGCCAGCTGTTGTTGTGACCACATGGTAGGCAGTTTCCCTTTCAAAAGAAAAGTTATGCCTAGGTTTCAGAAAACATGAAAGAACACAAACACTCATCTGACCCAACTGTTGGTATGAAATAAACTTACGCGTTAAAGCGAGCTCGTACAACAACCCGGCAGAAATTCCTGAATCTGTGCTCACGACCAACTATGAAAAGTGGTTTGTCGAAATATGGATGATTCTCTCGAAGCTCCTCTTCTTGGACTTTCCTTTTAAAATACAGAATAATTACTAAGTGATATGCATTATACCTGGCAAAAATATTCTTTTTTTTTTTCATCAATACTTTTTCCTTCATATAGAAAATACTTAATTCAGAGAAGTGTGCACTTAGACTGTTGATTTTTGAATACCTTTTCATTTCAGCTTGTTCTTTTTTTTCTTGGATCATCTTTATCTCACTGTCTTCTCTCTGTGCATTTCTGTATCTCACTGTGTTGGAATGCTAGAAAGAAAATGATCCCTTTTAAATGGGGTTCATGGATTGTTGTTTTTTAATGTTTCAGATGAAAGTAAGATATGGTATTTTACATAGAAATATTCAAATGAAGAATCTTTCTTTCCAAATACACAGCACAGCAACTCAGCCAATCATCTTGTACAGTATTTTCTATCTACAGAACAAGGTTGTTTTTATTTTCAGCAAGGTACATTTTAGTTTTAATTTCATGTGGGAAGTCCTGCAACTGTTAACATTAAAACCAAAGGTTGTGGAAACACAGTTGGTGGTATTCATTCCAAACTAGAATGAATACCATCAAAGCTACCAAGGACAGCAGTTGGGAAGGATAAGGCTTTAACCACACTTTTGCTTTCTAGAGCCTGCTACATCAATGAGGAGCTGGGGGTCAGCCTCTTCTAGCCATAAGACTAGAGGGAATGGCCTCAAGTTGCACCAGGGGAAGTTCAGGTTGGAATTAGGAAATCATTTCTTCTCAGAAGGAGTTTGTAGGCATTAGAATGGGTTGCTCAGAGAAGTGGTGGAGTCACCATTCCTGGAGGTGTTAAAGGAAAGGTTGGACATAGTGCTAAGGGACATGGTTTAGTGGGTGATATTGGTGGTAGGAGGATGGTTGGACCAGATGGTCTTGGGAGACCTTTTCCAACCTTAATGATTCTATCATTCTCTGATTAACTGCTGGGCAAAACAAAGGAAGACAGCAAGTTGTGCACAACATCCAGGGAGTGACCGCACAGACACACAGAAGGGGGAAGCTGAGTGAAGATGGTAGCCTAAGCTCATCAAATGGAGGGTACAATGTTACTGCTCAGAGTTAAATGATTCTTTGGACCACTTCTGGAGTGGTAATGTTGGGTGTCCTTTCAGGCACAGTCAAAGCCACACCCTGGTTTAAAATATTAGATACCTACACCTTTCTACCACTATGCGGAGTAAGTCAAAAAGTACTTTTTAGGCAGTTGTTTTTAAGTATGAAAATGGCTGTCATAGTTTGCAAATGGAGAGACAAAAATCTCCCCTTGACATAATCACAGAGATCCACATAATATCATTATGAATTAGCATGAGTGAAAATGCACTTAACTGTGTGAAACTATAGCACAGTGAAAACCTTGATTACCATTCTCCCTTTTAGTCTTTGTCCTTTTGTCTGACAGTTCATGTGTTTGGAAAATATTGTTAAGCTTTCACTGTGAATTTTGAAGTGTTTTTTGCCATGCTGAATTATTTGTGTAATTCTAGAGTAAGGCCTTTTAAGGTGCCCTGCATAGCGATTTTTGTGTTCCTAATGTAGTGTCTACAGCTTCAGCAATTCTATCTCAGCAAGTGCCCCAAAACCAGTAAGCCTATCAGTGATAAAACCATGGCAATTATTCTGAGGATAATATAAATGCAATTACAGTATTTGTTTTGTGATTTCAAGATCTCAAAAGACAAACTGTAAGCAAGATCACAGATAAAATATTAGCCTTATACAAGCATTTACTATCTAGTACATATTCATATTTCTTGTATTCCCAAGTTGAAACCATCTTTTTTGTGACGACTTACATCTTGAGTCAATGTTTCAAGAGACTTTCCTCTACTGATTCGCTGGCTGTTGGAACCATGTCTTAGTGACCTGAAACAATCATAATCAATTTAACGATATATCTCAAGATGAAACTTTGACCTTTATAGGATGGCCATTATAAAGCACTGTTCTCCAGCCATACAATATCTCATATTCTTATCATTTTTTTTTTCTTGCTAACATCAGAAGCTTATATGTACTTCAATTGTTTTCAATCTGGTCTAACATAAGCCAATTTCTTTCCTTCTGATCTTTAAATTGATAGCTTTGTTGTCAGCAAAGGAAATGACATTTGAAATAAAAAGGCTTTTTTTCCATTTATACACTACAATGAATTTCATTACATTTACAGTGAAGAATGTAGAATTCAGCTCTCTGTACATGTAATTCATTTCATTTTTACACACGCCAGGTATTGCTCAAATTTAACTCTGTTCATCACCCTCATGTTAAGAACATTTTTAAACCATTCTTTCTGTCTGTTTTTACCTGCGTTCCTGTCGTATATGATGCTGGACACTAAGAATTGACCTTTCCTTTGCAGGCTGCCCCTCAAAGGACCCGCTCAGCATGCGTTGTCTAGTGCAGGCCCTATGAAGAAATATGTTGGTGATGGCATAGAATTTTCAGCATATATGATAATTTCTGAGGTAGTGCGTTCAGACAAGTCAGATTGGCTTTCTGGGAAAAAAGAGCATGATTTAAGAGACAAAAACGATAAAACAGCAACAGATTTTCCATTAAAATATGTTATTTCCAAGCTAATGACTCCCACTCTGCACCATAACCAGTTATTTGGTGAGCCTTTTCCATGTTTTAGCAAGACTTATCTTTGAAGTATTTTTTCAGTTTTCTGTAGAATTTATGTTCCAACAAGACTTAATTTTCTAAGTGTGTAAAGATCAAGCAATGCACCAATCACCAGTAAGTAATACCAGCTTCTCTGCAACAGGGACAGGGAAAGTACAAGTGCAGCTGTCACTTTTGGGTACTTTCCTTCCAGGGCTGTACTAAGCAAAATATTTATGTACATGCTCCAGACTTACAGCATGTCTTTGAGTGGTCTTCTATGTAACAGGGACCAAATACAGTTTGAAATGAAACACTGCACACTGCTGACATCCTGTAATATGCAAAATCTGCTTTCCAGGAAGGCACTGAACTTGCAGCATTTTGGTGTTTTTTTTTTTTTTTTTTTTTTTTTTTGTTTGTTTGTTTTTTTTTTTTACTTCTTTGCTCATTTGTTTCAGTTTGCTTTTACTGAATTTTGGCAACCACATATGGTACATTATTTTGCCAGAAATTAGTACTTAATTTAATTCAGAGATTTGCTTAGTAAGTGTGCTATAGCTAAACACAGCATCCATATCTTTCTTTCACTGGCTAGAAGATTTCCATTAAGACAGTTGACAGAACTCCTCTGATGACTGAGAAATGGAATTTCAACCTTGGAAAAATATTTTCACTTTCCAAGGGTATTGCAATTCTAAGTTGACACAGTGCGTGACTTATTGCTCATTCTCTGCTATGCAAATGATTATTCGGAGAAGCTCACACAAGACCCAGCTGGTGATATTTCATATTTTCTAATGAACTGAATCTCCTTTTTTTTTTTTTTTTTTTTTTTTTTGAAAACACAAAAAACCTATATGCTATTGGAGGGACCACTCTATTCACCATTCAGCTCTACCTATGGTTGGATAAATGCTATTCTTGACAGCATGGCATCATCATGCAAAAGGCTGTCTACTTTCCCCACTATGACTCTGTTTTTCACCCTTCTCTGGTATTTTTCCTTCTTTTTAGTTAGGACACCTAAATAATAGGAGTATAGATCAAAAGTGAGATCTGGAACAAAAATGAGAAGCTTAGAATGCTTTTCAGTGCCATCACCTTCAATCATACTGTCATGCTAGAAAAATACTTTGTGCTACTTGTGTTAGAGAGTTTTGTATTCTCATTGTCGTCCCTGCCTGCTGTATCAGCATTTCTTCTACCACTTGTTAGAATAATTATTATTTCCCTTGGGTTACAGAAGAGAATTATAGAAGAATTGATAGAATCAACTGAGCAGAAGGAACCTCAAGGGGTCAACTGATTTATCATCTCTCTCAAAGCAGAATGGATGGTATCTACACTATTTGGGGCAGATGTTTAGCTAACTTGCTTTGCAATACCTGCAGTCTTGGAGCCTTCACAGCCCACTAGCCCAATGTCAGCACAATGCTATTTATCACAGTGATCTATAATATGGTGGGTCTATCACTTGGCACTAAAAACATAAATCAGGGTAACTTCTTTCCAATGGATATATGCATCCCGGTATTTCTTTCTGTTTGTGTTTACAGCAGAAATCCTGTGATGTCATATGCTCATGGAGATTTAAGAAGGTAGTGACTAAATCTGGATGTTGTACCTCATGACAATCATCATCATCTGAGCTTAACTAGATTATTTGTTCTGAGAAATGCATAGTATCAAAGCCTGGCACTTAGGAAGAATGAAATCACACACTTAAGACAAAATGTAAATTATATGCAGAGAAACTTCTCGTAAGTGATTTAGAACTGATAAACATGAGGAATAGACATCAAAAGCTTCAGGAGGTTTGACAAGGAAATGTGCAACGTTTCACACCTTGTGCAGAATACCTCCATGCATCCATGCAGGCTGTGGAGTGACTGGCTAAGGAAAAGGATTTGGGAGTTACACTGTGTACTGTGTCTGGCTGGGATGGAGCTAACTGGATGTACATTGAATATGTTCCTACCATGAATAAGGCAAACTGCCTACTATATTAAGGAGGAGTGTAGTCAGCAGATGGAGGGAAGTTATTAGTTATTAGTCCTTTAGTTTGAGCTGGAGAGGCTGCACCTGGGAGACAGTTCTGAATACTCCAAGGGGGATGCTGAAACACTGGAGCATGTACACTGGGGTTACCCAATTGGCAGGTGGCCTAAAATACAGGGAGACTACCAAAGAACATTGAGGGAGTTGGGCTTCTTTATATTGGTGAAGAGGATGTTAAAGCATGGAGCTAAGCTCTTGTTAATCAAAGATGACAGAAAAGTCAGCACTGGCCAGAAACTGTGGGTTGCAGGGTTCAGACCGGACATAGGGAAAACCTTTCTCAAGAGTAGGGTAATGAAGTACTGGAACCAGAGAAGGTGGAAAATGTAAAACTGAATCAAGTTTAGCAGTAGACTTACTTCAAGTGGGCAGTTAGACAACATAGCTTTAAAGTTCCCTTCCAACCAATACATCTGTGTTTTTGTGATAAACAAACTAATGATAAATGTTTGCTCAGACCCTTATGAGAGGAGGTGTATTATATCACTCTTTTTACTGTCCAGAGAGAATTTATTCATAGATTAATTTTATAACTTTCCTAGAAGCACACTGAAAGTCATTTCTTGCTTACTCCATTGTTCAAAAAATAAATCACTGTATTTTAATTATATATTTGTATGAACACAACCTGGATTAAATATCTTGCACCATATTATCAAATTAGCAGAACTGGATATTTAATTCAAGCAATTCTTTGTTTTTCTTTCCCCTAGAAGCACTCATGGCAGTTTCTGTTTCAGACATATGATAAATTCACTTCACTGAATTAGCTGTTTGTGAAACTTAAGCACTTAGGCATAAGTTGTGTTATTCCCTCAGGCCCAGTAAAAGCATCAGACAAACTTTGACCAGAACAGTGAAAATCCTGTTGCAGATGCCTAGCACCAGTTTATAGTTTCACTATAGCATCAGCTATAACGGAAAGCAAATAAAAAGCTACTCGTGATAGTTTCCAAACCTGTCACAATATATTTTATCATACACTGAATTTTGGTGATTTTACTGAGTTTGATTTCCTTATCAACAGACCATAAAACGATCAAGTTATTCCTTGTGTTTTAGAAAACATGGGCATAAGCCCGTCCATGAGAGTGACTGATCACTGGCACAGGTTGCCCAGAGAGGTTGTTGAGTTTACCTCCTCAGAAATCTTCAAAAACCAGATGGACATGGTCCAGGGAAAACAGCTTTTGGTTGGCCTTGTTTGAGTACAGGGCCTGGGGGGCTTGATAGGATGTCCTTCAGAGGTCCCTTCCAACCTCAACTATTCTATGATTCTATGAAGTATGGTTTAATAGACACCAGAATCATGTTCTGCACCAGTATGGATACTTTGATTATATTTTGACCTATGTGAGGCTACTGTTAATTTGCTCAATTTCCCCACTGTTCTACTTCATTCACAATTTATCCTTAGCACTGTAAATAATAGATTACTTTATAGACAAGATTTCAACTGGATCTTCTCCACATCCACCACTTCAAAAAGCCAGTGGGAACAATCAAGAACTAGACACTCATTTTTAGATGATAATCCCACAAGGAATGAAGGTCAAAAGAACTGTATGCACAGAACTTGCTTTTAAGATAAAAAGCAGTGAACATAGCAAGAGAGACTGATAAAATGTGGGAAACATTGAAGATGCAGAGGAGGAATGAAATTTGCTAGAAGCGGCTATTGCTGCTGAGGAAAATGCATCTTCATTTTTGGGAAAAATGGAGCTGGTTGTAATTCATACTAAATGTGATCTTGTTTTGAAAAAGTTATGCTAACTGGCTATAACTCACTTTTATATTCCTTCATTTTCCTCAGAAGGGTGAAGCTCTTGATTTATGTGAAGAATTAGGTTGCTCTGTGCTCTGATACTGTCAGAGGTGATGCAAGTCACTGGTCAGAGTTAAGGTACCCAGGACAGTAACTGCTACATCCTTGACTCTGCTTCCAGGACTAACTGCACCAAGACCTCAAGAGGAAAAAGTGAAGGCTTGTTTCCAAGCAAGGCTCTTGAGAAAATAGTGGTTCACCTGAAATAGAGTAAGAAACTTACAGGATAATGGAAAGACCTGAGGTAGCCTCTACTTTGAGGGACTTGCAGTCCATTTTGTTGCATAATGTAAGAATAGATGAGCAGGTGAGACACTAGAATTGAATGTATGAACTGTAACTCTGCATGGCTAGGACAGTTTATGCCCTTCTTCTTCCTCTTGGGGGAAGATGTCAAGCAGCAGTTCAGTGTTTCACACAAGGAGAAAAACAAACTTTGGATAGAGGAAGATGCACAAGAGAGGAGTAACCGTACCTCTTTTCCTCCTACTTGGTTGGTTATGTTGAAACATTTAGAATTTGATTAAAATGTAATTTTGCCAGGTTTAAAAACTAAGGGGAAAAAGGTAAGAGGTGGGCTTAAACCAGAAAAGACTTAAAATGCTCTTTTTATTACAGCAATCTGATCAAGCTGAAGTTGCCTGTAGGCAGCTTTACCTTGAAGAGGCATTGCTTTAGATAAATGATACTTAATTCAGGTAGACAAAAACTAAAAAGACTTTTATAAGGAATCTTTTCAGAAGGGATGACTTGAATTTTCTCTTATTGTTCTTGGCATAAATGTCATTTCTTCTTTTGTCAGATATTCAGAATGGCTGAGGTTCAGAGTATATAGCTTTTATGATGAAAGTAAAAATGAGAAAAAGAATCTCCCATCTCTTCCACATTTGGGTTTCTCTCTGTTCCTTGAGCTGAATCCAAATTTTCAGGTGTAAAGATTATCCTTTTTTATCACTTTTTTTTCTGTTTGTAAAGCTCCCCTGCACTATTATCATGGAAATACTGGCAGTGCTCAGCACCAGCATGCCCATCATTGGCAATGCTCTCTACCAGCATGCCCACCAAATAGATATACCATGAATACAACCTTTTTATGCTGGAACATGCAGTGGAGATGTCACATTTCAGAGCCTACTTAACAATTCTGAGGCTATTAAACAATTCTGAGGAGATTAAAGACTCTTTCTTTGTAAGTGATTTACATGCAGCCCTATAAGGCACTGGAGGACATATGATCCCACATTTTGCTTACTTGACAGAATTCTTTCCTTTTCTCCATGTTCCTCAAAAATTCATCAATCATGACACAGGAAGTAGATGGGAAAGTACATTAAATGTAGATTAAATTATCAATTTAAGTAGATTAATTAAAATAATAGTTTAACAAATTATTAGATTAAAACTTTCTTCTTCTACCTCTGAACCTTTTCTTCAGAATTCAGAGATGAATTGATGAGAAGTCCTCCTTGACAAATAGATTTGGCAGAAGCCAGGCTCTAAAGGACCAAGAGGAAGTCAGTGGGACTGAAATTGGAGGGACTGATTTCTGATTCTGTCCTGGTACCTCTGAAAACTTTGTGAAGTTCAAACAAAATTTCATTTGGATTCTCCTCCCACTCTGCTTCAGACTTCTCCTGAAAAGGAGGAAGTTCAGGGCTGATGGAAGAACTCACCAGAAACTGAGCCCCTACAGACAGTTTAAATAAATAATATATATGTATATATAAAGTGAGGTATTCTCTCTGTCCATGTTTTCTCTGTGGTATAGTGTAAGGAAAATGCCAAAGAAACTGAAATTTGTGTAACCCTAGAAGCATCAATAAAATTTTGATAATATAATAATATATAACATAATAGCAAAGAATATATGTATAAATATATATATAACTTAATATCAAAGAATATAGAAAAGAATTTTACTATGAATTCTTTACTGAAACACTGCCATGAAGTGTTTCAGTAAAACCATATTTTTAAAGCTTTTTGATTAAGACAAAGAAACAGGTATTCATTCATCCATAACAGCGATGCCCATAAAATCAAAGTATATTCATGAACTTGAAATGCTCATAAAGAGAGCCCTAAGTTTTGTTAAAAATGAATATTTATGGCCTTTCAGTTTTATTTCTTGTTAATATTTTGACAAAGAGCATTCACTTGAATTTGTAATTGTTTGTGTTTTCATTACAATGGGTTTCAAGACAGATAAAGTTGCACATTGATTTCTACAGTTCTCTCTGTGCTGTATTCTTACAGAATACTAAAAGAACTGAAGAGTTGTAATATTTCTCAAATAGCATGTAAGTATGAGGCATTTTTCAAGCAACACAATTCAGAACTCACACTGAATTCTTAGTGCACTGCTTCCCATAAAACACTGCCATACTTCATCTAATCCCACAGCTGTACTTCTCAAATCAGTTATTCGTGCTTATACTGATTATTTCCCTGGGACAAGTCATTTCCCAGTCACAGCATTCTAGAAAGGAACCTGCTTTGGTGACAATGTAAATATAAAATACAAATGATCTATAATTTGTTGACATTGCTAATACATATTGTATCAATGATAATCATTCTAAAGTGAAACAGACAGTGGCATGAAAAACTGCAGCATGGCATTACACAGACAATAGCTTTAAACTTGGGTCTTAGAGACTTGGGAGTGTGTTATTTCCTTGGAGTACTGAGTATTTACTTTTTATGGAGTACCAAAATGAGTGATTATTATTAAAACATTCATGGATATCTTCTACAGAAGTCACAGTTTTAAAGTCTTTTTCATTGTATGTCTCTTACTTGGAATACGATTATCTGAAGTCTATGCTTTCAAGTGCACAATCCCTATGAATATTTATTTGCATGTCTACACAAGAACTAGGTTGGAATTCTTTAGGCAAAGTATCATTGCCTCTGAAGAGATATGTTTGGGTTAATTTTGAAGGAAGAAGTGAAAGGAACTGAAACACAATCCTTCTACATAGCACAGAGTTCAAATACACGTTGAAGAAATCTCTCTCTCCTTCCTGTTCAAACACATAATATACCCAAAGAGCAATTTATCATTGATAATGAAGATAACAGATGTACTACAAAGGGACAGGTTATCATAAATATTGTACATGCAGTAATATTAATGAGAAGCAAAGTTAGGAGAAATCAGTTGACATTCAAGACAACACCAAATCACTGTTGATTCCTACCTTAAAATTTTATTGATTGCTGTCTCTTTTTCAAGAAGATTTCTTGCTCTGATGCTGAAAACAGATTTACGGAGCTATAAAATTAAGAAAAAAGTGTATTTTTTAATTGTCATAAAACAGCATGCACACTGACAGACCAATGAAACATTGTGTTGAGTGTATATAAAATTAAACACATAATGTTGTCTGTCATACAGATATTTTTCACAGTTTGTGGCACTGGTATTTTTTTACAGGAAAATGTTAGTGGAAAAAGATCAAAATGGTCATACAGAGCAAATTTCTTGAGGAACATGTAAAATCCTAGTCTTATCTTGCAGCTTTTGGCTTTCCTATGCCAATCCTTAGCTGGTTCTGGGTGCAAAGAAGCAGATAGTTTTGTTGATTAGCATTAATATTATTCCCTTTATTACAAATTCATTTTCTTCCCCAGTTGGCCAAGTCACTACTTTGTCTTAATCCTTACTATGCTTCCCCCTGACTGCCTCTGGTCATGATCATAATTTTAAGCATCTACTTGAGAACATTGTTTGGGAATTCCTGGACATTAAATGAAAGGACTGGGCTAGAAGAAAAGCAAACAATTCTTGAGAAAGTGATAACAAACATGGCAAATCAAAGAACAAATCACAGCTGAAGAATTTAGCTGAAGAATTGGACCTGTGATGACCAGAAAGCCTCTGGTACCTTATAAGACATAATTCTGTCAACTGTTTGGAGATTATTATCTTGAAACATATGTTTGAGACAGATATTAGGAGCTTCTAGCAAAATGTGCCCTTTTCAAATAAATCAATCTGAAATAGAATCTTTAAGCATGTTTCTTTAAAACTGTTTATTATAACTATTCAATTTATTTAATTTGTGTGCGTCTGACTTAAGGATGTAAGTATTACTTACAGAAGTATTACTTACAGATTTCTAAAAAGATGCCACAAATCCAGAGTCATTCAACAAACAATTTTGCTAGAACTTCTCTCGAGACTTAGATCGACTCTGATTCATGGTAGGATGTCCACAGTGGAGAAAAATAGAAGCCTAAAAATTACCTTAAAACTTGTTACTTATTCTGGCTGTCCTTAATATAATGGCTACTGATTTTTAAGTCACACCTGTAACAGCAAACTACAATCTCTTTCCTAACACCTGCCTTTTTAAAGTGTGATCCCTTTCACCCTTCTAAAGTCCGAACTCATCTCTGTATAGACTGTGGAAGTAAGAACATGAATGAATTGAAAATACCACTATTCTTGGAATTCTAGGGTTTTCTTAAAAAAATCTTGCAGCTTGAAAACTGAAAAAAGGTATGGAACAGTTCAGAATGTAGTTTGGAAAATAAGATATTGGCATGTCAGGAACTATTCCAAAAATACTAACAGCACTGTTAGTATAGTATAACTAACATAATGTGTTAGTATAATATAGCACATAATAAAAAATTGTTCTGTTACCAGGATATCGTTAACATCAAGATAAACTGAAAATCACAGTATGATATAAACCAGTTAAATGCTGTGTAGGAGTAAATATTTCATATACCAAAAAATATTTCAGTACTTTTACACTTATTTACAGTACCTCAGCATGGTACCTTACTATGGATTTAGATATAACTCATACTGGTGAATACAAGGGCAATGCTTTCACATCTTTTTTCTTCTAATGTCAGTGATTAGGAGCTGAAATCCCAGATGATTAATTTTTTCATGTATCTGGATTGGGAAAAAAAAACCTCCAAACCTCAGGAGTACCCATCCTTTTGTGAGATGTTAGCTTTTTTTTTTTTTTTTTTTTTTTTTAAGGGCTTAACTAAAAATCTTAAACTTTAGGCAATAATGAAAGAATAATGAAAGTGGAAAAACAGCTTTTTTGATTCATTTTTTTTTTAATAAATTATTGTCTTAGTATAATTACAACTGCATCAAACATCAGGGGAAAAAAAGAGTACTGTGGCCCAAGAAGGAAAATTCACCCAGCCTGTCAACAAAGGAAGGTGCCCAGGAAAAGTGGGAGTTCATAGGGAGGCTGGGCACATGTGAAGATACATTTAGTGTCTTCCCAAGCCATCTTGTGCCAGCAAGTAATAACATCTCAAGAAAAGCTGCTAACAGGTCTAGACCGAGGACTACATACATCTGGCAAGTTAGGCTTCTAGGGACTGCTGTATCCTTTCTCTAGACCGTGTGGTTAACAAAGGAATAGATGTGAAACTCACCCCTGAAGCAGTATGTACTTGGGCATTAACTGTTCTAAGCATACTGATGGACCGAGTTTTAGGTGAAGGTCTGAAGGTTTGTTATCACCCTGTCCACCTCTGCACTGTGATAGAATTTAGACTGGAGCCACGTATCCTGCTGCTTAATCCAGGAGTACATGAACATGAACAAGGTCCTACACCTTGGTGCCTAGGGATCTCAGTGGTCCAAAAGGGAACTGATAATACCTACAACTCAGGCACTTCCAAGGATTGCACCTGTAGAAGATGATGGTCCTCATTGCTTTTAAGACTTAGGAGTCCTTGCTTAAGCCAGATGAAGCAATATGAGACAGTATTTTTAAATGTGTACAAATGATCCATTTATCATATTTAAAGGATTCAGCAGTAAATCAAATAGCAACATGTTTAAGAAAATCAAACATCAATATAGATTTTAGTGCCCTTAGTTCTAAGATAAAGAAAAAAAACTGCTTCCCATTTCATTTCCAAAATTTGCATTGCACACCGGGCAAACGCAATAGTAAAAACAGCAAATGGGGTTGATGATCACTGTTTTGTTTAATAATGCCTGGATACAGCATGCTGGTGCAGGAGGCTGGCAATTAAAAACTTGTGGTACCTGCCGAGTTCTTGAATGTTGCAGAGGAAATTACTGGCAGTGCTAATGTGGAAAACACATTACTTGATCAGATGATACAAAATTAAATAAGTATACAATACTCTACCAAGGTTATTTTATTGTATATCTATGTAGCCTGCTGATTTTTTTATTATAAATTGTGATGTACTGAGGATACCCTCAGTGTATCATTATTAACCATTATTTATTTATTCACTTATTTATGCAGGTTATAAGTACACTTAGTGCATAAATAACAATGACATCTAATGTTCTGTTATAAAGCATTTTTTCTTAGCACAAGACACTGTCCTGAAATCGCCTAACATTATCTGTTACTGTTAAATATGTTTTCAACAACACGTTTAAGGAACTCCTGCAGTTACCTGGATCTGTAAGGAACAGCTGTGACAGGTCAGCAAGCTACCAATAATACAGCCTGGATGAAAATATTTTAGATAGGATGTGTGTACTCCTATCAAAACATGAATAAAACAGCATGGTTCCCATATTCCTTTCAGTTTATTTATACAAGTGTGCCTGTGGACACAGAATTAGGAAGTCTGTTTGTAGTGCTTCTTCCACAAGCACTGGTATCTTTCATGGCTGCTGTTGGTAGGACAGACTTCAGGCAGACAAAATGACTCATTCCTGTTAGTGTGAACTTGATCTGAATTCTGCATTCCTATGCAATTTGTCCAAAATGACAAGGACAAAGCAATAAACCACTATAACCATTGCAAAGGCAGCTAAAGCTCAGAACATTGTTGCTCTGCAAGTGCCACCCGCTGCTTCTAAAAGGTACTGCAGACATTTTAAATGAAAATCTTTATTTAGTAGTCTATGTAAAATTCCTAGGCTTTCTATCCTGGAAAAAAGAAAATTATTTGTGGAAGATTTAAAGGAAAGCATCACAACACAGTACCATTGCTAGATGACTGTTAATGATTGCGGATCGGTCCCACAACCTAGGTGTACTGGCACAGCACTGCTGACTTCAGGGAGATCTGTGATAAGTCGTAACAGTTAAGATATGTCTCATTAGTTTTAACTTTTGAGAAATGCTATTCATTGTCAAGGTTTTGATATATTTTGCAAGTGACATGTTTGTGGTGCACAACAGCAGCCAGCACTGCATAAATCAATTAATTTCAACTTGAATTTGACATAAAATAGCATGCTATCAAAAGGTTAAACTGTGGTGAGGTAGTGTATTATTTTTATATCAGGTGCAGAGCTGACAGAAGAGACAAGTGCTAGGTGTTCTGCAACACCAAAGGAGACAAAGTCACAAAGAAAATAATGAAATGTAAATGTCTGAAATGTTTAGGTGACAACAGAAAAAAAAAGTGAACACAACATACTTTTCTAAGTCAATCCCTCAAGCGTTATAAGAACATTAGAATTTTAGCTTAGTGCTGCTAATAACAAGCTTTTATAGGTAACTGCAGGACCATATGGGAATAGTTTTCTGTACCATGACAGAAATTCCAAGCGAAGTGAAAAAAATCATCCCAAGCTTCTGTTTCAGTTTGGAATTTGTTGGACATCAATTGATGGTTTATGTAGAGCTGTTGAATTAACAGATTGTTAGGTATGATATCATTATTTAAACATGTACAGCTTCTAGGGAAAATATGAAGAGTCACTACAGTAAATGACATTTTGGAAGTACTTATAAGAAACAATGAGGAGATGTTTATTTGGGCTGAATCTATTAAATATTTGAGCATTCCATTAAATACAAGATATTTTGGGCCCAAATGAATTTGATATGTAGACTCTCAAATACATACATAATCATTTGTTCCACAACATCTTGTCTATGCATCTTCAGCTTGAAGAGATCAGGCTGTATCAAAATGAATGTGACAGAAACCTGAAGTGATGGAAGGCCAAACTGCAAGACTGCAAGTTGTTGGTAGGCACCTAACAACATTTTCAAATAATTGATGCAGGTTAATGTTTAAATCATATGGAAATCAGTGGGAAATTTCTACATCTCTTTTGAAAACTTTGCCTAATACTTACAGAATCATAAAGAATGTAATTATGGATCTCTAGAGATCCGTATCCCTAACTCAAAGTAGAACTAATTATTTTCATTTCGACTTTGAAAATCTGGCCCTTGGCAAGATTGTCCTACATAAGAAACAGGCTCACAGAACAGTCAAGAAAGTGGCCTACCATTAGCTAAGTGCCACAAGGAGTCAAGGGCTGTCCTTTTTGATCAGAAGGCTTGAGTGCGAATTGGGCATTATCTCCTTAACTCTCTTGAGCCATTGACCTGAAATAGTCTTAATTCCTTTTGTAGACCTTGTTTGCTGCCTATTTCTTAAGGAAAGACATGCTCTTCTAATTAGCTGATTACTGGTCTGGAAAATCTACATGGTCTTTCATAACCAGGAACACTTTTTAGTTAAGTCTGAGAATGTGGACAGGGCTAATACCGACATACTCATAAAACCCCCAGAGACTTAAAGAGGATGCTAATAATCCATCTCAGGCACACAGGGGAGCAGCTCCAAGAAGTGAGAAGAATCCCTTTCTTTAACATTTTGTCATAATATGGTTGGGTTTCTGTCTTTGGCATATCTGAGCTTTTTACTTTCACTGCTTTCTTTTGTTTTCTTCTGTTTTCCATCTTTACACCAGACAGAAGACAGGGAAAGCATGGGAAAAGCCACTAAGGAGGGCTGGGTAGATTACTGAGGCTGCCAACAGAAGGGTGGAAAGTGAGGACTTCTGGCCAACCGATATGGGGTTGTGATATATTCTGCTGGTGTACAGCAATGAGGCAGGAGGCCCCACTCCACACCTTCACTTCTAGGTAAGAAGATACTGCCAGTGTGGGCTGGACTGGGAACAGAAGAAGACTGAGATAGAGTGGGAGTTTCAAGTTTGAGGTAACCTGGGTTGGGGGAATAAGGAAGAATATTACTTCTGGTTGTACAAGCATATAATTCCCTTCACTAGAAAAAAAAAAAAAAAAAGTGATCATGACAATATTCAATATTTAATCAGTTTTTGTGAATTAGTATTATAAGTGGGTAACAGAGATCAAAGGGCTTGGAGAAGGAGATCTAGATATTCAGTAGGATCATGGAAAGGGAGAGTAAAGGCTCTACTGGAAAGGCTTGTCTGTAACCTAGTCCCTCATCAACTCTTCCTTCATTCCATATTTATGTATGCTCTTATCTGTTAGAATCCATCAGCCCTAAAAATTTTGCCATGTATGAATTTTTGTTGATGGAAGAAACAAGAGGGGTATGATCAGCCCCCTGTGTTTTAATGCATTTTCCCAGACTTTGCATCAAAACCTTGCAATCTGTAAAGTGGAAAAAAAAAAAAAAAAAAAAAGTGATGAAAATAGAAAGCTAATACCAGAAAGAAGTGCTGAATTTTGGCACTTTGAAAATGGCAGAGTACCCAATCCCCATTTTCCTTTGTTTCAGAATGTAATTGAAAATTGGTCTTTTCCAGGCAGAATTTTGAGCACACTATGTAGAGGCAAGAATGCCAATTCAAAATCATCAGTAGCTAGAGACAGACCATAACAAGAACAGTGCCTTCCTATTATTGCAGTTCTATCTTCTCTGCTCTGAAACATGGTCACAAAAGTAAGATATTAACAAATGAAATGTGTATGTGGTAAAACGCTTTATGAGAATGTACTTCATAAGTTTTTCTTTTCCTGTAAATTTATTATTTCAACATAGGGACATTGTTACAATTCTGTATTATCTGAAAATAAACAAAATATCTGAAAAATGCAAAATAGACAAAGAGGCCTCCTGATTAATTTTCAAAAAAACTGAAATGCATCGATGTATTTCCATATATTAACTTCATTAGAAAGATCTCGATAAGAGTAGACATGGGACAAAAATCATCTCCTTTGAAAATCAAGGCTGTAATGACCAAGAAAATGATAAGTTCATAAGCCACTCTCATTCTATCAGGTAGATTGTTTTAATGGCTTTTCTGAATGTTATAACTAGACAGATTTTGGCAATATCCTGTGAATGACATAACTAGGTAAGACTGAAGCACTTGGCTGTGTTTAATTAACAAGAGGTACCAGGAAACTGAAATTGTGAGCGGGGATCTACTCAGATACTCAGTAAGGGTAGAAAAAGTTTGAGTGATTTTTGTTGATACTTAATCACAGAGTTCTGCAAAAAAATACTTTAGAAAAAAATGTACTCTTAGTGTTTAGAAATAAGTACCCTTTTGTGCTTGGAATTCATGTGCAATTACACTTTATTAGCTTCTGTTGTATTCAAAAGTAGTGTGATATAGTCATTCTTTCAAATTACATAGGGAAATGAAGAACTAGGAACACAACAGAATGTTATTGTACTTTTTGTGCCCATGTTCTGCTTTGCACAATACAATAGCCAAAGAAAAGTTCAGAAGAGGCTGATTAACTTGGGACATGAGTTTATTAGCATAAGAAGTACAAATTCACCTCTGGAAATGAGGATTTATGAATAAATATTCTACCCTTGTTTCTTTTCTAAGAAGAAAAAATAGGAATAAAGTTTATAAGCATGTCTTCACGCCTGATGATTTTCTGAAAAATATCTTAGGACACCCTGTTTTTGATTCTAAAAGGTATTTCAGTTCTAACAATTACAAACACCTTCTGCAAGAACTCCTTTCAGAATACTCTCAGAATACATATGGTTCTTTTTGCAAAAAAAAAAACAAACACAGAATAGTTAATGAAAGGACAGGCCACTAAAAGACATGCTGGAAAAAAATTCCACATTAAACAACAGCACCTTATCAAGAATAGGCGGCATGTCTCAGCAGCTCACAAATGAAGCATCTATGATGCTAACCAAACATGCATTAACAGTCGTGGTCAATCTTGTGTGTTCAATGTGTGTTTGAAATAGTGAACAGATAAAAATAAAACCTTTCCCTGAGGTGTTGAAAACCACTAATTTCTACATAAACCAAGGGGAGTTAATCTTCAAGGGAGTACTCAGTCCCTTCCAGGATGAGGCTTGTAATTGGGTTGATGGTTTTGTCCCATTCCATCTAGCTTTAACAGATACCATCAGGATCACATCTGGGGATGAAGCCAAATAGCCTATAAAAAAGCAGATGCAAAGCTCAGCAGCCCACCTGCTAGGTAACACAGGTCATCATGAACACATCACCTTAGTGCTCTGTTCTGTGCATTGACTCCCCAAAGAATGCAGAATCCAGAATGAGGTCTGATGCTTAATATTCATTGTCCTCCATGGTAATGGCTGTGGCTACCTTTGAGATCAGCATTCCCTTTTTGACCATCACCTCCTGTCATACGGCCGCTGCTGTAACTAGGAAATCAGTGGGAGAGGCATATGGTGTGGGAGGATGAACTTCCATGAGAGCTAGACCTCAATTATGGATGTTGGTCCCACAGGAAAAAGGAATAGCTATGAACTTCAATGCTTGCAGAACTAAAAACAAAACTCATACAAGTAAAAGGAAACAGGATGATAAAGGGGATGGAAAAGAGAAAATACATTTGCTACTATCCAGTTAATCTTAAAAATGCAGAAATAAAGGCACTAGCTTGTTTATAATATTACAACTAAATGGAAGATGCTAAAAGTCTGAGCTATAAACAATGTGGATATATTGAAAACTCTTTTGTTTTGTTTTGTAATTCAGTCCTGCTGTGCCACAGCTGTAGACATGCACATGGGCATATCTACATAATGAGCCACAGGCATTTTTAAAGTTCATCTCATAAGCCTGTCAGATATGAAATATAATTTAACAGTGATGTGCTGTGTTGTGTGGTCAAAGATAAGTAACCTGTTCAGGAGCGTCCTCCTTGCAACATTTTTTAGCATGGCTTACTAAACGTTTTATGTCTCTTATGAAAGTGCTCTGAGGTGTTTGTGCCTTCCTCTGATTCTAGTCTTGAAGTTAAGAACCCAAGTCCAATGCTCAACAGCCAACTCAACTGTATTTTACTAGACACCTGATTTGTTGTAAATCTTACAGCTTATTCGCTTTTGTCCCTTCCAACTGGCTGTGACTGTCCCTGAGGCTCTTGCGAGAGCCATCACAGTGAGATGTCTTCATTTTCTGCCAACTTCCTTTCTTCTCATCCACCCACTCACACAAAAATTATCTGTGTACACGTATTTCATCCTGTTCTAAGAATTCACTGAAATATTGGTTAGCTAAGGAATTTCCCAGCATATTGTGAATAATTTTCATACAACCTTGGAAGTATAAAAGAACATTTCCCTCTGCCTTTGAAAAACTCCCCTTCTCCAACATCTACAATGTTCATGTGATGCCATAGTGCCCTATTTTTATTTTTTAACCCTTTCCTTGTGGCCTGCAGGCCACATCAGAGAAGTCTAGAAGAGATCTGTGGCAGGATCAATGGGTTTAAGTAAGTTTGCTCAGCACAGCTCAAGGAAGGAGCAAAGAATGACCATCCTCCATTTCCAGCATTGTTAATTTCAGAGAACCCCAGTCTTGCACATAATGTTACATATAGTCATAAAAAGCTCAACAAAAGCACCATGGAGAAGCTATCTACCAAGTGTCTGTAACTGAGACAGCCCAAATATAGCTGTCATGTGATGTGTAAGAACGAATGTGGTGTGGTCTGTCCTCACACATCCACTCATACATTTAACTTAACCTAACCACACAGTGAGAGAGAACTCTTAGGGGAGGTATACAACTTTAAGGACATTAAGGTACCCAGAAGCCATTTTTTCTATTATTTTTTTGTTAGTTTATTTTTTTGATATTGGTTTGTAAATTTGGAGGAGTTAGAAGAACTTCTGGAACTCACAGACTTGACTAGGAAGAGGCACTACAGATGCCTGTTTTTCAAAACTGTTCTTTTGGTTTGGCATAGATGAAAATAATTTCAAACTGATTTTCATGTTGGTTATGGGTAACAAATAAATATGTTTTTCTACTATTTTGAGAAGATAAATGAAAATCCACTCCCCATTTACAACTTAAAGCTGCTTTTCAAGGAAGTAGGTAATTACAATTCTGAAAAGACTTACTAAAGCTGTTATATAATAGAACATAGAATGATTTGCTTTACTGATAATGACAAATTGTAGGTCAGATTGATTTTGAATGAAAAAAAAATACCATAAATATAGTTGCACATTTTTGGAGAAAGAAAAAAAGAACATTCGTGAAGTGGAAGTAAGGGAACATATGCATCATATACACTTCCAATCACTTCAGCAGATATGCAATGCAGAAATGCTATCTACATCTGGAAGACATTGGAGGAGCCAGCCATATTTCAGACACCTCAAAGGAAGCAAAGAGTCAAATCTGCCAGCAGAATCCCACCTTTTGATTCTAACTTTTTTTTTTTTTTTTTTTTTTTTTTCACCAACTACAATATAAATGAGACATGAAAAATTTCTGAAGCCACTGTCATCATGAGCAGTGGGAGCGCATCCTAGTATGAAACAGTATGAGTAAAATATTTGTTCAAGTTTCTTTTTTTTACATACATGTAAGGTTTACATTTAAATGCAACCAGTCATTCCAATCTTGTTTTAAGGATAAGATATTTTTAAGAAGATTTGTCCATACAAAAGTAAGGTTGCTTTGGCAACTGTAACTATAGGAAGCCATAGTAATTACTTTTACAAAACCTACCTAGTGCTTTCTCCCTCTTGATAGGAATGTGTAAATACCTCATTTTAAGCTACATTTATCAGAAATATTACTCATCATTAATCCTACCTTTGAGCCATGGAAATACAAAAGTACATACTAAAAGCAGGTTGAGTAGTGCAAAAACAATTTGTAAAAACTTATTTCGATTAAAAAAGTGAAGTCAGATCATGCATATTTGCTCTTGAAGGGAAGTGAAAAATTGAAAAGAATGTAACTGTCTATTTTCATATTTCAAAATATCATTGAATAAAGCGTGCCATTTATTCACGTATCTTAAAAGACAATCAACAATGATTCACATTTGTGAACAGAAGGCAGAAGAAATTAAAACTCCAATTTAATATACTTCAGCTATATATTAATGTGAACAGATTGATTCCTTTGCACGGACTTGTTTTCTGAATAATATTGCATCAGAGACCTCCCTCTCAGGCCGTGCTGTTCACTTTGGCTTACTGATGGCATAGACTACATTGGCCACAGGGGTGAGTTCTTGCACTGCATTAGGAGTGAAAATTAACAGTTTGTAAATAGGCTCTTTACATACACTATCAGATGAGTATTGCTTTCCCTAACTCTACTTCCTGCCTGTATGAATGCTATCCTGAGTTTCAGTTGCAAACCATGTACTTCCATGGTACACACTGAGTTTTTTTCTGACCCTGCAGTTTTGCAAGGTGCCAGAAGCCACACACATTTACTCATGCTGCTGCACTGTTGTCATCATCATTCCAAGCAGTCCTGATATTTTTCAAACCCAACCATTCATGCCAGTCCAGCTGGGAGACTATCAGCATGTAACATAACGAGTTTCAAAACTGTATGTTTATCACCTGTTTTCTAGCAATTCCCAGGCCTATGCAGAGGTTAATGCCCTCTAAGTAATTAGAATAATTCTCAGATTTTTACATATCTCCACTGATTACACTTTACCTTGCTTCAGTGAGTGTATAAAGCAGTGTAAAAGTAGCAAGACACTCAGAAATCCACTGTGATATTCATAAATTTTAATTTTCTACTAGCTTCACAGTGATTAACAGCAAGACCATTTAAAAAAAATTAGGTTCATAAGATGAATGCTTTGAACAAAACTATGTATCACATCCTAAATTTTGAAGTCAAAGGAGAGAGAATTCAAACAAAATAAGGCTCTACTATGATGTCAGTTTTAGGATACCTAAATTAAGTATAGCATTTTATTCTGTGTTCAGTTGCCCTAGCTTGTGTTTGCTTTTATGTAATTTGACAAACTGAATAATCTGAGGTCTCTCCTCACAATACTCAGGGATAGACATATACTGCTGTGAATTCTTGATTTACCTTTTGGTCGATATATTTGTTTTCTTCAATTGCTGATCTTTTAGAGTGGTCACATGAGGAAGAAGATGCTGAAGGAAGCCTTCGCAGCAGACAGCTGGTATCTTGTTGCTGGCGATCAATAAACTGCTTCATAAAACTTTCCCTTGTGAACAAACAAAGGATATTGATAGATTAAAAACCCAGGAACAGTTATTTGCTTTTTTTTACAATGTGTCACAACCCATTAGTGCTAAGATAAACTGTGAGAAACGGATGTACTGACCTATAGATGTATAAATGGACAGAATGAAGAAAAAACAACTGATAAAACTTACGTTCAGTTTATTAAAAGAATCTACAGCTGAATTGAGACCTGTGTGGCTTGCATGTAGCTTTGAAGAAAATAGTTTCACTCCATTTTATAATAACTATTTTATTTATTTATTTACCAAATAGAGTGCTAAATATTTGAAGTGCCTTTTGCAGTTTTTGGCTCTTTTGAGCTCATTACACAGCGAGTTGTTACTGCAATATAAATCAAATGCTGGTATAATCCAAAGGAAACATACTTCCTGCAAGAAATTGTTTCTTCAAGATTTCAAACAACATCTGTTCGTATAACTGCTTTGAATGCCAGTATTAAGGCACTTCAGCAATTCTGTGCCTCACATATGCCACGTTTAAAAAGTATTTCTGTTTACAAGAAACATACATTTATCTTGCTGTCTTTTAAAGTTAATATCACTGCCCTGTTTTCAGCGTAAATTGACTATGTCGTAACTAATTTTTATCTGGAGAGGTAGTTTCATATAGAACAATAGCTTCATATTTAAAGATTTAGCATGATCACATTTAGAGGGTACTGGGAAAAAACATAGCTAAAAAGAAATTAAAAAAAGAAAAAAGAGGGAGACTGGGAGAGCGCACTCAATATATAACTAAGCAGTATTTTGGTACTAAGAACAAAGTTATCTGTGACTGTTTCCTTGAGGTTTGGAACACTTTTTCCTGACCCTGTTCACCAGCATTATTCTTTGCATTCAGATAAGATGGTACAAACAGATCAAATCAGTTGTACTAGTATCCTTGTGAATTTAATCAGAATGTAATGTAATTTCAGAAGACAAATAAGAATGACAGCCATCTTTCACAGCATCCTGTCTCCAAGCATGTGCTCACTGGGGACACTGGGATACCTACTCGGCCAGCCTGTGCTGTTTCAGCAGTCTCATCAGCCTGTATCTGCAGCAACAGCCCTTAGACTTCTGTAATAATTCTCTTTTCTTGGTACCACACCAATTAAAACAGTATTACTAATTGATGATCCAGTAGCCAACTAGGGGACTGATCCTTTGTTAAAGTGAGTTTTACAGGAAAGTAGTAACAGTGCACATCCAAACAGGGGACAAGGTCATCGCAATGAAACTGCTGTTCGATGGTCTGCATTATCCACTCTTAATGATTTGCTGCCAGTTGATCTCATCTTTAAAAAGCCACATGAGAATTGATTAGACTTCTAGCTGTCCATTTCAGCCAAGAACCTAAAACCCAAATGGGAGTGGAGGAACAACAGTGTAGTTTTCAATCATATTTTATTTGTTTCAGTCAATCTAGTTCCTTTCATGAATACGTTATAATGAGTGCTAGGATTTTATTTTTTTTAAGTAAAAGTAAGATAAAAATAAAATGTCAGCTCCTTTCAACTCTGTTAATGCTGTTTCAGTTCTGATTTTCTGAAGTATCTGCTTCATCCATAAGCAAAACAGCTAAATATTTTTGGAGCTCTGTGGCACCAGACCAGCTTATGGCATATTAGCAATTGGAATATTTCAATACCTTATTTTTGGAACTGTGAAATCTGAAGGAAGCTTGGAGATTTTCACCATTTGTGGCCTGTTTGGAAATTTTTCAAAGATGCGTAGACGCAGTGGAAGCTTCTCTTTTGTATCTGCATTTGCTTCACTTTGCTTCAGCTAAAAACATGGAAATGAAAAAAAAAATAAAAAAAAAAAGAAAAGAAAAAAATTGCTCTGTAATATTGCAGCCTTGTTTTTCATAATTCAAATAATAACAGCAATTATATAAAGAAACAGAAGATGGCAGCAAAGAACTACAGAGGATAAATTTGGTACTCGGGTTTATTGGTCTGCTTGTGCTAGAAGCTGACAAATTCCAAACAATACCATGCCTTTAACTGAAAGTCATAAAATGGGAGGATTGCTAATAATTTTAATTTTAAAATATGAAACATATTAATGCCCTATTCAATATGGTTGTTTCTATGTTTCCTTCACAGTTCCCTAACACTTTATCAAGGAAATAAACATCCATGCTCTTTTCTTATTAGTCACATCTTTCTGTATTTCTTGACAGCCCTAAAATATTCCAATAGAAAACAGCATTTATAAAGGGAGTAATTTTAAAGAAATCCAGCTTTCAGAACATGGAAGTAACAGGAAAATTGCATTTAGATGAGTATTAAAAATAATATCAAAAGACTCAAAATAATCCATCTATGTCAGCAATTCTGATACTGAGCTGCAGCAAATCTAATAATGAACATTGCACTTGTAAATATCCACAGACAGTTATGCCAAGGAATACCACACATTTAAATACAGAAAAGGCAGATACACCTATGTGGACAGATAATGGGTACATCTAATGATATAAGATAAAAGAGATTTGATATGGAGATATGAATTGTGAATTGTGATTCCTGAATTGTGATTACTGCATTTGCAACTCAACTGTGTTATAACAACAAAATACCAAGTCAGAAGGATTCAGTGAAACACAGTTGTTTTTATGTTTATATTAAATGGGAATTTAAACGTTAAATTTCTATCTAGTTATATATTCAAATATCACGTACCATTTCAGTTAGCACACATCTAATTGAGATTATTTAGATATGAAGTTTAATTCTTCTTCCCATGCCAGCTTGTGAGCACAAGCTTAGGAGCTTATACTTTAAAACAGAGATGCCCAATCAGCACCTGCAGGGAATACTGCTGATAGGTATCAGCTATAGATTTTTACCATGGTGAACTGCCCAGGAAGTTGAATGAAGTTTTAACTCCCATTTGCACTGCCTTGTGTAATCCATGCTTCCACTGCATGCTATAGAAGAACAACTGCTCTGCTGCACTGTCATGCTATCAGCAACATCACCACTTCCAGCCACAGGACAGCTTAAACTGAAAATCGATTCATATTCGGCTGGATACAAGTTGTCATGTGGACAGAAAACTGTTTGAAGTGCTACAAACAAAGATTAATGATTAATGGTAAAGCACAGGGTCAGAAGAGAAGGGGAATGGAATATTGTATTAAATCTGTATTACGTATTAAGTCCTACTTAATGGCGTCATTAATGATCCTTAAAAGGAAGAAATTATGACATTAATGAAATTCACTTGATATTAAAATGTGGAGTAAAATACCACGGTGGAGAAAAAAGAGGACAGATTTAGAAGTAGGGGCAGGAAATAACAAAGACTGAAAATAATTCTAGAGCAAGAATAAGAGCAGAAACTAAACCAGAACTTGTACTTCAATACAGCATCAAAAGGGCAATTTGGGCACCAATTATGTTACCAGCCAAAGGTTGGTTATGTATTATACAGTCTTAGAAAATTGTACAGAAGTTCACAGTTCCTCTCTCTGCTGCTTTGAGGAGCCTGTACCAGGGTAAGCATTCTATTCTGAAGCCCATTTCAGCAGTCTCACACGGACAAGCCAAAACAGTGCAGAAGAGAGACATGAAAAAAAGGAGAGAGCTACAGAAACCAACTGGAGTGGGAGAGAAAAAAGGAGTGAAAGACTAAAGGGGACAGATATTTATATTTCAGCAACTACACCTGATAGTAAAAGAAGGGGAGGAGATGTAAAATTGTGGAAGAAATATTTGAAAACGTATTATTTCAAGAATATAATAGCGTGACCCAAGTATAGGAATGAAAGGATGAAAATAGGGATTTTTTTAGGCTGAGAATAAAGATTAATATAGTTACAAAGAAATCTAGGAGTGTTCAGAAAGGTCTCTGGAGGGAAGTGCCTCATCATTCCAGATTCAGGTGAGACAGAACCCTTGAAATGCCAGCGTACCACAGAAAGAAATCCTTCACTGTCACGGAAATGAATCAAATTATCTACCAGGGCTTTTCTGCTACATTGTGCTGTTGAAAAGCTTTGGGAGGGAGTAATTTTTAGAAGTAAAAAGAGTTTTGAGTTTCTGCTAGTTTGCTTTAGTGAGAAATCACAGTATAAATAGGCAGATTCTGGCACGGACAAATAATGTCCCTTGCAGCTATGGACTCCCATTCACAGAAGTCAGCGCACGCAGAATAGAGCACACACCACAGATTGCAATGTTGCCTGAACAGATCAGGGAGAGCTTGGAAACAGGGAACTGTATAGCTGAAGTGATAAGCAAGGGAACAGAAATATCCCCCTTTTAACCAGGAGAATGATCCAAGATAGACTTTAAAATAACCTAAAGTCAGAGCAGTTCTACCGAATCTCTCTCCAATTACTCATGCTGTGATAATATTACATGTTGGGGAGCGTGAAGCATTTAGCTTCACTGAATTCTTCTCTACACATTTAGGGTGTAATTGTTGCTCTGCATGACACACATCCCATTTTGTATTGCTGCTTAAATCCTTTACATTTCAACTTTCTTTAACACATAACAAACACATATATTTTTAAAGGTACAGGGTTTTAAAGGTACAGGATTATGTTGAAATATGGTGATGGTGGTGCAGAATGTTTCTAGCAACAGCTAAACCCAAAATAAAATACCAGGACTTTGTTTCTATGATTTTTATTTTTATTTTTTTTAGTTATTATTATTATTATAATTAGCAAGGAAATGTGCATGGTCTTGATTGGTACTGCTTGGCTCTTGTCTCCAGCTCCTAAGAGCCTATTGGAAGCAGTTCAATGACATTTTGTCAGCCTGGGTTGGCAAAATTCTCGTGTGCCTGCTAGAACAATTCCTGTAAAGCCACAAAAGGAATTTATGTCTATTTTCACTATTTCCATGGTGCTTAAGTTTATAAGGGCAGATTTAATGGCACAATGCATACAGTACTACCGTCTGTTCTGAACCTAGATCAGAAGTTATTAAAACAGCACCTAAATGGTAGGGAGTGATGGAGAGAAAATCTTAAATTGGGATTCCACTGGATAATAGCAGTTGAATAACACATTCAGATACAGGCCCAAGGCACCAAGATATCTAGATCTGGTTCACATAACTATCTCAGATGAGTACAAAAGGCAGCTGATAGAAAGGTACACTTATTGATGGAGTTTTGATTTATTTTTATTTTTTCCAGAAAGACATGATGGCCACACCTCTATTTGGTTCAGAGCAGTTTGAAGTGAATCCCCAACTATCTTTATTTGCTGTTTGGTGATTTTGTGAGTTGTGTTGGTAAGCAAAACAGATTATTTTTGGAGGAAACAGAACTGCGAGCTCCACTACACCCTCATTGAATACGAATGCAATCCCAATCACTAAGACTGATGGAAGGATCAGACAAATGGCTGCTTGTTAGGGTAGCTTCAAACCCTCTGTGCAATGGGGCATTTAGTGCAGTGTTACACCAAATCAATTATTTAGCAAACACACATATAAACACCCTGAACTGCATCTCCTGTAACTGTGGTGCATCAGCTGCTGCATTGTTGGTATTCTCTCCCATGACACAGTTCAGGGCATTAATGGGAGATGACTTCATTCATAATACTACATAATACTACAAAATATTTATTTGTGTCTTCAAGGCTTCTTTATAAAAGGGCGACTGTTAAAATCACCAAGACCTGGGCCCTTAAAACCAAAGAGAACCTGTAAGAAGTTGTTCTAAACACATGAAGTATGGTGGTGAAAATGGAAGAAGAAGGTAGAGGCAGGGGGAATAAAAGAGACATCAGGTAGTGACTAGTGAGAAATAGGGGCAGGGTCAGCTCTTTAGCACATATCCACACCGGTTATGGTCAGACGTGTGAGCTGGGATGGTCAGCAAAGCAATTGCCCAGCTGGAGATAACAGCCTTCCCAGCAGGATGCTGGCATCTCCCACATAATCACGCTAGTCCAGCCAGGCCAACAGAGCCACAGCACAAGACCATCCCTCCTCTGCCAGCTACAAAGACTCTTTCATCCATGTCTTAGAAACTCAAGAGATGACATTTAAACTTTTGTAAAATATGCTGTGTTAAAGTAATCGAGTCACACACTATACACTGTTATATTGAACCTGAATAGACCAGTAAAGCAACAAATGGTGCATCTAATTTTTTTTTTTTTCTGTCTTAAAGGACTGTAGTACTATAATCTCACAGATCTCAATCACCAAAATTGTGCTTGGGGCGAAAGTAGCAAGTTCTTTTCAAGTGTGTACTGCAGCTTCTTTGATAGGCAGGAGCTAACAGCCTGGGACATTGAAGTGCTCTGGGGTCAGGTAATATAAATGTGATGACTTTAACAGTTCAAAGAGCTAAGGTAAGTATCTGTTCATATCACCAATTTGCATTTAGAGACAGAAACATCCTTAAAAGTAATGTTCTTGGCAAGGCAAACTGAAAGCTCAAATTTAATACAGTCATTGAGTTTCTAGGACATTGACACATTGGTGGGAACATGCCAGAGGAAAAACAGAGTTAATCATATCCAAAGGGATAAGATCTACCCTTCCTAACTTTTATTTGTTTCTCTATTCAGTTAATTCTGATTGTGGAAGAAGAGCTAGTAACATGCAAAACGTAAAGAATGAAAGATGTGCTTTTCATGTAGTCTGTGAAATTCACTTAAATATTGCATAAATATTTCAATTAAATTAAATAATTATGAGAAATGTACTGCGTTGCTCAAACTCTTGTCATTTCAGTTGACAGTTTTCATAACAGGCTGAGATCAATCATGTTCAAAATTAAAAGCTCTGCAACTGATGTACACACAGTTTATTTAGGAACTGGCCAGCTGCCCAGAGTACTTTCATGGTGAGTGTGGAAAGTTCAAGCTGTTGGAGAAAGTTCAGGGGGTCTCTCTACAGGATAGCTTTAAATTAATATTGCTTGGTACATTAGAGTGCACTGCTATATATCATTTTTTCACTGGAAATATCCTCTAGGGGCTATATTTGAAGCATACAGTTGCTATACACTGTCTGTGCTACCCTCTTAGTAGGATATGCTCTGTGCTTCTGCACCACACAATTTGAGCATGATACAAATACAGAAGGGGATGAACAACATTAAAGACTGATACCAGCACCTATCCAACAGTTTTCCAGATTTTTTTTTCTCATCCAAATTTTCGTAATTATCAACAACTGATTTGTCAATAGCAACTTTGAATGAAATCCAAGTAATTAGTAATGCTAATTATAGCATTAAATGACACATTAAATTAAACAATTAAAAATCAGAACGGTGGGTTAAATGAGCTGCTTTTTCCCCTTTTGTTATTACTCTGAAGCCATATAGATCTGGTAAATTTCTGGACATGAATGAGAGCTGAGACAAGAAGACATGTATGTGGGTACGCTTTCACAGCCCAGACTCAGCTCTGGCATAAATTTGTGCCAACACATTGTACCTATATTGGATTCAGATTCAAGAGAAATCAGAAGTTGTAATGTAATGTAAAAAATACTAGTATTTACACCTGTAATTCCAATAAAAATGAAGAAGCAGCTCAATTTTGTTTGAGCAAACTGCAACATGAAAATAGAAAGGCAAAAAACGATCTGAAAATTAAGGTAAAAAATACTGACAAAATGCAGTAGTTTGAATTTGGGTAAAAGTAACACTTTCAACACAAAAAAAAAAAAACAAACACAGCACTTATGACATGTAGATCCTATTAGGTTTGTCTATAGTGCTAAATAAAAGGCTACCAAGGGCCTAACCTTTGCCTAGAATCCTGCCAGCTGACTTCAATCATACTTGCTCTTGGTTTCTCTGGGTCCCTTGGGATGACCTTGAGACATAATTACAGTAGTTACATTTCTATGCATTTTCCAGTTCTTCAAGGCACCTGAAATAAAGTGATAGTTTTTATGTGCAATTCAGCTGAGTCACATTTCTGTGTTATGAAATTTGGGTTGTGAACTGCCTACTCTAAGAGAGACAAGAACTTGCGAGTTTGCCTGAAAGCATGAGGCTTGCTGGGAGAGCATGACAAGGACTGAGTGGCTTAGAGGTGATAAACCTGGTGAAAGCTTGTCCATGCTTCCTTTGAAAGCAGTCCCTCAAGTAAACTATTCCCTAAACTATTCCCAAAGCATTGTCTGGGAGAAAGTCCAGGAAATCCAGATGGAGGCCCAAGACAGAGCCAGCCATGAGCAAACAGTTAAGCAGCGTGCATAGACAAGGGCTCTGCGTTTCAGCTTGCTCTAGCTGTCTTGTCCTCTTTTAGTTAACAATCTAGATGTACCAACTCTGCATTTTGCCCTTTGGGCTCACCTAAACAAATGGGGACATTGCAGGCAATAAAAAATTCTCCCATGTAGCAACTATAAAACAGAACCTAAATTGATTTTAACCACATTCTGTGGTGCCTTGGGGAATTTTCACTGAAATGTACCAAAAAATATGATTACAGTGGTGCTAGCATTCACAGCAGAGACTGCACTGTTGATAATCAAAGGGTAAAATAAACTGAAAAAGTTCCTAGCAGATGGAGGAACAAGATTGCACATATATTTCTCATATGCACAAGATTATTTTTTTTTAATAAACAACTTTTATGTGTCACAGGGTTTATGTGCTGTGTGTAGTATGATTGGATGCTGTGATTGCTATTTCCCAATTGTTCATTTAAATAACTTTTTCCTCAATTTTGCATGAAGTCTCCCAAATTAATAAGATATTGAGGAAAGTATCACAAATGTGTTTTCTTAATAACTTCCTTTCAGTAATTGTAGCTCCTATCGGTTCTTCATGAACAAATGCTGCTGAAAAGATGTGATTGCAATTCAAATGGCATAAAACTCCTCTGGCAAAACTCGGCTAAGATTTAGTCCATTTATTTAATAGAGGACAGGAATCCAGTGTGTCAGAAAGTTTCCCTTTGATTGAGATAAATGATTTTTCTAGAGCTATTACTTCATATTCTCTACAAGCTTGGACAAACATTGCTATGTTGATTAAAATTCAGCTGTTCTTCCATTTTTTTACCCTATCTTTTGGTGACAAGAATTGTATTTAATCAAAGAAATGAAATCTGTGATTCTGCATAGTCAGTGACCAGATTCAAGGCCTACGAATGTGCTTACCAGACCAGATTCAACCTCCATGCCTTCAGACTGAGGTACCTACCTCAGTTAATTGCATTCTGGTTGTTTTAGTCTCTCTTTACAGCCAAAAGACACAAGGACACACTTCTTAGAGGTCAGTTCAGATATTGGGTTTGCTGTGTCTTTCAGCCATGCTTATCTTTTTTCATTGACTAAACAGGGCACTTAAATCCAGTATGTTCTTTAAGTCACATGTGTGATGCCCAGTGAAATAGACGATGGAAATGAAACATACATTTAATGCTAACATGCTAACTGTTCTTTTAATAGCTTTTTCACGTATAAATTGCATTTTTGCCACTTACATACTAATTAATTTTCTTTTGGGATAAGTAGCAGAAATATCTGTTTCCATACAAGGTTACTGAGTCACAGAAGAATATCCATTATAATAAAAACATGCATTACATGGTCCATTTCATCAGAAGAAACTGCTTGAGTCCACCAAAACCTAGGCACCATTATTTGTTATGAACTATATGTCCTGATGAATAAACAACTAATACATTCTCAAGTGAACAAATGCACAAGATGTATGATTTCTGCTCTTGTACAAACAGAATCATTCAATATTGACTAGGTACAATGTGTTAATCCTCCAAGACATATGGCAAGATTAATTACAACCTGAACGGGTGCTTCTGTCTAGGAAGCAAAGGAGGTAGCATTGCAGGGAAATTCAGAGACTCTTAATGTTTGCTTACCTATTCCAGACCCTGCACAAAGGAAGATTCATGGAGGTAGCTCTGTAAATGGCGCTTACCAACATGTCAAGACATACAAATTCATCTGCCCTGCTGGGTTCACAGAAAAATAGGGCCAATCTGGGAAATGATAATTACAGACAGACTTTCAAAGGTTCTCACCACAGGCAGCTCCCATTTAGTTAAAAAGGAGCTGAAGAGAACTGGGCTGTGATTGACCAAGGAAGTCATCATCTTGACCTCCTATCAAGGTACAGACAGTGAGAAGCATAAAAAATGCAGAATGGTACTGAGGTCACATGGATAAAAGACTCAATCTGCAGGGAATCTGTGTGTCTCTGCTCACAGTCTGACAAAAAAGAAAGTAACTTTCAATACCAAATTAGAGAAAGACTGGAATTTGATGTAAAAATTGTATTTCTTGTTATTCATATAGGCTGGTTAATTCATTGTCCTGGGAATTACACAGGATGGATCATGAGTAAACTGGTGTGGAAATACAGCATATCCAACTTGATATATTCCAGAAGCCCCTTCCAACCTGGGCTTTTCTATGATTCTATTTTTGGTGATAGTTATCTGACCCAAAACAATTCTTCAATTGCCTTCAACTTCACTGTTGTATGCCTGCATCTACCACCTCCTGATAACTTGTACTTTCATTCAAAACATTACTGGGCTCTGTTAGATTCTTTGAGAGGGTAATTTATATAACTTAGATTTAAGCTAGTATTTTCAATCAACATGGTGAACCAAGTTCTGTAATTGGACATCCATAACACTGAGAAAAAATAACTGAAATTGAGAAAAAAAGTCATCGCTGAAGCTTGAGGCCAGAATACAGTATATTTCTTTAAACAAGAATGACTTTGTCTTTGCACAATGAGCTGCCCCTTGCTTTTTCAGTGGTTTCTTTGTTTTTAATCAGAGGCAGTACATTTTACTTGACACAGCTGCCCTGAGTTTTAGATTCATTGCAGTTTTACAGTATTTCTCCAGTACAGAAATTCACACAGAAAATCAATTTAAACAAAGGACATGAAGAAGCAAACCTATATGAGTAATAATGGGAAGGCCACAGAGGCTGATGCAAGCTACTTCAGAAACCTTGGCTGGACTAGATGAAAAGATAGTTTGGTGTTACCAGCTGGCCTTTCTACCATACAAGTTTGCTGATGAAATTTTAGCTGGGGCTGGAATTATGCATCCTGCTTTTCCCTTTCACAGGCAGTGGGGATGGTTCTATTTGTGTTCATGTGATGATGGATTGCATCTTTGGAGAGGAAGATATGGCATGAATTCTCCCTTAATTCTGAAATAGTGCTCCCATTTGTTGGATATTATGTAGCAAAAACTGTGTGTGCTTCCTCATCTTCTGTCATGTTTTTAAAAGAGTGCCTGATTCATTCTTGAGGAGCTGTAAAGAGAAGTCCTCTGAATTCTAAGTGGAAAATAAGTGACTTACACTCAGGAACCTAAAAATCTCAACAAAAAAAGTAATGAATTCACCCTTCTAAGCAGCTAGCTTTTTTAGTTAGTGAGCAAAGAATTAAATTTCATGCAAAGCCTCCAGTTTTGTAAGGATTATAGAATCACAGAATCACAGAATCATATAAGGTTTTAGATTGGAAAGGACATTAAAGATCATCTAATTCCACTCCTCCTGCTGTAGGCAGGGACACCTCCCACCAGACCAGGTTGCCCAAAGCCCCATCCAGCCTGGCCTTGAAAACCTCCAGGGATTGGGCAGCCACAGCTTCTCTGGGCAGCCTGTGCCAGGGCCTCACCACCCTCAGGGTAAAGAATTTCTTCCTTACAGCTTATTTAAATCTACCCTTTTTTTAATTTAAAACAACTACTCCTTGTCCTACCACTACACTCCTTGACAGAGTCCCTCCCCAGCTTTCCTGTAGGCCCCCTTTTAGGTAGTGGAAAATTGTTATAAGGTCTCCCCAGAGCCTTCTCTTCTTCAGGCAGAACAACCCCAACTCCTTCAGCCTGTTTTCAAAAGAGAGGCGCTCCAGCCCTCTGATCATATTTGTGACCCTCCTCTGAACTCATTCTGAGATGTCCATGTCCTTCTTGTGCTGGGGGCCTCAGAACTGAAGGCAGCACCCCAGGTGGGGTCTCATGAGAGCAGAGGGGGTAAATCATCTCCCTTGACCAGCTGGCCATTCTGCTTTTGATGCAGCCCTGGACATGGTAGGCGTTCTGGGCTGCAAGTGCACAAAGGATACAAAGGCTGTTGTGTACAGTGTTTACAGAAGTACACAGATCCACAGGCTCCTATGGGCCTAAGACACAGTTCAGAAAAAAGCAATGCAAACTTGCATGACACTAATGAACACCAAAGCAAATACAGCATGGATTTGCAATTGCCATCAAAATAATGATTAATGCTATATGCCCTCTCCTTCCTTGCAAAGACCAACAGGATTGTTCCTTGCTTCAGAGGAAGGAGCATCTAGAATCACTATGTGCACTTGCATTTTTTTCTTAGGTATCAATGAAATAAAACAAAAAATAAAGATTAGATGGTGATATAAAAGCCAGGTAAATATTTCCTTCCCTAGTGATATAAAATGAAGCAGCAGCAGCTGACATTTATATTTTTGTTACTGCTATTCACACATTCATAGCCAATCGAACTTCCATCTCTCCTCCTTGAAAACTGTGTGCTTTGACTATGATCATCGACTAGAATTTTCAAACGTCCTTATTTGATACAATAAAACCTTCCTCCAAGAGAAACCCTCTTGAATCAAATGTGTGTTCTTGATAAATAATACAGTACTGAAAACACCAGGGAGTGGCAACTTCTGAATTAACACTCAGATGTTTAGTTTCCCACTGGGCATAAATATATAAGCCAGAATTTACGATCCAGTTATACTGTTTTTTAAAAAAAGGATGGTAGATAAGGTAAGAGGTGGAATAAACAAAGGTGGAAGCTACAACCCTCAAGGAGACTTTCAAAATTTTTTTAGTTACGCAAAAGTAAAGACTCTGGCACAAGTAGTTTTCCAGCTGACCACATTTTTCAGTTTTGGAAGGACAGCTTGTTTTCTAGAAATGGAAACATTCTCTGTTAAGTTTTAAAATAGCACTGCTTTAAATACTCTGTATATGGCCTGTGAATGGAGGACCAACATGTGTTTTTGAACTTCCTAGTATCTTCCCTCTATGATGAAAAGATGGATTTCATCCATATTATGTAGTACTTAAAATTCAGTTTGGAACCATTATTGTACTTTCCATTTGTTAATAAAATGTGCTCAACACTTATCTTTCCTACCAATTGTTAAAAATCCATTTACATGGCATCAGATATAATGGAAAGGTAATTTTTCATTTTTATTCTATTTTGTAGTTATTTCCCATTTGGAATTACCTTAAGCACTATCCTCAGAATAATAATACTCTGGAGGCAAGAGTAACTAGGCTTTAAATAGCTCCTTGATTTTCACACACACACTCCATTATATATATATAATGTCTTGCCAAGAGTGTGTTTAAATTAGATATACCAATTATAACACCTTGTTCACACAATATGTTCACAAAAAAAAATCCCTATGCTGAAACTCCTACTTCAGTGATGAAACCTCAGCACCCAAAATTTGGAAGTGGCAAGTTCGATGCTACTGCTGAAACTGTCATTGGCATCTTCCTAGATCTGCTGAGTGCCTGGTGGTACTTGGGGAAAGGCACTAGGATCAGGCTTTGTGCTCTGACCAGCCCAGCCCTATCAGGGCTGGATTAGGAGTACCTTGATTTTTTTCTTCACTGGATCCTAAGGAAGGAGAGGAGAGGAGAGGAGAGGAGAGGAGAGGAGAGGAGAGGAGAGGAGAGGAGAGGAGAGGAGAGGAGAGGAGAGGAGAGGAGAGGAGAGGAGAGGAGAGGAGAGGAGAGGAGAGGAGAGGAGAGGAGAGGAGAGGAGAGGAGAGGAGAGGAGAGGAGAGGAGAGGAGAGGAGAGGAGAGGAGAGGAGAGGAGAGGAGAGGAGAGGAGAGGAGAGGAGAGGAGAGGAGAGGAGAGGAGAGGAGAGGAGAGGAGAGGAGAGGAGAGGAGAGGAGAGGAGAGGAGAGGAGATAAACTAAAAAGAAAAAAGGAAAAAAAAAAGACAAAAGAAAAAAAAAAGAGAAAAGAGAAAAGAAAAAAGGAAAAAAAGAAAAAAAGATAAAAGGAGAAAAAAGAAAAAAAAGGTAAAAAGGAAAAAGAAAAAAAAAAAAGAAAAAGAAAAAAGAAAAAAAAAAAGAAAAAAAGAAAAAAAAAAGAAAATAAAAGAAAACCCCCTTCACAGTTAAAGGTACAACTGGGTCACCAAGTGTGAATATGGTTTTGCTCCTCACTGAATAATGGAGTTGTTAATAGTTCTGCCAAAATGATGCTTGCATTGCCAGGATAGTGACACTCCTTAGTATTAATAGGAGTAAGGTCAAAACTATCTTCTGAATGAATAATGACTGTGTCTGGATGGCCTGGACTTCCCCTAGAAACAGCGTGCTTTCAAATACTAAGCTGCTTCGCCAGAAATACATCTGAGGAGTGGAAATGGAGACATAGGGGAGGCAAAAAGATGGACTCCCTAGAAAACAGCATCAGTAAGCCAGCTGAATGCAGGGAGGCAGGACTTCTGATTATTTCAGACTGTCTTGCTAATATATATTTTTTTCTGTTATTGACAATATTTTTTTATTTAATGTTGAAAAAATGCATTTTCCAGGAAGTGGTGTTATAGAAATTCTATCCTATGCTTAGAAAAATCTTAGAGGTTTTGCAATGGATATTAAATATGACTTATTCCAAGATGTGTTAGTTAAACTGACAAATGTTCTTGCAAATGCAGAACGCTTTAAATAGGCTTACCCAGTGAACTGAAAGTTTGGTTCGATTGTAAAGCTGTATGTATAGTTATACAAAAAGAGAATACAGTGGAAGTAATAACAGGCACCTCAGGAAGGAGAGAGAGCTGAGGAATTGTTTGACTGGAATGACTACACTTTGTAACAAAAAAGCTAAGGGGCATTGTAGTCAAGTGGCAGATTCATAAATATCTCTTCACATAATGCATAGTAAAATTTATCGTTGCTACTGCACACTGTAAATGGTAAAATGTACATAGATTTGAAGATAGATTTAACAAATATGTGCAAGAACTACTAAACAAAAATACACCATGGCACATATGCCTGGAGAAAGTGAGTATCACTGAAGAATGCAATATCACTGGAGAATGAAATATTACTCACTATGTGCCTTCGCTGTTCTTCTACTATTCCTCACACATCTTTATTGGCCACTGCCAGAGACTGGATATTGAACCAGAACGATATTTTTTTCCCCCCATTATAGCTGTTGTTACATTCTGAACCTACAGGTTCTTCCGTGGAAGAACCTTCATAATAACCCTTTTCTCATTATGAACCTTCTCATAATAGATGTTTAAGCACAATAGTGGCATTACCTTTTTACCAGAAATGTTCTTAGTGAAATTGTATCAGTCATTGGTCGGAAGAAACCTCCAAGTGACTGTCAGTGACTTGGTTTTCCTTTCAGATGACTGCCATGTTGGTACCAATCTAAGTAGAGCTAAAAGGGAGACACGGATTACCAGGCACTATCCTTGCCTCAGAAATAGGGGTTCCTGAGGGAAAGGGCTGCAGAAGGCTTCCCTCTGATGTCAGTGACCAAGCAAAATCATACTCAAGAGCAGTAGTTTTAGGGTAGAGGCACAACATAACTTATATTTGAACTTTGCATACTTGGGTGACCAAAATAAATTATTTTAATGATAATTTTTTCTCTAAGGACAGTCCACTGCCATTACAAACAAGAGATGCATGTAAGTACCACACACCATTCTGTTACTGACAATAGATAAAATAATCCTGTGGAATTACAACATGCCTGGTGAAAAAAAAAAAAAGTACTAAACACAAGAAAGCTCATTAGAGGTGCTGTGTTATATATGGCACCATAGGAGCTGTTAAAACTCGAGATTTTTTTTTGTTGTTGTTTTGTTTTGTTATTTTAAGAAGCAGCATTCTTATAAGGCTGTTAAGACTTTCAAGCTTTGGGAATACGTTCAGCACTTACATAAAATTGACCTGATTTTGAAAGGGATCTGTTGTCATTCTGCAACCTGCAAAAATCAGGGCACTTTGAAAAATTCTGTATATTTGACAAGTTTACTGTGTGTGGGTGGGTGTGCACACCTGCATTCACATATGCATACATAAGGAAGGTATTTGTAGGAGCAGAAATGAAGGAAAACTTTTATGATTCTGCAACAATTTGTGCATATGTGCCAGTAAATTCAAAATCATATAAGCTGCTAGTATGTTTATACGTTTGAAAGAAAAAATATATATTACATTTTTATGGTTCCAAAGGAAAGCAGACACAAAATATACATTTAGGATACGATAATCAGATGCCTAGAACAGAAAAACATGCATCTGCAAAAACACTTAGGAGGTCTTCATATTCTTTACTCTTTTCAAATAGCATAAAAACAACTGCAAAAAGAAGAGCTTGTCCTGACATTTTGATCAGTGCTTTTTTGCCCCGAACATAACTGCTTCCACCACTGCCCAGAGGGTACCTCATCTTCCCAGAACTCGCATGTTATTTTTAGTGCAGGATGGAATGTAGCACACTGTAAGCGTTCTACCTGCCCCAAGGCACTGCTGGTATAACCAAAAAGTATCTGTTTCAGAGTCTTTTTTGAATGGTTTTAAAGAAAAATATTAAGATTCTTTACCTTTTTTGACATTTTTTTTTCATTTTTTAAAAAAAACCTGTGTGTAATATTTTAAACAAGACTGAAGTACATGTTTCTTTTCAGAAGGATATGGCCAATGCAAGTGACAGTTTGCCTCTCCATTCTTTGTTGGGACTGCATTGTACCTTTTCTACCAATTCCTTGTGTTAGTCTGCTCTCCCATCCTAGTTTTTAGCCTGATGCCTGGAACCCTCCGGTCTGTAAGTTAGTGAAATCAATTGCTATTGGCTTGTATGTTTAATAGCTGTACTTCTACAGACATATTGCTTCAATATATAGGGACATTATATGAACCTAAAGTGACTGAATTTTGAATTATTTCTCCAGTAAAAGTTGCTCTGTGACACTAAATTCATTTCTGTCAGCTGTAAGCAATTAATTAAATAACCTACCTTAGGTACCTGAACTCTAGCTGCAGGAAACAATGAGATGGAGAAAAAGAGAAATCTGAAAAAGACAATTTAGGATACCTAAGATCTCACGCTGTCTCTGGGGAAGTCTATTCCTCTCTGTTGCTCACAGAATGGAGGCAACAGCTATATTGACAAGGCCAGAAGTTAGAGACTGTGAACCCAAGCCTTAAAAGTCAGCTCCTATAAGACTAGTGTCAGTGAGTTTTATCAAGATTTGGGCTTTAACATTTAAATAATTAGCTGTGAGCATTTATAACTTAAAACTCTGTATACCATTTTATGATGGCTTTGATTTAGTTTAAGTATTTACATGACTGGCTCAATCTAGTAGATATGTCACTGATTTTAAGGTAAGATAGGTAAGGATTACACTACCTCTAGTAGTGTAAACCATAAATTAGTTTTTGTTTGTTTGTTTGTTTGTTTTCTATAAGGAAAAAGAAACAGCTTGAAAGGTTTCTAGAATAGCTTGCAGAGCCAAACAACCAGTATCATTTCACTATGCTGAGTTAGTGGCACTGTTCCCACTATGGCAGTATAAACCCATTAACTGAGATCTACTTTTTTTGCCTACTGCTTTCAAAGGAGCTGGGCAACCACCACCAATATAAAGTTTAATGAGAGCAGGTGACAGATTCTGCACCTTGGAAAAGGCAACCCTGAATATCAGACACATGGTCTGATTTTTGGGTTGTCTTGTGCAGAGTCAGGAGCTGGACTTGATCTTTGTGGGTCCCTTCTAACTCAGGATATTCTACGATTCTATTCATAAAAATGTGAATTACATTACCTGGTTATGTGAGGGTAAAATTCAATCTGCATGTATCATGCACCTTTTTCTTCAGCACACAGTCATCACAATCTAAACACTTATGCAAAGAAGGAGAAAGTATGTGGACCCCTTTTCTCTGCTGTTTCCTAGCAAAAGCCCTCACCAGCATCTATTAATTATTACAGATATTCCAACACGGTTTACAGATTTCAGCAGAGCCTGAGACCACACTGTGCCAGACTTTATCTGTATCAACACACTTTAAACACGCCTTGTCTGTCTTCATGAAGTTAGAATCTGAATTCACCAAGACACAGGAAGATTGGACTGTAAGAATTTCTGTTATCCGTTTGGCAAAAGGCTAGCATTTCACTCATATTGAACTTGCTTTATTCTTTAAAGTGATAATAAGAGGCCTCCATAGAAATAAATAATGGTCCTTAGTGACCTGTCCAAATTAGCAAAGGAAGCTAGGTTTCAACCAAATAAAGCCTTCCCCCCCCCCACATTTTCACAAGGGCACTGAAAGACTTATGGAGCTTAAGAACAAAAAAAGTAGTGGGTGGGGAATGAAAGAAATGAATGTCCAAAAAGATTAAATCAGGCCTAAGGTCACTTGTGCTATTTGAAATCATGCAAGAGATCACTTCTGCTCAGTTGGGCATGACATCGTGAGGACAGTCCTGAAAAATGGCAGTGATAATGATGATGCAACATTGACCTAAGTTTATACTTGACATAAAAAATCAGCAACCAGATAGCTGGTAATGCAATTCAGAAATCTCAGCTGCTGCTTGACCATTTTGTGGAAGTTTTATTGACACATTTCACCAATCGGAATTCATCATCATTGCACTGTGATGACCAATAGACAGTAAGTGTTACCATGGCTATGTCTCATTTTTCTAGATTTTGTTTTCTCTGGTGGATAGGAAACTCCATTTTCAAGTACATTCATTTCAGCTGCCAACAGGAGACCTTGAACTAACAGATTTGATTTCCACATGAAGTAATTCTGAGTGGAGATGATGGTCATTATCTAGGTTGTACTGCAGTTCACCTTGGCTTTATATAACTTGATTCTGTTGAAGTCAATGTTGAAGCCCCTGCCACTTGCACCAATAAGTCAGCTTTACTATTTTGCAGTGGCAGATGTAACTGTTTTTTTGGTAGTAGGGTTCTTAACAAAAAAAAATATAGCAGACATGTTTGTGTGTCTGTGCACATATGCATGTTTAACACAGAGGAGGTTTGAGAGAACAATATCATACAAAGCAAGAGTATATGCTATTCTTTTTCAAAGTAACTCTAACAAGACAAGGAACATTTAATTGTTATACATTGGAAAATAGAAAGCAATGGCCACCTCATTGTAAAGGCCTTTATAACCTTCTCCTGCACACCCCTGCTCATGCTCAACCCAAATTGCCATGTTCCTGTGAGCTTACGGGGAGCCAGTGAAGTCCTCACACAAATGCACAGAACATGCATTCTCTGCATCACATTAAGTGTGGATAAAAGGTATCAGCTGAAAGTTTTACCATCTCTAACTAATTAAAATTTTCAACAGGTTTCCATGGGTAATATTCTACATTTTTTTTAAATATGAAATCTTAAATGCATTAAAGACTGTCACATCAGATTTTCAAGACAGACACATTTTGAAAGAAAGGAAAATAAAAGTGGTGTCAAATGTAAATGAAGATCGCATTAAGGCACTCATGGAGAAAGTCTAGTAACAATTTGTTACCACTCCTATATAACTATAAACTCCAATATAAGCTATGGATTTAGTAAATGAAATAGGAGAAGTCTTCTTTCCTAGAACTGAACCAGAAAATATTTTTTACACATCATATAAAATAGAAAAATACTGCAAGAATTTTGAGAGAGATTCACTGAGTTTTTAAAGGAGAAGAACAAAAAGAGGAAGAGGATGAGGGATAGTCCAGAACCATAGAGATGAAGTACTGTTTTACACCATGTGGGATTTCATCCTGTATCCTATGTATCCCATCAAAATTTATTGTCCATGGCTTTTTGAAAGACTTTAATGTAAGCCTATGATATCTTGACATGATGTGGTAAATGGATAAAAGCTGACACTGGAAAGTCTTTTTAGAGAAGCTTTTATGCATATCTGTTGATATCACAATTCAAAGATTAAAAATGACAGCTAGCATTAACAGCTTTAGTTCCTACAGTAGCTTTGGCAAGTCTTTAAAATTACTTGCAGCTACTGCTAGCAGCTTGTTTTCTCCAAGCTCATCTATATCTTTTCATGATTTCAAAATTACTTGATACACATCAGAAACTTACCTAAGATACAGACTGAACAAATGAATGCATTGTATTTTTCTCACCTGTTATCCATGAGTACACAGATCCAAAAGGCTAAGGCATATAAGGCACAGGGAGCATTCTGAAATGACAGGCTGTTGAATACAGCTACGTTGTTTGATACAACCTTTGTTGTTGTTAATGCTGTTAAAACTGCCAGTTGCTTAAAGCTTCACAGTTGCAAATGTTCTGGTTTCAGAATAATGCAGATGCTTGCACTCTAAATACACACTCACAGATAGTTTGGGCTGCAGATAGCCGTGTACCTGTGCAGTGTTCTGAAACCTGAATTGTTTATGCTTTGGTTTTCATAATAAGGTGAAGGGGAGGATGAAGGACTCTTCCAAATCATTATTTTCTTTTCCTTAGTAGAGTGCTTTTAAAAATGGATCATGTTCCAAAGAGTTATTTCCCTCCAAAAAAAAGGAAAGTACTTTGCTTTTAACAAACCATGCATGGTAGTGTGGCAAGCAGCTCACAGAATACTGGCTAGCTGGCATGTGAACATCTTCGGTAGGAAAGCAAGGTTCTACATAGAGAAAACAAGCCCTGTAGAGCCTTAGTTGGTTTATGTGTTTTTTTTTTTTGTTTTTTTTTTTTTTAACAGAGATGAAAATCATTGTTTTCTAGAGCTTTTTTACAGTATGTAACTCTAGTTTCTCAATTCCCAAATCCACATTAAGGGAACCTTTTAATTTTTGTATTGTTTCAAGAATCCCATTTTAATTATCCCTCATGCCAGACAATCTAGATTTCCTTCTCCTTTTGGAACCAAGTTTAGGAAGAAGAACTTCTCAGCCTTACTCATTGTACTACACCACACAGGCTTCAGTTTGGCTGACGGTCAGATTGTGACTTATCTTCTCTTTATAACCAATTCTGCTGAATAAATTACTTTGTTAGCCCTTACCTCTGTAAAGTTATCAGAGGGGTTTAATTATGAGGATCTATTGACAAAAACATAGCAAAGATCAATGTAAAAATATTTAATCTTAGAAGTTCACAATGAAAAGTTAAAGGAAAATAAGCAGGGGACTAAGTTCAGGTTAGTTTCTTCATTTGTTCTATAGACAATCATACAGAAAGACAGCAGCAGGAGTGTCTAGCAGAAGCTATAAAAATAGCATGTATTTTCACTAGCGAGAAAACCAATGTGCTGTTTCAGTTGTTAGAACTGCTTTACATAGAGATGATGAGTATCTGGAGGGCAAAAGCATATGGAAACCAAATTCCGTATCTTAGTATCTAGGAATAGTTACAAAGCAAACAAAACCTAGAAAGGTTTAAATACACTGATAAATTGTCTCAGCAAACATCATGTGCTTCATCAAAACAAAAGTTACCATGTGATTCAGGTCAGTGGCAGTACCCTGTTTTTTTCTTTCTGTTCATTTGACTTCAACAGAAAAAACAACAACAACAAAAAATAACCCAAGCCTGAAAATGAGTTAAAATTTGTAACCTTCCCCAGCACTGACAGTAGAAACATGCTGTATGTGAGACAGAGAAAAAGCACGCTAATGGAAGACTAAGTTGCAGAATGGACTTTTGCGTTTAGCTCGGGGAAAGATCAGCGTACTGCTCATTTTTATCTCTTTGCCAGTGTGACTCCCATATTGGAAACCTGGTTTGAGTGAAAGCTTTTTCTCACATCACAAACTTCAGCAATAACTACATGCTTTGGACACAGAAACACTGAGCATCAAACGTCAGTAGGAATTTTTTGTTCAAGACAGCAGTGATCATTCCCAGAGCAACAGCCAAGCTCAGAAAGGAGAGAAACCATGAAAGACTGCAAGGAAACCAGTGCTGCATTTTTGAATTTTTGGAGGCTCTCTTAATAAAGAGATGTCTGTTTTGCAAATTTTCAGTGATGGAAGGATGGACAAATTCCTTCGACAATGAGTGGGGAGAAGTGAATACAGTCAGATGTGAACATATGAACTAATGTAAACAAAAGACCATCCTTAATGCATCTAGATATGAAAGAAAAAGAAATGACAGGTGGAAAAATGAGAACCATAATGATGGTGCTGAGCATATTGACAAGAAGAAGAATGAAGTACCATAGGAAATAAAAAAAAATATATATATATATATATTATATATATATTCTGGGATATATATAAAATATATATATAAAATCCCAGAATCCTGCAGAATCCTGGCATTGATGTAGCAACACAAGCTAATGTGTCAGTGCAGGGAATATAAGATGGATATCCTCAACATCATTGGTGGTACAGTTAGAGCTTTATTCTCTGGGGAAGCAATTATTTGTGCCTTTGCCTTTCAAGGCCAAATATAACTAAAAAAACTTAGTGGGATACATTAAGACCCATGGCCGCCACATTTCTGACATATTCCCATGGTAAATGATGAATATCTGGTTTCACACAGACCATCCCATCTTTTTTTTTTTCTGTGGATACCTTTTGCTCTTCAATTGAATAAGGTCCGTATTTCCTTCTGTGCCCATCAAGATGGAAGTTGGGAAACTGCAAAAATCCTATCAGATTCTTGCAACACCTTTAGAAAACTAACTGAAGTGCCAAAGCCAGGAACCTGTTACTTTTTGAAGCTAAGTTCGCAAACTACTAACTCTTTCTCTGCTGCAAATGGAGAGAGATAAGCAGCTTTAAATGTTGACTTTTGTGCTTCTTTCTTTCTATTAACAAGTGAGTGCCTAACCTAAATTAGGATCCCAACCAAGAAACTTTTGTAAGATACTTAACATTACAGGCGGTGATTTTGGGCCTCAGAAATGTAAAAGCACCCATACTATTAAACGTCAGTGAAACATGGTTCCCAATGTTGGAGATTCATGTCATTAAACTTTATCCATTGGAAGTCAGACACTGCCTAATTAGTTGTCTAGACTCCCTCTGTAATAAATAGAAAAAGTGAGCACCCATTTTGGAAGGTATGAATCATTACTCAGAGGGTGACTATGACTACAGGGGAAGCAGAGATGACTAGTTTAGACTAATGTCTAACTTTTTGCATGGCTAACAAGATAACATGAATTTTGTCCTTTGACATTTTAGAAAATTGTAACCTTTATCTATAAGAGTAAGAATTTGTTCTCTTGGTACATAATTGTTCTAAAACTTGAGGATAGTAGCTTCTAAAATTCTGAGTGTTAGATAAACTACAAAGGCATGAAAGTGTTTTGTTATGCTGCTTACTGCATAAGCACAGAGAATTCTAAGGACTTATTTATTTACTTATTCAGTGCGTATTTAGAGTAGAGTAGAGTAGAGTAGAGTAGAGTAGAGTGGAGTGGAGTGGAGTGGAGTGGAGTGGAGTGGAGTGGAGTGGAATGGAGTGGAGTGGAGTGGAGTGGAGTGGAGTAGAGTAGAGTAGAGTAGAGTAGAGTAGAGTAGAACGGAACGGAACGGAACGGAACGGAATAGAACGGAATAGAACAGAACAGAACAGAACAGAACAGAATAGAATAGAATAGGTTTCAGTTGGAAGAGACCTACAAAAATCAAATATCAGAGTATTCTGGGGCTGATCTGAAGTTAAAACACATCATCAAGAGCATTATCCAAATGCCTCTCTAACACAGGCAGGCACATCAATCACCTCTTTAGCAAGCCTGTCCCAATGTCTAACTGTTCTCTTGGTAAAGAAGTTTATCCATGCCTAGTCTGAAACTCCTCTGATGCAGCTTTGATCCATTCCAAAGTGTCCTGACACTAGATGCCAGGGAGAAAAGACGAGCACCTCCCTCTCCACTTCCCTTCCTCAGGAAGTCGTAGAGAGCAATGAGGTCGCCTCTCAACCTCCTTTCCTTTAAACTAGACAAACCCAGTGTCCTCTGCTTCTCCTGAATAGAAGATATGCTGTTACTTTTGTCTCAAAAATAAATCCATCTTTTTAAGTGCACAAAGTTTCTTTTTATTCTTTGGAGATTTCTTTTACAGAAGTTCAAAACATGTATTTAATCGATCTAAGTTAGATATGAAAAGCCCATGGAAATATTTTTATCTGCATAAAAATAATAACTAAAATCAACAACTAGTGGGATTCTGCAGAGCTCAATTTTAAGGCCAGCTCTGTTTAATGTATTTATGCTGACTTGGACACAGGACCTGAAGGTATACTATGCAATTTTGCATATGACTCTAAATTGGGAGGAATGGTTGACTCTGTCAAGAGGCCTTGCAGAGAGATCTTGACAAATTGGACAATCACCAATAATAAAAAGTTTAACAAAAGCAAGTAAGTAAGGGGTAATCCTGAATGAGTACAAGACTGGGGGACGAGAGGCTGGAGAGCAGCACTGCAGAAAGGGATTGTGGTGTTTTGGCCGATGGCAAGTTGAATATGAGCCAGCAGTGTGCCCTGGCAGCTAGGAGGGCCAACCACATCCTGGGGAGCATCAGGTTCTCCATTGCTAACTGGTCGAGGGACTGGATTGTTCTGCTCTGCTCTGTGCTGGCGCAGTTTCCCCTGGAGAACCACGTGCAGTTTTGGGTGCCACAGTATAAGAAAACATAAAGCTGTTAGAGAGTGTCCAAAGGAGGGCCAGAAAAGATGGTGAAGGGCCTAGAGGGGAAGATGTACAAGGAGTGGCTGAGCTCACTTAGTTTGTTCAGTGCAGAGCAGGCTAAGGGGAGGCCTCATGGCGGCCTGCAGCTCCTTCATGAGGGGAGCGGAGGGGCAGGTGCTGAGCTCTGCTCTCTTGGGACAGCAACAGGGCATGAGGGAATGGTATGGAGCTGGGACAGGGGAAGTTCAGGCTGGCTATAAGAAAAAGGTTCTGCATCCAGAGGGTGGTTGGGCACTGAGACAGGCTCCCCAGGGAAGAGGTCATGGCACCGAGCCTGCCAGAGTTCAAGAAGAATTTGGACAATGCTCTGGAACACACTATCTGATTTTTGGGTGGTCCTGTGCAGAGGCAGGAGCTGGACTTGATGATCCATGTGAGTTCCTTCCAACTCAGCATAGTCTATGATTCTTTGAACTGATTGCATGTGAACTTAAGATCAAAGGTATACATTTTGTTTATTTTTTCTCCAGCTTACAGACAAACAAACCTGAAAACTATAGCAATCACAGAAAGGAAATTTTATATTTGTTCTTGGGATGTAAGTTGGAATTCTCTGGCATGTGAGTGTTGCTATTAGTTGAATAAAAATTACAACTCTACAAGCAACTAAGTTCCAGTAACCCTCTTAAAATCAAAGAGATGTTATGGTGATCAGAATCCTACAATATTGAAAAACTACTTTATCCTACTTAGTATAAATCTTTGATTTGAGTCTTTTATTTGAATTAATTCTACTTTAGAAAATAATGTGGAAGGACTAAGCACAATTTTTTATAGACTAACTTACCCTGTCTTCACTGACATTAACCAAAATTTTATGTATGCATTCTTGCATGAAAAGTGATCAGTAACAAAATCATTTTTAGAATATTGTCCCCAGAAATATCTTGTATAATATTCAGTAAACACCAGGTACTCTTCTTTTACATAGTAGGAGGCCAAAATTGTCATTATAAATTGGGGATTTTCTAACCTTAGTACCAAGCAGAATAGTGAAGGAACAGAAGTAACTGCTTAGTGAGAAAAAAAGAAGTGTTAATTGCTCTGTTTCCCTAACAACAAAACTAGAAAAAAATCAAAGAAAAACCAAGGCAGATTTTAAGACTAAATGGATTAACACTTCAAACTTCTTTTTTCTTCTTCTTCTTTTGTTTATTTTTAAAGACATCTGTACCCTGCTGGTGCTGTACTGTAGTTCTGGACAATCAGGTGGTAGTGGATTCTAGTACTAGTACCTCCCTACTCCTTATGCCCCGATCACTACCACCACCAAAAAAGACAGCAAGGAGTACTACAGAACCAGATGCCATCATCAAATGGATGGTACCCAAGTCTTGATTAACTTTATTCTGCTACAATTGCTCCTTCTTATCAGAGTACCTAATGGTTTCCTTCTTGTCTTTCACTATGAAAGTCCTGTCAAGAATACTGATGTTTCTTGAACTGTTTCATTCTGGAAAGCTTCTAAATATTTTAAAACCTGACCCTAAGTCACTGACGTCAAATTGAGCTGTTCAGACATTAACTGTTGCCAAAACAAAGAATCTATCACAAAAGACAAAACAAACAAAGAAGCTATCTTTATCTCCAGGCTTCTCTGTTTATGAAAGTTTCTGTTTTCAACATCAACGAGTTAACATTGAGATTTTAAAAAAGAGAAACTAAACATAGTAAACATCTGCTGTTTTTAAAAGCACAGAGGCAAAAATAATGTATTTCTAAAGGCAGGATTTCTTAAAAATATACACTATATATATATATTTATACACATTTCTGCATCCTCTTGCATATACTGCTTAGATATGGATTCGGGGGAAATAAACTTTTATCAATTTTATGGTATGGAGCAGAAGGGGAGGGAAAGGAGTATGTATATCTGGTATATCTGTATATCTGGTGAGAATAAAAATTTCATTAAGTTGGAAGAAAAATGTCCTTACTGCATATTCCTATTAACTCCTCCAAGAATTTCTGTTGCTAGGTAGTAACGCATGTATTGAGAAAATATTTTTAGTAATGAATGCAATCTGTACTCATGTTTAAATGCACACAAGAGAGCAAAGACAGCATCTGTGTGATGGTATGACAGAAATCTGACCTTCCCTAAGGGAATATTCCTTTGAAGCAGCAGGACTACACTTATGTGTGACTTCAGTAATTGAAAGTAGATGGATATTCCTGTCTGACTTGAGGGGCCTAGGCACCGGAGGGACTTTGTTCTCCTCCTCTCCATGTATGAAAATCCAGATGTTGTGAAATAATATACGAACCCAAAAATGACACTTCAGCTTTGATTCTCTAGTTCTAAAATAGGGACACAAAAATCTCATCTGATATAAGCTTTAAAATGAACCCTTCAAAGTTAGTAAGGTAAGCAGGGATTGTTATCATAAGTATAAAGCGTATCAAGAACATTTTATCTTCTACTACTGTTGAAATTACATCTAATTTAACTATGGAGTTCCAGAAAATAGGATTATAGAAGTAGGATAACATGGCCAAAGAAGTTAGGCAACTGCTTACATTCAGAGATGCTTGAGAGGCTTGCTCTTTCCCTTGTGGAAACACAACACACTTAAATGCTACATTGTTTTAATCATCAATGAGCTCTATGACTTTAGTTCTTCATTGTGCTACCTGCAAATTGCTTCTGAAATCCCATTCAGATTATGGAAAATTAGAGGTTTAAAAATGATTGCACTGGGTTGGATCAAAGGTCCATCTCACCAGTGTCCAGTCTCTGATATGACCAGCAGAAGATGCCTAGGAAATGAGTATAAGAACAGATCAAGTACAAAGCAATTATGTTTACTGCATACTCTCAGCTTTGACAACCTCTGGGGCTGAAACCTGTAATCAGTAAATATGTGGAAAATATAATGGGAAAAGTTAACAGAGCTGTTGTGAAGGAAAGTTATGCTTCACAATCTGTTAAGAGTTCTTTGAAGTAGTCAAACAACACCTGGATTATAACTCACACAATGCAACTGAATATCCAAAAAGAAAAGTCCAAAAATTGGCTTTCAAAGAAATCCTTTCAGCTTCTTAAATTTTAAGCAACAGTTTATGGACGGGGGCAGAAGAAAAGAATAAAAGGGGAGGAAAGAGAGACTGTAGCTGATAGATTTCTTGTTCTTCAGATCCTTGTCATCCGCATAACTGAACACTGAACACCACAGAAGAGGGCATCACTGGAGAATGAGCAGGATCAACCTCGTATCTGAAGATAAGCTAACGTGTTAGGGTCAGTCTGTATTGCAGCAAAGGATCAAGTTTATTGTACAGACAGCTAGTGAACATGAGCTATTGTACAAGCCCTTTTCACTTGACATGAGCTATCAAGGCAGACAAAGCCAAGATGAGACATGTGGCAGGGGCTGGGAGACATATTGTGAATGAAACACAGAGCTGTAAGAATACAGAGAATGATTCTGTTCCTAAACCAACTGAATGGCGTCTTAGAAAAATAGATTCTATTCCTATGTACACCTGTGAAGCTAAGTAAATCACTTAAATCAATCTTTTACAAGTGTTATTTTTGGTCTAGATACTTATGAAGGGCACCATAGAAAGTCAGGAAGGCGATTAATAGTTTTGACTTCACAGCAAAGCTTGAATACTGTGCCATAAATAATACACACATCACACATTGTACAATAAAGAGAAAAAATATCAGCTAGTTGCTTGTTAAAGTGAGTTGTATGTGTTCTTTGCCCTAAATGAGGTTAGACTTTTGGAAAGAATATTATATAGTGATCTAATTGAAAACTGAATCATGATGTATATCCTTAAATAAATTGAGGATATAAATTCACACAGGTACATTTAATTCTAAAAGTTTACTAGCTTTTAATTACATTATTTTACAATCTTACTTATAATCTCTTACTTGTGTAATGTATTCTTTGCTTGGATTTATTCATATGTAAACACATTTACTGAACCAACGCGAATACCAAGTGTTTATATATCACTTTACATTTTAGAGTACATTGCAAATATTAGCTAATTAGTCCCTTCTCAATAATCTGAAAGATAAGTAATAATATTTCTGTTATCAAGATCAAGAAAATAAGTTATAATTAAGAAGTATACATCCCAAATGGATTATTAGCTAGGTGTCATATTCTCCCTTCTTCCTTGAAAATCATCCAGTACTTCATCATTTGAAAATGCCCCCAAGTTAACAGCCATTAAGTGTAGAGAAAAAAAAATGCAAACACGAGGACAGAAATACTTCTGAAAGCATTATAGTTTGACCATTTTTAACAAATCCATGTCTTTTACATTAGCAGTTTGAATGATTGATTTATCCCTTGGCACTATTGAGCTTTGAATTATAGATGTCAAAAAACTTCCTTTGCAGTGATACAGATCTGTTTCCTTGTAGAAATGGTCTTGATTAAAACATAACAATTACCTCACAATCTTCCTTCTTCTTATAGTTTATTTTTAGTGGAGAATTCAAAATATCATTGAATTAAAAACTCTTCCTGCTTTATCTTCTGAGATAAGACAACCAATATTTCGGTATAATAGTGCACAGCCACTATCAGCATTGAGCCTGTGATACCATCACATTTACCCCACAGGAAACCTTTTCTATTCTAGTCACTTAGTCAGGTGTGCAATCATTCCAATAATTCCCTGTGATTCAGCTCTGAGAACCAATCTCTTACTTTCTTTCATCTTAAGCATTTTTAAACCATAACACTCATTTCATATGAATTTGTTTGGATGAAACACCAGAAGAGAATATAGTCAGTAGTATTAAGCAATAGTCAAGAAGAGGCTATTATGTAAAGCAACATTTCAAAGCATAAATACAAGGGAATCACTGTCAGCCAACCTGGACATGTTTATACATCAAAATGGTGTATAATGAACGCACCATTATGCCAGAGTAAACCAAATTGGCATGTCCAATGGCAAAGTGCAGACTTTTTCCTTAAATACTGGCTTGGTCACAGAAATAAAATGTACTGTCAGTGAAGTGATGGTGCCACACTGCAGTGCAGCTAGAAAGTTTGGCAGCTAGGTCTGCTCACTTGGGCGTCTGTTTTACTATGGCCCAGCATCCAACCTATGTAGTTGTGCTGCTGCCACGCTCAAAGTTATGAAATTTAGGGACTTTTTCCAATAATTATATTTATGTCTTTTAATAGAGTGTGTTCTATTTATACTCTATAGTTATGGAGACAGGATTCCTACCTCGCTAAGAAGATTTTGGGCTAACACAGTGGCAAGCACTGCAAGTGGTGCATGGACATGGCCAAACATTGCTCATTGATGGGAAATAGAAAATATTTTTTTCCCCACTTTTCTTTTGTGTGTCCTTTGCTCATTTTTCCTCCCTTTTCCCTTCCTTTGATTAAACTATCCTTATCTTATCTCAACCCATGAGCTTTTTTTTTTTTTTTTTTTTTTTTTGATTTCCATCATACTTTCTTCTCTCCCTCATCTTTCGAGGAAGGGAAATGAGAGAGCAGTTGTGGAGTTTAGATGCCCAGCTGGGTAAAACCACCATAGCCTCTCATCATTGCTTTTTGTTCACCAGTCCCAGAGGGGTGCACCTAAAACACAAAGTCATGTTGCTGTCATCTCATAAGCAAAGGTGTAGATTTATAAGTGGTTTATGAATCAAAGTAGCTAAGTGTCACAGGAAAGCCACAGGATTTTACGTCTCAAGCTGTTCACTTGAGAAAGTTGATTCGTGCTCCTAATTCATGCAGACATTATGAAAATTTTCCTGTAAGATTATCAGTATGATATCACATTGCTTATCGTATATCTGAGTCATTTTCATTTCAGATCATTTTACCTCTTGAGACTGGTAAGGAGCAAAATGACTAAACTTGATTTGGTCTATTCAATTTGCAAACTCAAGATTGTCTGGCCATCCCAGAATCTACTATAAGATCTCTCATTTCACATATGTGAGCTGATTAACGGATACCCAGTATTTATATTTCTTTGTGCCAGAAAATGCCTACTCTTCTAACTCACTGCATTTGCAGTATACACTGATATTCAATATTGCAGCAGCAAATGCCGTAATGATTTTTAGATTGAATTATATAATGAAGATCTTAAAGTGCCTATATTTTTATTTTGTAGTGCCCTGAATATTAGAATTTTGGGAAGGAATAGTAGTTTGACACATTGCTATTATTCAGTGAGCATACATGAAACATACCATCCTTAAATCCATATTTAACATTTTTAGAGAAATGGGAAATTTGTAGAAAATAAGCACAACCAATACAAACATAATAAATGAAGAAATGCATAAATTTAGTTTTAAAACTAAAAGAGAAATAATATGGATGGAAAAATAAGGGAAATTTGGCACATTGGCTTCAGTGCAAAATAAGTATATTGTATGGGAGATTATTTTTCAAGGATTAAAAGAATAAAATTCTACACCAATTGCTGATGCACATTTAAGAAAAACAACACCAACAAATGATGGGTGAAAGAAGGCTATAACCCAAATATTTCAAAAGCACTTTCGACACATTAAGCTCTCAGTATGCTATCTCACACATGAAATGCTTATTAGTTTGCATCTCTGCACAAATAAAATCACACCTATGTATGTACGTAAAACATAGAGACACCTTCCTCTGTGGTGATTTGCTCACAAGGTCAGAATGGCCAACATGAACCCTCTAGTTATATTCATTTTATGTGATTTTCATTTTGGGGTTCAAGCCTGTGACAGTGGCTTCTAGGTAATCTTGATTCTCAAATCTAGAGAATCAAGCAAGCATGGTAACTTTGACAAGTGTCTTTAGGACTCACCCAACACATTCAGCGAAGGCCCCTCTATCACTTCCCGTCTGTTGACTCTTGCCAGTACTCTCACTTGCAGTGGTTCCACAGTGTGCTCATATATTGCCATATGGCTCATAGCATTTTAACATTTGAGGCCTAAAGTCAGGGAGATTGTCTGCCTTGCTGTAAATCAAGTATTTTAACTTAATTTTACTTACAAAAGGCTATGGGAACTACATCTTAGAAAAGTTTACCCTCTGCAGCAATGGGTCCATGGTTTGGTAATGCTTCATATCCTACTCATGTCTGATGTGGTATAGGGGAAACACTGTATTTTCACTTTTCTTCATAGTGGAGTGCAAATACAGACCTATAACCACTTAGGCTGAAGTACAGCAGTCACATGGTAGAGCCTTTGCGAACACAAAAATAAGCTAAACAACATTTTATCAATAAGTAGATTATAAGCAAAAAGATTACCTAGCTATGATTTTTACATCATTTCAAATATATGACAATCTGGGGGGTTGGAGTTAGATGATCTTTAAGTTCCCCTCCGACCTGAACCATTCTATGATTCTATGATGTAAGCTATTTTCTAAATCTTTTTTTTTCTTCTAATAATCTCTTAATTTCTACCTTATATTGTGTGATGACCAACTATGCATCAAAGTACGGCTATTTTTTTCAACATCTGTTTTCTTCATACTCATGAAATGTCTCACATATTTTGCCATAAGAACAACGGTAGAGAAATGTTTTATTGAAAATACTTTCAAGCACAGAAAAAACATGTTCTTACTTGTTTAAGTTTCTTCAGGTCTTCATCAAGTTCCAAATTGTCCAGAATAACAGCAACAAACAAACTGAGTAGAATCTACAAAACAATTACAAATTATTTTTTAAATCTTGCCTTATATTTCTCAAGAAATACTATTAAATACAGTGGAAAAATGAGGGTGCTATTCATGTAAAAGGGGGTACTGCCTTTGACATTTGTTGAACTAATATTGCTTGCCTATATATGCCTGCTAGTCATTTTGTAAGTAGTAAATTGTTTCTGGCTTATTTGACTTGCTTAATGCTCACAATGTCTCTGTGCAAAGTAGCTAACTCCACTTGGAAAGAGAAGTAAATTTGTGTCATTATTTGAGTGCATCAGGAGCCACAATGTTGGAAACATGCATTTTCATTTATTGTCCATTAAATATTGTGTAGATAGGATTCTTCCTTTAGGAGGAAGAATCACAGAAAAAGAAAGTATGTGTATATCAGATGATATTTTCCTTTAAAGGTAGTGACTAGAGGCCAAAGAAGGGGAAAATTTCACAAATATAGCTGTGAAGGAGACAGAACAGGCAGAGAATGGATATAGGTGGGGGAGGATACCTCCATTCAGCATCTCTCTTCAGATTACTTAAGTCTTAAAGCAGCAAATGCATACAGATGTAGCTTTACAGCTACTGCCAAGGTTTTAGTCTCTGAGGATCAAGGGAAATGTTTACAAACATATCAAGCTTCTACAGGCAAGCACCAATTTCCTAGGGATATCAGTAAGAATTTCATCTCTTTTACAGGTGTTACAGGTCTAAAATATTTCTTTGGTTTTGAACCATTGACTGACAACCAGAGCAGACAATTGTATCTGTTCACCACTGTTGATGTTTGCTGTCATTCAAGCATACTAGGAAGAAGACAGAGAAAGGACTTTCACTCATAAACTTATAAAATACCAATCTTCAGAAAAGTGTTTTTTTTTTTTTTTTTTTTTTTAAATAGGGAACTGTCTTTAGCAATATTTAGAATTTCCTGCAGTTGTTAGAAAACACATATTAAATATGCCACATACTTAAACAGGACTTCAAACTGTTTTTGATGATCTGATTACTATGAACTGTGAAAGTTAAGATGGCCTTCAGAATGCAAAACAGGACAGAGTTCTGATAAAATACTTAATCCGTGGTACAAAGCACTTTGATCCCTAATTGCTAATGAAAGGTTTTGCTATCATTCTGTCAAGATTTTACAGTATGGTCTTTTTCTTCTTCAGATACTTTATACAGCCTATGATAGTCTAGTACCTGAGCTCAGTGAATACTAGTTAAGGAAATTTATTTTACATTCCACATGACAAAAAAAATGCAGTACTTGTTAAATATATCACTGCTTACAGCTGCCTTATGCACAGATTTGTATCAAGGCATCAAGACATTCATTAACTCCATTTTCACTTTCTTCAACAAGAACTGAAGACCTCGTACCACAAAAGAAAAGTTAAATGCAAACTTATTATTTGTTTAACTTCCTCCACTGCCATCTCATCTAATAACAGTCTTCACTTCCAAGAGAGGTTTTGTTTTTTGAGCTTCAACTTTTCGTTGCTTTCTCATGTGAAACCTATTCATTTCTTTCCAAAGCTCTATAGTCTGTTTTGCCAAATGCCTGCAATTATCACTTCTCCATTCTAATCCTCCCCCTTCTTCTGGCTGGTGAAAGTTATTTCTCCATTTGACTTCATTTTTGTTTTTCACTTAGGGCTGTTTATTCTTAGATCTCTTCTTTTTTGTTTCAGGAGCAGCCCAACTGCTTTCATGCTACTTTACCAATTCCATATTCTTTCTTTAAGCCTGTCTTTTGCCTCTAGACAACTTTGTCCTACGTAGCTTTTCTCTTCCAAGGTCTGAGTAAAATATTAGAAGTGAAGCTAACAACTTCATAAGACCAGGTAGTTTTGCAAAGTTCTCTTAAAAAATAGTTTCTTCATCCATATAAAATTTGCACAGGTGAATTAGAAGTGTACACTTGTGGAGCAAAGCAAGGACTGTTGACTTAAAATGTGAATGCCCTGGAAAAGGACTGAAGGACGGTGTACAGACAGGTGACTTAGCTCCTAGCAAAATAAGTAGTTTGAGTAAACAAATGTAGGAGTCCCAGATAATTCTTTCAAAATATAACACATAAAGCAGAATGCTAAAAATTTCTTACAGCTAAGTTATTTTACAATTAAGATATGAATTTTTAGCACAGAGGCCATCTGACACTACTTTATTACTTGTTTAATGCTTATCTAAGAGGAAAAAAAACAGATTCCAGATCATACTGGAAAAAAAGCAATAAGATTCTTTAACTAGTAACTTCTTGAAAATTCATGACCAAATTCCTCTTCCTTCTTGCTATTTTCCCCATTTCCCATGGAGTTTTAAAGATTTCTTTGGCATAAGAAGTTACTTTTCTAGACCCAATACTCCTTACAAGTATAAGTTCGATGTAACTGCTGACAATGTACCTTTGCTCTGATTATATTCTGATTTGGTTAAGGGGCTCCAAGAGAACTGAATTCCCTTTACTGCCACTTATTGAGGATTTCAACCCATGTGAAGAAATCTGCACCCACAATTACAGTCTGATCAGTCAGTCAGTATGAGTGAAGCAGAACACATAATAAAGTAAAAATGTAACAGGAAACTGATGGAGATCATATAAATACAATTAGCACCTCAACTAAGTAGGCAACTGAGAAAAAAAAGGAAATGAAGAAAATGAAACTATGAATAAGTATTTCTAAAACTGCAGTGAATGCAAAATACAAAATGTAGGAGTGAAATAAAAGTGGATAAAATGGTTATTCCCCTGAGTGTGGTATTTTCTCTGTGTTGGTATTCAAAATATGGTGCCAAGCCCTTATTGATATAGGATTTCCAAAACCATGTTTTCCATACCATTGTCTCTACCAAAAAATGTAATCATCTCACTTGAAATGCATATACAAAAAACATCTTTTTATATATAATCCCCATTTTCATACACATGCAGGAACCGCTTCATTAATTCTCATCCTTTTATTGCCTGATATACTATATCACATATTTTCTATGCATTGATTTTGCATCAGACAACAGGAAAGCACTGCTTTATAGTTAGGAGTTTGCATCCTAAGGCTTAACACTTCTGACTTTAATTACAGCTGCAAAGAGACTGCAGTGGAAATTGAGAGGACCATTTCAACATGATAAATAAAAGCGCTTGCTTCACTCTGCAATCATCAGAACTGTGAAGGCACAAGACAGTTAACAATTATATTATTAGTCTACCAGTGTGACTTGGATCTTAGGAAGAACAACTCACACCAGAACAAAGGCTCCCCACTTATGCCACATGGCTGTAGGGTAAATTCTACTACATCAAAGAACTAAAGCAAAAACCCCCTATGCTGAAAATAAGCATCACAATTAGTTTTAACTAGATGAGGAAAGCATTGAATAGGTATGGGAGTAATTCAAAACAAAGAAAAGCACAGTGCATTTGCAAGTCAAAACTTACCAGTGTAGCAAAAAGATGATATAGTATAAAATAAATGGCAACTACTGGTGCCCACATATGTCCTACAGCATTCAGTGTCTGATCCATGACATCTACCCATCCTTCCTGTGTGAGAATCTGAAACATTGACATGAATGCCTGCAAAAAAAAAACACACATAAATATTAACAATTCATGAACTATATAAATATGTTTTTATAGACATATTCCTCAAGTTGATTTAACAGAGCAAAACATTTTTTTTCTTTTAAAATCTTAATAAATTAGTGTATTTCAATGTGTAAGGTCAGGTGAAATGCTATTTCAGAGCACAAGCAGAAAGAAATAGCTTAATCTCTGACTGCATTGTAATCTGCAATTTGTAAGTATAGTCTTGTCTCCATTAGCCCATATAAAAACTTTTTTGGTTGCCTTGTGGGCTAACAAAATTGGAAGGATAACCTCAGCATCACAGCTCATTGTTTACAATACAACACTGTATTGTAATTCTTTGTTTATACACATTCTTCAGGGTTGCCTCTCTATAAATATGCCTACAATAAAATGTAAAAGTTAAATGAGATCATACATATATGTTATCTTAACAGCAGAAGCACTTTAGGCATCCTACTTGATGAAACTAAGCAATATAAAACAAGGTCCCAGTTCTTCCATCTGTTTCAGTCAGTCATACCCTGTTTCAGAATATGGAAACAGGCTCAGAGAGATAAAAATGAATGATGCCAAAGGTGGTACCTGACACACACACTCAAAATGAGCCCTCTGGGACAAGCTGAGACACCTCTGTTTTACCGAAGGACTGATTGCTCATGGAACTGGGGATCACCAGGAAAAAAACAGAGCCTGAGTCAGGGGTAGGATTTATTTGATCAGATTCAGTCACAATCATTACAGACTTTTACATGTGGGTATTCACTAAATGCTTGCTTAACATAAATAGCTAAAGCAGATTCATCACCCTCTGTCTCCATCTCATCATTGACTGTAAAGGTACGGCGGAACCCATAGATCCAGAGGTTTACATAGTCACTGGCTGAAGGTAGGTGAGCTAATGGCATCCTTAGACCATGGCACAGACCAGAATCTAACTCAGTATGACAAACCCATGAACATGAAATGTACATCATACACAGGCACTGACGACTGCTCTGCCTCAGTCACAGAAGTTTGACTACAGAGTAGGAATGATGTGTGGATCCTTATGGTACTAAATCTTTCAACGATGACAAACTATCACACAAGTTTCCTTTGCTTTTGCCTGGCATCAGAGGTACTGTCTTTCCAGACAGCAAAGATCAAAGCTGAGATCTTACTAAAGTATAATACATACCAAAAAAGTGCTAGAAATTGAAGATGTTACACCCATGAAAAAACTTTATCTGGAGAGCCTTTCATATCAACTTATCTTAAGCCCAAATGCATGTGGAAAAAGCTGAAAATATGTAGATGCAAAATTTTTAACTTGAAAAACAATGAAATGGATTCTCTGAAGCAAACAGAAGCATAAGCAGTCAGGCTAAGACCATGGAGTTTGAATGAAGCAGCTATTTTGACAGTTGTTTTTCAGAATTAAATCACACTAACCAAATTTTCAGAGATGATTAGGCCTACATGTCCAAATCACTCATAAGAAGGGAAGCTAAGGTGTACAAGGAGTAAATCAAAACATCCAAGTGAGCAATTGCACACACTGGGGGATGACATTTAACTTATGACTGCAATTTCTGTGTCAGCAACATCTTGACCAAATGTCATGTCCCAGCTTTTCTTTTCAACACATAGAACAAAGGCTAGTATAAACTAGAAAACTGTTCACAATTACCTTTCTATACATCCATTATGTCAGCTAAAATCTTTTCTATGCCATGTGTTAGAAGAGCCCTAATACAGACTGGAATTTGCACAGTGCCCTCTACTTGCACGTTCCTGCCCGTAGGCTAGGTGTTAACCAGCATGCTGCAGGCCTGTGCCAAGGTCCTGCCACAGGCACAACGCCTTTGAACTCATGTCCCCTCCCAGCCACAACTGCAGACTCCTTGCATGGTGCCAAGACAGAATCCTTTAAGTGATTCCTTTCCTCACAAAAAATCATGCTGAGAATCCTGAAAAAACAAAACAAAACAAAAAAAAACAGACACAAAGCTAACCCCTGACCCTGCCAAAATACCAACCAGTGTTATCTAGCTTTGTGAAATCCCTAAAGTCCCTCCCTGTGCAAAACATACAGAGAAGGAGACATCTGGGATCTGTGGCTGTGGAGAGGCTGTAGACAGGGGTGCATATTTGAAACGAACAGGACATTCATTCAGCCTCCTTTGTATCAGCCAGTGGTCCTCACAGACAAGAAGACAATGACCCCATCAGTGCACAGCACCGGTTCTCAGCCTCCTGTTATGAAGTGGAGATAAAGCTAAAAGAAGCAATTGCTGTTTCACTGTGCTCAGAGCATCTCTGGAGACAGTGGTGGCCATACCTGATGGGTGTGATGCTCTTATGTGAAATATAAGATAGGGGGATACTACATTAAGTAATACATCCCCACTGCTGGCTTTAAAAACACCTGGGTTACTGGGTAATTGAACCAGTGCTGTATTCTTCATTCTGAATCATATTAAAATATTACATCTCATTGCTTTTTAAAAACATGTATTTTAATTTATTCTTTAGGTATAAAAATACCTCCAATTCTCTGTTGTGGACCCCATATTAGTACAGGCACTATATTAATTTGGAAAAAGCCCACTTTTAACACTATAAAGATTAATCTTCCATCTAATTCAGCTGTCCATAAAGCATGTAGCTATTTAAAGTGGCCTTTCAATCTAATTTAAATATTTAATTATCATGTTAAAGTCCGGTATACCACAAAATATTAGTTTTAAGAAAACATGGCAGTGCACAATGAGTTTGTTTTGCACCCAGCAATCTCCTTCAGAGCAAGCTATTTTTAGCTGAAAGGTGCTCTTCCCACTGTTTATTTTAAAATGAATTTGAAATGCAACTATCTAGCTGACAGAATCAACATCTGTGAAGATGAGACTTAGAGATTTATGCAAATGGTGACTTTCTGAATTAATTTATGTTATAGAAAAGGCTGTCAGTTTCTTTGAGTATTTATGCCCTATTACTTAATTAGCTGTTTTGATGATGGAAGTCAAACTACCTTTTTATTTTTAGTGGAAGACTGTGAATGTTTGGTGGTATGTACAAGCAAAAGTGCCAGGTCTGATAGCCTGTCCATCTATTTTGGGGTGGTGCCACGCAAAGAACTACTTTCAGCTATAATGTACTTGATTTGTAACTGCTGCTTTGTCCATAGAAAATTATGGGCCAAATCCCTAAGGAATTTGGTAATCAGTTCCCAAATTCCCTAATTCATGGAAGCTGTCCTGCAATCAGTGGGATTAATTCTGCAAATGAAAATAACAGGATGTACCCCAATGCTGTGCAATGCTTGTACTGCATCTACCCACATTGAACTATCCTTTTTCTCCTGACACGTTAACGAGTGCTCCATGACACTCTGTGAGAAGAGCAGCTGCCCTCCAAAAACATGTCCACAGCACTAAGGTTGTAACTGCATCAGAGAATTAAGACTATGTGGTTTAGCTTTTTTAAGGGAACTTAAAATTATATTGAACTAATAAGTCACAAATGGAGTTTCCTCCAAGCTCAAGACTAGGTCCTGGTTTTACTGGAGACGGTGGGATTGTTGCTGTTGGGATATGGTGGGCCTTGATTTCATTTTGTATTGACCCATTTAACAGAAGAGCAGTGTTCCTGGCTTTGTCATTTATCTGAGACACCGGGTAGTCGAATACATGGCCCCAAACTTCAAGAGATACTGGGGCATGGAAGTCAGATGCACTAACAATATATTTTGTTGTCTACACAGTGAATGCTTAAATTTCTGAGCAGCCATCTTATGCTGCTGTCTTTGAACAGAACTCCCCCTCTCATTTCTTCTTCATTTAGGGCCCAACACTTAGCCACCCTCTTTTTTATTTCCATGTGCATGGAAATGGTATGTGCAGCCAAAGAAGACACGCAAAAATAGAGATGGTGGATCGGTTAGAAACAGGAGAGCAAACATCTATATTTTTATACTTTAGTATTAGAGAGAAAGCCAGTCCATTTGGAAAGTTGCAATGGGCAAAAGAAGAGTGAAATTTGTAACCATGGCAACACCGAGCCTGTGCCTATTGACTGTTGTCAGGAAACCATGTGAAAACATGCAATTTATAGGCATTAGTGAAAGGAGGAGGTCTCCTTGTTCCAAAACCCATACTGTGCCTTCTTATAAAGCACTTAACGGCTTCAAAAATGATTTTACGTTTTGTCTGTCTCACTGTGGAAGGCACTTCAAAGTAAAAACTCCAAATTTAACCTCTGGTGCCACCACTTTGTTAGTGTACTTGTCCTCTGCATATTCAGATGTGAAAGAAGCCCACAGCAACAGTGCTGGCCATTTGGGGTTTGCTCTTATTTGGGGGTAAGCCCCTAAAAATTCATTGTCACAAATTCTGCTGATGCAGACCTCATATTGTCTCCTACGCTATATAGTAATGCAAGCATTTCTTCAGTACATTATGAAAAGAATATATTCCAGGCAAACCCAGAGCTGCATATTTTATTACTGCCTTATTGCAAACTCGTCTTACTTGTCTTGCATTATTTGTCTTATTCTGTGCTCTTTATTCAGAGCAGACAACATTAGAGGTAGTCCCCCAGCCTTTAGTAGGAAGGCACACTTTAGAGGGGCATTGTCAGTCAAAATTTCTTTAGTACAAAATTTCCGCTGACTCTATTGAGCTATTAAAAACTGCTTCACTAGAAAATTACAGAAAGAAAACATACTGTAAATTAGACTTCTATATCATTTATGACTAGCTGAATATGTATACAAATAAACAATATGTAAAAAACAAGCAGGCACTCTTACTATAGGCTATCATACAAAAACTATTGAAAATATTTCAATTCATTACTAGTGGAACACTCCTTTATTATCAGTAACTGGCCTTGCATTTTTTTTCCCCAGAAAATTCTATCAGAAGATAGAAAACAACCTTGGATTTTGTTGTTGTTGTTGTTTGTTTTTAAATGTATAATTTACTGGAGAAAATATTTTCTCACTCTTTAAATGTATTTTGGTATATACATATATCTGTTAAAATTCAATACACTGAAAGTTCTTATTAAGTCCTAACTGGCCTCAGATTGAACACCCCAAATCATTTAAAACTTTCCTAACATCCTAACTGATCCTAACTGATATACCTTGGCAACATTTTACTGCAAATCAATCTTTCTCAGATATTTATACCAATTAATCTAGTTAAAATACACATGTTGTGAATGTCTCTTATTTTAACTATACTACAATAACTCCTTCAGGACTGTCATCACCATTTTGCCTAAAAACCAAAATAATACTAAAACTAAATTCTATGGCACTTTCAACCTTTTGCAGCTGGAATTTTTTAATCAGAAGTTATGCATTAGACTTGGACATAGAATACAATAGTAATATCACTCACTTTAGAGACAGAGGCCTGATTTCATAAGTAAAGTTTAAGTTATATTATCTTCTTTTTGCTTTCTTCAGCATTTCAAAAATGAATTATACTGAATTCTTTATGATCCTACTGGCTGTTTTTCTAAGCACATTTTCTAAACTAGAATGCATGGCATTACTTTATTCCCTGTGGGTAGGTATTTTTTGTCTTACATTCGATGGCTAGCATCCCGTAAATCAAATCCAGGTTGATAATTACAAATTGTTGCCTAGCCATTTTGTTTGCTAAATGCATGATCCTTCAGGCTGTCTTGTTCATTGTTGTTTAATTGTTCCCACCAATGCACTTTCACCAAAATAGATACATTGAATAACCAAGCTGTAATGACAGAAACAAATAAATTGTGACTGGAACCAATCCATGTACATTCAATCTAATACGTTATTAAAGAAATGGCAGTATTTTCATTCAGAACAGTGTTCTTCAATAAATACATTAGCTCCAATTTCCACTGATTTTCAGTGTTCTGTTCTGAATTAACGTAATGCCCATAAATATCCACTATTTATACCCAAAAGGCAAACACTTATTTTCTCAATGCAGACAGGTTTTATAACCCAGTGTAAAACAAGCATTCCTATACGAATCAAGATCAACCATTTCACAATATGTAGATATACATGTAAATCACATGAAGATATATTACATAAATTTTGTGGATAATACCTATGATTATGAGATGGATTATTTTTTTTTTAGCATGCTAGACTACTGTTAAGCCATATGCTTTGTTTTATCATCATCCATGTCCACACATAAAAAAATTATCCATATTCCCTGAACAACAGAAATAGAACACAAAACTCAACCAAAATGCAAACTTCACTACTGAAGGAGTAGTGGAAGACTACTACACATGGTGAATTATTTTCTCTCTACTTAAGTTGATCCTGCTCCATGGTTCTTAGAAGAAAAGGCAAACTGGTCATGTAATAATTAATATAATATATATAATACAAGAAAATAATAATACAAAGTATCAATGCGTCTTATACTTGCCCGTGGAAAGGTTGTAAATCTATCCAGCTCTTCCACAAAGCAAAACATCTGTAAACTGATCGCTGACATTACAATCAGAAGGCTGGCAGTGAATACAACCAAACTCCCAAGTTTTTTTCCTGGTCCAAATATCTTATACACAAAATCCTCCAAAGCAGGAGAAATCTTTATAAGCCGAACTACTCTAAGAACCTGTAAAGAAAGAGAAAATACAACTGCATTAATTATTTGATTACTATGTTAACCAACAACTTTTCAGGAGACTTCAAGGCAAGAGGAACCTGTCAGGCTTTGTACTTATCTAGATGTGCCTTCAGCTTTGTTTTAGCTAGTAACAGCACTTACCTAATGATCAGGTGACATTATTTTGTCTATTTTGTCTTTTGCATAGCCTTTTAAAATTGTGTGCTGTAATGCTTATTGTTCCATATATCTTTGCATCTAACATTGTAATAAAAAGCAGAAATTTTGCATAGAATAAGTTATGTATGGTCCTTTCAAAAAATGCAGCATCAAGGTGTACAGGCATGGTATGACAGCAGAGGTCTTGAAAGTATAGCCACAGGAGTATAATGAAGGCCCCAATGCTAAAATCAACTCACCAGTGACTCATGGTCATCACAGAAATGCAGCTGGGGCTTTCTTAGGGGTAAAAAAAGGGAACAAAAACATATGCAAAACATATCATAGGTAGTAAATCTGGATGTAATGAGGAATTCCAGAATAATAAGAATGGTCTCCAGCAGAGGACAAAATAATCTGTCTTGATATAGCAACTGAGAATTGATTGCAATGCTAGGTAAATTGCTCCCAAGCTCATTTATCATCACAGTTAAAAAATCACACTTATTTTAAATGGACAGGGTCCTGCACAGTCTTTGAAGAAAGCTCTGCTTTGAGCAGCAGGCTGAACAAGATGATATTAAAAGGCTACTTCGAACCTAAACTTTTCTGTGATTCTGTTATTTGTTACTGGAGGTTACATATCTGCATGAAAACTGCCAAATCTTCTTCCACAGGTCATCTTTCCATTTCAGTGACCCAAGGTGAAATTGTTTGGCATTGTGTACAGTATAAACTACCAAGTTTGGTAATAAGCACATGCTGCTATTTCATACTCTAAACAACAAGGGAATTTGGGGTGGTATTTCTCAATATCAGAGGAAACAGCACTGGGGGCCACTGATGTATTTGACATATTTTACACCTCCCAGTGTTATTAGTGGCAGCAGAACTGCTGTGTGTGTGGGACGCCTGACCCATTCGCTGTTGAATCTACCTTGGGAAAGCTGGTGAAAGCTCTGATCCTTCCATGTAGGTCAAAAAACTGTGGCAGAAACAGTGATGTGAATGTTAAGATCAACAGGAGGCAGTGGCAAACCACAGCGGTTGCTGGAGACAACTGACAGGATTCTATGACTCTGATTCTTTGTGGGGCAAATGACATTTGGCAGTTCCTAAAAAAAATGATTCTCCAGCCCAAGTTATAGCCCATAACTCCACACGAATCACATCGAAACTGAAAGGTAGGAATTACAGTGCAATTATAGACTGACCCTATGTTCAAGTCAAATACAATTGTCATGCTCTTTTGGATAGAAAATAAGGTTGACAGAAGGATATGGCAGTTGTTCACAGAAAGACTTCACTGTACCTTGTAGGTTGCTAATAATGTACACCTTTGTATTTTACATGCAATTTATCTCCCTACCTATCCCTCAGGTACCCAGAATATGCTCTAATGTCTGGCAGGACTCCAAATAGGCTTTACTGTCAAAGTGGAGATGGAAAGTTAACGTCAGAGAGCAACTTATTCCAAACATACCAAACCCCTAATGTGAGATGGGGGAGCCTTCACTGCCTTCAATATTTAATACAGCTTAAATTTCACATTGTTAGAATAAGGTGAGATACTTAAACATGTTGGTAATGTATTCACATGACAAATAATCTAAGTACATAAAATTGGTTACTAAGAAAGTGACAGACAAAGGCATTAGTGAGATTTCTAAGTACTATGAACATTTAAACGTGGTGTCTTTACTTACAAGATCTACCTGCAGCGTAAATGCTAGCACATCTACTTTGTGTGTAAATGTTCTTCAGTACTAACGTTAACGCTGACCCCAGTGGAGTGAAGATTTCATGCTAGTCTGTATTCTGAACTGTTTTAGATAAACTTTACTAACTGCCTTATTTTTTTCCCTTCCTTTGGGGAACTTTAATTGACCTTTAAGCAACACACTAATCTTATTGATACTATATTTTTCATTTATTTTCATTCGGCAACAAATTAAATCTAGCAAAAGTACATTGTAATGAACATTTTATTCATTCCACGTAGTTGGGTGGCAAACTGTATCAAATTTGAAAGATGCAGAAGGCACACTATCTGGATTAAATGTAAAAATATGTTAAAAACTGAATCAAGAAGAAAACTACAAGAGAAACCACTGCTCTGTCCCAAATAATAGCCACATTTCCTAAAAGTGATATTTATTCAGAAAATGACTCAGCAATATTTTCCAAACACAAATACTCTCTTCAATCCAGTGTAGGTCAAATTCTGTTTAAATCTCTAATAAACTGGCATAAGAATAACACATAAGAATGCCAGTTTATTACAGATATCTGCAATAATGTGCAAATTCTGCCATTTGTCCGCTGATGAGATGTTCTACAGATAATGGCCACAGAATGATGCTTTGCCATAGCTCATAGACATTTCTTTCACAGACAGCTTTGCAAAGTGCTTTGAATGAACATACAGCGAGTATATTGTATGTTGTAAGAAAGACAGGTGGGAAGCTGGACAGTAGCCAATGTGGTGAAGAGCAAATGATGTGCTGGCAAAAGGTAATGAATGATGAAGGCCAATGAATAATGCAGACTGAAATACATGCTAAGGAGGACTAGACAAGGAAAATAATATGTCTGCTTACTATCTTGGAATGTGTCAAATAAGACTTGTGTTTTCAGTAACCTGTTTTGTTGGCTGACAAGGAACACATTTAACCTGTCATTATTAATATCTAAAGGCCTGGAAATCTGCCTACCATCAAGATTTATCCAAGTGAAAAATACTTTTTGACCTTGGTTGATGTGAAAATGTGTTATCTAGTTTGCCAAGAAGCTTAGTTGCTGGAGAATATGGTGTGTACTTCCTTTACACACTGACATCAAAGGTAAAGTATTTTCCAACCTTACTGTCATCCGCCTCTTTGGGGATTTGGATTGCAAAAGACAACCTAAATCGTTCAGCATAGCAACTGTTTCTGCTTGTAAAATGTATATCTCTTATACGCATGTATTTTGATAAAAATCATATCCTGAAATTTTCTGTCAGAAAAGTAAGCACTTACAGAAGAAAAAAAAAAAAAAGAAAGAAAGGGAAACTACTTAAAATCATTAGAAATAAATAACTTCTTGTATGATTTTATTACCAACATCCAGCTACATTTTAATTATACTTTCAGTCCTATGATTTAGTGATAATATTATGTATTTAGTCCGAAGTGCCCATAATTTATACTTTAAAATTCTAGAAAATAATCAACAAATGCAAGCGGGCCCTGCCTAATAACTATGTACCAATGTGTTAACTAAGTGGCTAACTAATATAACTGAAAGCTCCCAGTTAGGTTTCCTGGGTACTTTTGCACAGGAGTACAAAGGCATTCTCCTGCACATGCATCCTTTCTTATATGTTAGGAATATCATGCCACGTTTGAATAAAAAAAAATAAATCATATATTTGGACAGCAAAAAAAAGTATAACCATGTAAAAGCCTTCAAATGTTTCTAGGTGAAAGAAAAATAGAATTTGAAATTCTGAAATCCTTCTTGAGCAGGTTTGTAGAACCGTTTAGAAAGAATACAAGATGGGATTTGCAGAAGTCTGAAAAGGCCATTATATTTCAACCCACACCTGGGGAGAACGCCACCCTAACTTGATTACTGGGTGTTGCTGGAGCTAATCACATATATCAACAGGATTCTGTCAGGCCATTCATTCTTTGCCTTTACTTATTATTAATCTTTCATCATGACAATCCACTGCTAAATAATGGACAAACATGATATGCATACCTTAATATATTTTTTTTTATTAAAGAAAATCACTTTCTTCAGCAGTGTAGAATATAGCACATTATAATGAATCTTAACACCTTCTCCCACAACTGGCGCAACCCTAAGCACTCTGATGAGGCTGATCAGGGAATTGGTTGTATTGGTTTGCAGAAGAAAAACTCAGATGTCTAATTAATCATTTTTTCCCTGTCTCTATTCCCTACTCTTCCCCAAAGTAAAAATGTATGAAGAGCCTCAACACACTTTCCCTCTCAATTAGGAATGGTCAGAGAGCTATAAATGAAACCCTAAAATGGTTCTGGAGAAAACCCACAATGACTGGAGTGAAGACTTGTCTTGGTTAGAGATGTGGCTGCTGTAGACATTAAGATTTGGAAGAGCAACAGCATGTTTGTCGAGGTGTCAGAGATGGAAAGCAGTGGTGGACTCTATAGGAAGGTGATAAAGTAAGCAGCTGTATGCAAGGTCAAAGCTGAATGAAGGACGAGGAATAAACTAATCCAGAACCTACTGAACAGTGCAGCCTAGATAAGAAATGTGAGTTACTGAAAACAGAAAGTTGCAGGACTGCTAAACAAAGTTAGAATTAATCCTCTTTCTGTAAATCCACACAAGAAACATAGTTAAAAACAGACTTAGTTGGTATTTTAGAGGCATTTTCAACAAGAGTCAATATTGTGAGAACATCAATAATCTGAGAATATAAGTAAATGACAGTTAAATATATACTCCTTTTGATGGATAATGTTTTTAATTGGTATTTAGGGTAAAATGTGAACACAGCTGATCGTACCTGGAAATATGTAAACTGAGAGTGATAGAGGTCTGGATAAATGTGAAGAGTGGTTCCAATTACAAGTAGTAACTCAAACTTGTGAAGAGATGAGCTGATGTATCCCGTAAAACCCAAACACCAGATCTTCAGGAGAGCTTCTAAATCAAACAAAACTGTAAAAGCAACCTAGACGAATACATAAAAGGAGAGAGATATGTTCAAAACACTGAGTTCAATTAAAACTTTCTATGTCATAACATCCATAAAGGTTTTGTTTGGTAAAAATAAAGATCTTCATTGTATTAGGAAAAACAATCATTCTCTAAACATAATAAACAATGAATAATAGATTTTTTTTTTTTAATTTCTGTGATTGCATGGCACTTATTTGTTCATTGGTCAACTATGAATAATATAGAACTGAAATGAATTTTTACATTTTCAGAAAAAATTACAGAAATTGTTATATTTTGGAAGCTTTCTGTGAATACACATATTTATAAATAACCATTAAAATGATTTTTTAATTGATGATATAATGAAAATAAACTTTTGACAAATCATGTATATACTATTCCTTTAAGTAATTACATCCGTGGTGCCAAAAAACTAGTCAAATTCTTTATTCAGCTTCCCTTATAAATAGTTCAAAACTTGACTTATTCATACAAACAGTTGTACAATCTGACACCTAAGTTTTCAAGAGTTGTATTGTAAATTTGTTGATTAATACCACAATGTTAAATTTAGATCAGACTTCTTTTATGTATTATGTTGTCTTTTCGTGTTTGTTTTGCCCATATCATTCCTTAAAATGTACACTTTGTGAAAATTTCTAATGTCCTAACACCCAGACATGTAGATGTCACAGTTTGGAGGGTATGAAATAATAGACAAATCCAATTAACTTTTCACTTTGTGTACATGTACAAGAAGGAAAACCTGAAGAGATTTTTTTCAAAATGTGAAGCAACATATATAAGCTGTTTGAAAAAAATTAGGAGATCTAAGAAACCAAAGTTAGAAGGTGTCTTGTTTGAAAACTACAGAATCCTAGAATGGCTGAGGTTGGAAGGGACCTCTGGAGATCATATAGTCCAACCCCCGCTGCTCAAGCAGGGTCACCTAGAAGATCACGTCCAGGTGGGTTTTGAGTATCTCAGAGAATGAGACACCAGAATCTCTCCGGGAAACCTGTTCCAGTGCTGTCACCCTCACAGTACAGAATGTTTTTTCTTCATATTCAGATGGAACTTCCTGTATTTCTGTTTGTGCCCGATGCTTCTTGTCCTATGAAGGGGCACCAGTGAAAAGAGTCTGCCCCCATTGTGTTAACAACCTCCCTTAAGATATTTATATACACTGGTAAGATCAAAATTGCTACTTCAAATTTTCAAAAACTTCCATAGTAATAAAACAACTGAAACAGGTTAAAAAAAAAAAAAAAAAAAAAAAAAAAGGATGATGGGACTTAATCATTAAAACAAAAACAAAAAAGAGGAAATTCAAGCTCAATCCAGAATTGGCAAATTTTCACAATTTTAAAAAAGAGATGATATAAAAGAAGGTGAGCAGAGGGAATAAGGAGAGAAGTTACAGAGGGAAAAAAAAAAAAGGATAACCCATGGGGTTCTTACAGAGGCCTTTCCTGAAATAGTTACACAGTGAAATGCATGATATTCAAAAAAGGGAGACAATTCTGTATAGATTTATATCTTCAAAACTTACTCTCTTTCTTCTCTCATTAACAAAAACCATCCTGGCTAGACACATTTCCTTCTCACTTGTTTTCTTCATTTACTTCTCTACATACTCTGAGATATTCTCTCCCTCATTTCCCAGCAGCCAAGAAACCCAAGACGGAAAAGATGTTTTTCCTTTTCTCAGCAGTTTTGCTCTCTGACCCTTAACATGCTTCGGGGCATAAAGGAGACATTAAAATAACATTAGGTGGTATCTATATACAACTAATAATTTACAAGTGCTGTGCAAACATTAACAAAGTACAGCTCAAGCCTTCTTTGAGCTAAAGTGTTATTAGTCTTTTTTATTACAGAATGTTATGGTAAAAGATGGAGAGATTAACTGATTGCATTGAGGCTTATTGGATTTGGTAGGTGGTAACAAAGTTAGAGACTAATATTTGAATTCTGAATCTGACAGTCACAGTCTCTGGGATTCTGCCTTATGTACTTACATTATTTAAAATCAGTCAATCAAAAATACATTTATCAACATGAAAGATGTTTTTGAGACAGATAATTAAAAATTTACATATTTTATGCGTACAGGACTATCACAAGAGGAATAATGATGGAAATTAGACACTGAAGTGTATGTCCTATGCTAATTCCTCTAGACCATATAGCTGTTTATGGGTGGTGCTACCATCTATACTTACATGGCTTTCTCAAGGCATTCAAAACAATTACCAGACTTCAAATATCCTCTGAATGATTAAATCAAGGCAAAATGCTTCATAGCCCTCCAAACCTTTCATTAAATTAGGAAACAACTGTTGCAAATAAATATTTGTGTGATTTCATATATACACACGTCAGTGTACACAAGATGCTCATATTCTTGAATATATCTACCTATTTTTTCAGCCCTTATAGTTCAAAGAGCTCCAGGAGAATAATATGCCAAATCTGAAGAAACTACTCCTCCACATGAAAATCCCAATCTAAAACACAAGGAAAATGCTATATCAAAAATTTTAAAATGAAAGCTCATTTCTAAAGTAAAACAGATCTAATTAAGTCTTAAAAGAGTAAGGGGGGCAAATTAGGAATGGGGGGTAGAAAGCTGCTGGAATTCACTTTCAGTGCAGGTGGAATAACAATACTATTTAAATACACCATACATACTTCAGAGTACATAGCCTTCCCATTAGGGACAAGACTAACAAATATGATGTTAAGTGTATTTTAATTTATTCTAAAAATGTGTGGGCGGGATCATTTGCATTTTACATGCTTGTCAAACGAATTCAAACCACTAGCACTTAAAAATGTATCAAATGGTTTGCATAACATCTGATTACATTTATACACCTGTCTTCCTGCTGACAGAGCTTGTATTTTTTTTTTCCTTCCTTGTAATTAATTACAGGAGAAGATTGAGAATATCTGAGTAGAACTTTTTCTTAGGTGTGAAATGCAATGCAATTTTACAGACATTTTTTAAAACTGAAATCACTCCTTCCATTGCTGTAGAGACAGGGGAAAAGCAGATTCACCTTAGACACCAGAACAGACCTGCACAGGAAAAACAGGTGTAACACATGAGTGGCCACCCTCCACCAGTTTACAAACCTTACTTTGCCAAAATACCTGGTTGTCTTTGCTCTGAATGATGAAATGAGGGTGGAAGGCAAGTGAGGCAACAGAGGAACGACCCGGCTGCTCTCTGAGGGCTGCCTCCCACCCAGCCACCTGGAAGCTTTATGGTGTTAATGCATCAATTTTCAGGCCCTTTAAAACAGTACTTGCAGGAATCCCACCTGTGCCTGGTAAGACTTCTAATGTGTAGCCTCCGTTGATGGAACATAATGTGCAGTGGCGTAAAGACAAACATTCAGCACTATTCTGTCTAGGTGCTGAGCTGGTAAAGTCAACATCCTCAGCCCCAACTACTAAAATGAGTTTGGAGTTCTATTCTTTCCAAGTTCTCAGATACTGTGTTGTTTTCTTGACTCATCCTGTTAAAAGTCTCTCTTTGTTTTCCTTGCAGGGCTGATGTATCTAAGTTGAAATGCTTCCCCAATTCTTATTTATTACTGAGTATACTAAATCATGCAACCAATGGGACCTGGGTTTAGAATTCATTTCTACCCTCTTTTTGCCTCACCTTTGCCTTGCTTTCTTTTGAGACTGTCTTCTTTTTCCAACAACAACAAAAAAGCAGGATTTTTTTCTTGGTACTGAATATCTCAATAACTTAACTTAGGCTTGTCTGTTTAGTTTAAATGGACATAGCAGTGCATTTATAGGCCACTACAACTTGTGACCATGAGAATGAATCTACTTTTTTAGACCGCATCTGCTCCTTAAGCCAGCAGCTTCCAGGATGACTTCTGGAAAAGGCATCTGCTGGATGTGTTTGCTTTAACTTGTCTGGCTATTTCCTTAAGCAAAGGGAATCCTCACTGCTGTTGGCTGCTCTGGTAAGCTGTCTCTGAAGGGAAAGTGTTCTCCAGACCAGTTTAATGAAAAATATAAAGCAACAGCAGCGCATCCTGCATGAACGAGTCTCCCTCACCAAGGAAACAACACAGCCACTGTGGAATAGTCTGCATTCTTTGAGTATGCAGCCTTTTTAAGGCTCTTAAAAACAATTTATTTGTACACACTGTGCTGCGAATAATAAGATTCACAATAACTGAGTAGGAAATGAAACCAGCTTATCAGTTTCTCCTGTTTCTTAGGATTTTTTAGGCTCTTCTGATGCTGCATTTTATACCACCTGCCATAAAATACTAGGGGGTTATTATTTGATTTTCATAGGTTCTATAGTGAAAGAATCACAGGTTAAAAAACAAACAACAAAAGAAACAAAAGCCAAATGGACAACAAACAAGTATGCCTTACAGATAAGCAGAATACCTTTCCCTATTCCAGACTACTTTAGCTTATAGAAAAGTAAACATGTAGAATATAAGCAAATTATTTTTCTGACAGCTTCCTCACTAATAAATTGGTATTCTGATCAATCTAAGCTATGCAGAGACAGAAAAATACATCCTTAAAGAAAATGAGACATTGTTCATAGGTCAGAAATTTAGTACACTAATCTACACAATACACTCATTTTGAAGTATAAAACCCTGGCAAGTATTTCTATCGAAAAAAAAGCCCAAACCCTAGACTTCAAATAGATGTGGAAGAGAGTATTTCTAGCACTGATTAATAAAAGCATAATTATACTATATATTCAGTGCCAAAATAGAAATAGCACATGCAGCGTTTCCTATTTTGAATATAAATAGAATTAAAGTTATTTTGTTAAGAATCCAGACTCCACTTGCTGTATCCTGGGCATAAAGAAAAAATGCCTTCCATGAAAAGTTCATGGTCTCAGGCTTTAATGCTGATTTAATTACTCATTTTGGCCTGGAGATTAAAATGAGTTTCACTGTCTTCACTTCTATGAAGTGAAAATATTGTCAACCCTGCAGGGGTTATCATAAGAGAATCCAGACTTTGTTGGTTTTATTCCAACATCTTATTCCCAGGATCATCTTCTTTCACATTCATGTTGTTTTTAGAATATGCTCAGAACTCAAGATAAAATAAAGATAATACATTAACACATTTCACAATTATTCTTTCTATGACAACTGTCTAAAAGTTGAGATAATTTCAGTATGTTAAATGTGTGGGCTTTTCTTAAGAACTTGTTTAATGTCTGGAACAAAGTAGTTTCATAACTCTTTGGGAGGAGGTTGTTTAGTCTTGATTATAATTTGAAAATATGAAGCCACCACTTAGCTACCTTCTGACTGGAATTCTGGTTCTAAACAGTGAAACTAAGCCAGAACTTGTTTTTCTGAGATGTAGGGTGAATTCCATATTTGAGATCTGATGAGTCCTACCGTTTGCTGATCAGCAGTATGGGATATACTGCTGAAATGGTGCAGTACTGATGCAACCTGCACTCTTTTGAGAGTTTGGACTCTGGTGCTACCTTTAGTTTTTCCTTGTTTTCATGTTTTTCCTTGTTTTCTCATGTTTTTGAATTGGTGGTCTCTGCTTTGTAGGACCTTAAGAGATCACACACAAATTCTAAAACTAACAGAAATTTAAAAATGAGTATCAACTCAACCTCCCTTAAAACAATGAGATGCATTAAGCACCATAATGTTAAGCACTACAAGGTTTAAAGTTGAGCACTTGAGCGTGACTCACAAGTCTATTTAGACATTTAAAACCCCAGGAGTACAAGCCATCAAACTTCTCGACTTGCAATTCTTCTGCCATTGTCATTGTCAGCCTTGAAGGCATACCAGAGGCAGCAGAATCACAAGTCAAAACATGCTGTCAAGTGCACTAGCCTAAGAATGTCAGCCCCAGGAAGTGAGGCCATAAATTACTCTCAGGGCGTCTTCTTTTCAACTGGACCCTCTGGCTCCAAAGGACAGTGTAATAATTATTGAAGTCAGGGGAACTGCAGTAACCACACAGCTAGACATGTACAATCCAGGCAACAGTGATCAGCATCTTCAGAGAACCCATCTCAGTGAATTTCAGCAGTGGTAGCTTTATCTTCAGATAAAGTGACAATTCATAGTGCTCATGGAATTAAGTATTGTTGATAAGGAATGCTACAGTACTGATTTCACTCTTGATTCAGGAAAAATATGTATTTGAAACTATACCTATATATTACTACCAAATACTTCAAAACTTTTATTTATTTATTTATTTATTTTGATAACTGAACTAAACTAAAAAACTAAAAAGTCATGTAAGCAATGTTCTAGGCACTTTAGCACATGCTCTACAGCAATATCTTTGACAAACTAAACAGTCAAGCAGGCTCTCAGCCAAAATGCCGCATAAAAAGAAACTGTTTTCCTCTGCTACACTGGTTCAGGAGCACATCCTTCTCCTTCACTAAATTTAAGACTGAATAAATGTTCCTTTGTATTGTGCTATTGAGGTTACTGAACCTAGGCTACTCGCAACACTATTCTGGTTATGCTCAAGGACCATCTTGAAGACACATACATGTCAAATAAAGATGATTTAGAAAGAAATACAATATTTAAAGACAGAGTTTTGCCATTTTTTAAAGTTAAATTCTTACGGATGTTACAGTCCTGGTAGAAAAAGATAGCAACTCAGCAGCCATGCATTGCCTGCAAATGTTATACTTAAGCCTCAGCTCATTACCACTGACATTTTGTTTGAGGAAATTACCTTTCAAAAGGTTGTAAAATAGGGCTGTCAGACATTGTCAGACAGAGGAACTTGAACAAGTTAGCAAAGAATTCTTGGAATGCTTAAGGGAATAAAAAAATTACGTACTTAAATGTGCTTGACATTCACATTTTCTACTTTAGCTTATCTTGAAAAACATCTAGATAGTCGTTTCAGCATACTCACCTCAGCTAGGTAAAATTCATCATACTGTCTCTTGAAATTTTCTCCTTTGTAGTAGTTACTAGCAGCAACAATCACATCTACAGCTACCATGCTTAGTATGAACATATGAAACACTGATGACCTCATCATTTTCTGCAAAAGAAAAAGAAAATTTTATCATCAAAGTGACTCAACCACGTGCAATATAAAGCTTTACTATACTGTCAAAATACAACCAGCTATAATAATATGTTTTATATAGCTTTTTTACACAATTCTAAATTATTAATCTTTAAAAATATTCCAATATATTGCTTCAGCTGGTTTATGTATGCAAGATTATATATATATATTTACTTTTCAGTTTGTTATTTGCCAACTGACTTCTTACTGGAGGTTTATGAGGTAATGTGATTTATATTACTTTAGTAAGTTTAAAGCCTAAACCATATTTCTAACTACTCAGTTCCTACTCAGGTTACTACTCCATTTTGATTTCTTCATGCAGATCTTACTGACTTGTTGTTCGGGATCAAGTAACATAAACTCTATCTTCATCACTGCCTTTACTCCAAGAAAGACAAGTGACATGGGATTTTCCCACAGTATTCTCCTGGAGAAGCTGGCAGCCCATGGCCTGTACAGGTACACTCTCTGCTGGGTTAAAAACTGGCTGGACATCTGGGCCCAGAGAGTGGTGGTGAATGGAGTGAAATCCAGCTGGCTCTATCTTCTTTGCATTCTCCCTTCAGGTATGTATAGACATTCAAGAGATTCCACAAGTCTTCTCTTTTCCAAGCTAAGAGTCTCAGCTCTCTCAGCCTTTCCTTACAGGAGAGGTGTTCCAGTCATTTAATCATTTTTGTGGCCCTCTGCTGGACTCTCTCCAGTATGTCCACATCTCTCTTGTACTGAGGTGCCCAGAACTGGATCCAGCACTCCTAGTGTGGCCTCACCAGTGCTGAGTAGAAGGGAAGGATCACCTCCTTCAATCTGCTGGCAACACTTTTCCTAATGTTGCCCAGAGAGCTGTTCGCTTTCTTTGTGGCACATCGCTGACTTGTTCAACCTGTCCCTTCAAACTTGCAAGGACTTTTCTGCTAAGCTGCTCTCCAGCTGATTGGTCTTAAACCTATACTGGTTTATTCCTTCTTCAGTGCAGGACTTTGCACTTCCCCTTGTTGAATATCTTGAGGTTCCTGTTGGGTCAGTCCTCCAACCTAACAAGGACCTTCTGAATGGCAGCACAACCATCTGTTGATCAGCCATTCGTCCCGGTTTTCTGTTATTTACAGAGTTGCTGAAAGTGCACTCTGTGCCATCATCCAGGTCATTAAAGCGGATGTTAATGAACGAAGCGTGCCCTTGCAAGAACATTGTCCAGATCCCTCAGTAATCATGGGTGTATCCCATCAGATTGCATGGACTTCTGTATGTCCATTTTGTTTAGATGTTTCTTAACCTGATCCCCTTCCACTAATGGTTCCAAACTTTCTCATGGGTTTCAGGACTTGGTTTTCCTGAAGGTCAGTCTTACCTATCAAGACTGAGGTGAAGAAGGCACAAAGTATCTCATCTGTTTTCATGTCACCAGCTTCCCTAACCCATTCAGCAGCAGGCCCACATTTTCCCTAGTCTTTCTTTAGCTGCTGTTGTACCCATGGAAGCCCTTCATGTTCCAGATTCAACTCCACGTGGGCTTTGACTTTCCTAATCCCATCTCCACCCAATAGTAACAGTACCCCTATCTCTGCTCAGACAGCAGCTCTGTATTCCTCATGGGATACCTGGTCCAGCTTCTACCTCAATTGTTCTTCCTTTTATGTATGAGTTTTGACAGCTGCTACTTGTTCATCCACGTGGGACTTCTGCCACATTTGCTTGATTTCCCACACCTGGGGATGAAACATTTTGAAGCTTGTAGAAGATCCTTGAAAATCAGCCAGCTGTTCTAGACTCTCTTCTCTTCAGGACTGTACCTCACAGAATTCTTCCAAGCAGATACCCAAACAGAGTAAGTTTCTCCTGAACTCCAGGGTTGTGGCCCTGCTTTTAGCTTTATTCTCTCCTTGCACAACCCTGAACTCCAACATCTCGTGGTCACTGTAACCAAGGCTGCTCTGACCCTCACAACCCAACCAGTTCCTCTTTGTTTGTAAGAGGTCCAGCCAGAACACCTGCCATCATCATCTCCTTAGCCTGTGTGTTAGGAAGTTACCACCACAGCACTTCAGAAATCTACTGCATTGTTTGCTCCCTGCTGTGTTGCACCTCCTGCAAATATCAGGGAGGTTAAAATGACCCAGAAAAAAAATGGGGGTCTGTGAATGTGAAAATGTTATAGTAGAAGTAAGTAACATATGCATTTACATTTGTAAGGATATATTAACTGTAAGAAGACTTATACACATATTTGTAAAATACTAACTCGGTCTTCAGTGAGCTGAGGCTATGTTGACAAAGACATATTTACATTTTATGTTTAACCCTGCCAGGAGCTTAGGGTCTTGACTGAACTACAGTCCTACTGTGTTTTACCTACGGGTTTTTTGTTTGTTTGTTTGTTTTGTTTGTTTTTGTTTTTGGTGGTCAAATTAGAACACAGTACAGTAGTATATATGGAAGACTGCAAGGACCAGCAGTTGTTCAGGGTTTTAGCAGTCTTGCTAAAAGGAGAATTCATTGTCTTTGGATCCCACTTAAATTGCAGTGGAGTGGAGAATTTGCACAGTTGCATGCATTCAGCTAACAGGAGTGCCTCTTGCCTCTTAACATCTGGATTTAATCTGTGATTCACTGTTAACATTGGAGACGGAGGACAGTTCAACACTAATTCCAACTGGCTTTCTTTAGACCCTAGTGGCACAAAAAAATGCTTATGTATTCCCACCAAGACAGGGAGGCTTAGGAGATAAAGCCTGACAGGCAGAAATGTACATAACAAGCCTTGGCTAATAACAATGCCTGAAGTGCAGTAAAGTCTCTAAAACTCGAGTGGCTAAATGAGGTCTTGCTTTTATTTTTAACACACAAAGCATGCTATCAGGATACGATAATAAAAGACATGACTACTGGTTTCAAGCATGCATTTTTGTAAGTGTATGATTCAAAACAGGTAGCATCTTATCTGTTACATTTCTGTTTCACACAAGTTCTAAACAGCTAGTCTCTCTGCATATTTTACGCTGTATTTTTAATAAGTGTCAAAATTTCTTTCATAGTAACAAAAAGTATGCTGTCTCAATTGTGAAAGGACTTGCTAAAAAAAATAATAGATCAGGCTGTAAAATGCACTTTTCTCTCCCTTTGTAAAAGCAAAAACAAAATCAGGAAAGAAAAATGGTACTAGAAGAAGAATAAACATACATAAACCACTTTGGTATTGGTATACACGTATAAACATGTATATTTTCTCATTACAGTCTGTATCTTGGGATACTCATAAAAAGGTTTTCCAGTGCTATATTTAATTCTGGAAAAAAAATGCAAAAATGTAAATAATATGCTAACAGTAGTATAATAAGCTTAGTAACATTCAATAAAGCTTCTTGTCAGTTACTAAATGCTGCCTTCCCCTCTCAGCTAAACTGAAAGTAGACAATTTAGCTTACAGTATTATGTTTGCATATCACAATTTAGCACCAAGATAATAATGAAAGAGGTCCAGACAGGATACAAGCTAGGCACTGGCTATATAAAGGCAGCAACACCTGGATGAGGCAGGAGATTAGGAGATGGCTGTGGCAGGCAATGTCAGAAGCAGCCTGTTGCTAGCAGAAAGACAGAAAGCCCAAAGGGCCTGCAAGACGCAAGTATGTGAGCACATGCACAGCAAAAACACTATGCTGAGGAGACCCAAACCAGAAACTCATTACTTTTAAATCCCAGGACTGGGCTGCTCATGGGCACCATATACGCATCCTGTGGCTTCATATTCTATTGTAACTTTTTGGTATCAAAGGTGAATATATGCTCATTATATGCAAGCACAAAATATTCTTCCTGGAGGAACAAATAACTGGATTTAGATTAGCTCTGTGACCCTTTATGACATCTTTATTACTGTGCCTTGAAACATTGAATGGGCTACTTTCTTATTTTTTTTCTTTAGCACTGCAAAATCTAGCTGCTCACCTGTCATGAACACCATACATGATAAGCTTCCTTCCTGCTGGCCTCTCAGCAACAGACTGCAATATCCTTAGGAGATCAATGTAGCCCACACACCTACTGTGCCCAGCTTCCCCCCTACTTTCATCTGTCTTATTTTGTTCTTTTTGCATCACAGAATTTAATTTGGATTTGTACCCTTGAAGTGGCTCAGCTGCACCTCTATTGTAATGTTTGACCACAAGTCTTCACTGTCTCTTTACAAATTTCTGTAGGACATTTGGAATGAAGTGTAAGAAAAAGCTGAATTTAGCCCACAGCACTTACCCAAGCCTTAAAAATTATTTTGGATCACCAGATTAGCAGTGTGTCATTTGGAGTACAGCCCTTTTCAGAGCACACAGCCATGGAAAATTCTCTTTGCAAACTTGAAAGAGACGTAATGCCAGGTTTTGTTCTTGTTTAATTTACTGACCTTTTTCAGCCCTTGGATGTACGTTTCTTAAACTGTGCAGGAATAAGATGAGAGAAATGTTCTGATGTTGCTGTCAGCCCATTGCATGACGGGAAAATTGAGTCTAATATTAAATTGGACGTACGATTAGCTGTGCTGAAGCAGTCTCAAGTGAAATGTCCTGTTGCTGCCATCAATCAGCTACAACAGTGAAGAATTTCTTACATCTACTGTGAGTCACTTTTAATGCCAGCATCTGGCTTCATGCAGGATGATGGTTCTCAGTGTCCAGGACAACGTGATAAACGTGGATGGCACAGGGCATTAATACTTCCAGGGCCCTCAAAACCAGTGTAGGACAAACCTTTAGCAATCCAAACTCTTTCAGTGTTTGGAAACACACAAGGGAATTGAACATTTGCTTTGTGAGTAGACTGGAATTTCATGAGAGCAGAAAAGCCTTCTAAAATTCTACATTTTTCTTTTTCTTTGCATTAAGAATGTGTTTATTACAGCTGAGGCACTCTAAATCAAAACAAACAAAACAAATCCTCCCCCCATATTTAACATTGCAGATTCACCCAAAAGCTCAAGTAAGCAATGACATGAATTGCTGACTGGAGAATAATACCTGGGTCACTTAGTCTGACAGAGCTTTACCACACACGGGCCTAAAGCAGGCTTTTGTCACTCCAGCAGTGTCAGAACATAGTACACTGCTCTAATACTCCTTCCAGCTTCCTACATGGCAGAGGGAGGATGAGTGACACAAATTGGCCTTTGCCAGCTCTCTACCGTGGAGGATATCCACAGCTACTGCCACCTTACACAGCTAGAGCCATATATGTCCTGAGTTAGGAAAGCAGCACCCCATGCAAAATGCAGTCACGATGCAAACTAGAATAACTAAATGAGATGGAAGTATATTTTCCTGATGCTAAACACCTTTTGGGGGCTCTACTTGTATCAGGTCATTCCTTATACCACCATCCTTTACATCGTATTTTTATATCAAGTCTATAACAGACCCTACTTACCAAGTGAAGAGGTATGCATTGCAAATTTCTAGGGTCTGACTGACCAACTAGTAACATGTGGGCTATTTTACCCTGATGCTACTAGCTCAAAACTGGCCAAGCTGGTAATGCTCAATATTATCATGTGAAACCTTGAAAGAAGTGTCTTCAGAGGGGGCAGTGGTTTTAGTTCAGATTTATGGAAATTCATACTGCATTTGACAATAATTAACTCTTGGTGATGACCTAAGGAAAAAATGCTGATGACAAATTGGCTTGAAGAATAAACAAAATACCTACAAAGTCCTTACATTTATTACTACTAAGCAAGACATGGTGACAATTTCATACACAGAAAAAGTTCTGCTTGTTTTGGCCACTTAATGTGTTAAAAGCTCAGAGGACATAATTGTCAGACTGGCAGCTCTTAAAAGTACCAGATCAATTAATGAGCAGTGTAAACATCATTTAACTAAAACACTTTGATAACTCTCTGTATGGATATGCAGTCTTTTTCCTAACTTAGTACTCTCAAAGGTTGTATCCATCAACAGGAAAAATACAGTTCTACCTTTGTATTTTAGATATACTTTAACACTTCATAAAATATCAGCATCTCCTCCCATGTTTTAATAGGATGGCTTGGGCAAGCTGTTTAGTCCCTTTTCATCTTCATTAGCTTTTGCCATTTACTTAAGGAAGCTAGGTCCTGCTAAAATACTCCAGCAAAGCTTGCAGATATGGCTATCAAAAGACTGTACATTAGCTACATGATTGTTGTGATTAATTTTACACCTATCACTACAGTGGCATTGTGGATTTTTTGTACTAATGTCTACACACGCCTACTGGAACACAACCCGTTCAGGTAGCTAGAATAACTTTTGGCTTATGAAAGTTGTTATTTACATGTGGACAAAATAGTTTCTATTTTTATATTTTAAAATAGTTATTGTGATTGAAAAGGTTACATTTATGCTACTCCAATCTTTTTTGCTCACAGGCCTGTTGCAGCCTAGATCGCGTTAATGCAGTGGCATGAAGGCAGTATGACTTCTAGCTCATTTCCATGTGCAGCACCACTGGGAACTTGTGGTGGCATTAGAATTTGTAACTGCTCTTTAAGTCTTATGGTACCTGGTGCTTTTGTTAGAGCACCACTCTCTGGAGTTACGCGAGTATCACAGAATACAAAAGCCTTGTTCAGAAAAGCTAACAGAACATTACTCAAGTTTGTTAGGGCAGCATAGAAAACAGTAAGTCAAATAATAATAATAAAAAAGCATTATCAGTGAATTCTCACACTTTTTGGCCTTATCCTCAGAGCTTGACCCACAACACCAAAATACATATAGAGGGATCATGTGTTTTGTACAATAGGGGCCGGTTAAGATGGATGTGCAAAATTAAGAAAGGAACATGGGAAATGGTCATTCAAGATGCTAGCAAATTTTGGTTTGATATTGGCAGCAGGAGACATAATATGCCTCAGAGTCTATTATAAGGTACAGGTCCTGCAACAAGTCTAGACATAACAAAAAGAAAGCTTGACTTTTAGGATTCTATGCAACATGATTTCTAAGAGTCACTGAGTAAAGACTCCATCTTGGCCTAAAGAAAATACAAGGTTTGATCCTGTACAGGTTTATTATACTTGTGGTGTTTATTTAATCTTTTTCTTTCTTTCTTTTTTTTTTTTTTTTTTCTTTCTTTTCTCTCTCTCTCTCTTTTTTTTTTTTTTTTTTTAAATGAAGTGCTGGAAGATACCTTGTCTATGAAAGGAGCTTTAGAAAATCACATTCTATACACTGCTAATCATAGATAATTCATAGCATGAATAGGATAAATTTGATTTTCATCTTGTTGGTTAATGGCCATCTGAGCAAGTACAAAATTGTGAAATTGCAGGAAATTTTCCCTTTTGTTTGCAGAATATTGTAGAGCATTTTACAAGCTGTGTAACTAATTTTCTATAAACCATTTTGCTTTCAACCTACTTTATGACTGCCTGACAAAGATATGCTTGTAAGGAGAATTTAGCAAATTATTCTCATGCTCTGCAATCTGTACATTTATGGGAATTATTAAGCATTAACCACAAATTTTAAGGGAACAGACTTCTTAATATCTTACACTGATGCAGTTATATATTAATGTAGGGTGTTATAAACCACTGTAGATCTGAAATATCATCTGTATTGCAGAGGAACTTCAAAGTTCTAGGGAAATTCAAGTAATCTAACTTCATTGACGAAACAAGGTGAAAGGTGAGTTTGAAAGACACTAAGAGGGATGGCTGATAGACAGTGCAAAGAAAATCTCAGCTCAGACATTCACAACTTTGGTGAAAGCAGGGAGGTAGTCCCTCCTTTCAAATACAAGCTGCCTGTCCCAGTGAAGTGAGAATTGAACAATTCCTCACCGGTTTAGGCAATGGAAACAGTTGCTTTAGCATTCTTCATGAAGGCAGATGACTTTTCAGGGCAGTGATATAGTAGAGATGGATGTAAAGACCCTTTCAGGTACAACAGTCTAATGGAAAATCTCCTTGAAAACTCTAGTAATGTAAAGATGATCTTGTACATCATGGAGAACCTTTGTTCCCAGTCATAGGAGATAATGCAGAAGATGTGGAGATATTCAAGGAAGCACAAAATCCCACAGAACAAGTAATAACTTTAGAATATGCTGTCAGAAACCTTTCCATAAGGACTATATATCTGGCTGCTGCAGAGGTGACTCTAGTCTGGCAGAAAGAACAGCGTAGACAGAAAACTGCCCTGGCTTGAAAAATATTATACGCATTTCACTTTACCGTGCTTCTCTTTTCCACCTTCTACCTTATCTGATCAGCATGTAAAGGTTGAGGATCTATGTGTTTTTACATGGTGTACTACTTCTGTGGCCTCAAAATAAGCTGCAAATGAGAGTATTATTGAATAATGGCATCGTATCAGAACAGGACAATATGACATACCAGAAGATGCAAATATGTGCTCCAATATGCAAGCACAGTCCTGCTTTTCGTGCTATCAAAATACATTTTTTAAGGCAACACATATCACTTTCAGATTATTTGTAGCTAAAATTATACAAAAATCAGCAGTTGTCAAGGTCTATCTTCCAATAATCAAAATGGATTTTTAATATAAGCAATTCACTGAATTGTTTGAAAATACAAGCAGTTCATGAATCTGTCATATTGTACCAGACCTTCCTGTCTTCTTTTGCTCAGCAAATTTTGATGAAAATAAAAATGTACTTAAAAAGAAGAGAACAGAATTCTAGTCAAAGAAAAAAAGTAAAGTCAGTAAAACAAGAAGAAAGAGAATATGCACTTAGGAAGTAAATGAATGGAAGTAATGGTGGAAAGCTTATTGAAGAGAAATGGAAACCTGTAAGATACGACTTATAATTAACCAAACTTTAAAGGGAAAAGTTTCTGTCAGAAATTATATACTCTTTTCCTCTACATCCTAGATTCGATAGCCAAAGCCTTATTTTTGCTACAGGGCAAAAGAGTGTTGCATATGCTTTTTTCAGACAAGCTGCATTCTGTTAATTCCTGTAATAACAGAGTAAAGCAGTAGTATAGACATTCTACCACTAACAGTAGCCACTTTTCTCCTTCCACAAACTTCCAAGAGAACAGTCAATAAGAGAAACGGTGACTCTTCTGCCCTAAAAATCCATGAAATAATGGCTTCTTTGAAACTAAATGAACCTCCTCCTCCTCACCAGTTTATAAATCAGCTAGCGCAGATATGTCATTTTCTTTGCAAAAGATACAGAGGAAGTAAGCAGCCTTTCAGTGCCTGCAATCTGACTTAGAGAAATGGAGAGCTGCAGCTGCAACATAAAAGAAACCTAAAAATACTACTTAAATTGTTCATGACAACAATAATGCATAAGGATTGTTACCTTCCTCTCAGATTTTAAAACTCTTAGTAAGTCTATCATCACCTCACCAGTAATTTTCTTAAAGCTGCATACTCTGAAATTCAAGACAGAACTGACATAAGATGAATACAAATTTAACTCTTTTTTCTAAACATTGCAACACTGTTCAATTCAGCAAACACAATGAGTCAAAAGAATTATTTTATAAAACTAAAACAAAATAGGCCAAAATAATTTTTGGTTTATTACCAGTCTCTTCACCTAAGCTGTAGGGATGAAGAGGACCCTGTACTTTACCAAGATATAATTAATCACACATCTGTCCTATGTGAATTCATATGATTCCTAGCACCATAGTACTTTCAGAAATAAAGCCTACAGCTTCTTTTCCTTTCAAAATAATAATAAAAAAAAATCTACATTTTCAAATTATCACTGATCTCTTAACAGCAGCTTAGATATCTGAATTAGTTTAAAAGCACAGTGGTAAATGCACTTAATGTCAGATGCAGGAAGAGGTAAAGACCCAACCTAAGACTCCCACCACATTACATTATGGATTAATACACCATATGTACACATAAATGTGTTTTGAAAAGTATGTACACACATCTCTATATGTGTCTGTACATATATACGCACTTAGAGAGTAGGCCAAATTTCTAGCTGATTTTTGATGCTGTGCTCTGTTGGCCACGTTATAATGGATGCATTTCACATTCTTAATCTACATTTTCTAATTTTCTCTGAAACCTCAAGTTGCTTCAGAATCTGCTTTACAACATTGTATTTACATATTGTTTCAGAATCCTCTACATATCATGAATCATAGAATAGTTTGGATTGGAAAGCACTTTAAAGACCACCCAGTTCCAATCCCCTGCCATGGGCAGGGACACCTCCCACTACATCAGGTTGTCCAAAGCCCCATCCAGCCTGGCCTTGAACACCTTCAGGGATGGGGCATCCACAGCTTCTCTGGACAGCCTGTGCCAGGGCCTCACCACAATTTTTTTCTCATAGGAAAAAAAATAATCTTCCTAATATCTAATCTAAATTTCTTACCCTTTTTTAGTTTAAAACCACTACTCCTTTTCCTATCACTACACTCCCTGACAAAGCGTTCCTCTCCTGCTTTCTTTTAGGTCCTCATTAGGTACTTTAAGAGCACTCTTTAGGTATTATTTCACGCACATCAATAATGTTGACAATTCCTATTTTTGTATACTTTTATTTTGAAAATATTTTAACCACAAAGAGGAAAACAACAACAACATAATGTCTTGCTTACTATGCAGCAGGACAGCTCCATCTCTAAGACTAAATCTATTTGCCATTATTCAAAAGCTGTACCATGGACAAGCAGTGGTACATAAAATGTTGATCACTCCTATGGCAACATATCAACTCTCACTTTGACTAGTAATTGATTATCACATGTGCTTCAACTTTCCTCCAAATTGCAGGGGTGATGAGTGAGTAGGTAAGGAATTTGGAACCCACCTGTTCTGTGGTGAAGTGATGGTGAAAAAGCAGAAATAATACCCAAATGTTTCAAAGACTGAACAGCAATAAATATGTCCCTCTGAATAACTTCTTTTCCAGTATCAAAATATGTGTGTTTATGCATTTAGTTCCCCCTTCAGAGATCTTGCTGCCATAATTTCCAAACAGCATAAAAATGAGCTTCTTTGAATTTCCCAGACAAAGACTGGGAATCCCATCCTTCATGGAAAAGTGCCAAACTGAAGTAGAGTTACTTATCTTCTCATAGGTCTTATTACAGTTTTTTATCTTACTACAACACTTATAGCATGAGTGTTTTGAAATTCTTTAATGAGCTAAATTTCAGTGCTTTTTCATAGCTCTTAGATGGTCAAGCTGTTTAAAACCTACAGAAGTACTTGGACAGCATTAGCAATTAGAATACTTCAGTTCTTTGAGAACTTCCCTTCCTAACCAAAAACTACCAAATTTGCGCAATTCTACCCAGAATTAATGAAAATCTTTTCCTGGGTGGTGCTGCTCATTTGTACTGATTACTGATTTCAGATTTCAATGCCCTGCCTAACAGTTCATTAATCTTCTGGGTTGCTATATTTACTCGTCTTAGGAACACAGAGTACTATATAGTTTGGACAGGCAATAGTTACCTCTCTTAAAATGCTTTAGGTTCTGTTCTCTATCACCTTTATATAACAGTGTTTATGTGCCCAAATGAAGCAATAAAACTTCACACTGTGGGAGAAGTTTTTGTGTCAGGAAATTGGTAATTGAATTAAATTCAGCACACAGTGGATGTGTTTCAAAACACACATGCATCTGCTTCATACAAAAAGGTTTGGAACATTCAGAAGTAGTTACTCAGGTATGGGAGGGGAAAAATAGAGAACATACCCATAGCAGCATGCTACTGAAAATCTCATTTTTAGAAAATAATGTTTTTCTAAAATGAGTTACTTGGCTGTATAAATAAATATAAAACATTTTGATGGAATTTCCACCTTTTGATTAGAACAGTTTTTCTTTGCATTTTCCTTGCATAATTTAATTACCACACTCTTCTCAAAAACTTGTGATTTACATATAAAAGCAGAGATTACTTTGAAATAAATCAAATGCTCCATTAAAGAAGTGATCAGATGAATAATTAGAATGAAAGAAGAATTTGCACTCAGACTCAAAACCTACTTTCTAATAAAGCAGCTTGCATTCAAACAAAAGCTAACTCACAGAAGAGTCACTGGAGTATTTTCACCGAACTGGAGTAGTGTGGGAAACTGCTGACTACTTATAGGCTCTGTCACCTTTAGTCAGGGGACAGCAGAGCTAATCAGAGATTTCGACTGCCATTAATTTGTAGGGCAAGAGGCAGTGACTGCCTATGTCCTTTCCTTTTTCTTAAAAGGAATCCATTCTCCACGTCCACCCGCTACACCCACTACTGAGCTACAGCTGTGAAATCTGTCTTCCCTTCACTAATGTAGAACTGGAGGTGTAGGCATGGAAAGGCAACTCAAACTAATGTGCCCTTGATGATATACAACAGTATTTCAAAATAAAAATATGTTAAATCTATGCTAATGGAATTAAGGTTGGATTTGGACTGGGCCACACAGGAATCTTGATGAGGCGAGAATCATAAGACATGGGAGACTGCAGCTTTCTGGTTATTTTGAAGTTCATCATTACAAATTTAGTTCAATATCCACACAAAAATAGTTTGGTAATTGAATGAGTTGCACAATAGCTCTTCATTTTTGTAACGATACACAAAAGTGACTTGTAATGGTCATTTTCAATGTTGCTGTCTTCTATAGTGTTTATTTTAAGAATTTTATTTAAAGAAAAGAGAGAAAAGATGTTAAGATTGTCTCAAGCCTAATAATCTAAACCATAATTAATCCAAATTTCAGTCCTCTTTGAAAATCATTCTGCTACCCGCCCCCCCCCAAAAAAAGAAAAAAAAAGTATTTCCCAAACCTGCATATTATTCCCACGTTTCTTACTGTTTTTCCAAATAGGATTAAGAAGAGTTAAAAATGTAGATGACATGAAAAGAGATAAACATACCACACAGTGTCATAACTATGGTCATACTTATTGCAGAAAACCCAGTAGGTCCTTCAAAATGCAAATCAACAGATGGATCAAATGGAGGTAAGTCTTGTTTCAAAGGCTGGGAGACCATTTTTAGGGGTGTACAATTCCATTTTTTGGACTCTTTTCACCATCACAACTTGTTGGAACTGTATCTGCCTCTTCTAGTTTGCTGAGCACAGGTTCTGCATGTCTGCTTAGCTGCAGATAGACCCTATTTGCAACAATGTCAGTTTTACCTAGTTAAGAGCCGCTTTGCAGAATGCTGCTAGAAATGGATGAGATTACAGTAAAATAAGTGGGATTGAGAAAGCAGTAAAGACACCCAAGGTAATGTGTGATTTTGGATGAAAATAATAAATTTTGTGGGTGTACCCTCAATACAGAAAAACAACATGGAAAGGAAAAAGCTGTTTAAGTAAAAAGAAAATACATAACGTCAGCTCTTATGATGCTCTTCTCCCTAAAACCCATCATTTAAAAAATTATTCCCATATGTTCTTCATGAATTGTCATTGCACAAATATTTACCTGGTGTGAGAGTACATGGGGTGGAAAGTAAAAAATCTCATCATCACTTCATCTGAAGGACAGGAAAGCAGAACTGAAGCAAAGGAGAACAAAGCTTTCAGAACCGTAGTGAGCTTGTTAAGAGTACTGATGTAACCTTGATGGCAATGATAGAGGAACTGCCATTTGTGGACAGTGTAACTCATTCCAGAATAAGAATTTACATGAGACTTCTTACTTTTCAGCTGGTGAGTGTACTGTTCGCTTAAACATGCAGAATGTTAAATCAAGGTGGTAATTGAAAAGAAAAGAAATTAAATAAAAGAGAAAGGCAGGTTGAAAGTTTGGCATCAGCACATACACAGCTGTTTTAAAAAGTTTAATTAAAAAATAATCTATAATTGTGAATTGATTTTGATATATACTAAATCAAAATGAAGGAGCTAATTAGTAAACTAAATCTCTTCTAGTTTGAATGGTAAGAGTTTCCATTGAAGTTAACTTCAAAGGGTTTCTTTAAAAATGTTAGCATCAAACATTTTTGGAGCAACAAAGGAATATCCTTTGATAGGAAAATTCTGTTGTCCTATATTTGTAGCATATAATTCTTATTTGATAATTCTCAATGGAATTATAAGGTATCTCATAAGACTTGAGGAAAGAGGAAGTATGCTGTAATTAAATGATAAAACAAGCTAATAACATAAATCTGACAATATTGGTGCAAGTTCTGCAAATTTATATTTTCTCATTTGAAAATCATTCAGTTGATTTTATTTTTCCAAGGAAGAAGATCTACAGCTCTTTTATAAAAGGTCACATTGATATATACAATACAATAGTATTTCCATGTATACAGTCATCTCTGAAAAACAGGAAAATATAGAAATTCCAGCTATTTCATAAGCATGTATTTTATATGATTTTGATTATATCAGGTATTAAGAAAGCTATTTTGTCTTTACCAAAACCGATGGCCACTGAAATACATGCAAAATTGAAGAACTATTTGTAAGACATCATGAAATACATACTTCCAGTGTACTTTTAGCCTCTACAAATTATTTAGAGGGAATTGCTGTCACTGTCATATTGTAGCATGCTGAGCTAATATGCCATTCTAAATAGCTATGAATTACAGACTATACAGACATATGTGTCCAATTTTCAGCTTTGGCAAACTAAAGCTTTATTTCTAACAGATGAAATTTGGTGTGCCTGCAAATTAGAATATGCTCAAAAACTTGTTGTTAATATATGAAGAGTAAGGCCCAGTGAAAATGTGTCGGCTCAGTATGTGGTTCAGTATTTGAACAGTGAATATGGCTGGAACTTCAAATCACCTTTAAATCACCTGGAATTTGAGCTATTATCAATTACTATCTTCAAATTATATGAATCACCTTCCGTAGATTTCTTTCTGCTAATGATAAGAGTGCCTAAGGTGATCAAGTCTGATCAGTACATTTAATTGTCAGAAAATTGGCAAAAAAAAACCCTCCATTCCCTTCTATGTCTCTGTACAACCTTTGTATCAACACCTGTCCATAAATATCTATCCTTGCCCCTATTCCCACCCATATGACTTTTAAGTAATTTTAAAATTAATTTTCTGTTAATGTTGCTAATTTACAGTTTCAAATAATGTTATCCCACCCACAACCTTTTGTAAACCACAGTTAAATTCTATTGTTCACTCTTTGCATAACAAAGCTTATTATTCTCTTATACAGCCAGTAGGGTTAATCTTACTCGCTATATAGTCATGATTAATAATGAATAGAAACAAAGTATACATTTACAATTTATTTTTTTTTCCATTCTGTGCCTAAGGAACCTAAGTGTTTGTATTATTACAGACAATTTTCCAAATGATTTGTGAGACTAACTACACTGTTTCATATATACCCACTGGTATTACTGGCCTTTAATTTAAATGATGATGCAAGTTCCTAATGTTTTTAGCTTAAGACATTTGCATAATAACAATCCACCGAAAAGAGTTTGTAGCATTTACTATGTCTCCTGTATGTCCACTAAAATGTCTCATCATAAGCTTCTTACTGGTTTATGAAAACACAGCAGACTCACATCTGGAATAGTCTTAGAGATCAAGATTTTCAAACAGCCAGAGGATTTAGGCATGTAAGTTCCTCTGAAGAAATTAAGTAAGTACAAAACAATTCTTGGAATAGCTAAAGTACAGAACATCATTAATTCCAAGAACTAGACAGTACTGTAGAAATGCGTTCAAGATTAAGGATATGCAGGAAAATGAATTTCTTATAGCTACAGTAAATTTAAGGAACTTCCTTTTTTCATCATATTTACAGCTGGGAGAAATAAATAGCTAGTTTCTCCCATACACCCCTAGAGCACGTCCCTTTTGCCTCACGGGTTTATGGCATTTTTATTTTTTTCAAGACTGTCTGATATCTGATTTATTCCGATCTATTTCAACCAATGTTTAATGACTGCCAAAACAATACTGTATATTCAGAACATTAGAGATGAAATCCTTCTCCACTGCAACTGGTGGCACAGCTCTTGCTGTGTCTGATAGTGCCAGGGTTCTACTATTTATCTTCTGCGCTTCTCCCAAATGGAAAGAGAGAAAATTTGGAGGAACAGAGGGTGGAAAAAACTGCACTGGCCACACACCCTGTCCTCCTCAGTGGATGTTCTTCTCTGAGGGATAGGGTAGGAATAGGTAGAACAAGGTCTCTAAACACTGTCACTTGGCTCTATTTAGCATGGCAAAACACTGAGAATTCCCCACCAATTTCCTTTCAGAAACCCAGACCAAAAGCAGTGAATCATCCTCTTTTGCAGCTTGTTCAGTGAATAACAACCTGCTTCAGAACACTCAAATGAAAGACCTGCAAGCCAAAGTTGATGTCTTTGTACCTGGTTTTTAATTTTTCTTACCGTAGAATAGTTTCCAGATGAAGCTGATTTGGGGATAGAATTTTGAACAGAGAATGAAAGCTGTTTCTAATAAAAAATATTGTATATTATTCTTACAAAGTTTAGTTTGAAGCTAAACTGCTTTACTTCATCCTTTAAAATAATGTTCACTTGAGGTAATCCTAGAGCTCTTTGTATTCTGTATCAGTTTTCTCTTTAAAGGGTTTGTTGACTGATCCAAGTCAGTACTCCTTTTGTGATGGATCTACTCAGACCTTTTCCTTAGAGAAATCTGCCCTAAAAAGACCAAAAAGCTTTTAAGCAATACTACCATCAATGACAAAAAAAAAAAAAAAAAAAAAAAAAGGTCTGTATTTTACTTGACAGAAACGTAGAAAGTTAACTCTTTAAAAAAGGAAAAATGAAACAAAACAAAACACAAAACAACTTGATTAGAAATCATAGGAATTCAAAAGGCTCATAGACAGCTCTCTCCTTGTCCAAGTGTCCTTGTAGACAGATCATTGTTCCAGTTGTTCCAGGCTTTGTTTCAGTGAACTCAATGACATTCTCAATTGCAATAAACTCTGCTCAGCCTGCTCTATTCCCCAGGAAATTTCTTATCACCTCTCTGAGGATTCCTTCTCACTGCCACCTCCAAGTCTCATGGCATAAGTTGCAAGATCCTAATGCTTTAATGGAATGATGCCTTGCCTGACATCATCCACATCCTTTGCAACCATTTCCATTTGAAGCGTGCTCTGTGGCATCCTTGAAAACAGGTCAGTGCTCTCCTCTCAGGGGAATCTTTCTGACTCGAAGCACACAAATAAAACAAATATACCACCAAAAAAAAAAAATAAAATACAAAATAAGACATAGTGTAAGACATAGTGTAAGCCAGTCTCCCATCCATGCCTGCATGCTTACCTTTCCACAAACAATCCCAATGGCATCAATAAGAGGACTAGGGTACAAAGTTTTTACACATTTCAAAGGTTTTAATGAGATTCAAACATATGCCTATGTTTGCTAAACTGAATTTTTGCTGAATAAACTACACATACTCAGGAGACAAAATAAGGATCTATATGCTCAATAGGTTTCGTTGAAATTTTCTTCCTGTTAAAATTAAATCTGGGAACAACAGAACAGTATTAAATCTACAAAGATATAAAGTTGTAAAATGCTGGAATTAAGATCATGTACGTCTGGTGTGTGCATGCTATAACGCAGTCTTTAATGACATGGTCACTAAAGCACTGAACAAAGTTTCCAAACTTTTCAGTGAACTTGAAGGAGCTGTATGATCCACCTCAGTAAATGAAAACCCCTGTAACACGTGGTGGAGTGAGGCAGAGAATGGCATAACCAGAAGGATGGCTTCAAACTAAGGCAGCCAAATACTTCCTTAGAGAACTGTATTGAACGTCTGCATCTGCTGAAACTCTGTGATGCTAATCAAGCTGCCAGAAACTTTTTCTAGCCTGTCATTACTACTGTGTTCCACATTTTATAAGTATCTGACTCACTAGGGTGAAAATACGAATTGCTAGTGTGTTGCCTGCCATGTCCTGCCACACTTTTCCAAAGTAGAGCTGAGTAGTGAGTTACAGGTGGCTGTGCGTTATGGTTATGCCTTACTAGTGCCATAGCACCTTTCTTTTTCTCTTTCCCTCTCTTTAATTCAGTGCTACTGGAAATATTTTGCTGTCGTGGTCGGGTCATGGCAGAAATTGCTGCTGCTCCTTAGGCGTTACTGCTGTTTCTTAAACAAGTCCCTGGAGAGGAAGTGGCTTGTATTTTTTTAATTTTTTTTTTTTTTGTCTTTTACAGAAGGCAGCCTTGCAACAGTTCTGGTTTATATACTAGCTATGTCATGCAAATAGTTGAGCGGGGCATTTAGTTAAATTGCTTTGGTGAATTTCAGTCTTTTGTTCAACAAAGTCATTTTATTGAACTGAGAGAAACTCAGAAAGAAACTGAGCAATGCTCAGAAAAGTGGGAAGTTTACTTAATGGAGTTAATGTACAAATATAGGAAAAATGGTTTGGTTTGCAGAATTTATCGTTGCTAAATTTTTCCCTTTCAAACAAGCTTATCTTTGAGTGTGCTTAGTAGAATGATTACTATTAGAGTGTAATGGTAGAACAACAAGCAAACGGTGCTGAGGTAACAGCTGTATTCTGACCTCAGCAAAATGCTTATACTGCAGGTAGGTAGGGCTAAAGTCTACTCAAAACCTAGCAGCAAACAAAATACTGTTTGATTTAATAGGAAAGGGTTAATCAATACAAAAAGTGTACAGTATAGTAGTAGTACAGAAGCTATTCTGACTCCGTGAAGCATACAACTAGCCTGCACACAGTGAAAAATAAAGACCCCCAGAACAAATGATTCAGATTATCCTCCAGAGGTGGAGCATGGAACTGCTCATCCATAATGAAGTTGCTCAGTTGCTCTGTTATAGTTACTTTATTTCTGCCCTGTTTCAGTAACTGTTTTCAGTAAAAGAGTGAAGCATGTACAACTTTAAGACTTCAGCTTGAGTGGCAGCAAATAAATGGATGAGGGAAAGTAGGTCTGAACAGTGAAGGCTTATCAGACTTGGTTAAGGACAGCCAGTATAGACTGAAGGCTATGGGAAGAAAGAGAGATTAAGGATTGGTGGCTGGATTTACTGGTGGTGGCTTCTAAGCTCTGTAGAACTAGAAAATCTTACTTTGGGCATGGGATGACATTGACTGACTTAGGGTAAAAATAGTAAGGCTTCTCTTACAAACAACTATGAGTAGTTAGTGAGAGGCAGTTTCTCAGCAGAAGAGAAAAGGCTTAGAAGATATCTTAGAAAACTGAGAAGATATCCAAGACGATAGCTCTGAGCCAACAGAATAACAGACTGGATGACAAAAGTGTATGCAGATAAAGATAGCATGAAGGAGAGAATCGAGTGTACAGTCAGCTTTCACTAATTAGTGTTCCAGTTCCTCCTCTGAATGTGTAGGATCCTACAGAGGAAAGTGGAGGCCAGAAATAAAGGAGCACAGTACGCATACTGCCAACTCTGCTATATTAGCAGAGATTAGCAGAGACAGATTCTGAAATCAAGCCTGCTAGTGTATGTATCTGCTTTCCTGAGTCTAACTTTTCTGAAAAGTCTGTGCTAGAGCAAATGGTATGATTTGAACATACTTTGAGCACAGTGCAATTAATAAAATGTCAACACATACATTATAAATAACAGGTGGCGTTAAAAGCAAAATAATGTATTGCACTTAAAGTACGAAGTCTCAGGCTTTATTCAATTATTCAAAGTGGAATTTCCTTAGGAAACTTATCATGGCTACCAGGCAAACCTGGGGAAAAAATCCAACATAATTGAGTGCCACTTTTTTTTTATTATTCACTTCTATCTTTCTTATCTTATAAGAAAGTAAAAGAATTTTCCATTGTATCAAACCTTTATCCCTACCAATGAAGAATTATTTTCTAGCCTTTTGTCCAGCCTGGCCTGACAAGAATCATAGGAAGGCATTTCCCTATTACCACACAAACTCTTTCAGAGAGCCTACAACGTTAATTTTTTACCATACATTCTCTGTTTCTTAATTACTCTTAGTCATACATCCTTTGTATCATATAATGTACACCCTGCTCTACCCTAGAATAGCTTTATGTCCTCTCTGCTCACTCCTTTTAAATACTCAGCATTAACAACCAGGCATTCTTGTTTTCCATGCCTAAGTGTTATGCATTATCCTACCCATGTTATGAAAGAGTTTGTTAAAAAGCTTTCATCTGAAGAAAATTAATTCTCTCATACCAGCTGGTGCTTTTGCTGTATGAAATGGAAGAAAGCCAAGACGCAACTTCAAAAACTGACCACCATGACCAGCATGCTTAATTGTTAGCTGGCTGCATGGCTCTGGTTCAGGCCTCTTCAGTTAGCTCTCTTTGAGCCTCCATTCTGTTCAATCTTCTGTTGTCACAGAAATCTTCAGTTTTGACCCACCTCCCTCACCCCAATACCATACCTAACGGTACGCGGTGCCTGATCTCAGCATCAGATCACAGAATTACCATTCTGGTGAGCTGCAACACAACCTTCCTAACGTCTTGGACACTCAGAAATGAAAAACGCATGGAGAAACACTTGCACCAGAAGGACAGAAGGATGCCACAGGGCTCAGAAAAGAACAAGGGCCAAGTACTGTGTACAGTGGACATGACTACGCTGTTCTAGAGAAGCAAGTGTGAAAGGCACAGTCCAGATAGCCTCTGGGCTAGGTATCCATCCTTACTGTGACATCCTTATTGCACTCCTATTGTGACAGTTCAGTTTTAGAAATTTTTCAAAACCTCTGAGATGAGAACATAAACTATATATTTTTTTAATATGAAAGAATTAAAGTAACAGACAATAAAAAAGACCTCAGACTGCAGAATACCCTGAACATCAAACTAAATCTCAGGCTAGAAGTCAAAGTACATCTATACCAAGGAATGGCTGCAAACACTTGCTCTCAGTTTACATACAGTAAACACTAAGCAAGTCAGCCTTCCTCCATATGCCACATTTCCATTGCCTCCTGGACCTCAAAGCCCCTCTTTTCAAAGATCTGAGGTAAGTGTAGGAGGGAAGGGGAATCCTAGGAAGGGAAAACAAATCTGTGAGGGAATCAGCTCGAAGATCTGAATTTACTACACTGAACTGCAGCTTTCTAGCTTGTAAAAATGCATAGGTCAGCTGAAGATGCTTCTCACCAGCTGGTGAACTTCAAGATTAACAAAGCATAAAGGATATAGACTTTGACATGATATGACTGTGCAAATACTTCTCTATATAACAACTGCATTTATGTCAATGAAATCACACATATAAAAATGATTCTCAAAGCTCTAGGTACCTTTTACTGTTTTCAGTAGGATTTAATAGATGCAAAATATATATGAAAATTCAGTAGGCATGCTTACAGAAACAAGACTCGATTTTGCTTTAAATCTGCATAGAAAAAAAATAAATATGTAAAACCATAGAATCATAGATGCATTTAGGTTGGAAAGGACCTTCAATATCATCAAGTCCAACCATCAACCTGACCTACCAAGTTACATCACTAAACCACACCCCTTACGATGATCTTGATGTGTTTGAAGCAACATCTTTAAAGAACCAATGTATTTGCACTACTCAGTGATAATTAAGCTGTCCCCTCTCCAAAAAAAAAAAAAAAGACAGAACTGTATATTATAAAAGCTTATTTGTGAGATAGAGCTTGAAATAGTAACTTTTTGGTTTTTTTCCCTAAGAAAAAGCTTTTCTGCTTTTGCACTATATAAGTTTTACTAAGCTTCCAAGGACACACAAACTCTGAAAACAGATTATTATGAAGTACTGGAGAAAATGGAGGTACAGACTTTGGCTTTACAGATTTATCCTAAAACCACTGGCACACCCAGAATAGGAAAGTAAAGCCTTTCCACTTGGATGCAGTCTGTAGAGCAATGGACACCACCAGATCCAGATCCTCAGGTGCCCTCTGGCAATGCCCATCTTCCTCCACTGGCTGTATGAAGACCCTGTACCTCTATGATCGTAACAAAGGCACCTGCTAAGGGTTTAAGGACATGGGGGATGAATCAGGACCCTGCTGGCTCTCAGAGAATTTACAGTCAGTGTTCAGAATACTAAGAATATGATAAGGCAAAAACTTTTTCTCATAAAAATACTTGTGAGAAATGTGGTTATGAGGTTAGATATGTTTGGAAACCTTGAAGATAATTTTTGTCATATGAATACGAAATAGACACTTAGGTATTTCAGGATTTACCAAGAGCTGTTTGCTTAGCTCAGATCCACCCGAATTACTCATAGGAACTTCACTGAGGAGCTAAGAAGGCCACTCAGTTCATGTAACATCTCTGTAGAAATGAAGAGGCAAGAAGAAGACAATACAAGAGGCAATTCAGCACCCCCAGCATGTGTATAGAAAATTCACTTTCAGATTCATGATACGAATCACTCTCTTCACTGACTACTGAGTAACCCAACAATAACAAAAAGACACTGCAGAGATATTTTTTAAAGTTTCAAAATTCTGTAAAGAACCCAGATTTTAAATCTACCAATTTATAGAGCCGTAGTACCCAATGTTCTATGCAGTCCTAGTGAAAACAGACCTTTCTTTGAGAAATATGGAAAATAATGGGGCAAAAACAACTCTTATGAAAAAAAAATAATAAATCCCTGCTAGTTTTATTCTAAGACTCTGCAGTCTTCCACTTTGCTCAGATTTGTCATCTGAGTTACAGCTCTAAAGGAAGTCATGCTGCTGCTGCTGCTGCTTCCAACAATTTGATTGCTGTAATTGTGCTAAACACAAAAAAGCTACATGACAATTTAAATACCTGTTTTCAATTTGATGGGATTTGAAACACTGGACATATTTAACCCCAGAAATATTTTTTTTCTAAAGGAAACTCAGCTGAACTTTAATTTTAGTGGCATTACTGAATAGTTTCTATAATCTACTGACACTGATGTGCCCCTCAAATTGTAAGTGCAAATTATGACTACAGGCTGTATTGAAGTCCATCACTGAAAAGAACGTGAAAAAAAATGGTCCCCCTCTGCCTGCTCAAATAACAGCAAAAACACTAGTGTTAAAAAAAGAGACATACAGCCAGAGCAGTCTTTTAAAAAATATTGTAACAACTTGCATATCTTTAGCATGTGAGATTTCTTGCTAGTTAATTTTACCACAACATTGGAAGGGCTGAATGTCACTACCTAATGCCACTTCATGGGTGAACTGTCAATGCCTATGCAAAAGAGAGTCAAAATTATATATATATATATATATATATATATATATATATATATATATCATGCATACAGTTTTTCTGGGGCCCCATTTGAAAATCAGGGTTACACAAAAGGTTCTACTCTCAGATTTTTGCAAAAATAAGGAGAAGTTCAGAGATCTTGACTGATTGTGTCAGCCAAAGCTTTCTTAAGTCTGTGATACCAAGATTTTTAAAACATACTGCCTCAGAGAAATTCCAAATACTCCATTTTAAATCTCCCAAACAGATGCCAAGGGCCTCATGTGACCATGTCTTCTGCTGCAGCAGGCCCTCCTCTAATAAAGAATCCTGCCAAGGAAAACCATTATCCTTTCATAAGCCTAAATCATAGTTTAACTCCTATCTGTTTTGTATTTGTGATGGGATTCTGATACTCTAAGTCTGCAGGAAAATTACATGTCCAAGCTGAGGAATTCATGTTCATGAAATCTATCTGTTCAAATGTAGAACAGGGAAATCAGTAATGTGTTTTCATTCTTTCTGTTTATTTTCTGCAGTTAGATTGCTACGAACTGTGGCTGGTGATTTACTTCAGTTGCAATGAACAAGAACAGACAAGTGAAGTAAATGGAAAACTAAGGAGAAGAAACTAAGAACAAAGAACTATGTCTCTAAGTCATTGTTAATGTGCTTAGTTATAATGGTTACAAAGGAAAAGAAGGCAAGCAGGCAGGGAAGAAAAAAGAAAAATGGAAAAGAGAGAGAGAAGACAGGCAGGGAAGGAAGGAAGGAAGGAAGGAAGGAAGGAAGGAAGGAAGGAAGGAAGGAAGGAAGGAAGGAAGGAAGGAAGGAAGGAAGAAAGGAAGGAAGGAAGGAGGGAATTTAAAATACTTAATTTCATAGAAAAAAATAAATAGCATCAATCTCAAAATTACAAACAATAATGTTTGTACTAAAATTTTTCTATTTCTGAGTAATCTCAGGAAAATCAAATTCCTCAATTGTAATCAACTGAAATGCTATATAGTTACTTTATGTAGCTTATTCCTGCAAGATGTTCTGGAGGCCAAAACGATAAATGGGTTCAAAAAAAGGCTGGGCAAATTTATAACTGACAAATCCATCAATGGATACTAAATATAATGGCCTAAATTTAACATCCACTCCAGGAAGTCCCTAAATGAATGATTGCTGAAGTCCAAGACAAAGAATGAGGGCATAAATGGGTATCCAGAAGCTCAGAGAAGGATGATCTGTATATGCCTATTTCTAGTAATGGCGATTGTTGAAGATAAGATGAATGCATTGTTTGTCTGTTAGTTTTATGAGCACTTGAATACCTACATTATGAGGTTTGTTATTTTTCAGATTCCTTATAGTCAAAAATGGCAAACTTAACCATGCAAAAACTGTATTTGGGCAAAACTGTTTGATCCTCCAGTGTTATGGGATTGTCTTTAAAGATGTTGCTTAAAAAAGGGATCCTCAATCTTTCTGAATATGTGAAAGGTCCCCGTTTTGTAGCACTGAGGGACAAGGTTTAGTGAAGGGACTCAGTAGGTCAGGCACGGTTGGATTTGATGATCTTGAAGGTCCTTTCCAATCTAAAAGACATTATGATTCTATGAATGCATATTAGAAAACAATAGTGGTTCTCAACAGCATAGCAGTTAATTTACATTATAGTTGGCCTGTACAGTCCTTCCTTCCTCCAGTTAAATGGACTGTCTGAATTTCAGCTGTCTGAATTCATAACTTCTTTCAATAACAGAAACTGGGTAATGCCAGTTTACATTCCTAGATGAGACAGTGAACTGTGGTATAAACCTGGATAAAACTCACTGCCTATTTAGTAGCCATTGCTACTGTGATTACCCTGGAAAAAGAGGAAGCAGGCAGCAGAGGATGGCCACAGCTTGAACTTCTCATGTGTCATGTCATAAAGTTGAAACTGAGCACACATTGAACACTATCCTGTTTTGTGAATTCTCAGCCAGAGACTGAGAGATAGCCAGATGATAGAATTTCTATCCCTCTGCTCCACAGTTTCATATTTTCTTCCCACACTCTATGAACAAATGGGGAATACTTGGAGTCTCTTTTTTACATAAAGCCCAGGATTTACTATCTTCCTACATGCAACTGAAGGTAGGATGGTACTGTGGGACTGGACTTTATTTGTGCATGTTCTGTTGCCAAAATCTTTAGTTTCCCCACAGTCTTACATTCCATCTCATTTTTTTTTCCCTGTTTTACCTCACCAGAACGTTAATGGCTTACTTTTACATTGCACTTTGCATGTTTTGCTCCTGAGTCTCCCCTGTAAAACTAATATGGCTATTTTTCACTGCTGTTTCAGTGCCAAGCACATCATCAAACTATTGAAGCTTCTGTTAATTGATGCATTCTCTAGATTTTCTAAGCAAGAAGAAGGCACAGAAAAAGGTAGATTATTTCTTTTTTAATGAAGAGTTTCAGCAGTTTAGGATTCGGAATCAATTGCACCTGAATAAGTTAATGAACTCGTTCAAATCAAAAGTTCATTTTAGCCAACTGAAGGAGAACATTTTTCTTCCACTCTAAGACAGGACTTCAGTTAATTGAAGGAAAGTCATTTATATATGCACTTTGTGAAGAAGAAGAGAATGGGAGTGAGTAGGCATACCTTTTACTGGATCCCAAAGTTACAGTAAAGGGCAGATTAGTACATAAATAGACTAACATGCTTTTCTGGTTCACCAATAATTACGTCCCATAAAAGAGAAGAGGAGAAAACCCATTTGTGCTCTTTTTCTTACTCCAGCAGTGAAAATCCCTAAATACTGTTTTGTCTCACTTTTCTCTCACATTTATCCATTATGAAACTGCTAAAAAACTCAGTTCCTGCTTTTCTAATCATGTCTTCTCCACCCTCCATATGTTTTCTGTCTTCCTATATTACTTTTGATTTCTTTGCCGACCCCTTCAAGGTTCTCCAAACTTCTGTAATATATACAACCATCCTAATAATAACACACAGCATAAAGGAATAACTTTTTTGAGGGAAAAAGATGATTAAATTTCTGACATTAATCATACGTTCAAGAGCACTGTAATCATAATAATGCCTCTTGCTTGTTCAGATCATAGCTTTGTGACCTTCTACTTCCCTAGACAGTGTCTATGATTAAAAGTGAATAAGCTATCTTTAATTTATGAAAGATTTTACTATCACAATACAAGTGCACATACAGCTTCTGAGTAGGTGACCGTTTCCATTCATGCTTACACATTACACACAGTGCTCCCTGGCGTTTTCTAAATGGCATTAAATTTCCAGCTGTCTTTCATTTCTGTTGGACAGAATACCCCCAAATATTAGCACAAACATGGAACTATTGTCTTTCTTATTGTTTTCCACAGGAACCACATTTCCAGACTTCCTTGTTTATTACAAATCCATGTACTGAGAAGACAGAAGGCGTCATTTATTGGTACTACAATACCAACCAGGTTCATGGAACAACATGTGAATTGAAACTTCCCAGTTCTTCTTTAAATCAGTATACATATACAAGTCTCTGGGGACTTAGAAGAGAGCGAAGGAGTAATAAAAACTTCAAGAACCTCTAAATAAATAATAAAATCGTAATAATAAAAAAACAACATGTGCCTTTAACATGGTATTAAAGGGTAAATACATCTCCAAAGATTTTTAGTGATTTTTTTTAGAACCTGGTACTCAGTTTTTCTTTGTTTGTGAACTGAGAGCTTCCTACCGTGCTCGTAGGAGTAAATCATGGTAGGCAGGAAGTTCTAACACACTGCAATGTGTTAAAGTAATATCAACAACGGCAAAATAATGTGGCAATGTGGGAGCCTCAGAATGCATTCATGCCAAATGGTACATGTTGAAATGGAAAACACAAAGATTTTTTTTCAGTGACAAAAGAAAATCAATATTTAAAATCAATGCCAGTCATGGGGAGCAGTGAGAACAAGCAACAAAAGACCACAAAGCACCTTTGGGAACACTTGAAAGAAAAATGCAATAAATAAATTAAAAAAAAACAAAAACCAAAAAACAAAAAACACATTATTCTGAAATAAATGCCTTTTTGCCCCACATTAGGTTAGATTTGCAAATCAAAATCAGGAACATTACTGTTACTGACTTTTCATGTTTCTACTTCCAGGCAGTTCTAAAAAACTACAGAAAACTTAGCAGATATGTGTCTGAGTTAAAGGTTCTTCTAAAATACAAGATTAATACCCATCTTTTTTGCCCATCTCTCATGGTTTAGTCTTACCACTTTTAACTGCTATGCTCCTGTATCCAAGTGCACATTCCAGATCTATACATACATGCTGTTTCTGTTCTGCCTGTATGCCATTCAACCACCAGAGAGGAAGATGGCCTCTCTCAAAAGTTGCCTGAAATCCCCTTTTTGCAGATCAGCGGTGATAGAAGTATAAAGACTGATGATTTCATTTTACCTAATTGGGCAATTTGGTTCAATAATGACACGTTTGAGTGAGATGAAGCAAGTTACAATAGCTCTGCATGGTCTTTCTGTCTGAATTATTATTAGATCAAGAATAGCACCAGACCTGTGTTGGTCTACATGCCATTGTAACGTTATACCTAAGATAGCAAGGCCTGCCAGGCTGAAACACCTGAACTGGTCTTTGAGAGTAAGCATGGCTGTACAAAAGTAAAACTACTAAAACCCAACAGATCCAACTAGTGCACGTAAAGTGACTTGTAAAAGCTGTATTAGAAAGGTTTTATGATACTTAAAGCACGCACATCACATCATTCTTTCTCCCATCACTCACAGCTTTAGAGAGCTGGCTCTATCCATTTACCTACCTAGATGGCACATCCCCTCTTATTGAAGTGCCTCTCAAATAGTCAGTATGTTTAAACACCACAGTAGCCAAACCTGGGATGGATACACTTTACCACTTTAACAAATGTGAAGCAAAGCAATGACACCTACTGAGTAACTTTCCCAAGGTCTACAGGAAATTTGTGCTTGGCCAATAAACTGAACCCAGATCTCCAGAGTCCTGCTCCTTTTCCTGAGCTGCTAGGGTACTTCCTCTCCCAATGCACAATATAGTTTGTTGAAGAAGTAAATTCTAAATTACTGAATACATCGAATAAGTAGAGTTTCTCCAAAGCACAGACCAACACCCATATTAAAAGAGAACTTTTAATAGCATACCCTTATACATTTTGGGCAGTAATACAATAAAGCCCAGAGAGGAATTAATAAAATCAAGCTTACTAAGAAATTTAATTAAAATGATACAGAACTATAGAATCCCGAGTACCTTTTTCTGGGAATTCCATCCTTCACAGGATATTGGATGACAATATACTTAACTAATAAAGATCAGAAGAATGCGTATGAATTGAATGTAAGCCAAAGGCAGGATTTATATTCTCCAATCTGATTAACTCTTTCCCAGATTTAGATTTATATATCATGTTCCCCTTAAGGAGCAAAAGCCACCCGAACCCATAAAAAATAACAACCACATCTCTCAGAAAGGACTTCATGCACCCAGTAAGGACTTCAGAACACCTCCAAAATACTGCAAAGACTTTAAATACGTGGATTTTTTAGAAAGCCTATTTTCTTTTTACTTTTGGACTGATAGAACTAAAAGAATAACACATGGTGAGATGCATAAAGGTGTGTATGTTTATCTAGACTTTGAGATTTTGATTTCTTTGCTCTGTATTTTTGTCTATGTTTCATTAAAATAAAGCATTTGGGGGGTACTATCCTAATAAAATAGTACTTTAAGGCATCATTTTCCTTTGACTGTCACTCACATCCAGCAAGGTCCTAGATTACTGGAAAGCCTTCAGATGTTGACAAAGGTAAGAAGGATGAGAACTGTGAGCTGAGTTGCAAGAATACTGTTACAGCACCCACTAACGCAGGAGGTTTGTTTCCTGGAACACACTTTACCATGCATTCACATGATACCCCAAAGGGGTGCAAATGCAATACAATGGGCAAAGGAAGACCAGGTAAGTCAGAATGATATCCTAACATTCATCATCAAACATTTGTTTGCCCAGAGAAGGTGTGGATAACCCATCCCTGGAGGTGCGCAAGGCCAGGTTGGATGGGACTTTGGGCAGCCTGGTCTGGTAGGAGGTGTCCCTGCCCATGGCAGGGGCGTTGGAAATGGGCGATCTTTAAGGTCCCTTCCAACCCAAACCATTCTATGTTTCTGTGATTCTAACTGGAGGAGTTTTCATTGTGAGCTACACTTTATCTACATACCTGAGACTGTTACTTGAGAATGATATTTCTGTTGCTTTCAAAAACAAGAATTAAACTTGCGAAAAGGAGTCATCAGTTAAAACATATGCTATAATTAAATATATGCCAGTAGTTTGACAAAACAGAGAAATTTGAGAATGAACAGCTTGTGGAGTGAATGAAACATACGTGAAAGCTCACCATTCAGCAGAGTACATGCTGCCAACATGTACATGTATTTTAGTTTACATGTTAAACCAAACATAATCAAAACTGCCATCAACCATCAAACTATCACGTTGCTAGAGTAGGTTTGGTTTTCTACTCTGAAGCAAGTTTGTTTCATTCAAAAGTGTCATTATTTAACATGCAAATAAAAATTTGAGCTACTGTACAATGTGTTCTAATAAAAAGGGATATATAAAAACATTACCTATATTAGTCTAGAATTATTTAAAAAATGAGGACACATTTTTATAAATTCATCCATATCCAAGTGATAATATTAGATCTCAAAGTCTGAAACATTGTATGGCGTACTATCTACATGCATCTTCCCCTACTTCAGTAAGCCTATTTTCAAGGTGGAACAAGAGGAATGAAGTAATTCTGTTTTTAATGTGATCAGTCAGGCTTCTTGTTCTATGTTATTGTATTTCGTAATTACTAAACAAGCATTTCTGTTGAGAATAACCTGGGAGTGAACTTGGTTTGTACCTAAATTTTGATAGGTAAAGGAGGGTTACTTATGTTACTTTAAATTAAAAATATATATATATAATTTTTCTCTTATGAGGACACAACACTCTGAGTACAGACCATTTATAAGGAACACATTTTTCTAATCTTCTCACTTTGGGTGTGGTACATCTTTTTTTGCCAATCTGTGATTTTGAAGAACAAGCCTACACTGCTGAAAGCAATAGATTTAAAACAATTTATGACTATAAATATTGTAGCTGCTATTTCTCACCACAGTCTCCTTAGGCCAACATTTGAGTGGTGCTGGTTACACACAGTGATTTATGAAAAAGCAGTGTCATACCTGTAGACATGCAGGAGCTCTGCCCTGGGGTTTATTCACATCAACAGCCACAAGCTGCCAACCTCCAGCAGCATCTTCATGAAACATCTTGAAAAGGAAAGTAGTTGTCAGAAATGTTGTACTGATAAATACTGTTGAAGTCTAATATATTCCCCTTCCAGGCCTCCATACATTTTGATCATGGTTAATTTAAAATAAAGGGGAAAAGTTGTTTTTTTTTTTTTTTTTTTTTTTTTCTGCAGAAGAAAAGACACGTGCTCTTTTCCCAACATTCTGAATTTTACACAGATAACATCAAACACAATGTCTCTGTTAGTCCTAACATAGAAACTAATTCAGTTCAACTCTGATCAGTATCATTAGATGGTGGTACTTGTTCAGAATAAATTTCTTGCTTAGTAAACTTATCCTAAGGAAACACAAACACATTGTGACCTACAGGTAAGTTTCATGGTGCATTTGCAAACAAGAGACAACCCTCATCTTTTTTACTGCCAAAATTATTTTACTACAAGGATCAGACTTTGCTTTTCTTGCACTGATGCATATCAACAGTAGGTGTTCGGTTCTTCTGTACTGTTACCCAAAGCTCTTAATTGCTGTAAATATTTGAATGATATGCCAGCTCTAAATGACGTAAATGGAAAAAAAAATCCTCATAAACACAGCAGTACTCAAATTTTACTAATTCTGTTGTTTGTTTGTTTGTTTGTTTGTTTTTCCTTCCAGAAATTAGGACATAAAATATGTAGACTGCTGGGCTTAAGGAAGGGTGAGAAATCATATCTGGAAGTAATTAACACTGTCCTTGAAGGTGTCCTTGAAAGAAAATGAACAGCTCTACCATTTTTAAATGTCACCTGAGAGTCTGCATGTACAATGTAATGAAGTGTGGAGAAGTTCCCATCTTACTCCCACATTTTTCCTGATACCCAACACCAAACAAGTTACTTCTACACAGTAACACAGCCACCACAGCAAGGCTAAATCTTAAAAACCCTTCAGAGAGAAGTGCTCATTAAACTGAGGGCAATGTCACACAACTAGTTGTGATGCTGCTAAGTCCTTATGTAGCACCAGGAAGAGTTGCTAACTCAGATCAGCACTGAGTTATTCCTCTTTGTACCATGCCTTAATGTGCACTGCTGGAGGGCTTTCCAAAAACCTTTTTTCTATCCTTCTCTAGAGCCCCCTTCTTTGACTCTCAGACCTTTTCCATAGGACTAAGTTTTGGGACTAGATCAATGATTTATGAAGTGGGAAAACAAGATACTGTTGCTCTTTCTCAAGGTTATTTCATGCACAAAATAATCAAGGCTTTTAACTTGCATATGGTGCTTTGAACAAGAAATTCTGTGAGAAATTTTCTGCCCTTCTTAATACAGAAAAAGATAATTTTATTTTATTTTTTTTTGTAGTTCAGTAGGCTGGACTCTTTTATGTCTCTTTAAGCCAGTGAATCAAGAAGCAAAGTAACCATTTACTTGTCTCCAGCATACATACCATTTTTATTTTGCATGATTCTATTTATATTCAACATGTTCACATTGTTCAGCATAATGACATTATTATGGGAATTTCTCTTATTCTTGGAATTCTTTAGCATTGGCTGCTTCTTGAATTTCTGTATATAGACCAGCTCCTCATTCAGAATATGTAGGTTAAGCCTATATGATTGAGATATTTGTCCCATGACATAAACATTACATCCCTCAGGCAAAGTATGTATGATGTGGAAAAGTCCTTTTTTTATGTGGCAGTAAGTTGGTATCACCAAGCCTGCTTTGAAAAAGCAGTAGATAGAGTAGAAATGATTGCCACAAAGTCTATTTGAGGCCAAAAATGTAGCAGCAATTAGAAAGGGAATAGATTTACACAAAGTTTACAAGAATATCCAAAGGTATATCAGAAAATATTTCATAAACATTTTTGAAGGTGCTTAAATCACCTTCTTAAGAAAGGTGCTTAAGAAAACAAATAATCTCTAGCTACAATGGTTATAACAGTTTTCCTCATTCGTATATCACCTATCTAGCTTCCTAAGGGCTTTTTGCAGGTAGTTTGTACTGGTCCCTCACAGATGGCAAACTGGACCTGCCTGGAAAAGCCTGACCACCTGTACACTCCAGATACCTAATATGATTTTCAGAATAATAAGTGAGAGAGTTAACATCTCAAGTTAGCCCTTTTTTTTTCTTTTCATAGTGGGTCTTTCACAATACACAATCTAAGCTTCCTGTCATAGCTTCTTCCTATCCATTATCTTACAACCAGGCTCTCAAATGCAGGTTGAGGTTGGCAACCTCAAATCTCAGCACTGCTCTTTCATTGCCTTAGCACCTCATTCCTCCTTGCTCTCAACATGATCTTCTCAGTTCCAGGACTCACTTCCCCAGACACTTCAGCTACACTCTGACCTCTCTTTTTCTAGATACAGTTTGTGATTTCAGCTCTTTTTCTTTAGCACAGAAAGTGATATTCACTAACAACCGTAATTCCAAACCCTCCAATGACATGAGGAAAAAAAAAAAAAAGAAAAAGAAAAACAACAAAAAACTTTATCTTAAAAGAAAATAGAAACTCTTCCATAACATACCCAGACACCCAGAGAACCACTTTAAAGTCTTTAGCATTTTTATTTTTTTTTTAAGTCTAGTAGGATAAAATCTCCCAGAACAGAATTTTATATGAAAATCCATATATCAACTTTAAAATATATGTGGTAACAGGTAAAGTGAAGTAAAATTGAACCTAGTGGGACGAAACAATAATTCACGGGAATTTTTGGCTTATTATTAATTCCTAAACTAAAACCAATCAAGCTCCCGAAGAAGCTCAGTATTTGGGTACTTCACCTGGGTGGTGGCAGTTGAAGTGGTACTGCTTCTGGATCCCCACATCTGCTGAAACTGCACTCTAATTTCTGCAAATGTTTCAATGATGACTGCGATGAAAACATTCTATAAAAAGGAAAAGAAAGAATGGATGATGTAAAGCTCGGCAAGCAGAAAAGAGAAGAAATTCATTCAGATCTGCTTTTCAGATAGTTTTAAAAGAAGAAATTTTTCAGTACCTTCACAAGCCAGGCCAGAAAGAAAATTAAGGTGATGAAATAGAAATATGAACGCCATCGGGGAAAGCTGTCGATTGCTCGATACATAAGGAACACCCAGCCTTCCTGAGAAGCAGCTTCATAAACAGTAAATATGCTTGTGCCTAAGGAAAAATGAAAATGTTTGCCATTAAGCCCCTTGAACTTTTTCAATATAAAAAAAAATCATCTTTTATCTATTTTTCTTTTCTCGGAAGTATATCAGCCCTCCTCTCCCCACTTCAAAGATAAGATTTCAGGTGCATTTCTATGTTTCTTCTTTCTGCAATTGAATATGAATTGATTTTATATCAGACCAGACTCCATTCTCTCCCTGGACACACATACATAATCCCTTAGATGGGTTCATTGGGACTATGCAAATGTCTCCAAAGGTAGAATTTCTCCCCTCTTGTGATTTCAGCAGCACCTGTGAGAAAAGGCAGATTTAATTAAAACTATCTAAAATTAAAAACTATCAACTAAATTAACTAAAACTAAATTAAAAACTATCAAGATCAACATTCAGTAGGTGAAAGGAACCACTATTAATACAAGCAAGATTGAACAAGCAGCAATACACCAAAATGGTGCTTGATACTAGTCAGTGCCATTAAGTGTCTGCAAGAAGCTACTGAATGATGTTGAAGCTTGGGCAGGTAGCCATGACAGTTGCATTAACATAGATGTTCTGTGTTAAAAACTGTTAAAGTATTTTTAAGTTGATCTTACTATAACATTCTGGAAAGGGGGAAGAAAAGTTATGAGGGGTTTATGTGTGTGGAAACCACTGTCAGGTCTGTACAGGTACTCTGCAAAGTGCAGGGCAGACTATAGAGCAGGTTTAAGTATGCAGAGTGATGCACGTCTCTCTCAGTTCCACTACTATCTGTAATTTGGCTCAACAAACATTATGCTTAGCAAAATAAGAGCTAGTTACCTGCATTGGATGGGATGCTAAAATGCTTGTGCCCATGCCCCGATTCACAGTAACAACACAAAGAGAAATTCAGGTTCTCCACTCAATGGGAGCTGGGCTGCTTAGACTTAGATGGCCTTTTGGTATGGGCACCAGGGTGTGCAAACTGAATGGTGACTTGGACGTGCACTCAGCTGGCAGCACCCACACACAGCTACGCTCGCCACCAGGGGATAATGCATCTGGTCTCCTTGTTTTATTATTCCAAAGACAACTCAGAAAACATCAGACCTTCAGCCCTTTATTCTATAGAAATGGATGCTGGATTGATGAAAATGAAGTATCTGTTTATTTTTTATGCTTTGGGGTTGCAGAGACTAGAGGCTGCAATTTGTTGGCAGCCACAACGCAACTCCCATCTAACTTGACAACATTTTTTACACAACAGCTAAATTTAAGCACTTCTGATTTTGATTTCATCCCTTCCATCAGTTAGCTATTGGCAAGTCTATAAGACACAAAAGGTTTGAGAAGACGTAGGTCTCAAAATCTCAAGTACAGAAAAATAAAATAAAATAAAATAAAATAAAATAAAATAAAATAAAATAAAATAAAATAAAATAAAATAAAATAAAATAAAATAAAATAAAATAAAATAAAATAAAATAAAATAAAATAAAGAAAGAAATGCCACATAGTTCTCATCCTCCTCTCTGTTTTTGCCACCTAAAAGGAACAGAATAATAAGTCTATTACATTAGTCTATATTAGTCTATAAAAGATAGAAATTAGGGAAATATGCATAAATAAATGAAGAGTAGAGATTTTCATAGCTTTTTTTTTATAAGAAATAACATTCTGATATGATTGAAAACACTTGTTGGGGATCACTTTTCTTACCTATTAATTTTTCCCTATGTGAAGCCAGTAAGTAATGATATATCAGCTTCGCTTTACTGAAAACAGAGATACTTAAAAAGTCTCAGTAATTGGAAAGTGCTAAATCTGCTAATACACTCTAAAGTGAGTGTCTCCAAAATTCAGTGATAAACTTATCATGAGTTACAATGAGAAAGAGTTTGGTCCTCTTTAAGTACAGAAAATTGGACTGTTTGCACAACTGTTATATATAATTGATTTCCTTCCTCTCACTATGTTGTCCTGAAAATAAATGCGTAATAATAAATAAAGACAAGTAAATAAATAATGTAGCTAGTGTTACAGAGAATCATGGTTAGACCTAAATTGGACCAAATACATGACCTGCATTTCAATAGATGTTGCCAATGGATGTCTGTCTATACAACACTGATTCTTCCTGTGCCAGGCAAGATAGGGGAGAATGCACCTTCCTTGTTTTCAGAGCTCTTTGTGGAATTACTGGAGAGCTCCAGCATGGACCTCTGCAGAAACGAGAAGTGTTCTTTGACAGGTAAAGGAAACAAGCAAGCTAAGGCAAAAGAAAGAGGAGACTGCTTAAAAGAAAAAGTCTATGTGATATGGTAATTATTTTGAAGGGAAAAGATTAGGAATGAAAATTTCTAGTCTTGATTTACCCTGCTGGCACAGAAACAATACAGCAGTGACTTTCTAACTTGATGCTAACATCTAATGCCTCGAGCAGACAAGCATCCTTTCCTTCCTTTACAGCTAGACCAAATTTCCTTCACCCTGGTTTCCCATATGATATATCTATTCCTAGAGGGTTGTATTGTTTCCATGTTGAGTACCAATTTGATTATGCTTCACACACTATCTGACCCATCTGAGCATTTCCTCCCCTCATACCTGTCCTCATCACAGCACTCATGCTCATCTCGTACTCCTACTCCTCAACATTTCAGGCAGGTCTTGTCTTGTCTTGTGCACATCCTGAGAACAGCATGTATATGGTGGAGCAGAGGTGAAAGGAGAGAATGAGACAGGAGTGGGGCAGGCCAAAGCATTCACCATTTGAATGAAATGTCATCAAAATAAGTGTTTTCCAAAGCCACAATGCCTGTCAGAGCTGTATCTGATTCTGTGGAGGTCCTTCAAAAGCAGGAGACTCTTCCAGGAACAAGAGTTTTTGTTCAATATGACTGGCACAGAATGGAGTTAAAGGCACAATTTCTCTCCAACTGCAGAGTTCTGGCATGAAATCTCCTTCAATTTTAGGTAGACACGCAATGTGAACTGCAGTAATCCAGTGTCCCACATGGAAACAATCAGGTCGGAAACAATCAGGTCTTAATCCAAAACTGGATTTTTAGCTCTATTCCATTTACGTACATTTTAAATCTCTTGGTTTTACCCTGAGAAGGAACAAAATTAAACTGTGAAATTAAACTGTGAAATCTCACAAACTGCTGTGAAATTGCAGAATTGTCCTACAGTCACCTTTTAACTCTGCTCCGTGCTTCATTTCATGAACAATCCTTCATAAAAGAGAGAAGAGCAGCTTGAGGAGTGCTGCCCTTAGCAAAACACAGCAGCTGCTAGTGACATGGAGATATTGAGCAGGAACCAGCTGACTTCTCGATCCCTCTACATTTGCACCACCCACATATTGATGTGGATCCCACATACAGGTGGGATGAACCTGGAAGTATTTTTCCCTTAGGAAGTTGCCTTTATGGATGGATCTTAATTGAAAAGAGGAGACAGGGCTGTATGGAATCTATTTGTATACATTTGCTAACTTGATCTATAGGTGTAGAGTGGCTGATAGAGTCACAGTGAGTAGGCAAAAATGTTAATCCAGTCTATTAATCCCTTTGGTTATTGAATTCCTTCTTATTTATTGCATGTGCTTCTTAGAACCAATGGACAGAAATAAATAATAATAAACAAAAATGAAGAGGAAAGAAAAAGCAATCAAGCATAGATAGCAAAACTATTCCAGATTCTTCAGAAAAGAGTATGGTCTCTATCAATACTGAAATATTCATCAGTGATCACTTCATGGGTATTTTGCATTTCAAAAATTCAGAAAGTAATGGTTCAATTATCTAATATTATACTGTTGCTGAACTGATTAAATTATTGAACAAAACAGTGCTGTTAAGGACAGGCAGAGATTAAGAAAAAAAAAGAAATCTATTAAAAGTTGCTGGCTAGGAAACTGTAATTAGTCATTACCAATGGGAAAGTCACAGTGAAGATTAGTAAAATAGCGGGGATGTCATGCAAAGTATTTATAACACACACACTGGGCCATCTGCCACAGTAAGGCAACACAGTGAATGGACAAAAATGCAAAATTAACCCATTTGAAATGATGTGTTTATATATGACATTAGAGTAATAGCATGCCTTGTATGTACCTGGTACAGGTGTTCTTAAGGCAATCCTTCCACATATTTATATGTGGAATAAAACACTTCCTTTAACCATTATAATACAATTGCCCCTAAGAATACACATTCTTACTTAATGTGTGTGACTAGAAAGAAACATTGCTTTCAAAATCAATGCCAGGAATCACGCTGCTAATTACCTCTAAAAATGCTGTTTCATCTGGATGTAGAATAAAGGCATGACAGTAAGGGATCCAAAACCATGAAATATTTTGCTTTCAAAAGTGTTTTTTTGTTTTTGTTTTTGTTTTTGTTTTTTTTTTCCCCTTGGTTAACAACTTCATTACTGCATGTTCTTTGCTCTTCTAAAAGTTACATCCATTTAAAGACAGTCAGCAACCAACTCTGTTCTTTGTGAGTCTCTAGACTTGTTCTCCCAAAGCAAATGCATAAGCTATTGAAAAGATTCTCCTTTCGTGGCAGCTCTGTTTTTCTCACTATGAGTTTTAAGTGATGGTAGGATACATCACAAAACAACCTGAGGTGGCAATGCAGGCATTTGTGAAACTTAACTTATGCCTCAGATCAAACAGCAAAATTCTCCATTTCCGTAGGTGTCAGTATTTGTCAGTATTTGTCAGTATTCTGTCCGTCAGTGACACAATGTCTTCCTCTACAAGTTCAGAGGGCTTAAGCCCTGACCACATAGTGCTAGAAGTGCCATGGTTAAGGGACATGAGAGCGGAGGACTTCATGTAGTTGTGCAAGTCAAGAAGGAATATGGGCATCAGGGCTTGGAAAACCTGCAGAGCCTAGCCTTTTGAATACACAACAGGCCCCATTTACTGTAAAATATGGCCATCCCTTGTCAACGCTCAAGACATTTAATCAAGATTTATCTAATCTAACTATAGGTGTCAGTGAGACATTTCAGTCATTAAAATGCTTTGGGCCATACAGATCACAGAATCAGAGAAATGTTAAGGTTGGAAAAGACCTCCAAGATCATCTATCTGGTCCAACCATCCTTGTACCACCAATATCACCCTCTAAAGATGGTTAAACACAAGACTGTAATGGCACAGTTAAGGCATGCAGGTATGGGTAATACCAAATTTGGGACTAGGATTTCAACAGCTACATCTACAACATTGTTAAATATTAGTAAACAAAAATATTGACAAAATATTTAGGATAATTTTCCTATTGTGTGTCTCAGTAGATGGCTAAAACTTGGTGGCAAGAAAGATTAAAGTCATTTATGAGCAACTTTCTGATGAGAACAGAGGTGAAATAAAGGAATATGCTTGGAAATTTCTGTTTTAGTGATTTTTTTTGAACTCATCCAATACATTCCACATTTTTATGTTACAATAAAACGCTTCCTTTAACCAAGTTGGATTGTTCATCAAAACAAGGAAGGAAAACATTTCTCAATACATGGATCCAAATACATACATCAATATCACAATCTGTGTCAGACTCAAAAGACTGCTTTTATACAACAAATACATATGTCTACCTTGGGAAATGTTTTAGAACTGCACGTGGTTATTATCAAAAAGAAAAGAAAAGGTCCAGAAAATGAAAGATTTAATGAAGTATGGGGAACAAAAAAAGAAGAATCTTGCTCAACTTGTGCAAAGTTTTCATTTGTTTCGTAACTTAAAGAAGAAAGACAGTAATCAGAAGGAAAAACTGTATCACTACTAGTTATGCTCATTTAGGTATATAAGCATTCAGCACTGAAATGTAGGGAGCTTATGCCTTCTTCATACATATGTTTCTTTCAAATCTACCAGCTGGGAGCATTAGCCTGAAGGGGCATGGAGAAAGAATTGTTGCTTTACCACCCAAAGGACAAATGATTATAATGACTACAAATTATTATAATTGAAGAAAATTCTACTGGTTTTCATGCCTAACAGAGTGCAAAGTTGCCTGGCTCTTCCATGCTATGCGGATGAATAGTGTACTGGGGAGAAAAAAAAAAAAAAAAAAAAAAAAAAAAAAAAAAAAAAAGGAATTAAAAGTACAAGTGCACATGGTTGATGATTTTCAAATACCTAAAGAAAAGTTATTTATGGAAAAAAATCAAAACTTGACAGAAGAGAACAATAGCATCGTTACGCAGGGATTCTATTCTATACAATATATTTTATACTTATATATATTTTACAAAAATGCAGGATTTCCTACTCCCTTTTGAGCCTCTGTGACACCACCACAATCTGTGACATCAGATCTTGCTATAATCAGCTCATCCTGTGAATGGACATCAGCAAAAAGGGAGTGCACTAACACTGTCACTTCGAGACTACAGAATTAAAGGAGCCGAACTAAAAGGTCATATGCAAAATTTACCAGATCTGAAACACAACGCTTTCCTCCTAACTCTATGCTATGTTCTTGTTTCAAGATTCAAAACTTCATGTTATAAGGGAAAAGAATAAACTGTGTCAAGATGTAGTCCTTTATTAATACCTATGCCCTATGGCATTTGTAGCCACTCCAGGTGAAAAACAAAAACAAAGCCTAATATATGGAAAACCACTAGCCCCAGCATTTTCTGAGTATGTATTCTATGTTTACTGGCTGTGTTGGATCACTACATCAGGGTTTTCTCAATTCTGCTGTGCCTTGCTGTGAAGCTGCCGAGAAAGAAAATGTACAGGGGAGCCCACCCACACCAACTGGGTGAACTTCCATGAGACAAACCTCTAGTGGTCTGGGTAGCCTCTAGCAGGAGACTCCTATATTGCATGGTTAGGAAAAACAAAAGGATATAAAACATTCACCATTCCTGTAAGACAGATGCAATAACAGTTCAGTTTTGAAAAAAAAAAAAAAAAAAAAAAAAAGGTAAAGGTTTTATTTTGTATTTTTTTCTTTTTAATAAGGAATCTGTAGGCAAGTAAAAATGCATACTTTTTATTAAAAGCTTACAATACTACATGTTTTCACCCATGAAACGCCCGTGTCCAGATAGGAACACGTTCGTTTTCCTCGTGTTATAATATCCACTAGATGGCGATCATGCACCTCGAGCACATCTGGAACATCAGGCAGCAGCTAAGCTGCCACCCCAGACCGTGTAGGCTGATAACCTCCCATTGAGCTAGCAAAAGGATTGATTTTTCTATTTCCCGGCAAAACGAAGCAGCCTTCTGGTGCTAATTTATCTCTGCTGTGCTGAATCCTGAAAGGTATCCTTCCTTAGGATGGTTTTGTGCCCATAAAGAACAACCTCTCTCCTAGCTACAGAAATGTTACCAACGTTGTTTCTGTCCCTGCTCACTTTCACTGATGAAATCATGAAGCTGAATGGTCCTAAAATGAACACGTGGATATTCCCACTGACCAGCCAGCTTTTAGTTTAGGTGTCATCCTTCAGCATTAACATATTTGTAAAGCATTGCATGCAGTCAGGATTTTCCAGCTATCTTACCCTATTGCTTTGGTGAAATTAGAAGTGAGTAAAAATCGCCCAGAAATGCAGTGACAACATTTTTTGCACTTCTGGGAAGCAGACAGTAGATATGACTGACACTGTGAAAAAGATCAAATCCTGTATGGCTTAATGGGGTTTCTTGCTTGTCTCTGAGTGAGCATCTGGACCATTTTACTCTCCCAAACTAACTTGTATCAGGTAGTTTGCCAGCCAGTAGAGATGAGGAGGAATGGAAGAAAAACAAACTGTACCAACACCCAGCTCCTCCTTTGAAACCTCAAGCCCACTGTGATTTATGTGTGACTGAGCTGTGGAAAGATGGCAAAACAGAACCTGTACAGAGCACTGATTTGCAATAGACGGAAAACAAACAAACAAACAACAACAACAACAAAGCCCACACCATTCCCAGTCTGAACACATTATTTAACCCATGGAAGTGCAGTAACTTTGAATTACTGGTGTTTATTCTTGATGTTATTGATTCTTCAAATAAGGAGATGAAACACTGCAAATGTAAGTGCTAGAATCAGTCTGATTTGTTCTACAGACCTGGTGATGGAAAGATAGAAAGTCAGACAATTTTCAGCAAAAGTTTTGATGGATGGACTTAGACAATTACACAGTACTTGCAAATACAACGTTGTTCACTATTGAGAAGTGTTAGCTTGCTAATATGAATGTAGGAATGTTCGCATGTATATTGGCTGCACAGGGTTAATAGGAGCTTTGCAGTTCATACCTATACCATTAATATCTTACATGTGACAGTGTCTGTGCTCCCCGCTTTAATGTTTTATGTTTTAAAATCTACTTTACATTTGTAAACAAGTCCATGGTGTAAATCAGACAATCATTTTTCAAAATGACTTTAGGTGTGAATATTTATGGATATTTAACCAGACTAGCATTCATATTTGCTTTTCTTTAACACTTTTTTAATTAAAATGTTCCTCATCTAAATGGTCATGAATAAACTGGCAAATAGAGATCCAGAATGTCAGCAAAGCTCAAAAGCTGGTTTTATGTGCATAAGTACAGTCTGCTTTCCCCTTTTTGCAGTCGCACAGCTGTAGTGCTAATACACACTCTCATAGAATCACAGCTTTTTTGTGTGTGGCAACTTTAAAAAATGTACTGGCAGTTGATGAGGATCAAGGAAATGCTGAACTGTGAATTGCTCACACCTCGCACACCACTACCTGGAAGCTTTGCAGTACAGTCAACAACTCCCACCTCTCCTTCTCCCTAGAGAGTCTTTTTAAGGAGGCAGCTTCTCCCAGATCCCTACGCTCCCATCCTCAGCAGCACTGGCAGAACTTGAGGCTGGAGCCTAGAAGTAGGACACTGCCGTAGCTGTGCTTTGACTGAGGGCTCGACTCACCTGTCCCTGACAGGCATCCAGTGCTACCTGAAACCCAAGGCAGAGTCCACCTGGCCTCCAGGCTCTGGTCCTTTAGGGTCTTTGAAATCCAGGAGAGTAGTCTAGAGCTAAGCACAGTGAAATTATGCCAAATGCAAAACCCATCCTCCTCTCAGGAGAAACATCTGTTGTGCAGTATTAAGATGGAACAGTTTCAAGGTGGACATATAACTGGGTGTGTTATTCTGATAAACCCCATGGAATATCACAGAGGAGTCAGGGTCACCAGCAAAGACCAGGCACTCCAAGCCATGTGCTTGGACAAGCAGCTTGGACTGGATTCATGCAGCTGGCTTCAGGGAGTACTAAAACTGAATATGTTTTTTCCCTATCAAACCCTAATAAAAATCACTTTCAGACCTAGAAAGCAAGAATACAGAAAACCCTAGGCCTTGCTTTTAAAACTGACAAATTCTGTGAAGATGGGCCTGCCACCACCTCAGTCTTTCTAATGAAATGTCTCTGATTTAAAGTACAGTCACAGAAGAGAAAATGACTGCTACAGTAAATGTTATGACAAAATAGTGTAACATAAAACATGTTAAACAGAAGAAGCTCTATAATTTATATTAACTTATTCCTTTGAAAATGTGCCATCTTTTTATAGGACTGTTTTTTCTTCTTTTAAAATACATTATGTATGTAGATGCCTCTAAAACTGTACAGTAAAAGTGACAGTCCAAAACCCAAGCATTCAGAAAATCACACATTGTTACATTTAAAATTTAAGAAACACATAAAGGGTTATCATATTAAACCTGAAAATTCAAAGAATGCTCATGCTACAGACATTATGTATTTGGATTGTCATTCAGTCATATATTAAATATTAGGAATGTCTATTAAAATCAAGATAGTGACGGATTCCTTTGTTAGAGAGAAAACTAAGTATGCAAATCTTTCTTGACATAAGGCATGTAAATTCAGCATTGACTTTCATACTGTCAATCAAAACCATTCACTTTTTGCATTATTTTTTTTCCAATAGTCAGAGTAATCCAACTTATTTTAAGAGCAGTCATGAAACAGCAAAGATAGCATGTATCATAGCGTCAACTAATTTGCTTAACTAATAAAAAATGCACCTGCTTTGTAAGCAGAAAGAAGTCACGTATTGAAGTGTGGAAGAATGAGGCCGCAGAACACAGATTATAGAAATATTTCCATATCTAGCGTGACCACGATGATGTTTTACTCAAAAGCAGAGTTAAATAAGAACCATGACTGTACATTTTACATATGAGTAATTATTTCATCGTGTCTTCAGGCTGGCCAACTGATAGCAACTGTCTTGAAAGCATGAAAATGGATGAAAGCAGAAAAAGTTCACTAAAAGAAAAAATGTAGGAGCTACTGAAAACATGCTTAAGTGATTCAGCTGAACAGAATAATAACTGGGGGTGCTTGTGACGCACAGAGTGCATAAAATTGTGTGCATGTTTGGGAAATAAGGCTTACAAGAAGTTACTTGACCTAAGTGGAGCATTAACAATGTAGTATTTACATTAACAATAACTGAAGAATCAGAGATGCTCAAGACAAAAGGCCTTATAGGAGAAGTAGGCTGGTACGGAAGAGAAGAAAAGAAGATCATGTCTATGAGGTGCTATAAAAGCTCTTGCAAGTGATTTTGAAACCTACTGCAGTGTATTTTATTTGACCTCCATGACAACGTTTCATTATTTCCAGTGGCAGTGCAACTCCTTCATCCTGAAGTTTCAAACTGTCCAACCAATCATCAATTTAAAAAGAAAAAAAAAAACAAACACCCACAACAGTACAAATATTTAACAAAGGAAACAACCTCCACATACCCAGCAGAGGCTGAAAGAGACAAAGGTGAACCAAAGAGAGCTTTTAATTTACTATACAAGAACCCATACTTTTGATTGTGTGTGGGAAGTGGTTGCTCAGTCTGATAATAAGTAACAGCAGGTTAAGTACACAGGAAGGTATTCAAGGACGAAATTCCACAGTGTATCATTTCAATATTTTTGAAGGCTATATTATTTATTTTACTATAGAGCAGGAGACTCAACAATTTAAAGGAATCTAGACAACCAAATCTATGACTCTGCCCTAAAGCTCTCTTTCAGTGTCATTCAGTGATTCCTCTGGGCATTGCTTATGAATTGTACATGTATGCATTTCTCTGATGATATAATCCCTCCCTTAAAATGAAAAGATCAGCCCCTTCCTCTTTCAAAGATAACATTTTCAAAAGCAGTTGCATGAAATTCAGTCCATCCTCCAATCAGTGATAGAACAGCCATTATCTTAAATCAGATATGAATCAGGCCAATGCTGAATGTATTTGAAGATGCTTCCCCATAGCATCCTAATTTAATTGCATCTCCCCCTTGCTGCAGGTATAGTGTATGTCTAAACAAGTCTTTCTTTATTTTTTATTTTTTATTTTTTATTTTTTATTTTTTATTTTTTATTTTTTATTTTTGTTTATATTTTCATAAGGTTCACCTGAGAATAATGACAACAGTAGAAGAGCCCAACTAGCAAGATCGGTGGCTAGAAATAAGACAGTAGTAATACTTAGCTCAGTGCATTTCTGTAAGGAAAAACAAAACAAAACAAAACAAAAAACCAACAGTAAAGCTTGTAAAGAGGCTTGAAAGCCAAGGAGGCATTATAAAACAGACACATGTTAGAAATCTCATTAGCCTCCACACATCCGAGTAACAGGAACAAATATACAGTGCTAAATGCATCTTAAAAGACTAGTGTTATCTGAGGAGACAAAATATTCAAACATCAGAAAGGAGCTCTGTGACTGTTACAAAAAACAAACAAACAAACAAACAAAACACAACAAAAGAGTCATTCAATGACCCATTTAGCCATTAATGAGTATTCCCTGGTATCTGCTATATGCCACTGGAGGTAAAAGAATTTACTCTGCTGATGTGAGAGAAAGAAGCTTGTCCACTAGTCTAATGTGTTAAGGAGGAGGAGGAGCAGACAGGGAGAAGTGTTTTAGTATGCTGCTAGCTCACTGAACCCTACAGCACCTCTGTGAGCTAAGTGTAGTATTAATCCCATTTCAGAGATAGATATAATAATTTAGAGGCTCTAAGATCTTCCTCAGAAAACAGGAGGAATGTTTAAAATGGGATTGTAACTTAAAGGTTTCTGATTTTAAAAGAGGAATTAGATTTTCAAAATTTTTGTTCTTTAGTTGGATGTTCAAAGAGAATGAGCCCAAATTTATTTAATAAAAAATATACACAGATGCCAGCAAGAATAGACAACTATTTTTAGATCTCCTTCAGAAAATGAAAGGTTAACTTGAAAAGAAGAGTAATTCATGTAACATTTCACTCCTTTTATTCTTGACTGTCTTAAATAGAGTGTTTGCATGACCAGAGATCTACTGGTTATCAAAAGAATTCTTGCAAGACTAGCACTAATAGACTAAGCAGCTGCCAGTTTTATTCGGAGATGAAAATCAAAACTTTTTGGCAAGAATAGCTCTATAAACTGCCAGGTATTTGAGAGGAGAGAGAACGTTCAAAATTTTAATACACTCTGTTTAAACCTTGTTTTCAATATTATCTCCTTCTGCAGAAACCCTTTCTGATGTTTATGCACTACTGGAGATAGTTCAACACACCCATAAGAGAAATTTCCTAAACTTTTCACTGTCAAATCAATGATTTTTTTATTTTTTATTTTTTTCTCAGATATGCCTTCTCTTTTTTCTCAGCATAAAGTTTTGCTGGAAAGATGTTTATTCTCTGTGTATATGTGTGTCAGCTCTGTGCTTTGACTCAAAGACTCTTTAATATCTTGTAGACCTATGATATTTAACATATTTTTCTTCAAAGCTTTTTGCTAAAGAGGAAAACATGGCATTTTGTACTGAGCCACATGAACACGTGGTTTGAAAAAAATGGACCGTGTGTGGAAAAAAAATGAGTTTTGGCATTGCTCAGTGAAAGAGTTTTCCAAGAAATACAGATCAGACCTACCCCCAACAACGTTTTATCAATAGATGAGCTAAACAGACCTCATTCTCCATGTGAAAGCAATTTTCAGTTGGTGCAATAAAATTAGGGCTTTTGGACATGAAGGCACAAACAAGTGATGTGTAAATCCGGGGATGATGACCTAAATGTCATTTTCTTTTCTGTGACTACTTTTTTTTCCCCACTTTGACCTGAAAAAGATGTCTAGAAGTCTACCCACTCCCTTCACTGAACTCTAAGGCACCTCTAATTATCTATCATTTACTTTGGAGTAAAAGCATACATGAGGACAGCTACTGCTGGCATTTATAATCAACACAGCTTGTTATCCTCAGTAATTTGTCTGCAGGTCCTACCATGGCTTGGATAGGGTTTTATGTTGTTATGTTCCCATGTTTTTCAGAACAGGAAACAAATCCTGATCCTAACTTGGAAGCTCTGCCAACAAACCTGTGGTTTTTTTTATTTTTTTAAAGAGAAACCTATGTTCACAACTTTAGAATTGCACAGCCCAAAGTCAGGCATGTGAGCTGATGTTCCAATAACTAAAACTAGTTTGATTCTTTGAGATGCTGATGGAGATAAGTTCTAAATTTTTAGTCCTGGCCCGAATGCCAGTGCTTGAAGCCAGGTGGAATTTTAGCATTCCTTTTGTAAAGACAGGATTAGATCTCCGGTTCTGCAATTCAACAACTGAAGTCCCTGAAAAACACAAAAGATGTTGGGGAAATAGTAGATTGATCAATATGTTGTTTTCAAATAACTTATTAAATTGCCTGCCACATTAAAAATAAAGCTAGAGATTGATTCTGTAAGATGCAATCAGAGAAGAAAGCATGACTGTTTCCAGACCCATTTATTTTACAGCATCTGGGAGATGGGCTTCCTAAATGAAGATGAATGTAACAGAAAATCTCAAAAAAAGTGTGCTTTCAAAACTGACCATTAGGCAGATCTGTCTTGTTCTGGCATTAAAACCTTTTTCTGCAACTTTCCCTAGGAACTTGCAGAAGTACCAATTAAATGCTTTTAGCAGGATTAACGTGCCTGGGTCAGAAATAGAGGGAAAAAACTGCTAGTGGTTAATAGCAAACACTGAAATAACTGAGAGAACTGTAGAATTCATCTGGCAAGAGCTGTTTAAAAGCAGATGAGATACGCATCTGTAAAGAGTGATGGTAAGTAGAGGTGACTTAATCTTGGAGAGGCCACGTAACGAGCTGGACCCTCAAATAGATTGGAGGCTCAAACTAGCTTTCTTCATTTTTTTATTTATTTATATATTTTTTTCTTCAGCATTAAAGATTTCTGTTTCACAAAGAACATCTGGGACTGAGGCCCCTTTACCTGCAATTATTGTCTTCCTCGATCAGAGGTTGGACTCGATGATCTTGAGGTCTCTTCCAACCTAGAAATTCTGTGATTCTGTGATTCTGTGATAAAGCTAGTTAAATGATCAAATTTGTTCCTAACCAGGTCTCATACTCAATCCTGACAGCAACATTCAAAACAAAAAGAAAAATATTTACTTCCAGTCACCTGATAATATTGTAAATTATTATCTGTACAATGAACAAATGATGGAAAAGGTATGTAATGAAACCTGCATCTGTGGGGAATTCAAATGATAAAGAACTTTGCTGGCTAAAAATTTTCAAAAATTATTATTATTTTTCTTAACTGTTATAGTTAATGGCTTCAAACAGCTATCCAGCTTCTCTCTATGATCTGACAATTCAAATTATTTGGCCTAGCAAGCATATGGCTTCCTTGTTTAACGTACCATGATTTGCCATAAGAGCAAAGGAAGCTTTGCAAGGCCATTTTCTACTGATCTATCACAAACAAAAAAAAAAAAAACACTATGGAAACTAAGGCTGGAAAAGGAGGAGAGAGGTAATCCTCTCAAGTTTTTCATAGCCACATAAAACCAGAACAAAGTCTCATCTTCAGTAATTATAAAAAAAGTGATATTAACGTGAATAAAGAAAATTGAGTTTGTTCAGGACTGGTCCAATGAGGTCTTTTTCTTTGAGTGGGAGCATAGTATAAGAAAAATAATACGTAGCAATAGTAAGTAAAATAATAAAATAAAAAAATAGAAGTGGCAAATATTAGTATTGTTACATTATTCTCTAAATTGTAGTTGTAAACAACTAAGATTCCTACAAAGAAATAAAAATTGCCACATATAAATCTATGCAGTTGCATAACACAAAACTATCTTGCTCATTGCCTTTTCATCAAAATCTGCATGTTGACCATGACCATAAGCATGTTGTATTCTTTACAAGACAAAAAAAAAAGTAATTTTCAAAATATTTTTGTTGGGAAGCTAACAGAATGAAACTTAATCTGCTTTCTGACAGGTAATAAAATAAAATAAAATAAAATAAAATAAAATAAAATAAAATAAAATAAAATAAAATAAAATAAAATAAAACGAACAACAACAAAAATCAAGCCTCTCTTGACTTTAAAATGAATTGTTTGACCCTAATCATCAGGTGTTGACATAGCCCTTCATATGCTTGGATTTCTCCAAATGCTGCAAATAAAGCCTACAAATTAAAGCAGAGTTCAAAGTGCAAAAAGCAGCTTGTATTTACATTTCATCTGGAAAACGGTTGTAGGAGTGATGGCATAGAGCCAAGTTCCACTACTTCTAAACTGGCTAAATCATATTCTTCAGTAAGTATCCCCTCCTTTTTTTTCTTTCCTATGGGAAGCATTCATGAGTCATGGGTTGTAGATCTGACTTCTGCTGAAAACACTCATGTGAATCCCATTTCTAACAGTGAATCATCTGGCAGAAGCAAAGCGTTAAGCTTACAAAGGAACCTTATTTTTCTTACACAGGTTAGGGCGCAGGAATGTAAAGTAACAGTGTGAATAAATAAAATGCCACTCAGGCCATGATTTGGTGATTTAATCTGTCTGTAAGGCTCTGAATACTATGGTAAAAGCACCATGACGTGAGGTACTGCCAGTTAAAAAAATACTATTTTTTGATGGTTTCATTTTGAACTGAAAGCTTGCACACTGCAACATGTATTGTCTGTTGGTACCTCAATTTCAGCCAGAGTAGGTATTGTCTGGTCTCTTACCTCCCACATAAAGGTATTAAGCTGGTGTAAATTCAGTACCACGTACCTCTGTGACTCTGACAGTAAGACATTCACGTACCCTGCCTCATCTTAAACAATCTGTACTACGGGTCATAACACAAGTCAAACCACAGCCTCAGTTTGTTTCAAACCAGCACTTCTGAGAGCATGTATGTTGTCAAACAATGTGGCTCCTGTTCCCTGATGTGTTCCCATGGATGTGCCTGTACTCTGTGTAGCTCGCTCCAGCCTATACATACTCTTAATACAATTCCAAATAAGCTCACATCTTCAACATCCTCCATAGGCTGGCATTTCCTCATGCAATATATACCTTCAATACTGGATTATGAAACCACAATCCTGGTGGGCTGTAGCAATATGAAAGCAACTCAATGTTCACAGGAACTTCTCACTGAACAATTCCATAAAATGTTTTAGTTATGTCTTGGGGCCATAAAGGTGACTCATGGGGCCCAGTGGGGATCAAAACCAACCACTGTACAAGTGGATACACAACCATTCCGCTCTAGGAGGCACTAGGCCTGAGCAGTTTGAACATGAGTCAGTCAATATGGGAAGAGTTTACTGGAAGAGTGTTGCCATCAGGTTGATGAAGGTGATCCTTCCCCTCTACTCAGCCCTGGTAAGGCTACATCTGGAGTATTGTGTCCAGTTCTGGGCTCCCCAGTACAAGAAGGACATGGAGCCTGTAGAGAGTGCAGTGGAGGGCTAAAAGCTGGGCCTGTTTAGCCTGGAGAAGAGAATGCTGAGACGGGATCTTATCAATGTGCACAAATACCTTAAGGGGGATGTCAAGAAGATGGGGCCAGACACTTTTCATTAGTACCCACCAACAGAAAAGGCAACAGGCACAAACAGAAACACAGGAAGTTTCACATGAATATGAGAAAAAACTTCTTTACTTTGAGGGTGACAGAGCACTGGAACAGGTTGCCCAGAGAGATTGTGGTGTGTCCTTTCCTGGAGATACTCAAAACCCACTTGGACGTGATCCTGTGCAATTTGCTCTAGGTGACCTTGCTTGAGCAGGGGGCTCGGACCAGATGATATCTAGAGGTCCCTTCAATCTCAACCCCTCTGTGACTGTGACTCTGTGACTATATCGTGTTATTTGTGGACCAAAAATCAACACCAAATAGATTATTTTTGTTAGTGTAAATCCTGTCTCTGTCTGAATTCTACAGTTCACACATTGTCACATTGTATGGCTCACCTGTGCTACACATCCAAATGACATATGGCTAAGTACCTAAAAGCAAATACAACCTCTAGTAAGTAGTAGGAAGTTCCCAATTTCAAGTTGCCATAATACAGAAGATACAGAGGGAAAGTATCACTACACACTTGTCTCCAGACATAGTAAGAAGTGTAAAAGGCAATATTGCCATTAGAACAAGTGTCCATGAATATGAGGTAAGTGTATTGCAGGTGTTTTCTAATCACTAAGGAAATGAAGTCCTGAAAATGTTTTTCATTTGTTTTGCCTCTTCCATTCCTAAGTTTTCCAGCTGAGACTTGACATTTTTATGAGCAATGCTTATTTGGCACAGTTCCCTGTAGTCTTGAGAAGGAGTGGACAATAGCATTACCCACCAAGGGCCCTTCCAGTTGTGTTGCATTGTCATGAAAAGCAATGTTTTTCATATCAGTAAGTGTGATGATATAAATCCCAAAGAAAAACCCTCTGAGTTCAAAAGCCATGTTTTGTTGATTTGTTTTGTTTTATTTTATGTTTTCCAAATTAATGCAGGCCTAACCCTTAATTAGCAAATAATACAAAAATGTTAATTATTTCACTTTCATTGGCTTCCTGACAGGAGAAATTTCTAAGAATGCATCTAATTAGATTCTGCAGGAAGGATTAACACTATGCTCTGTTGTGGAGGTTCTCAGCAATGGGGCTGGTACTACACAACAGCTAGAGAAGGTCACTCTTTGGTACTGGAAATGATGTTGTTACAAAATACCCATTTACTCTGAACTGCACTGAAATTCTCCAGAGTAAATTTTTCCTAAATTGCACCTTCCCCATTGTGCCTGAGGACACTGTGGACACAGCTGCAATCCTGCATCTTTCACAGTACATGAATTACTTTAAAAAGTAATACTATCCCCCATGTTTTAGTCAAGAATGTTCACTACAGCAGCCCTAACCATTCGAACACTTATTAGTCACAAAACTGCTGTCAGCATAGTGGGTAAAATCTATTGCTGATTATAATATTTAACCAAAATGAAGGACTGCTTAAGGACCAGAAGGAACTAAACATAAATTTAGAAAAAAAAAAAAAAAAAACAAATCATAGCTCTTGGAGATACCAAGAGTTTCCATATCTCTAAAAGCATATGTGTTACGGATTTCATAGCACTTCTAAGGAATGAATGAAATCAGAAAGCATCTGGAGAAAGACAAGCTGATGCAGACTAACTAGTGTAGTATGATAACATAAAGCATCATATTTGACAAATCTGGCAAAATATTTGAGAAGAGAAAAGACAGAAAGCAGATAGGTGTGAAGCAGCTAACATAGTCTATTTTGATTAGGATTAAGATGCTTGTGAAATTACTGTAGAGCAGGTTAACCAGCTTTAGTAAATGCACAGCAAAAACAGCATTCTTCACTGGATAAAAGATTGACCAGGTAAAAGACTGCAAAGACTAATCTCATTGTGAAATAACCATACAGGCATCCACTAAATGAATCCTACAAGATTTCAAGAGCAACTATTTAAAAACAGTACTCTCCCTCAGTATTCCAAACTTTCTTCAGAATTTCTCTGAGAGAATTTAGCACCCCAATTACCTCAGTCACCAACCTCAGCTATTTCCAGACCATTTATCATCTTGATGTGTGAATGTCAGTGGGATACATATCCATGTCTATGCTATAATAATGGTAGAATTCTAACTTATTAAATGTCTTCCATAATATGCAATTTCCATTCACTGCCACTACCCCTCTATGAATCACCATTATTGGTCCATTGTTCTGTATAAGATACTGAGGAGAAAAAGAAAAAAATACAGGCAATGGCAGAACTGTGATTATATATGAACTGCAATAACAACAACAAAAAAAGAGGTTGTTCCAGAGAAGAGGATTAAATAGCAATACAACTGAATTTTTTGTTGTTTGAGAGACGATAATAAACATATTTAATTAATTGTAAATTAGCCTCAGAACTGTAAGTACAATGCCTAAAAATACAGAAATGTCAGATGAAAAGCAAATGTAAGAAAAATATCGTGTCTAGGGTGTAGCAAAGTTGGCTAATACAGAAAGATATGTAAGTAGTACACATACCACTACATCAAAAAAAAAAAAAAAAACAAAAAAAAAACACATGAAAAACCTGCCACAGGCAGGTAATTAAAAGAAAATAATACCACAGTTTATCAGAAGAGACATATAGAAGTCCTGTTGTGACTAATCTATTTTACTTAAATTTGTAAGCCCCTGGGTAACTTCTGTCAAGATGAATCAGTGCTGTATAGTCAGCTCCTCTAGAAATAGAATAGTTTACTGAAGGTTTTTCTCCTGTACACATTGACATAGCATCTGTGCTGTCTGTATGACCATGCCCCACTGGTGACTGACAGGGTCTTCTGACAGGAAATTTGCTGTTTTCACTTCTTTTGAAATATCTGCAATAAGTTATTTTAATTCTTCCAGTATCATTAATTATAAAAGTATATAACTTAGCTGGAAACCTGTGCCACATATTGCAGCTGTTTAAATTAAGTGCCAAAATTCTGAGCTTAGTTACTGCAACTTTCACAAAGGAAATAAAAAGGTGATATTATTGTGTGGTTTACTCCTTTTCAGATGTGAAATAAGATTCCTAAGTGAAGGGTTCACAATAATTATGTATTTTTAGTAGGCATAAACTGTGGTCTAAAATGAAGCAAAGTGCTGCTCATTATGGTAACCCTCTATGTGGCAGTAGTGCAGTTCTGATGGAAAAGTAGAAGACAACCTTTTAAAGGAGTGTTTAGATGAGAATGGAAAATGCTGATTACAGTATGGGAGTAGAAGCATCTTGACACTTTCCAAGGTGACCTGTCCCACCTTTGGTGGAGGTGGAATAGCATGTCTTCAAAAAGTCTTCAATACTGCTAAGTACTAGGGAGAACATCCAAAGCTGCCTGTGCCACTGAAACCCTGACCATTGAAAATGACTACAGAGATTTTAGGAAGAATAACAACTATTTGCATATCCAAACAATTCACAGCACAAAAATGTCCCTGTGGCAAAGAAATCAAGATCTATTTCCCAGCACTGTGCCCCAAATACAGAAAAATAGAGAAGTGGCAATTATTCATTAGATGTGTTATGTATTTATTCAGATCACCTACTAGATTTTGAAAGATCTATCTCCCAGTTTGATCACAACCAGAATTTATGATCAATGTAAAGAATACATACAGTATGTAATGTTCTTAGATCACATGCTTTTATTCTTTCAAGTGATTTCTATTCTATTTCAATTCCTATGAGGACAGGAACTGGAATTGCAGTCTTACAGTTATTTGAAGTAGTATTTCAGAAGTTCACAGGGGATCCAAAGTATTATACTAATCTTTTAGCTTGCAACCAAGGTCTTCTCTGAATACAGTGCATAATAGATATTGTGCAAGAATTTATTCACAGGACATCTTAATGACAGTTTGTACAGTACGATACAGGAGCTACTGAAGGTACCCAAGAACAGTAGGGAAAAGACACTTAGGAATAGAAACATACGATCTTTAAATACTGAGTTACAGAGTAACAAATTGAGATTGTGCACTATTTACTGAAAAAAGGTATTTTTCAGTAAATAGACACATTTGCCACAGGGCAATACAGAGTGGCAGCACGTGAAGCCAGTCACCACAGATGTGCTGAAGACTCACACCTAAACTTCTGCTATCTGTGTGCTACCCCCTCTAGAGTGACCATCTGTGATCCAGATTTTCTGGAATTGCATTATTCCCCCTTATTCCCCCGCAGAAGTGAGAAAGCCAAGTGCAATCTGGCCCTGTGTTATCAAATCTTAAATCAAAGATGATTTGGTAAATCACTCTAATTACAATAGCAGAGGGGAATGTTGCATGACTATCACAGATTGTATTCACAGTGAGTTTTTGCTTATTTCAATCAGCTTCACAAAATGCTGTTTAGGATAAAATAATCAAATCTCAGAAGGCAAAGTAAAACAACATGTCCCATGCTTTATGCAAGTGTTGAAGGTCAAAGCTTGTAAAGTGGTCACATACTGAAGCTCTTGTCTGAAAGTAAAAATCTTCCACTGAGAAAACAATTACCTCTATTACCCAGTAACTGCAGCTTTCATTATGCAGAGCTATATTGTCTTAATGGCATGGACTGATAATTACACTGATAGGATCTAATTTTCTTGGTATGGAATGACAGGTTTCTAATTGCCTAACTCCACACTTTGCCCATTGGCTAAGAGTTTTCTGCTCCATACTGCGGCTGAAATCAGTCATGCCTTTGGTTTCAGGGCAGTGCACACTGCTGTTACACCTGTAACTCCTTTATTTTCTCCTGTTCTCTTTCCTTGCCAGACTGTGAGCTGTTGAGCAGCTATCCATGCACAAACAGCTACTGGTTGACACAAGTCTTTCTTAAATTCCCATGCATAGTGTATGAGTGAGAACTCTCACGCACTGGTGGGACAGAAGGTCTGTTTTGCTTTGAAAAAGCTATTTCTATTAATATTCTTAGTAAATCCTCATTAAGAAGATATGTATTTATTTCCCTCTGACCACAACATGCCTATCATGCATGCTCCCAGATTGCTTTATTTAGCTTCTCAAAGTTACCTGACCCTTTGGTTAGCATTCTGCATTACAGGAACAAGAAATGTCACTGTAGATAATAGACTTGAGTGTTTAACTTATGGTTCCCATAGGAATTATAAGTAAACCATAGCAGCAGTACAAAAGCAAATATCCTCCTCTGCCTTCACAGAGTACATATCATCTCAGAATCACACTGGGAGGCTTTGCTGTGCTGGAGCAGGAGCAGCATAAAGTAAACATGAGGTGGGCATCTGTGGAAACAGTATTTGCACTACATTTAACTCCTAACTGCCACTAGTGGGTACTGACACACAGAAGACTCTCAGCACAGTGTGAAGGCTTCCTAGAGGCTCCCAAAGGGAGCCTGGGTCCTGCAGGGCTAGTTGCAATGTCACCAGCACCACATTCCCCAAAAGGCTCCATTCCAGGACTCCTTAAAACCATATGCTGCAGCAAATAAGCCCTCTTGAGACACAAAGCCATAGGACAGCAGGGGTAGGGATAGCTAGCTCAGTAAGAAGCCAGCACTACTGCTGGTGCAAGTGATCTCTACTGAATTGTATGTGTTCTCATTATTATACTTGTGGTCTCCTTGTAATCACAGGGAAAAAGTTACTTACACAGAATTTAAGCTTATACTGTTTGAGATAAATTAAGAAACAGTGCATGAAGTTCCCTGCCAATAAGGGATTGATATGAGGTGATTGATATAAGTTACAGTGGAAAGAGTTACAAAGATATAACTAAAGCTTGTATTTGACCTGCCTCAACTTTCATTTTCTTAAAACCTTCTCATAAGACTTCTCTCTTCCATCCCTTCACCTTATGACCAGTGACGGTTTATGGCCTTCAACTTAACATGAGCAAGCATGTTGTTTTAACACCACCATCCCTATCACACAAATATTTATCAGAAGGCATATTAGAAAGAAAACTTAAAAACAACTACTTTCAAAATGAAATCTAACCAAAACATTTTGGTTCACTGTGCAAACCATTCTCTCATCCTGCCCAGGTACAAAAGAGAATGAAAGCAAGAACAAGGCACAGAGCACAGGTGTGCCATGTAGAGTACTATTATATTGACATGAGTGATGTATCAAACTATACATAACAGAATAGGATGGACACCAGCAAAGATCCATGATTACAAACAAAATTGAGATCAGAAAAAAAAAAAAGTACATTTTTCTGGAAAGTCTTTCTGGAAAGTTGTTTTATCCCCTTACAAAGCCAACTACTTGGCTGTTGAAACTAACACCTAATACCCTGAAATGCCAGGGGAAGTGTGTTCCAGCAAATTCTCTTAGCAGCAGTAAAGTTTTCTTCGACTGTCAGTACAAGACAACTGTACTAATCTATTCACATTAGTTTCACCTGACTGCCTGGTTTAATGCAGGACTCAATTACTGTGGGATTAACACAGCAATAAATTAAACTTCTGGAGGATTGCTCAAATTACTTTTAAGTTCCCAAAACTCTTATGACTTCCCACAAACCATTTGTTAGTGTAACAGAACTATTATTTGTGCTATTTGTTGTGTGTCTATGAACCATTAATAAAAAAAAAAAAAAAAAAAAAAAAGTAGAAAAGGTCTTAATTAATGAGGCAACTAAAATGGCATCACTGAGGAAAGTGGGAAGTACCCAGAAACACTGAATGGCTAATAGAGTTAGCTGGAGCATCCCACTATATATTTTTTTTACTCCAAATTCAGGCCACCTTTTTACTTGTAGTGTATTTAAGATACAGTCCTTTCTAATCAGCTGAAACTTTCTCATGAAAGGCTCTTTACTAGTATATTCCTTGATAAAACTTAATCTACATCACACACAAAACAATTCAGAGCCTGGAAGAGACTGAAAATTTTCAAGAAATATGCTCCCAGATAAGAGTCTGATCTTTGGCATTGTGTTCCCTTCAAGTGAAAAATGACTGGCTTTCTCCTTTCCACATGCATCTATAATCCATGCAATTTAACTGACCTACATTAGAGAACCTCTATTTTAAAAGGACACTGCTTGTTTAAAATGGAATTGTCATACTAAAGAACAAAATTGAAATAAACTGAAGATTTCTCACAAACTATACCTCTTCTGTGGAAGGCTCATCAAGCCCTCAGGTTTGAAAGGCATTTTCAGTCCTTCTATAGCAATAACAATTCTGCTGTGTCTCAGAATTTTTGCTAAACAAAGGTAATGGTCCCTCACCTTAGACCCACTACTAGCCTCCATATACTTTGTAACTGATATATCTCATCTCTGTCAAGAAGAAATAGTGAATTACATGTATTTGTCTGCTTTTCATAAGCCTCAGTACATATATTTTCAAAGGATAATGTACATAGATATTCATTTATGTAGACAGCTTAGAGAAGGTATTTAACCCTGTCCTGTCAGACTGCAGGAGCAAGTCATTTACAAAGGACAACCAACCTAATTATGACCAAAGGAAGTCAACCAGTATGAGCCAATCACTCTGTGTCTGCCCAGGAGAAAGCTCCATATGGAGGCTATCTGTATTTCTAAAACTAGTCTGCTGCTAGCCAGTCATCTTGAAACTGAGAAATGACTTAAAATTTTGTATTTTGATTATAAGGGTTACAAACCATAAAATAAACTTAAATTTAAGTGGAGAAAACAGATACAATGAGGATAGGACTGTCTCCAGGTCAAGAAATAACTTCAATGAGGCAACAACCCAGCACGAGTGTCTTGGAGCCCTCCTAAGACTGCAGCACAAATGTTCCGACAACACTGTATCTGAACAAAACAGAGATCTCCTTTTTGGAGCTGGGCTAAAGTACAAGTAGCAATAAACCATAAGCATTCATTTAAGGGGGACAAGTGAGTAGTATAAGGCAGGATATCCTTCCACTGGAAGACCACCACAGCACTAGTCAACAACACAGCCATGGAAAGTATAGGATTGGTGACCTGCTTGGAGATTTTTGTGGCTAATTTTAATATTCTTGCTAATATTTCTCATTCAAAATGGGAAGAAATGGGATTAATATATAACATTCACTTTGCAGAATGTGGAGATGGGTGGAGGGAAAAAGCTTATTGCTGTCATGTACAGGGTGCTGTTTGTTACACTGTGTTTTACTGTGCAATGTGACATAGAAGTATGAGAAGCAGTACATGAACAAGGCATCAAAACCGTCATTACTTGGCAAACGGAATAAAAAAAACTGAAGTTCTGAGAAAAAGCATCAAGGAAAATATACCTCAATAATTTTGGATCATGACAAGATTCCCTAAAATGTTATTTGTACTTGAAATAGCAAGAAGATTTCTGGGAGAGGAAAACTTGATCTAGAAGATACTATCTTGTATCCTGTAGTTTATAAAAGATATAATATTAACAAAGAACACAAAACAGCATAAAATACGATTAACAGAGATTCTGACACTTTCAGGCTCACATGATGGCTAGAATTACACATTCTGCTGAAGAGCATAATGCAATAGCATGTTAGTGGGCAAAATCCTTGTAGAAAGAAGGTCATTATTGCACTTTCTGAAGCTAAGCCTCTATGGAAACTCAGTTTGGACCCTCAGTAAGGGGAAGAGTGGCTAAACAGTGAATGGCATTAAAGGTGACCATGAAGAGAGAGGAGTGTTTTGTCAAAAAGTGTTATTTCATATTTTGTTAAAACTGAATATAATGTACATATGCATTTTCTTTAAAATGCAGGAAGGAAGAACAGGCTTAGATTCATTAAGAAATATTTGGAGAACAGAAAAAAATGTATACTTAAGAGTAAAGTCAAACAACACTCACGAATATAAGTGCTAAAATACAGCACAGATATTTATAATGAAATAAAACTACCGATGACCATGGTTGCTTGGTATTATTTATCTTCTGTTATCTTTTGTTTAGAGAATAAAAGTGTCAGAATTACTAGGGGAAAATAAAGCAAAGGACAATGACCGTTCCTCCTATACTATGACTGGAGGTTATTCATTTCTCAGCAACACACAGGACTTAGACAAAACTGTCCAGCTAAATAATATATAGACCCAAAGATACCTCTGAGATGATTTAATTCAGAACTAAACTAGAAGAATTTAATATTAATTTGCATAGGAAAAAAAAAAAAAAAAAAAGCTGAGATTTTCATCAAGTAATTCCTGTGCCAAAACAAGTACATTCTGCTTGGGCTTTGGCATAGTTTTAGGAAAGATACCAAGTGTTTTCACTTCAGGACTTCCTGGTGGTCATTTCTATAGATAGTGAAAATTAGTGATTAAAAAACTTCATTTTCTTAAATTACATTTGTTTATGTTCAATTTATAGCCACTGTATTGCATAAATACTTTTCCTGCTAAATAAAAAGAAACCCCAGAACAAAAATGAAACCCCTAAGGCCTTCTATCATTAAACTCTTTTTGATGGGAAACTAAAGATGACCTTAGTATGCAAGTCCTTAAGAAGCTGTAAGCAGTGAAAACACTGTTGTGCCTTAGGCCTACAGAGGGATTTATTAGTTTACTCCCTTTCACCTTGTTTGTTTTACCTAAGGAACAACCTGAACTTGTTTACCTCATTTACACAGCCATGGCTCCTTGCCCACAGTGCTCACATCCTTGTAACTCAAATCATTTCCCAAGAGGAAAAGCACAACAAGGAACCTAAACTGTTCTGATCTTGCGTACATAGGGCAATCAAACCACTTTCCTTAGTCCTTCGTGGTCACCAAAAAGCTGTATCATCTTCTAAAGCTGCCTATTCAAAGGTAGTCTAAGTCTAAAATAGGTTTATTTACATGCCAGGGTTTAGCTAGGTAGCAGTGTCTGCAGGGCTTGTGGCAGCAGGCGGCACACAAGAGCATGGACACCCCTGAAAGCTCATTCTGAAGCAGAGGACATGCATAAAGAAGGAACAACAGAAGAAGAGTACAAAACAAGGAGAGGCAAGAAAGAAGCTACTCTGAATCCATCACGGCTTCTGTGCCCCCCCTCACCTCACATGGGGCGAAAACAGGGACTGGGGACAAGGATGTTGGCCCGAGAGGTGTGCTGACTGAAGCTGAGACAGGAGAAGGAGGGAAGGTATTTTCCCTTCTCTAAGTGTGTTTTTCGCTTCTGAATACCTAAATCAGTTATAAGAAGTTTATGGCAATGAAACGGGAATAAGAAATTAAATGAAATTCCTTGAGCAAAGGCTGTTTTGTGCACAACAGTGCCTCACATGGGATCAGGGCCCTATTGCTCTCTGCAACGTAGGTCTAGGTAGGAAATCCAGTAAGAAAAACAAAAACCTACCACCATATTTAAAATAATGGTTTTCACAGGTTTCTTAATCAGTGGATTATTGGGGCATGCTTTAAGTCATTTGGGTTCACCTTTAGAAAATACGACTTTTATCTCTAAGCCCTCTATAGCTTCCCTAACTACATTCTGGTACCTTTGTACATTAGCATCGTTACCACTTGTCATGTTACCACACAATAATCACACAGGTCACAGTCATGGATGAAGGCCTCATTATTAGGCACTTCACATGCAAGCACTTGAATCAAAGAGCCATATAAATGGAATGGCATTGGACTTGTTTATAAAAGTATTTAATAGTGTGATGCACTTGCTTGGATAAAATGGAGCACTAAGAATCAATACATACTACCAAATGTACACATTATCTATAGAATAAAAGTATGACCCCAGATTTTGATGAAATCATTACTGAGCCAGTGGTTTTCATAAAAGCTCTGCCTTTGACTGGTACAATTAAGTGGAGACTGACTTAATTACATCCACTCATTGCTTTTTATTATCCCAGATACCAACAGACTCAGAGCCGAGGGATTCAGGCTGTGGTGGTGATGCTGCTCTGCATTTCTGGCCCTCTCTGGCTTGTCTAAAACAACGCTGCCCTCATTCAAGTTGGGTTGCCGGTGTGAAAGCACAGTGTGGGGGGAAAGCAGCTTAGGCAGCTGAAAACACCCTTGTAATCCTTTTGACTACCAAAATTTCGTACTTTGAACAAATAACCCACAAATATTTTTACTCTGTTCATTAATTTGAGGTTAACCATTCCTCACAGAGGAGAAAAGCTCAAAGTGGGCAAAATAAGTAGTTGCCCAAGACTACACTCATAATCAGCTGCTTCCTTCATCTATGCCATGAAAGACCAAGCAGTTGCTAATACCTCCCCTAACAGACAAGATGGCTTCGTCAGGTGGGTGAGTGATGGAGAAATGGAAACATCAGCCTCTGTCACCAGTAACAGGCTCTGTTCCTCATCCAGTGTCAGCAGGAATAGCAAGTTGGATTTTTCAATATTTTCTTTTATGTTGCTGAATCTTGTTAGCATTCAGCCTCCTAAATGTTAAAGGTGCTTTTAAACCACTTTCAGTGGAGAAAAACTGGACGTAACTCCAGGAAAGAATGACAAAAAGTAGGTCTTTATAGTAATCCCTCTGGTCACTGTGTCTTTGTTCCTCACTTTCCTCAGTTTTCTGCACCCAAATTTATGATATAGGTGTCCACACAAGCAAACGGACTTGTAGCTTTAAATGCTTGTTGTTTCCAGGAGTACCTAAGTGGGGATTTGGGCTGACTTCAGCTTTTCTTCCAGGCTGGTTTGAGCATTTTTCCTCCCTTTCCAATTTGGCTTTCATGTGAACATCACACCTCACCACCCAAGCCACTAAGAATTCCAACCCTACAGACAGACACATAACCTTTCAGAAACATGAAATATCTCTTGGAAAATATATTTAATTGAGTGTGGCAGAGTGAGGTGCAAAAGCCAGATTCATGGCATATTATCTTAACCCTAATTCCTTCCTTCTGAATGGTAGAATTAATGGCACCCTACTCTTCTTCCATTTTAAGTGCTGTGCCTTTTTAGTTTAAACCTGTTACACACTCTCTAACTCACTCTAAGAGGTCCACATTTTTCTTGTGCTGGGGGCCCCAGACCTGGACACAGCACTCCAGGTTGGGCTTCACGAGGGCAGAGCAGAGGGGGATAATCACCTCCCTCGACCTGCTGGTCACACCTCTAACTAGTGTAACTCCAGCGTTTGGTGAATAAAATTCCAATTAATGGCTAAACAGAAAGCTATTTTGATCCTTTTTACAAGTCTTTTATTAAAACAATAGCTGCAAGTGAATGGAGGAAGTTGATTTCAGCCCCACAATGATATTTCCATTAACAAATATTAAATTAGGTTCACTTTTAAGCTATTTGTGGCAGACATTTTTCACAATGACATATATTTCTCCTAATTACCAATTGAAAAAAAAAAGACTCTCTACTCCACCAAACTTGGAGGAGTTGTGGACTCTGTTGAGGGTGGAAAGGCCTTGCAGAGGGATCTGGATAGGTTGGAGAGCTGGGCGATCGCCAACCACATGAAGTTCAATAAGAGCAAGTGCCGGGTCCTGCACCTGGGACAGGGAAACCCTGGCTGCACGTACAGACTGGGCGATGAGACGCTGGAGAGCAGCCTAGAAGAGAGGGATCTGGGGGTCGTGGTAGACAGCAAGTTGAATATGAGCCAGCAGTGTGCCCTGGCAGCCAGGAGGGCCAACCGTGTCCTGGGGTGCATCAAGCACGGCATCGCTAGTAGGTCGAGGGAGGTGATTGTCCCGCTCTACTCTGCGCTGGTGCGGCCTCACCTCGAGTACTGTGTGCAGTTCTGGGCACCACAGTATAAAAAGGACATGAAACTGTTGGAGAGTGTCCAGAGGAGGGCTACGAAGATGGTGAAAGGCCTGGAGGGGAAGACGTATGAGGAACGGCTGAGGGCACTGGGCCTGTTCAGCCTGGAGAAGAGGAGGCTGAGGGGAGACCTCATCGCAGTCTACAACTTCCTCGTAAGGGGGTGTCGAGAGGCAGGAGACCTTTTCTCCATTAACACCAGCGACAGGACCCACAGGAACGGGGTTAAGCTGAGGCAGGGGAAGTTTAGGCTTGACATCAGGAGGGGGTTCTTCACAGAGAGAGTGGTTGCACACTGGAACAGGCTCCCCAGGGAAGTGGTCACTGCACCGAGCCTGACTGAATTTAAGAAGAGATTGGACTGTGCACTTAGTCACATGGTCTGAACTTTTGGGTAGACCTGTGTGGTGTCAAGAGTTGGACTTGATGATCCTTAAGGGTCCCTTCCAACTCAGGATATTCTATGATTCTATGATTCTATGATTCTACTGTTGGCAAGACAAGAATATGTAAATTCTGGGTCACATATTTTAAGGGAAAAGTTCTTATAATATGAATGTGAAATATCTGAGATCTAAAGCTCTGTTGCTGTTTTATAGCCCATGAAATGAGATGATTTTGCTGGCTCATTGTACCATCAAACGGTGTTCATTGTTACTGTGAGTAATGTTTAATTCAGGTTTAACTTTCTTATATGTGCTTTGAAGCACTCCTTACCATTGAAATTTTATTATTTGTCTCCAAGATGCAACATGTATGTGTTTATCTCCTATCCGTAAAATGGACATTAATGTGGTAGTCTTGGCAAACACTCTCCACAGGTAATGGAGGTAATTATTATCATTTGGTAGGGTATTGGTCCTAGCAAATAACAAATAGGCTGTTGGTGCTAAAGTATATAATAAGATCTGATTCTCTCCTCAGAATGATCCTTCATAGCATAAAACTTCTTTCGCTTCCATCGCAGAATATTTTTTAACTTCTAGGCATCTCTGAAATTTCTTTTCCTTTTGAGAATATGTTAAGCACTGTAAATCATGAGAAAGTAAGTCTCTAGGATTATGTGAAGAGTAAAATTGGTAATGTAGCTGCAAGTGTACATCTGTAGATGATTACAGATGATTGCACCCATGAGACATGTGAAATGATTACTAGCCAGATTTTACAAAAATCTGAATGCAAAAGGATCTGCATTGTATGGAAAGCATAGCTGAGGAGAAAAACTGCCCAAGATCCAGCAACAGGGTAGGGCCTGGTACTTTTCTGCTTATACAGCACCTTTTCCAGCAGCATCCAAGCAGACAACCATACAAATATTCTTAGCATGGCCCTGATAGCAATTCCTGCTGTCAGTGACTGAACGTGGACACACACTCAGACAGTGACATGGAAGGCAGAATTACTTGTCATAGTTCCCCAACCGCCAAGTCTTCCATGCTCTTATCTAACTCAACAATTATATTTATTCTTTTTAGATATATCAGGTGAAAATACTTGCACAAATACAATCACGTGCCCAATGAATTGTACAGTAACTGGGATTTATTCATAGAACAAAGGTCATTTTTCTGAATATTTACCCCAAGATTTTTGAACACTTCATGGTACTGTCATGGTATGGTCATTTTTCTGAATATTTACCCCAAGATTTTTGAACACTTCATGGTACTGTCATGCTGTCAGCTACACCCTATGGGATTAAACATTGCTAAGAAAAACACAGACACGAAGAGAGTAAAATCAGAAAGAAGAAACAGGCCAACTGTGAATGCACCTGATGCTCTCAGTGGGAGTCAAGGCTGAATGCTGCACTAATGTGAAGCAAACGTCAACCTTTTTATAGCAGCCTGAATCAAAAGCAGCTAAGAAGTCTGAGAAGAGCTTGACAGTACTATACAGGTATAGTCAGTAGTAAGGAGTTTTGCCTCCCACATCCACACAGTCAGCCAAGCCTTCCATTCATACCCTTTCTTTTACTCCCACTCGGCCCCACAGGTAGTATTCAAAAAACATTTCAGGCGTCCTGACGGATAAAAGACTTAATTTAACATGAAGGTTCCCATTGCATAGGAGCAACACCTACTTAAAAAGTCAAGTTGTGTGTCAAACTGTTGGAAAGAGTATTTGGTTTTCTGCTGAGTTCCTGAACAACTTCCTATAAGAAAGCAGTAACTCCTTGCAGCCTCCCATCAGCTGGAACCTTATGTATCTCAAACCATCTTACCTAGGGGGCAGATTACTCTTTCTCTGCTATTACTTCCTCCTGTCTCAGAACTTCAGAGTAAGGGACTTTGGGTACTGAGGCCTTAACTAATCGATTTTCTGCTCCATGTTTCATTCATTGCTGGTTTCATAAACAGGTCTAAAACATACCTCCATGACTGTTGCCTGTAACTTTTCTAGAGGTGTAGCCAAACAGAACTGCCCCGATTTTTAATAACTTCACTCTCATTAGAGGTTACACTTGTAAATTCATCAAAATTGATCAGTGCTTTTAATTTCATTCTACATCCTAACTAGAAACACGTATGTTGAAGAAAAACAGAGGCATTAGCTGTAGATACATGCTGATGTGGCCCATGTTTGAAAAATTATCACAAACATCAGGCCTAAGCAGGATATTAATACACGTTGACGTTTTGCAGGCACTGGAGAACTTATGGCACAAATCTTACTGTATTATTGCTATACAAACACAAAATGGAAGCAGTTTTTATAAACAGAGGAGAATCATTCAGTCCTCTGCATACTCATTTTAAAAGGTTTTTTAAAACATCTCTTAGAGAAGAGAAGGCTCCGGGGTGACCTCATGGTGGCTTTTCCATACTTAAAGGAGACTTACAAAAAAAAAAAAATGGAGAGCAACTCTTTGCTCAATCAGATAATGACTGGACAAGGGGGAATGGTTTTAAACTAGAAGAGGGGAGAGATTTAGATTAGATGTTAGGAGGAAATTCTACAGAGTGAGGCACTGGAACAGGTTGCCCGAGAAGCTGTGGATGCCCCATCCCTGGAGGTGTTCAAGACGATGTTAGATGGGGCCCTGGACATCCTGATCTAGTGGGTGCCATCCCTGACTATGACAGGGGAGTTGGAACTGGGTGATCTTTGAGGTCCCTTCCAAACAGGGCCATTCCATGATTCTATGATTGTCTCACTATGACAACATACAGAAACATGGCTAGGTGAAACTCACTGTTCTGTGACGGGTGCAAAACCCTTTGCTAAGTGACCTTATAAGCAGCTACTAACGACACATTGTCAGAATGGAAGACTATCAAATGAAGTTCCATCAGTCTGTTCTTGATCTGGGTTATTTACTTTTTTCACTTTTGACCAAGTTGATAAATTATAGAAAAACAAATAAATTATAAGCATCAGTGTTCAGATAAAAATAGACTTAAGAGGTACAGAAAGTATTCAGGAAGAAAGAGTTAAAACTCAAAAAGATCTTAGCAAACTGAAGAAATAGTATGAAAAAAGAAAGTATGGTATTCAACAGAGACAAGTGCAAAGTTCTACATTAAAAAAAAAAAAAAAAGTAAATATACAGGATGGGAAACAGTGATGGCAGCTTTTACGAAAGGACACAAGGGCTGTAACAAACCAGAAAAACACATGAATCACCCACATCATGCTGTTGTGAACATGGAAAACATCTCACTGGGATGCAGAATCCGTAATAAAGCTTAAAAACACATGAAGTAAAGGCTTTACTGGAATATTCTGCCAGTACTGCACTTCAGCAAAGAGGTGAATCAGCCAGAGAAATTCTTGTAGAAGGCCAACAAGAATAATTTAATGCATAAAATTTAAGTCATATAGCAAAAGTCCAAAACATGTAAAACTACATTGCCTATGTTTCCATGGAGGGTAGAAGAGGCATAATGATGGTCCTTAGACATGCAGAAAAGACTTTTTGAAGTTTTATCTATGTCCATACTGAATAAGATGAAAAATTACAATCTTAAGTCACAGAAAGAAAGATTCAGGTTAGACTTTAGGAAACTCTTCTTATGAGTATAGACAATGAAACAGTGCAATAGATTGCCTGGAAAGATTGTCTGCTTCAGAAAGAAAGTGGATAGACTAGATTATCTTGACAAGATGACTTCAAGCACTATTTATCAATAATCTGTAACTATGTTCTTCCTTAAAAAATACATGTATGCAAACAAGTATACATAAAACAGATAAATATAACATGTCAAAATCAAATATAGAAAACCTGGAAACTCTGAAGTACCAAAACTTATGCTATCTTTCCAACTTTCATCCCTTTAAAGCTGAGGTATTTGTAAAAGTGGGAACAGGGTATGGCCAAAATTCAGGGATTTTCCAAATATATTGTTACTTACTTGGCATATCCTTACAGTATAAAAAACTCTTAAATTAACTTATATCTAATTAGGACAGTGTGGTTTTCACCCCATAATAAAATTGTAAAAAAGCTTTCCCTTTCTGTTTAAAGAAGAGAAATGATCAAATATTCATAACTTGTACTTATATACTGCAAATTAAGTGGCACTAATTATACAGTAGCTGCCAAACTGCTATGCTCTTGTGATTTTTGTAATGATATATTTCAGGAACCAACAGGACAGGCTGCATATAATAATATGCAGAAATAAAACATCAATGAATGTACACAATAAAATACTGTAATTACACAGGAAAGATCTACTTCATTACTTACCTGTTAACTACATATAAAGGTACATCACAAAATGGAGATTTATAAAATATTGATAAACTTGCTGGTTATTAACATGTTTTTAACATTCCTAATTTAAGGAGGCTTATTTTTGTGGCAAAGCTGCTGTAAATTACCCAGTATTTTAAAGTTTAGCAATCAGCTTTCAATTGTCAATTTCTGACTACTGTGTTGAGAGGCGCTTATCTCCTGATTAGCAACATCTAGACAAAAACAGTGTATTAATGACAATTTTCCTACATCTATTAGCAACCTTTGGGCTTTCAAACACAGCAGTCAAAATGACTATCAATAAAGCACAGGACTATGCCTCAGGAGAATGGAGTTTCAGCCACTTTTTAAACCTGTTTTATCAATCAAGGCACTGTTGGACAAATTATTTCACCTGTCGTTGCCAACCTTTGGTTTCCTTTGGATGCCTTGCCATCATTAAAAATGTTTATTAAGCACTCAGCCTTGTTCAAATCATCCATATAACTAAGCTTATCTAAGGTGTTGAAACTATTTTCCCTAGTGACCAGGTAGGCAGCTAGAATAACAGCTTTCAATGCCACAACTGATAAAATAAGAAGAGTGATTTCAATCTATCTAAGGCATAATTCTTCTGGTGATATACCAGAACTAGAGAACTTGCACATGGATGTTTTTAGCTTCTAGTGTGAACTCAGCTCATATTTACCCTGGCATGGCACTATGACTTAAGAACCTGACGGTTGTCTGACATACCAGACAAGGTTGTCCTTTGAGATCTACTGAAAAAAAATTTCATATAAAAGGTATAAAATTTCATATAAAAGGTTTCATACTACAGGTACTGCTATTCAGCTAGCAGTACTGGTACAACTGTTACACTCGTGGTTTCTGGAAGAAACGAAATACAACTTTGTTGAAATCATTTTTTATTTTTTTTCTCCTCAGAACGGGAGAAAAAAGAAGAGAACATAAATGGCAGTTTCTCTTCAGAAATTCTTTGGTATCACAGAGTACCTGTCATAATAGGAGACTACTTTTAAGTCACTGGCTCGTTGAGTACATTACGTGGCCTGGGAAACAACTGAAGTAATTTCAGCTGCAAGGGCTTTCAGTTCTCAAAAAAATCCTTTTGGATTTTAGTCATTCCATCAGTAAACCTTTTTATTACCTTCAAGTTCATCTGAGGCCACGATAACAGTCTACTGTCTAGAGCTCAAGCCAGGAAAAATGAAGTATAAGCTTATCAGTCAGAGAGAGGCATCAGAAAGAATATGGCCTGTAGGCATGCTTTTTCATTTGAAAGGAACTCCCTACCTGTACTCATGAAAATGTTCAGCTGCAGGCTCCTGTTGGACCTTTGTCTGTTAAATAAATGTGAGATAACCACAATTTTCTGATAGGGTAACCTGCACATTTTCCATTCGGATATGAATCCTGCCACAGATGCCTGTACTGTTGCCACCTTTCTTGAATTACTGCTCTGTGTTGCCTGTGGGGATGGCACGACGCATGCCAACTAGCAGAGTGCATTGTGCTGGTCATTCTGAGGTGTTTCTCACAGGAGAAAAATTGCACCGGTAGTACAATATCTATCTGCCTGACTCTCGGTCATTTTACTGAATGCTATTCTGACTTAACACAGTTTGGATCCAGGTTGTCACAGACAAACATGATCTCACTTTCTCCTCCTCCTCCTTAGGACTGAGAGGATAACTTTAGTACCAAGTAATTCTGTGTGTTTTTCCTTTTTCTTTTTTTTTTTTTTTCCTTCTTTTTTTCTTTTTTGCATAGGAATTACTACTAAAATTAGACAAATAAGGTGAACTATATACTCTAAAATGGATCATAAATAAATCACAGTAATTAGTCATCGCATTTGCATATTGGTGATAATCAACAGCTGACTCTTTTTAAATAAAGACATTGTTTTAAAGTTATTTAAATCCTGGGAACCCAAGCAATGTAAAAATAGATAACTTCATCATTCCAAAGCAAATAGCGCAGCTTCTCTTTCTGGCATGTGCTCTACTTGAGCAGAATACTGATTGCACTTGATATCTTTTCAGCACAGACATGAGCTATCTGTTCTACTCATTTCATAAACATTTTTAAATGGATACTGAAATGGATTTTACCAGTAGGACAGACCTATCTCATTAAAGCCACTGTAGCCCAGCTCTTGCCTGCTTAGTCCCAGATCTTCAAGGTCCATGCATTTAAATCCAGGTGGGCACTGGTAACCTTCTTCTAGCTCTCTGGAACAGTGGGTGTCTGGGATAGCTAAATTATTCCAGGTTACGTTTCTGTGAAAAATACAAAATTACGGTGTTACATAAATTCAGCTCAGAGCAATACTAAATGCTTGAAAGCAAGAGGGCTAAAGTGACTTCAGACCTATAAAATGACAGTACAAATGTAAACAAAAGTTTCATACTAATACTTAAAGACCTCAACAGAAATGGAGAGTCTTCAAGACATACGAAAGTTAACATAAGAGCTGTTCCAACTGCGTTTTCATGAAATTTGGACACTCACTGCTTCAGACACCTTTGGAAATCTTGAGAATGTGTTCAAATCTAGGGAAAATTGTGATTTTGAGTTCCACAGACACTAGCTGAGCTAGCTTTGACATCTTTTAACAGGATCATTGTGGATGACTTGTCATCCATGTAAGAATGTGTTAGCTTCTTGTACCTTGGTTGGGCCAGGGTTCTACCAGAGATAGCTAAATCCTTCATATTGCACGCATATAGCCATGGTCACAGAAAAAGTCAAATCATTACACATCTAGTGTAAGTACTGCTGTGACTGAAACAGATGGGATTCACAACACCAATAATGGTTTGGTAAAACAGGTGGAAAAATAAAAAAATATTCAAACTGGTTCAAACTGATTTTTGCTGGTAAATATAACACTGAAAAATAGAAAGACATGGAAAAAAAAAAAAGACAGCACTGCAACACAGCATGCTAGCCAGTGAGAGGCCTCCCATTTTTTACTGTTGCCAGATGCTGAGCATCACTTGTCTTCCCTGCTCCTCTGGCACATTGTGTGAGCTATTGAAGAGGCTCTGTCAAGCGGCACTGCAATGGCATTTTAGGTAGTTCCAGTGCAAGCAGACAGTGAAGTTAAAAGGTGAGGAAAGACAAATTTGTGACTCCCTGGTCTGTACCTGTGGCATATACACATAAGTATATACACAAGTACTCCCAAACTTCTGTAAGGAGAAGCTCAGGTTCCTCATAGGCATTCACAGCACACCATTGATAATGGCAGTAAATATGGAAGAGCGAGACTCAAAACCTGCTCATCCCATTTCCCAAGAAGCGGTTTAGTTATAAGGTACACCTTAGCAAAGAAAATTCGTTCTGAGCAGGTTCCTGCTAGGGCCCACAAAGCAGCACAGCACAGAAGTGAGGATTCACATTACATATGCTACGAGCCAACTGGGTAAACCAAAGAGAAGTAAGGTTGCAATATGACAGCTCCAACTGCACTGAACAGGCACACAAGCAAGCAACATCATTTTTCTCTCTGCTTGTACTCTCTCTTCCAACAAATGGAAATCCTGATTTTTGGCTCAGTCCCAGAGCAATTTCGAATCAGACTTGGAAAGCTAATCAGGGAGAGTTCCGGTCTGAGGAAAAAAACAGTCTGTAGCATTTCTCCATTCATGTTCAGGCTGATTTTGACTTTCTAGTCACAGCACAGACTTTTGATATAAAAACACTTAAAATGAATTACTGAAAGTTACAGAGAAAATCTTGTAGTATTCACCCCGTTATCCTGAGGCTCCAGACCAATGCCTTAAAATTCATCACTTTAATTAATCTTATTTGTCCACAGAACAGGTGAAATTTATAGCCTGCCTTTTAGTATAATTAGCATTTTATTGTTCTTCTGAAAGTCCTCTTCCTTTAATCTAACTCACAGATGCATTTTGACAGCTAAATTGGGTGAACAGGAGTCATAATTACTTTATTTTTCTTGCCTTTATGCACTGCATGCGATAGCAATAGATTACTATAAACCTGTCAGTGTGAAACTAAAGCTTCCTACACAATTTTTCCTAGGCAATTACAAATACAGAGAACAGTGGCTGCACCCATTCTGTAGCTATTTCTTCATGATGCCTGAGAGCCATACATATCTGCATAGATGGACACACAGACACATAAATGCCTCCAGCCAGCGCTATAAAGGACTCCCCAGAAATTTTGCTATCTGCTTAACTAGAAAGACAGATAGATATACAGGCACATGTGTACCCATTTCCATTTTTGTAAACATGTTTAGCATACATCACTCAAGGATTCAGAACTTCTTCTGGGCACCTTAAGTTTTTTATACTAGGATGTGTTAATTCATACCCATTTGTATGCTTTAAATACTTCAGGTTTATGATACAAAAGCCATTATAATATAGGATTATCATAAGACAACATTTTATGAATATTATCAGAAATGTAAATTAATTCATTGGCTCAGGCAGATGCAGAGCTCAGGCTACTGGTAGCTAATGAATTTTATATTATGGTTTGCATTAGAAAATCCCTCAGATTCAAACAGCTAGCTGTGTGAGGGCTTATTATTAAAAGTATTGCTGGCTCCATCATTGCAAAGCACTCATTTTAAGGGGTTCATTTAAACCTAGTTCACAGAATCACAGAATGGTTTGGGTTGGAAGGGACCTTAAAGATCACACAGTTCCAACCCCCTGCCATGGGCAGGGACACCTCCCAGCAGACCAGGTTGCCCAAAGCCCCATCCAGCCTGGCCTTGAACACCTCCAGGGATGGGGTATCCACAGCTTCTCTGGGCAGCCTGTGCCAGTGCCTCACTACCCTGAAAGTCACTTTTGTATTGTTTTCAAGTCACTTTTTGTATTTTGTTTTCAGATCTGCAGAGGAAAAGCTGTTTCCATGCACCAGGTATGACTTATACTAAAAAGGAGGAATCTCTGATTATAGTACCTGTACCTATACAGGTATAGGCTTGTTAGAACCAGTGTCACTAGGCAGTTTATGTTGTGGTTCAGGGTAGCAATAAGAATAGATTAGTCTACATGGAGTAGACAGCATTAGACTGCTAATTTAGAACTGGCTATAATATCACCAGTCGTTTCCAATACAACATGATTTAAAATATTTTACACCTTCATAGACCATTCTTGACATCAACTAAAGACTGACGTGCTGATTCAGCACATAACTAGCTTCAAGCACCTGAGAAGTTCTGCTAGGCAATGTACTTAAATACCTTGCTGAATAGGGTGCCTAGATAAAATTACATACACTTGCAATGTGAAGAAACAATTCGTCCTAATATACTGAGTACTTCTCTGCATGGTATTCAATGTGTGTGGAGTACAGCATCAATCCAATAGGTGAGCTGAGAAATTAGTTCAGCACAGGAATGCAAAGTACACACCAGGAGATAATTGACTCCACATTGCTCGATCAGAATCCATCAATACCAAGATTGTTGCCAAAGACATGAGAGCGCTTCTCTGATATGCTTTTAACTGCCTGAAGAACTTCCTGACTACATATGTACTGCATATGGTGTACATATCTCAAGAAGAACTTGAGGCAGTACATGTGCCCCTTTTCTATGGCATCTATTCAACAGAAATTGAGAAAAAAAAAAAAAGAAGAAAAAAATAATAAAAAAAGTATTTTTTTTTTCTGGTATTCTATTATTTTTTAAAGATATCACAAGAAAGCTAATTGAAATTACCAACTTACTCATGCAGTTTCCAGACCCAGAAAATTACAGAAAAAAAAAAATATTGATAAAGTATAAAAATATGGCTCCAAACAGTGAATTAGGTAAAGAGTTCAATAACTAAATATGAATTACCTGCAGCTGAACGATCTTCTGTGTTAGACAAGAACAATTCTCTCCGCACTAAAAACAAGCATTTCAAGACTGCAGGCTAAAGGGTACCCCAGGGTTCAGCATGAAGTACCCCAGGGGTCAATACTGGGTCCAGTCCTGAATGACTACAGATGGATAACTGCCTCAAACCCTTCAAAGTCAAAAAATGATGGTTCCTATGGTCAATAAACCAACTCATCAGTCTTGGTTTGTTTTCCCCTTATATCATCCTCCAGTTTTAGACCACAGAGCCTAGTTTTCTAGTCAAGAGACTTTCCTTAAAGAAGGTTAATTATAGAAAAAAAATACTCTTGGTATACCTATAATTAACGGCTATAATATTATAAAAATCAGGAAATTTGAGATTAAGGTTCCTATGACCAAATTATACCAGTAACACTTCATAGAAAGAACATTTATATGAACTTTTCTACTTAGAATATGTCCCGTTAAAAGGTCAGACAGCTCAAGCCAATGTACAGTTGCTGTTATCACTAGGAAGTTAAAATATTTCTTTGACATTCTAAGTTATTTTTGTTTTCAGAGACTCTGGGAATTTGAAAGATAGGAAACCTAAAAGGATAAGTGCTTGCTTTTTAGCTGACTCCTTGTGAAAAAAAATAAAAGACAAAAGGGTTAATTTGTATTTATTTATTTATTTATTTATTTTTCTTGGTGACCATGAAAACGATCTAAGTACCTACTACAAAAGCCAAAAGCCTCCTTTCATCCTTTCAGTTTGCCCTTTTAAATGTAACTTGTTTCACAAATCCATACCTGAATTCTTACTGTGCCAACCCAATCAATTCCATTTCCTCCAGTGGGAGCTCTGAACATACAACTGCTATTAACAGATGGTTCCTAGACTACTTCCTTACACCACTGCTCTTTTTATGGAAGGACCAAACAATAACATCAGCACTCCTGCACAGTTGTTAGAGTAATAATATTATGTTACAATATTTATAAACTATTCATTATTTTATAAGAATTTTTTTTCTATCATGAATTTTTCTCTTGACCACATTCATAGTTTTTATCACACTATGGCCTCTGCTTAACAAGGTAGATATTAATATATAAATCAGTGATATTGATATTTCTAAAATTCATAGTAGTAGTTTACGATTATTATTGAGCATATCTTTTCAAAGTACACTCACTGTCAGCTAACCCGTCTATCACCAAAGTCAGAGACATATATAACCATTAATTTCAAAAGAAGGGAGTCATGCTGTAATCGATTTCTACTGAAAATCTCATTCACTAGATCTTCCTGTTTCTGCAGAAAAAGATTGCAGCTTAGAACAACGCTGCTGCTGGAGTCATTTCAGGTTCTAGATAATCCACTTACAGTATCATCCAAAATCACTGGTGAAAGATAAAGAAATTTTAGAGAGTACCCTGCTGGCTTTAAGGATTACACATATGTCTAGGCACTATCCCTCTGATATTTTATGACCTTCCCAAGGGTAATTTTTTAATGTTACGTTTTACTTTCAGGCAAACTCAGGTCTAAAGTCATCATGAACCATATTTACAGAACCAGTTTCCTGTTTTTAATCAGAGAACAAAATCTGTTTTATCTTTTAAACTGTAAGTGTGAAAACATCATCCATATTTAATGTTTCTCATAATTATATCTGTAATTATAACCATAAAGCTCTCTAAGCTGTCTGGTAACAGATTGTCTCTGATATCTATTTATTATTTTTATTACATTAAAAAATAAAATAGTGCATGCTTCAAGGACTCATGACTTTAGGGACAGTATAAGCACAATGCTTCAGATTTGGCAACATGCCATATTTTACATTTTAACTTGGCAAACACAGATTTCACTTCTCAAGATTTAGTAACTGAGGAGAATATTAGATAGCATCTGCTAGGGATAATTATATTCAAATCAACAGGCCCAAATAACTGAGGGCATCTCTCATCTCCCTATTAATTTTTAATAAAACTTGAAATAGCAGGGGAATCCCTGAAGAATGCTAATATGCCATTAAAGGACAAGCAGCATGACTGGCTAGCCTGACATCAACTGAGACAAAAGAAAGAATGAGCTGTTACACAGTCTAATTGATAAAGAGTAAAGAACTTGAATGTAATTAATGGCAAGCACCATCATATACAGAAAAAAATGCTCATCATACTAGCATGATTTTGATAAGACTGCAAATTTGCCCAATGAAACTGTCTAGCTTAGACTTTTTAAAGTGATTAATTCAATAACACAACTGATTAAAAAGTTGGCATTGTATAGTATTGATAAAACACAGGATAAAGGGGCTGAAAACTGATTAACTGACATCTTAAGAAATACTTGCTATTGAAATGATCACCATGATCTACCATAATCAATGAGGGAGAAATAGGTATAAAATCAAGAACAGGCACAGAAAACATAAATTACGATAAGGACAAGGCAATGAGATTATTGGGATCACTTGGTTACCTGAATCCAAGAAAACAAAATGTGATTTAGTACAGACAAATACAAAGCTGCACAGGAAGGATCACAGACAGCAAATGTTAGGTCCTATAGCCTACAGAATAAAGAGGATAAAAGAGGATAGGAATGCTATATTATAGAATATAGATGCTATGTGAGAGTTTAAAAGAAGGGGATATAATAGGGCATCCTCTCATAATTTTTAATAATATATCACTGCTGATATTATTTTATTGATATTTTTTTTTTATCCACTGCATTGGTGGATAGAGGAAGATTAACTGACATCATCTACCTGGATTTGGACATTTGACACTGTCCCCCATGGTATCCTTGTCCCTAAATTGGAGAGATATGGATTTGATGGATGGACCACTCAGCGGGTAAGAAATTGGCTGGCTGGTCAAACTCAAAGAGTCACAGTCAATGACCAGGTGGAGATAGTAATAACTGGTGTTCCTCGGGGTCTGTGTTGGGACTGGTACTATTTAACATCTTTGTTGGTGACAGTGGGATAGAGTGCACCCTCAGCAACTGTGCCAATGACACCAAGCTGTACTGTGCGATCGACAAGCTGGAGGGAAAGGATGCCATCCAGAGGGACCTGGACAGGCTTGAGAGGTGGGCCTGTGTGGACCTCGTGAAGTTCAACAAGGACAAGTGCAAGGCCCTGCATCTGGGCTGAGGCAATCCCAAGCACAATTACAGGCTGGGTGGAGAATGGATTGAGAGCAGCCCTGAGGAGAAAGACCTGGGGGTGCTAGTTGATGAGAGCCATCAGTATGTGCTTCCAGCCCAGAAAGCCAACCACATCCTGGGCTGCATCAAAAGAATCGTAGCCAGCAAGTCAAGGGAGGTGATTCTCCCCCTCTACTCTGCTCTCCAGAGACCTCACATGGAGCACTGCATTCAGATCTGGGAACCCCAGAACATGAAAGTATTAATAATGAGTTCAGAGGGCCACAAGATAATCTGAAGGGCTGGAGCACCTCTCCCATGAAGACAGGCTGAGGGAGTCGGGGTTGTTCAGCCTGGAGAAGAGGAGGCTCTGGGGAGACCTCATGGTGGCCTTGCAGTACCTAACGGGGGCCTCCAGAAAAGCTGGAGAGGGACTCTTTGCCAGGGAGTGTAGTGATAAGACAAGGGGGAATGGTTTTACACTGAAAGAGGGCAGATTTATATTAGATATTTGGAAGAAATTCTTCACTGTGAGGGTGGTGAGGCACTGGCACAGGTTGCCCAGAGAAGCTGCAGATACCCCATCCCTGGAGGTGTTCAAGGCCAGGCTGGATGGAGCTTTGGGCAGCCTGGTCTGGTGGGAGGTCAATCCTCAATCAGTTGATCTCCTACTCTAGTGGCATGGAACTCTAGTTCCATGGCATGGGCATTGGAACTGTGTGATCTTTAAAGTGCCTTCCAACCTAAACTGTTCCATGATTCTATGATCATGGCAAGAAAGAGCCAGTGTTTCCCAGGCTGTACAATCAGAACGATAATGAATTAATGTATCTCTCTGCATTGCAGTCACACCAATTATGATCAATATGGTGCTCAGTTTTTTTGTTCATATTCTTTTTTTTTTTTTTTGAAATTAAAGGGAAGAGTATAGAAATATGAAAATGAGAGAAAAGAACATGCTTAGCAGCAACAGAGTTAAAGAGCTACATAATGCTTGTTCATTAAAAAGCATACTGAAGGGTGCCTAAATTATTTTGTGTAAGTGGATTCACACAGGGAAAGTACTGGGAATTACAGTTCTGTGTAATCTAGCATAAAGAGGTGTAACATGAATAGAAAGCTAACAGTTGAAACCAAGCAAATTAAGATGATGAATTAGGAACATAGTTTTTAACGGTGGAACAGTTTCTGATATAAACTAAAAAGTTCCCTTGCTTATAAAGCATTCTTCTGTTCCTACTCTAACCAAGGATAGATGTCTACCTACAAGCCACACACTAGAATCAGATGCAAGCTATAAAGCTCCCTCCAGGAGAAACATAATGAAATCAGACTAGATGATCCAATCATTCCTTTTGACTATAAATTTAAAATATAGATACTGTAATATTTCACCACTGCTAATACATTGTCTTTCAGTATATTTACCCCACAATACATAGATTTTTATATCTTGCCATTCAGGTCTGATCTTTTATTGATTATTTCCATGTTCAGTTTCAGGTTTCGTTATCTTTTGGTAGTTTTCACACAGTCTGCTAGTGTCAAAGCTTGAATCTTTATAGACAAAACTGGTAGTTTCTTTTGCTTCTTTGGTCAACTTTTCAAGAAAAAATAAATGGTTTATGTTTATTTCATAAATTAACTTAAATACTGATTTTATTCCCTTTCTCTTCCACCCATAATCAGTAATAAGGTACGACTAAATCAAACTGCCTACTACATAAAGCAATACTACTAGTTAAACACTGATTTGATTGGGCTTGTGGCTTTTTTCATTTCATACATGACCTAAGTAAGGGTGTACAAACTGTACTGTTGATGTTATCTATTACTATTCACTTCACGTGAGTTTTGAAGAGACTGAAACATACCTCCGAGGGTTTGGAGGCTGGTGGGTTCCATAATACTCCAGAAGTACCTCTCTCTCTCCACAAGCCAGAAAGGGAATTCAAGGCATTTAGGTTCCTAACACTGGTGCTGACATCAAAACCAGATGACTCTGTACTTATGACAGATCTCTTACGTTATCCAAACCCAACACTGTCACCATGTGAATGAGAACAGAATGATTGCAGCTACTTAAGAGCTTTGCCAGTCCATTGGTTTGATCACTTGTTACCAAAATTAGAGAAAATCTCATTCAATTCACTTCATCGTTACCCTTCAGACTAACAAGGCCACCAAAGTTAGCCACAGAAAATTCATTAAAAGAAGAACTCTTTCCTATGGACACTGCTGAAATGTACACTCAGTCATGAGAAAGCAGAGCTCAAAAACGACAATGCAAACGTTCCAGTGTGGATTTTTTCATGTGTAGTATGCATGGATCAGTGCTTATACTGAAATTTTATCAAATGCCATATGGCATAACAATTCTGTGATGGCACATCTTTGTGGCTGCTACAATCATTCATGAGGGAACTGAATTCAAATAGCAATTGCAAGGTACATATGCTAATGTAAGACATTTCATAGGAATTAAAACAACATGAATAAATGGAATTCACACAACAAAGAAGGCTATCAATATTAGTGCTAATAGAAATGAAGAGTTAACAACAAATCTATCTAGCTTGCATGAATCTGCACTCAACAAAGGGTATCAAATTAGACTTATTTACATGTTTAATGTTTAAGTGATCACCTCCTTTAACGTTTAAGTGATGCCCTCAGGTGGAAGAAGAAGAAGCACTTCCCTACAACTTGGTGTTGTCTGCAAACTTATTGAGGGTGCACTCAATTCCCTCATCCAAGTCATCAATAAAGATATTAAAGAGAATGGAGCCCCAACATTGACCCCTGGGAACACCACTGGTGACTGGTCGCCAGCTGGATTTCACTCCATTCACCACCACTCTCTGGGCCCGGACGTCCAGCCAGTTTTTAAAACAGCAAAGAGTGTACCTGTCCAAGCCATGGGCTGCCAGCTTCTGCAGGAGAACACTGGGGGAGACTGTGTCAAAGGCCTTGCTGTAGTCTAGGTAGACTATGTCAACAGCCTTTCCCTCATCCACCAGGCAGGTCACCCAGTCATAGAAGGAAATGAGGTTAGTCAGGCAGGATTTGCCTTTCATGAACCCACACTGACTGGACCTGATCCTCTGGTGGTCCCGCGTACATTGCATTCAAGACAACCTGTTCCTGGCACCTTGTTCCTGGCACCTTTTCTGGCACCGAGGTCAGGCTGATTGGCCTGTAGTTCCCTGGCTCCTCCTTACGACCCTTCTTGTAGATGGGCGTAACATTAGCAAGTCTCCAGTCATCTGGGACCTCTCTGGATGACCATGACCGCTGACTTATGATGGAAAGTGGCTTGGCAATCACCTCCGCCAGCACCCTTGAGTGGATCCCATCTGGCCCCATAGACTTCTGACAGTCCAGGTGGAGCAGCAGGTCTCTTAACTGTTTCTGCCTGAACTATGAGGGGTTTCATCTGCTCCTTGTCCCAGACTTCCAGGTCAGGAGGATGAGTACCCTGAAGATATGCGGTCTGGCTAGTAAAGAAAGATGCAAAGAAGGTGTTAAGATCCTCAGCCATTTTTTTATCCTCTGTCGTCATGAACCCCACTGCATCCAGTAAAGAATGGAGATTCTCTTTGGCCCTCCTCTTTCCATTAATATATTTATAAAAACATTTTTTGTTATCCTTAACCATTGTGGTTAGGTTGAGCTTGTGCTGAGCTTTGGCCTTCCTGATTTTTCCTCTTCATCTCCTGGCAACCTCCTTGTACTCTCCCTGAGTTGCCCATCCCTTCTTCCACTGAACATAAACTCTCTTTTTCTCCCAAATACAGAGCAAAAGTTCCCTGTTCACCCTGTTCAGAAATCACGCGCCCTTTGAAAATGAGGATGAAGACCACTTTTCTTGGGTTTCTATACTGGCCGTCACCTTAACATTGTCTTCCACCTTTTGATAGGATCCCATCTGAATAGGATTAGTTCTGTTTTAGTCTGATGCTGTATTTGTCTTGATTTTGGTTAGGGTCTAAATAACGTCTGGCCTGGAAAAAACAAGATTTCTTCCAGTTTTCTTTTTCCTGAGGAAATACCAGACATATCACCATTACAAAGATTCTCAATAAACCCCAAACACAATAATAAAGTAGTGCTGGTTGTTTAATTGGCACCAACAAATTAATATGCCCTGTTAAAGAAATCTTGTCTTGTTATTTTTTCAAGTTTGGTTTTTGCTTTTTCCCCTTTCTCCAAAACTCGATTGCTCATACTTATTTTCCCAATGCTGATGTAAGACATTATCCCAAATCCTTTTTGTTCTTTTTAAACATCTTTATTTCTTCTATTAGATATTGTGGTAAGCTTTAAGCTCCAGTGTCTTTGAAGCTGTTTTCTGACATTTTGGGGGAGGGGGTGGCTATCGATAAATAGAGGGAAAGATGACCAAGAACCTCTTAGATCTTTTTATTACTTGGTAATTATTTTTCTTATCTGTTTTCCTGGTCAGTTCTTACTTTGAACCTTGCATGAAGGATTTTAAATTGACTGCCATGGTGACAAGGCAGACAGGTCTACAGCAATATTCATCCCATATCCTACTAGTAGTATAAATAAAGGACCTTAAAAAGTGAGTTTGGAGAATTAGGTAATTTAGGTACGCTTTATGTTTTTTAGCCATGCTAACCTCCTTTCTTTCACTGAGGGAAAGCTTTCTTTCCCCTATAAAAAGGAAAATACGCTGTTGTGGAATAAATATAGTCTAATCATACATTACAAAAGTATTTTTGTGTAGTCAAACATATCTTGGTAATAAAAATAAAGAAAACACTTAGTAGTATATCTGTGAAGATTTATAAACCTCTCTAAAAGAGACAAAGAAAAGGTTTTGAAATAATTTCTCTAACATGTTCTTGCGGAAGTACCTTTTGTACACTGAATGTGCCCAAGAATAAAATAGGGTAGATTTGGGAAAACAACCTACTTTCCCCACATTTGTTCACTTCTTTGAAACTAATTGCAGATATAACAAAAAGACTGTCAAACTGCTTATAATATATCAAATTATTTAGATAATTGTCTATATATTACATTACAACCATACTGTATGTCTTTCAAGAAACAATCAGAATCATAGAATGGCTTGAGTTGGAAAGGACCTTAAAGACCACCCAGTTCCAACCCCCCTGACATGGGCAGGGACACCTGCCACTAGAGTAGGAGATCAGCTGATTGAAGACTGACCTCCCACCAGACCAGGTTGCCCAAAGCCCCATCCAGCCTGACCTTGAACACCTCCAGGGATTGGGCAGCCACAGCTTCTCTGGGCAACCTGTGCCAGTGTCTCACTGCCCTCACAGTAAAGAATTTCCTCCCAACATCTAATCTAAATCTTCCCTCTTTTAGTTTAAAACTATTCCCCATTGTCCTATCACTATTTGCTGATGTAAAAAGTCCCCCTCCATCTTTTTTTATAAGCTCCTTTTAAGTACTGAAAGGCTCAATTAAGTCACTCTTGAGCTTTCTTATTTCCAGGCTGAACATCCCCAGCTCTCTCAGCCTTCCTTCACAGGAGAGGTGCTCCAGCTGTCTGATCAGTTTCACAGCCCTCTTCTGGACCTGCTCTAACAGCCCCACATCCTTCTTGTGCTGGGCCCCCAGCCCTGGACGCAGCACTCCAGGTGTGGCCTCCCCAGGGCAGAGCAGAGCAGAGCAAAGGGGCACAATCCCCTCCCTCCCTGCTGGCCACCCCTCTGGGGGTGTAGCCCAGGACGCAGTTGTCCTGCTGGGCTGCACCAGCTTATGCACTGCTGGCTTGTGTTGAGCCTTTCATCCTCCAGAATCCCAAATTCTTTCTCTGCAGAGCTGCTCTCAGTGAGTTCTTCTCCCAGGCTGTGCTCAGGTCTGGGATTGCCCCAAAAGAAGATGTGTGATAAGGAAGTCTACACAGTATAGCACTCCTTGGCAGAAAACAGATACACCAGTCAGAGAAATCATCAGGAAAAGCTGTAACTGAAGAGCTGTAAAGAAGATAAGTAATAATCACAAAGGGAACGCTGAGTTAGAAAATTGCCTAGGAAGGTGACAGTGTTCCCCATATAGAAAAGTAAGTCAGGAAAAATAAAGAAGATCACACAAATGAGGGAAAAAAGGACTTAACATAAAACGAACAAACAAAAAAAACTTTTCAGCCTTTGGAAGGAAGTCAGATTTTGCTGATTTCACAGATGCAATGAAAAACTTAAGACTGCAGTTAGCTCACCCCAGTATTTCTGTTTGTCAGAGTTAACATTAGAAACTGACTGAGGAGGTGGAGAGACAGGAGGTCAGGGAGTGTGGGCGTCAAGAGGGATGGAAAGATAAAAGAACTTGCAGCAGTCAAAGAGGCAATGAGTGTCTGATGAGGCTGCCACGTCCTTTCAAATAGGAAGGAATAGCAAGATTTTAAGATGCCATTTGCAGGAGATGCTTGTCTCCTGTATAAATCAGAAGGCAGTAGACTTACTAAGGCTGCTTTCTAAAATGTATGAGTCTTGACCTCAGTAATTAGATTTTACCCTTGCTTTTCTTTGCCATACAATTCTGCTTAGTACGAGATAAATTACATGAAATGTAAGTTCTCAAAGGTAGCCACTAATTGTGTGCTTTTCATTTTCAAAGCTTGACTTGGGAGCCTCAAATCTGGCTTGCAGAAATACTGAGTGTTTACAGCTGTGGCTCATTAGGGGCTATGCTTTACTCTCTGAAGTTATTCAATGCCAAGTACAGTTAGCACTGGCCATTCTCCATGGCGTGGAACAGAACCACCTGAGGTAGAGAGACACGGACAGCCAGACTCAAATTTTGAGGGAAGCCTTACTATGAAGTTGAGAAACTGAACCTCAAAGACAGAAGTCAGATTTTTCTACGCAATTTTCATGCTTTTGTGCTCTACTGCGTCAAAGCTAATAAACTCTCCTTTGTTGAGAGGTGGAGTGATGCCTCCTTTCTAAGAACATTCTGGACACCAGTGCCAGCCTCCAACTTGTCCTCTTTTGGCAGTACAACTGTTACTTCTTTTTATTTTTCCAGTCCACGAAAAAGTTATGCAGGCAGTTCTGCTAGGGCCAGTCCTGACTTATGTGAAGAGGGGACAGACTAACTCCACCCAGAGTTCCTGCCTGGCATTCCTTAGAATGAAAAACAATCACATATGTTTAAGCGTTCACAAAGCATAATGATGAATTTTACAGAAAGAAGAAGAAATAAGTGTTTTCAGAGTAGGAATGAGCGGTGTGTCACAAGTAAGGTGTGAATCCACATGTCAGGGAGAAAAGAGAAAAAGATATTGTTCATTGTGTGAGCATCCTTCATCTGTCAGAGTAAATCAAGGGAAAAAGTGGTTTTCAATGTAACTGTACTCCTCATACACAAACATAGGAGCCATTTAAAGTTAAAAGTCAGTTTTGGAAAAGGCAAAAGGAATTAATTACTTTCTGAAGATGCCTATCCTAGGTATCTAAAATATAACTTATTTTAGATGCCTAACTTATAAAGAGCTAAAAATAAATACACGATGATACTGAAAGAACAAGGAGTTAAGTCTAGACTTGATGTTCAACTTCAAGTCTCACATTTCTTTATTTCTGCATACTTCACTTTTACATCTTTTAACACATTTTAGACTGGCTCCTATTATTATTATTTATTTTATGTACTGGATATTTTACCATTTCACCTTTTCCTGTAATTCATCTTTTCAACAACCTAAAATTGAACCATAACCACTTTCCCATTATTTTTCAATAATGCAGTATTCAGAGAGCAACCCAGTACATACAGAAGAAACTAAAATTATGGGCAACCTTAAAATTACAGACTCATTATTTTGTATCAAAACCACACCCTATAATGTCCCATTTCATCTTTTTCAATTGAATTCAGTGAAAGGCTACATTCTCTGATAGAAGCAATAAGATGGATGATATTTCCTGTATTATCAATCCTATTTCCTGTTTTCCCAAACTACATACGTAAATCACAGAATCACAGATATTACAAATACATTTTTCACAAAGATTTTTTCCCATGTCTATGGGAAACGAAAAAAAAAAAAAAGTGCTATAAAGATTTTCTTTTAAAAATGCGAAAAAGACAGAATAAAATATCTAATTTCCTAAGTGAAAAACAACCACACAATGTAATACTCAATGCATAAGAAAATATACAAAATTCAATCACCTCTTTAACAAAACATCATGCAATGTCTAGCATGTTCACAAGTAATTTTGTAACCTTTTTTATATCTGCCACTTTTAATTATCTCATTTTGAATTTGATAGTTTATAGATCCTAGTTCAGAAAAATCTTTAACACGCTATTTTGTAATAGTCTGATTTTTTATTCAGCACAGTAGCAGATTAAGCAGTGTTTTGAGTTTCTTATAATGTCTATTCTATTTATTTTACTTTCTGACAAATTCAATACAGAAATAAGAGGATACACTTTTGACTAATGCAAAGGCTTCAACTCCAGAGCTAACATTTCCCTATCCAAAGAAGGAGAAGCAACAAAGAAATAGATGCAATAGAATAACACAACGGTGGTCAAGCATACATCCAAGCCGTCAACTCAACAGGATGAAGAGTATACTTAAGTGTAGTCCTATGAGGCATCCCAATGACAAGAGGCTACATATACTTTGTTTTAACTTACCCTTTTGTTTAAGTACATGCTGAATCAAAACCATGATGTACATTTGATAACCAGTGTAAAATATTAATTGCACTTTCCAAAGGCTGGGTAAAAAGGATCTTTAGCTTTACATCTGAGTATCAGGTCCCGGTAACCTCTCATCCCAACAAGGGTGTGAGATTCTGTGCAAAGTTCTGCCCTTTACCTTAGGTCTTGCCCCATTCCCAGACATTCTGGGAAAAGATAGGAGAATAGAGCAAAAGCTGATGAAACATCAGTGACTTGACTCAGCCATAAGCAGCAATGCTCATCCTAAAGGCTCTCCTGCTGTCTCGATCTCTCTCACTTGTACTCTAACCACATACATCCCCACGCAGTCATCCCCTAAATCAGACTGCTGTTCAATACCATAATTTGTCATCTTTGTTCCATTTTAAATTCATGTTTGTTTTGTTTGTTTGTTTGTTTTTTGTTGTTTGTTTGTTTGTTTTCATAATTTGTAACATATTTGTTTCCCCAGTTTATCCTGGGGAATTGATTTTGGTGGACCATTTTTAGCCTGTTAATTCCATTTTACACACGATGCTAACTAAAAATACATATACGCACTGAAAGAACAGCCTCATATTATGCCTACCCAGGCTAACTTACCCTCGCTGTGTGTCATCAGTCACGCAGTGGTATGTAAAAGTTCCAAACATCTGCACCCCCAGGATTCCATACAGGAGGAGAAAAAAGAGAAGGAAAATTGAAACACTCCAGATTTGCTCTCCAGAACGCCTGGCAAAAAGAGAAACAGCACACTGAGTGCACAGGCAATGTGAAGACACCTCTGAAAAACTGCGGAATAGAAAGTATGATCACACACAGAATTTGTATTTCATCCCACAGAAAATTTGTCCTCAAACTTGATCTCTTGCTCTGTGCCAGAGCCATGTTAAAAAAAAAAAAAAAAGCTACATTTTTTTCTAAACTTAGTTAGTGTAATTAAAACAGCTGTAAACTACAAAGAGCAGAATAAAAATAAGTAAATAAAATGTAGAAAGTCTAGGTTTCGTAAAATAGTATCATAGTATCTAATGAATTGCACAGGCAAGATGAGATGACGAAGTTGACATCAAATAAATAGAAGAAACCCTTTCACATTACCATTAAGTGTTTTTTATCATTATATGCTCTACAGAATATACTTATGAATGTATGCTTGTATGTGTCTGTATACATACACCAATACAACTACACATAGCTGTTCACCTTGATTATTATATGCTCACACGAATCGAAGAGAATTTACTCCAACTGGTTGAAAATTGCTGGCTACAATTATTAGCAAAATGATTTAAGATTTATTTAAATACCTGTCATTTTTGATAATTTTATAGAAACCTGATAATTCCTTAAATATAGAAAAGAGCAAGATTTTTTTTTGCCAGAACTACAACTCGGGTGCACATTAAGCATTAAGAGTCATTCTCTGAGCTTCTTATTCAGTGTTCTAAGTCTGTGGTTCTTCAGATAACAGCCTTACTTACTTTAAAATATTTGTTATCCTGGTTCTTGGCAGCTCAAAACGAAAATATATCCGGAATGCTCGAATCATAATGAGTGGTCTTGGAATCCGCAACATGCCCCAAGGTGACATCTGATCAACTATTTCAGCAATTTCAAACACCTACCAAAGAAAAGAAGCATGCTTTTTTTTTGACAACCCTGTCCTGTTCCTCTTGGTACTTACCCAATTTTTAAAACTACGAACACTATATATGATTTTTATTTTCATTTTAATTTTCAATCATCTCTTGGTACACTTTATGATTCATTTTAAACATGTTTTTTAAAAGAAAAGTATTAATAAATCCTTTAATCCATTTCTAAGTTATCCTAATGAAATTCTAAAAATATACTCTGCCTACGTTCATAATGCTTCTATCTCAAATAACTCAAGAACAGCATGCAACTTCGTATAAACTGTATGCATGTGTGCTAGTGCTACCTCACAGGTTTCCCACAACTTTATAAAAGTGAATAATTTACATTTTCCATTATGGAAATCAGTATCTGATAATGAGGCACACCACCAAGGCTTTTCATATTACATAAAAGTAGATACATCCTGATTGCCTTACACATTGCAATACACTTATTAATTCTCCATTTAATTCCAAGAGCATGAGAAAACTGCACATGTTCTCCTATGGTTCTACTTAGGACACAAATTTTTCAGCCAAGCCACAGATTAGGGAAACATTTCCTTAACACGTTGACAGGGCAGGCACTCCAGAAGGACTATTTAGCTTAATGATTGGGTAAAAATGTCTTTTCTTTACCCGTGTCTCCACTCTGAGAGTTACTGCTTAATTTAGTATTTGTTCAAAATACTAAGAAAATGGAGGGGGAACCTGACAATGCAGAGGATGGGTAACCTGTGGTGATCATCTGTAACAGCCTATCTTGACCGTACACATATACATGATGTACCAAAGTCTTCACTGTGTATAAAGCAGAAAATGACAACATATCTTAATTCTTTTCAGAAATGGCTAAGCTTTGTCTAATGGCAATCTCAATGGGTCTTTTACAGTCCTTATATTATTAAAGGCCAAATCTCATGGTCCTTGATCTATTCTCATTCAAAAAATTGGCTTAAGGACCAATTTTTTTATGGGACACAATTTGACCTGTACCTTAACAAGCCATACTTTTTTTTTTTGCAACAAGTTTGAGTTCATTACTTTATGGAAACTTATCACATTGTTTCCAAATGTATTTTTTAGATTTTTTGTTATATTTTTACATTTATCTTCTATTATGGAAAAGGTTTTGTTGGTGTGACCCATACTACATGAAAACCCTCCACTTACCCAGTCAATATGCCTACAAAATTGCAAATATCTGCCATACGAATCAGTCTCCCTTTAGTTACCTATGTTACTCATCATTACATCCAACCCAACTCAATGGAAGGAGATGAGCACAACTGTCATAATGTGTAAGGGACAAATGGCTCTCTGAAGATACTTCTCTCTCCTTTTTGATTATGCAGAGTTTATGGTAGCAAGCTTCAGATTGTTAATGACTTCTCAGTGATAAAAATTAATCAAGATAAATACTAAAAGATAAATTCTACTGCTACTGTAGATATGCTGCAATGTGCAATTATGGTGCTATTGAATTCAACATTCAACATCAAAAATAATTCGACCCCTATACACCCATTCTTCCACAGCTCATAATTACTTGTCTGTGCCATATATTTTCCATAATCAAATACCTATTCATTGAAAAAGGTAACTGAAATAAGTACCTGTAAAACCAGGGACACCCAAAGACAAAAGACCATGAATCCATCAAACACACACCAACGATCCTTTACATAGGAGCTATCACCCTACGAGAGAGAAAAAAGCTAAGAGGTTTATTGTTGTTGTTTGACTGTCAGGATTTACTAATATCACAAATTAAAGTCCTTGGAAGAAAGAGAAGTCTTCTCCGTACCATTTTTAAAATGCCACTTTTGACAGACTCCAAAAGCCCAGTGTTAGTAAAAACATATAAACACACCTAGTGAGTAAAAATAAATGGTAGCTTCAGTCTTGTGCAGCACTTCTCTTCAGCTTGTGTCAAAAAGAACTTATTAAGAAACCTTTTATTTGTACTTCGACATACATCAAAAAACACACACAAAAATGAACACAGGACTCGCTTTTCCACCGTCTTGCCTATTAAGTGATGCTTGCACAGGAAGGTAAAATGTACAATCTAGTACAATCTGTACAATACAATCTAGTATTATGCCATTCAGTTACTTCAGTATTTTTCGAAAGCTTCAATCAATTCAGTATAATTTTACATTCATTTCTCATAAGTTTTAAAATATTTTTCATGCTCTAGACTTTTCTAGTCCCACCATTTACAAAACACTAGAAAGTAATCACTATCGCATCACAATGTAGGCTTTCAATTTTTTTTCAGACTCTTGAGCAGTTCCATATTATCTCAAAATGATAAATCATTCTTTAAACTTCAGTAAGAAGCTGCACGTTGAACTTTTATCATTGATATTATCAGCACTCCAATTATTGTCTAGCACAAGGTATTCAGAGTATGTATACCTTTGCACCACTGAATAGAAGAGACTCAGGACAGAAAACAGCACTGCATCCTCGATCACCCATATGGCTTCCTACCCATTCTCTGTCTCTGTTTTAGACTTCTTCAGTCAGCTCTCTAAAATAAGACTATAGCCTGGTTTTGGAGATAGTTCGATCCAGAGACCACTCCTAAAAGGCAGCACGGATAATACTGCAGCAAAGCTCAGTTTCTTCCATACTGCACTGCTCCAGTTTGAACAGGTATGGGGATACCTATTTGCTTAGGTATCCCGACATCTCACGTCACTCCCAAAGACATACAGCGCACTCTCTCCACCACATAATATAAAAACACTGCTAATGGCTCACACTTTATTTCAAACACTGAACTGAAACAAACAAACAAAAAACTACACTTTTAGGTAGATTTTGTCTGAAGGTTATAGAGCTCTGTGTACCACCCAGAGCATAGAAGAAATTGTAGAGCAAATGCATTCAGGTGTAGCTTGCTAAAAAAGATGTAAGATGAGACTAGACCTAAGGAATGTGAATAATCCAGTTTTATGTTGTATAGCAGTAAAAATGTATGCAGAGACATTGGTAGTATATCTCAGGGCACATGAACACCCCTTTCCAAATCAGGTTTCTCACAACGGATTGAACATGCCCTCCTCTGCCTTATACACTCTCTAGTTCCTTTCTTTATTTTCTGTTCTTCCAGGTACAGTGTTTTGCATCCACTTGTCACAGATATAACTGAAAGAAAATGATTCGTCAGGTCTCAAAAATCTTGAAGACATTACTGGACTTTTGCCTGTTATGTGATTCCTGGCTTGATACGCATTGTTTCCTATCTGAGGGATAGCTATTTCAGTAAACTTGTGCTTGTTTTTAAATGTCTCAGCATTTTCATCAATTCTAAAAGCGCGGACAAGAAGTTTTGTTTTAATGTAATATTTTCAATGTCATACACTATCCTAAAAAGGATTTATCATTCCTTGCAGTAGGTGACAGCAAGATTTATTGTGTAAATAGAGATATGTTTTCTTTGTTTGTTTTATCTCAGTTGCAAAAATTATTTAAGGCAGAAGTGAACAAAAAGAAAGGAATGAGGATAATACAGTACATGATTTTCAAATCAGAAATAAAGGACAGAGAACCTTAATGCTTTTCAGATAGTTTTTCTAACAAATAAGGACCTTAAAGTTCTCCTCCACCTAAGAATTATGAGAAGGAAGACTGCAAATCAGGAAATAACAGAATTTGTGCATCATAATTTTAACCTGTCCTTCCTGAAGAGAGTAGACTTAGTTCCCTGGTAAATTCTGAACTAAGAAACTCTTCACTCGGGGCTGAACAAACGTAGCTGTTTCAGCTGCTATGTTCAGTAACCAGGAAGCGGACACAAGCTGTTCCCACTTACTACACAAGTCCCCGGTGGTGTTTCAGCATGCAGCCTGAGTCCTTTGGTGGTACCTATGAACAAAGATGGTGATTGGTCTTTCTCTAGCTGAAGAACTCTTTGAAACTTGCTTGTCTTCTCTTCAGCACCATTTGTGTAAAGCAAGAAGTTTTACCTGAGTTATGCTATACAGATCTGAGCAGGAACTTAGTTCCTGTATTCACCCTCCTCTGAATAATCCCTCAAGCACTCACTAAAAGCCAAATCTTTTTTTAGAAATTGCTTTTTCTCTCCACAATACATGTGGCATGATTGAATCGGCTCTGATCCTTTTCCTTACAAAGGAGGATGTCATGACCCTTTTCAGTCTTCTCACTACTCACGCTGCTTCTCCACCTTGCTTCTCAGCGCCAGTTCAGGCCAGCTGCCCCCCCCCCCCCCCCCCCCCCACACACACACATCCTCCCATTGAGCCTAGCTTTCACTGGATCACCCACAGAAACTTATGGCATCTGAATTACATTTACAGAGACTACTCATTATTGGAGAGGTTCAGGTCCTATTTGCTTTACATGCCTTGACTAAACCCTTTTCACATTTGTCATCTGGCTGACAGTGGACATGTTGGGGAATATTTAATTAGATTATTCTGCGTATAGGTCTATGGGTTGTTTGTTATTTGCTGTTGAAGTTATTTTTAAAACAGGATCATAACATGCTTAATATGAAAATCAGAATATACTTTTTACTATGAATCTGTATACTAACTTCTGGTGCAACTTAGTTCCATGAAAATCTAATTCAGATTAAACACAGGCTAATACTCATGTATTAATAGCATTGAACAGTGAGATTCATTCACTCTGTTCCACCTTTGTTATTGGGTTCAAATAATGAACCCAACTCATGAAGACAATAGCATTCTGTCTCATGAAGACAATAGCATATATAGGAAATTTAAATACATTTGGTTACCTCTCACCTAAGGTTGTGTTAATTCCTCACCCTTTTTTCATCATGCCTGCTGCACTGCTGCAGTCTGAAAATTATTTGTAAGGTAGTTTTAGCATTTTTCTGTGAATGCGCTATTGTATACTATTTACATCACGGTTTGTAAGCCGTTGAAATGTGGTATAAATATTTGCAAAAGATGAAGGATTAGTACTGTAGACTAAAATCTCATGCTGAGACTATTTCAAACCTCTTAAAGCCATTAAAGTTGCTGGCTCCCTATTGCTTGCAGTGGACATTGGATTCTTTAATGTACACAGCAAGTAATGAAAGCTTCTCCAGCACACTTACAGACAAAAAAAATCCCTCCTGACAGAGAAGTGGATGCAAGTTCACTTACACAGTCCATGACCACAGGCTTGGGACAGCCTTTAGAAGGCTTTTGTGCAGTAAACCATGCCCTCACTTAATGTCTCTGCCAGGCAAACTAAGGGGTGCCACTTGAACTCAGTGGACTAGCTAACAGCTAGCTTAATAGCTAACACCTATTAAACAAAAAGCATTTTAAGATGCTCAAAAAATCTCAAGTCCAAAGTAGTAATAAAGCTTAGCTAGATGGATCAATCTTTTCTTCATTACTTAAAGGCCTATTCATTACTTTGCAAGCACCCTTCCTGGTCTCCCCAAACAGTTTCTCCTAATAACACTACCAGCTTCTCCCTCAGCATTTATTTATGCCAGTGCCGCTGTTAGGCTAGTACACGACCATGTAAATGGTATACTTGGTAAACACTCCATGTGGAATGGATCAGAGGTTTGCTTCTCTCTCAGAGATGCTCATCTGAATTAATCTGATATTTGACATCCCAAAAGAACAGGCAAGCTTGACATAACAGTCTGTAATTGCAATATTCTCTGCCCTGTAAGAATGTAAATGAGTCCTACCATGTCAATGCTGCCTTAACTAAGGAAGAATACCTCAAATTCAGCATAAGATCTTCGGGTTCCTTTAAGTATTTGAAAATAGAATAAAGAAACAGATCCCCTCCCTACACTCTCCTTTTTTCACCAGTTTTTGACCAATTTTAGCATCTTTACATCAAGGGAGTACAACATGTTAGCTCATTTCTTCATTTTTGATTTTCACTCGGTATACTGATAAACTAATGACAGCATGGAGATACAGACACACTTTCTCAGTTGTAACCACCACATTGCAGATAAAGTAGCAACTGACATTATTATGTGCCCTAAACAGCAGTTAAACACATTCACCGACGAAAACCCCACACTTTATAAGATCCAGCTCATCAGAAATGTAAGCCAATATAAAATACTGATTGAACCATGGCCAGGATCAATATCACACTTGAGAAAATCATACCATGAGAGCCGTTGCAGTTTAGTGTCCACCAGAAGGGAAGATTGGCCAGACTGCTGTTTTGTTAATAAAAGTTTATTGTGTTGTCAACCTTGCAGAAGACAAATTGCTCTATGAAATCAACATCTGAATTGCTCAAAACAGCCTGCCAGAAGATTGATTAGGCCTGCTGATTTTGTTAAGCAATTTCAGGACCTGAGTGGCAAAGGAGACAGCTTAGCTAGATTATAGAGCAGTCTATCACCTAGGTCACTTTTGCCCTGCTTCTCTTTTAACATCTCAGGAAGGCTACAGGACAAATCACTGCAAGTGAAATGCCTCCTCTGCCTCTCTGCTTGCCTTTGGGAATTTCTTTTTCTCTCTCATCCCTGCTACAACCTGTTCTCTGAATCCTCTCCTCCTGCCTCTTCCAGCTGCCTCTGTGGGAAAGCGAAACAAAGAAGAAGTGACTTGACATTTGCTCTGATAGTAATCAGATTTATCATCATCTGCTCTGGAAAGCAGTTCTGTAGTCTTGGCTCTGTCATTAGCAGAACCTTATTCTCCCACTTTTCCTCACAGTCTCTGACACAGGACAGCTGAAAGATGGCACAACACAAATGCAACAAGACCAGCAAGCTCAGTAAAAAACAGCTAGCTCGCTATTCTATCATGGTCACTGGATCCTGCATGTTTTGGCAATAAATAAAACACATCAAGAACACCAGCAAATTTTTCAGATCACCCTGCGGGCTACTTTGTGTAGCACTACAAATAAGCATTAAGGGATGGAAGCTGACATTTACTGGCATTTTAGGAGCAGCATAAATACACAGGAGGAAATAGAAGGTATAGAGGTAATGAGAAAATGGGAGCATCGTTTTTCCCCCCTCCACTGTGCTCATTATAACACAAAAAGAGCAAGCCAGAACAGAGGGCAGAGTTGAGTCAGGGACAGAAGAATCATCTTCTCTCCCTGTTTCCTCACTGTACACAAGCACTTGTAGGACAAGGAAGAGGGAATGGGACAGAGAAAGAAAACAGATCTCAAGGGATCATCTTGCATAACCTCTCTCCCCTCTGCAGAGGCAAATAAAAATACACACATGCAGGGTATCAAACTCCAACTACTACTCCACCTTGTGCACACATACACCCCTTATGTCTCTGGCTCAAATCCAAACTTCTCCCATTTTGTTAAAACCTGCTTCTCACAGGTTTGTTTAGTAGCAGTCTGATGTGGACAAACCCAGCCCAGCCCCTAGATTTACAAATACTTCCAATGTTGCCCTCACACAGATGAGAAAATGAAGAGATAAAGCCTAGCGAAGAAGGAAAGCTGTCTCTGAGTTCTGTTCTCAATTCTCCTCTCCTGTCCCCCAAATAAAATGACTTCTCCAGTCAGCTCATGTGTCAAACATCAGCCCCCTTCTCTCTTCTTCAGAGCTTTGCAGTTCCTAAACTGCCCTGGATTAGGTGGTAATGCAGACAAGCATATGACTCCCAGCTCCACTACCCACTCAAAGCCCAGCCTCTATTCTGTTTTTACTCTGTGTTTTGAAAACAAAACAAAACAAAACAAACAAACAAACAAACAAACAAAAAACACGAGTATTTTACTATGTAAAAACTAGCAAATTATGTACTAGTCATCCTTTAACACAAAGTACATCTGGAACTGTAAAATGATGGTCCATGCAGGAAAGGAAAGAAATTGAGAATGACTGCTTATCTGTGTTGACAACCAATGAAAGCCTGGCTTATTTTTAAATGGGTGGTCACTTCCAATTTATCCCTCTGCAACAGTGATAGTATCACTTCCAAACAAACCAAAATATATTTTTTAAAAGTCTGTATTTGAGTAAAGAAGAAACAATAAAAGATGAGGCCACCACTTCTTATTTCTGTATGTCTTTTTTCCAAAAAAAAAGGTCTTCATCACTTCTTTAAAATATATTCTAAAATACATTCACATAACAGCTGTTCATCTGGACCAGCCAATAAAATTAGAATTGTGAAATGTAACTCTAAATGTTTACAGTGGGTGTAGTATTACTTTATCATCATGGAGTTACACAAGTTCAATTTGTACCTACTTGTGTATTGCACTGAATTGCTCCATCATCAAATGCTTCCAACACATCACTTAGTGCATGATTTACCTCTGTCATAACACATAATGTACTATGTACAGTAATCTTGTATTCTATACTAGAAAAATCTTGTAAAAAATGTGTTGATGTTACAACACACAAACCAAAGCTACTCTATTTATAAAAAAGGAAGCACGGCTCTTGCTGTCCTTTGAATGACAAGGTGACTCTATATATGTTACAGACATAGAACGCACACAGTTCCAATCTACCATTACAAAAAAAAAAAGAAAAAAAGAAAAAAAAAAGCTATAATCACTACAGAAAGACTACTTCATCATTTGCCATAAAAATAAATAAATAATTTTTAAAAAGATATAAAGGGGATTAGTTGAGATTTTCTGATTATTTCAGATATTACCCATGAAAATGTAAGACCAATTCATTCATTAAAAAAGTCTCAGATGCATTTTTAAGGTTTGAATTTTGTTAATTTATGTAATTAATTTCACCAAACTTAGTACTTCACTTTTTATATTGTAATGGGAGGTTTTTGAGCTCTACCATTCATCATCTCACTTGCTGCTACTGACAGCCAAAATAAAAATAAAAACAATATAACAAAACAAAAGAAAAAAAAAAAGGAAATAGGATTTTTATTGGGCTGTTCAAAGAAAGACAATAAAAAATGCAGTTCAGTTTCATTTGACTCAATGACCTATGTCATGAACAAATGGCAATAGTTTTAGGAAATTTGCAAAAGGAAGAAACAATATGTATAGTGAACTAAGAAACAAGATTTCCAAATACACACACAAGGACCATTTTACTTGCTAAAAATCCTGTAACCATATTTGCTGTAAAACAAACAAACAAAAACCTGAGAGGAGTTAACAAATGCTGTTTTAAAACAAAACTGATGAAAATTTAAAAACACAATACAGAAACAGACATGAAAACATTACACAATGCTCTTTTCCTCAAGTACAAAAAGCTTCAAAGCAATTGACCATTTCCACCGAACAATCATAGAATCACAGAATCATTAAGGTTGGAAAAGACCTCCAAGACCATCTGGTCCAACCATTCCCCTACCACCAACGTCACCCACTGAACCATGTCCTTAAGCACCATGTCCAACCTTTCCTTGAACACCCCGAGGGACTCTACCACCTCCCTGGGCAACCCATCCCAATGCCTGACTGCTCTTTCTAAGAAGAAATGTCTCCTCATTTCCAACCTAAATCTCCCCCAGTGCAACTTGAGACTAATCCTTCTAGTCCTATAGCTAGCTAGCTGTGAGAAGAGGCTGACCCCCAGCTCTGCCTAGCTTCCTCTCAGGTAGCTGTAGAGAGCAATAAGATCTCCCCAGAGTCGCCTCTTCTCCAGACCAAACAAACCCAGTTCCCTCAGCCACTCCTCACAAGACTTGTGTTCCAGGTCCTTCACCAGCTTCATGGTCCTTCTCTGGACATGCTCCAGAGCCTTGATGTCCTTCTTTTACTGAGGAACCCAAAGCTGAACACAGTACTTGAGGTGCTGCCTCACCAGAGCAGAGTACAGGGGGACAATCACCTCCTTGGTTCTGCTGGCTAAACTACTCCTGATACAAGCCAGGATGCCATTGGTCTTCTTGGCCACCTCAGCACACTGCTGGCTCATGTTTAGGTAGGCATTTATCAGCACCCCCAGTTCCTTTTGGAAAGAAATAGCCCAATACACCTCCCTCATAAACAAAATCAGCAGATGGCACCTCAATTCAGCTGAAGGATAAGCAATTCAGAGAGTCCAACATCCAGAACTGCCAGGCACTGCCTTCCCATATAGTTACAGAGGACTAACATGTTCCTATCAACGCCCAACAGCAGGTATGGCTACAGAACATGTAGGAGCTCCACGGGTGTATTACACGGCTGCTTTCTCAGGACACCACTCCACCACTGCTGTTGAGTGCTAACATGCCCTGCAGAGAGATTTCATGGGTTACTACACAGAAAGCCTGAATTTCATTTCTCTCTCCATCTGCTCATTAGCCAACTGTATCCAGTGCCGTAAGTATGGCCTTACGAGCTGATTCGGCTCCCTTGGATGTCTTAATGGTTCACCAACTCTAAAAGTGGGTAATCAGGAGCAGTATTAATACAATTCCCCTTCAATGGAACTGCAATCACTGTTTCCAGGAAGTACATAGGAAGAAAAATCTACACTGTGAGAATGATTAAACATTGGAACAGGCTGCCCAGATATGTGCTAGCAACCCCCTTCCTGGAAATATTCAAGACAGTTTCACAGGCCCCTGGAAAACAAAACTGAAGGCCCTGCTTTCAGTTGGAGGTTGCTGCAATCTCCATAGGTCCTTTCCAGTTCAGACTTGGCTCTGACTCTGTGCCTCTAGGACAACCTCCTCAAGATGCCAGTTCTTCGGGGCAGAATCCAGTTCTACATCCAGCTCCACGTGCGTGTTTGGAAGCACTCTGAAGCCTTGAGAGGGTGATGAGTGTTAAATGCTCTTGTGCTGAAGTGTTTGGTAACAAGACAGCTGCTTTAGCCAGCAGGATCCTGCCCTCCCACAGCTCCCAGTTCGCAGTGGATGCAATGTGCCGGTTTGGATGCGACGTTTCAAGGTGAAAGCTCACACTTTGAATCATCAGATATTGCTGGGACATTGTGCCAAGAGACTTGATATGCAAATGGTCTGATCTCACATCACAAAACCCACAGTTATAGCCATCATTCGCAGCTCTCCCTCAACAGAAAAGAGCCACAATAATGAAAGCTGGGGTAGATAAGGAGGAGGCAATTTTCAGACAGAGGATTTTATTATTCGGTAATTAACATTATTAAAAGCTGATGAAGCCATTTTATGCTAAAAGACCAGAAAAAGTTTATGGAAATGATAACATTAGTATACCCATAAGAAAGCAGTATTTTCAAAATTCTCATTAGTGGCAGTGAACACTATACTCCGAAATGTTTTTTTTGTTTGTTTGTTTTTGTTTGTTTTTTTTTTTTTTTTTTTTTTTTTTTTTCATTCAGATTACTACCTTAAAGCCCTCCCAAGTTTTTTATCTTTTTAATTTTTTTGTATTTTTTTTTTTTATGAAAGTACAGCTTCACAGAAATGGTCTTATTCACTTCCATAGGGATTTGGATGCCATTATGATTTTTCTTCTTGATGGTTTCTTTTATTCCCTCGAATTAAAGACAGAAATGTGCATAAAATAATAATAAAAAAGATATTGTTTAATTATAGCACATTTCTCTGAAAATGCAAGTTGCGACACAGAATGGCACATTAGGGATAAAGTTCACTTTCATCCGACCTGAATACATAAAATGTTAGTCAGTATGCTGATTTCACTGCTATTCCCATATTTGTATCATTCTATCCTGATATGAACTGATAGACTAGCAGCGTGCCTTGATGATAGCTGCTTTCATGAATAAAAGACTAAAATAATCCTTGAGATTGCTATAAAAAAGGGAAAAAATAACATCACTGAAAAGTAAAGTTTTGTCCATCTAATTGGTCTGTATATTGAAAGAGCATTTTAAAATATATCATGAAAGTTAATTTATTATTTTTTTTTTTAGCAACTTTGAAGTTAAATTATGATCATCGTGGCAAGTCACTAAATACACTGGACATGTATGTTAATCCATACCCCGAAATAATTTCTCACTAAAAATTTCTGTCACCCATTGACTGGTTCGAGAAATTGCCATTTTTATTTTAGAAATACTGCCTTTGTAAGTTCAACAAGTAATTTAAATGCCTTTGATTTTCTAATACTCAAACGTAAAAATTGTGCAAAAAGCCCCACTGTGTAATGAGTCATTATGTTCCTGTAATAAACACTCCGACAAAAACAGGCACAAGTAACCATAGAAACAGGTGCGTATATTCTAGAGCAGTGGTCTCTACCCTTCCCTGGCCCACAAGCAGTGACACTGAACTGGCAGCATGCTGCAGGCAACTTCTTATTTGTTTTCCTCATGATAATCAGTTTTAATTTTTTTAATTTCCTGTGACTGGAAACAGCATCAGGGCATTTTGCTAGCAACAGGATCCCAATAGACTGGAAACTGATGTCCTTGCAATGGACAGACGTGCTTAGCAAGAGAGCAACAGATGAACACAGGACTGAAAGTCTTATTCTAGTAATGGATATCAAAAGTGTCATGAAATAACATTTGAGGACTATTGATCACAGCTGCCACAGATGTTTAACTGGATATTCCAGTATTTTTAATGCCAAGACAATTTGCAATAATATACAGTTTGCCAGAACAGACTAACATAGGACCTGTACTACACATCTAGGTTTCCAACAGCATTATACATAGTACAGAATTCTGATTTTTAATATACATCTGTAAAATATTTTGTTCTTAAGGACAAATAATATTCAACCTATAGTCCCAAGTCATAGAGCCAAAGGGGAAACTCAAATCTCAGGTTAACTGGATCTTTGTTTCATGTTTGCTTTGTGAGATTTTTTACTGTGAAGGGCAAGCAGTTCTCTCTATTTTTTCCCCTCTGCTGAATTACACTTTAATCAAAGCATCTCAGCATTTTCTCATCCCCACCAGTGATTCCGCCGGTTGTATCCCTGCCTTCCAGGTTGAGCTTTTGCTCCCATTTGTGATGTGCACGTCCTGAGACTGAGCTCTCACCACCAGGCATCACAAGCCATCAGAGTGTGCTGACACGGGATGACAGGAACCTTATCTTCTGTTTTATTACCTGACCTTTGAAAATGACACAACTTCCCGATCCTCAACTCATTTGTATGCCATGGAGTATACAGCTTATCTAAAGTCACAGAGAACATTAATTTTGGAATTTCCATCTTCTGTTTTCAGTCTGTAACACAGCACAGACTGACCTGACCAAGTTATTAAAAGCTGGTGAGCAAGCTGACAGTGCTTCACTATAATTCAATCAGCATTTCCATCATTTATCAGAAGGATTACATTCATTTTGTAATCTCTCCATTCTTGTTAGCTGAAGGTGGATTGCTTAATATTAGAAGTACTGAAAAGAAGGTTAAAAAAGGTACTTGCAATAAGGTATAGTACACATAAGTAATCCATAACTCAAAAACTTCTGAATGAGGATGATTATGGAAGAAACTCATTTAAGCATAAATGAGTTAATGGCATGGAGTTAAAGAAGAAGCTGGCACCCAGCTGTCTGGATATTTTCTGTAGTGCCCTTTGTCCATTAACAACAAATCTCTAAATAATGAGTTACATTAACCCCTCACTGTGAGATACCTAAAGGCTAGGTGCTACCATCCAGACTTGTTACCCTTAAGCTTCCTTTACAGTCAATGGAGAAAAACAGGTCAGATGAATTACCTTTCAGAAGAGTCTATTTTGGACACAATCAGCTAATTACTGCAGACCCTCAAATTAGCTTTGATGAGTCCTACTAAATGTGTTTCTATTTTAAGCCCTAAAACTAAGAAGTGAAAACTATTTCATGCAAGCAAAGATGATGGAAAAAAGGAAAGAGTGGGCAAGTGGCCATCAGCTGCCCTTGGAAACCGTGGTAGATCCCAGCTTTGATCATGGCAACCAGAATATTTCATTACCATGTGGAAGTGCCTGCTCCACCTCACGCTGCCTGTACTGGAGGAGGAAAGCTGTGTGTTTGCAGAGAACCAGATATAACAGTGAGTCCACATGGCTCAGATAAGGCTCCAGCCGGCTCTGTCCATGCTTTTCTCACCTGGAGCTGACAGATATCAACTGCAGCAACCAAAGCACCCGTCAGAAAAATGATGACGAAAACGTGCTGTCCTCACAGAGCTAATGCTGCCTGGGAACATGTGACATGCTGAAAGCCACTGATTTCAGTTAAGAAAGGATTCTGGCTGTACTACTTAACAAGAGAAACAGCTCCAGCCTATCTGTGATGGAGATGGGAGAAGATCAGGCTTTGTTTAAGCTCCTGTATGAATTTGCAGTGCTGAAAGCTAATGATGCAACTATCTCCTTCAGACTCTTGCAAGAATACTGAAGTCGGTGAATGGCATCCAGTGCTACTGAAACAAAGTCTGACAAATCCAATTCGCAACTTCTTTAGTCAGTACAAAAGTTTTGCTGTGAATGTAATTGATTTAACAATAGGGAAAATGTCATGGACCATTACTTCCGAGTTTCTATAATCTCCTTTGCTAGCTGGCATGTGTCACAAGTACACAGCAAAAAGAAAGACGTTTCTATTAAATTCTGTATAAGATTTCTTATTTTCAGCATGATGGTACTAAATTAGGTGACAACTACACTTTTTTAACAGACAGAAGAGAGAGAACTCTCACACCTTCTATTTCGAAGTGTTACTCTTTTAGCAGAGGGACAGAGTAAACCATGCCTGCTTGTCACAACAAGATTTCAGCGTAGATTTTGTAATACCATTGTGATTGCAATTAGAAATTGCAGTGAGTATGGGATATAGTGAAGATAATTCCACATACCCTTACAGTGTCCATGGAGTGAAACCATCTCCATTCGTCTCTTGTTCCCTAGAGGCAGAACTGTCAGCAGAGACATCTGTTCCTTGGTTTCTTTTTCTTGCCATGGACATGAATTCTTCTGCAACCTAGACAGTTTCCTCGAACTTTCTCAGACTTTGGCACATTTTCCTCTTTGGTAATTTAAAATGCCAACAGGGTAATTACGTCTAATGCAAGCAATCTACCTGAAGTATTTTTCTCTCTCTTCATACAAAGTCTGAAAGTAAAAACTTCTAATAAAGAAAAGATACCTTTAAAGTAAGGTATCCTTACCTTGCTCATTCCCATGTGATATGACTTTCGGAAGACAGTTTATTAGAAAGCAAAAGATAATTTTTGTATCACACATTAAAAGAAATACCAAGTCCTTCCATCTGAGGTTAGGGTTCCTGCTTTCTTTTCTAAGAGTGATGCTGAGCTAATACCACGTCTGTTTAATGTTTCAGACATATCTTTCAATTCTCTGTCTACAATTCCACCCCACCTCCTTTTCCAATGTGCAGATCATTTTGGAAACTTTCCCTGAACCAGTGAACAGACCTATGTAATGCACATACAGCCATATTCATAAGTGGCATTCGAGCAGCATATAAAATGTGAGCTTCATTTTGACAGGACTGCAAGTCTTGTCAGTGAGTTTACAAGTTCATTGACAAACTATTTTCAGCAGCTACAAACATTAGTGAATTCATGGTGCTCTAAGAAGCCTGCCAATCAATCACTAAGTTACGAAGAAGACACAAACTAAGTATAATGGGGAGCACAATTCAAAACTTATTCAAGATACAGTGAGGGAGACTGATCTGCTTTCTTTTAAACAGTTTTAACATTCCTTGACACAGCTGATTTATAGCAGAGCTCTTTCTGACCAAGGAGCCTGAGACACAAAATAAATCAGAACCAAAGAACCACTGAACAATACTTACAGTCTGAGAAATAAAACTCAAAATCTATGATCAATTGAAGGAAGTGTAATTCTGAATTTAAGAGATGTGAAATTGAATTCAGTAACTTTTACTATTGCACTACATTTATTATATTTTATACATTAATACATAGTGTGGGAATATGGTGGCAAAAAATGCCTTCATTCATTAGAAAACTACTTTCACTCACAGAAAAAAAAAAATTATGGTAGTGCACAATGTTTAATTTCTGGATTTTTTATACAAATCTAAATCAGTGGTTGCAGAAAATAAGATAATTTTCAGCTCATTGCAACAGTCCCAGTTTCTTGATTCCAACAGATCAGAGGTTAGTCACTTACCTCGACTTACCTAGGTCTGCAAATCTGCATAATCTGAATATTCTGGCAATCACCTTATTTTATGTGTTCTGATAAACTCCAAGCACCCAGAGTAACTCCAAGCATAGAGTAACATTTTTGATCAAATAAAATGCTACTTAGAACATAAAAAGCTGATTGCCAAAGAAGTAAATGAATTCTGTGAGAGGCTGATTGATAACAAAACCTATCACTGTTCACTGTACCATCATAAAAGACATCCCTGACTTCTGCTAAATCTCTGATACGACAGAGTGTTACTTGGCCACCTGAGTACTAATGGAGCTTTGTGTTTCAGGAGACTATGATTTAACCTGTATTTTTTTCTGAGCAGATGCACCTAAGTGTAGCTGTGGAAAACATTTCACCATGCAGACGATCTTAAATGAGAGGACCAGAACCAAAATTTAATTAAGCAATCTCTTGAAACACATCTGAATTCTTCACTGAGCTGAACGAACGATGAGGTTGGACACCATGAGACTGGGAAACCTTCTGCCCATGACAGTGATAGCTACTGTTTTTACTCTATTGACAGCAATGATTTCAAAGAGAAGTTTGATTTCATTCAGTTAAACCATTCCTATTCCTAAAATTCACATTCATCTGATTTTGTTAAATTCCATGGATTCCATGCTTTAACACCCTGTCTTTGCCTGCATATCACATTTTGATGTTTTAACAAGTCAAAGAGATATCCTGGCCCTAATTTTTACTTTCAGTCACCTCTGAAGCAGAGCTGTCCTTTATATTAATGTTTCTAGATTTGAGATAAAGAAGTAATATGTATGTAATAACTGTAAAAGAACCGTATTCACAGTTTTATAAAAATGTCCCTTTTGGTTCACACAATCCATAGCTTTTTTAATGTGTAGAAAGTCTGTGATTTACCATTAATATTTTTCATCTCTTCAATGACTTTCAAAGAAATCAGAATTTTTAAATTCTAAAATATTAGGTCTTTTTAAAACATGTTACAATTTGGTTGGCATCTGCTAACATATTTCCTTTGTTATTTCTACAAAAATATTCATGTGGGTAAGTCACATCTATTAATTCACATGCTGCTCAGAGAACAGAATTTACATTACTTTAAAATCTTTAAAATGTGAGATTTACACATAAAGTTTGCACAAAACAGAATCTTTAAATATGAAAACATGCATATCTAGGAAGACAATACTTTTTTAAAAACAATATTTAAATATTGTTGTATTTATTACAACAAATTTTCATGACCGAAATCCATCTTAAAAATTATTTGGTCATAAAACCCTAATAGGTTATGCATAAATCAAAACAGTGAGTGACCATACTTTCTTTTTAAACTATTTGAATAACTTACTTGACTAAGTAATCAACACCTATCTTCTAATGTCATCAAAATATTTAGTTGGAGGCCAGGCATTATTCCTGAAAGTTATTCTCTAGTCTCTATTTCAAATCTATCTGAAATAGATTTAATAGTGTGTACACAGTATTTTCCTGAAATTTCATATTATTTGACAGAGATCTCTAACATAGACCTTCATTCTTCAGTTTAGAACATAATTTAGAATACAAGTATCAAAGTATATTGTAAAAAAAAAAAAACAAAAAAAAACACACACACACAAAAACAACAAAAAAAACTGTTTTGGTCTAATTCTTACAAACCATTACAAGCTGGTTTAATGTTTGTACATATATTTTATTAATGTTGGCTGGGCACATTATAGAAGACCATCCTAGAATTTTGTGTTTTAGAAGACCTCAGTTAGTAAGAAATTATGTCCTGTATTTCATTTTTCAGAGGTGAGTTTCTAGGGTAAAGACAGACATGTTATTAGCATCTGTTTAAAGTTATGACAAGTAGAAATAGCCTATTATCCCCAAAACTATAGTATGAATATCATCTCAAGCCCTTCAGTCATTTCTTCCCAAGTAGTGCCTATATACAGAATACAATCCAATAGACTGCACCTTTATGCCCATTTTAATTATTCTAAAAGAGTCAATCCAGTGTAATACCAATTAGAAGCAAATACTGTATAATAGTGGTAATAAATATCTATATGCTCTTTTGAGAAAAAAAAAAAAAAAAGCACCTCAGATCCTATAGCAGATATTTCCTATACTATCATCTTCTGGTTTCTTTAATGTCTGTATTTCATGCCCCTTGCCTAAATGCATGTCAGTGTATATTTTCTTTGTAAGTGGTGGATATCAATATGAGCAGTGCTTTTGTAATTCAGAAAGTCCCCTGACTGAATCAATTGTCTTGTCAAATGGAACAAGCAACAACCATTACTCACAAGGTACAGGCAGCCCTAAATTTAAATAGACTTTGCTAGCACACTAAGAATTATTCAGGAGGAAACAAGAGCAATAAAAGGCACAATGTCACAGCAACATTTCAGTTTAACTTTCCTTTTGGGGTAATAAAGCACTTTGATGGATGTATCACTTTATTTTGCCACTTAGTTCACATAGGTAAAGAGAAACTTTTTACAGAGGAAAGGCTAGATTTCTCAGAAACTACTTTCCTTTTCTAAAACCCCCTGGGAATCAGAGGAAGGAATTTTAAAACTTCTCCTCAGAAGGTGTTAATTAGACATGACTTAATATTTTCAAAAATCTTCTTAGCTCAGCTATACTCACATTGTTATTAATTGAGACTTAAGTGAATAGTACCTACCTTCTCCATAAATTAGATTTCTCTCTGGACTAAAATTTTGCATTAGTCAAGGTTCAAAAGTTTGTTAGCATTTCAAACCCAAGGGCCTTTACAAAAATCCTGATTGATGGTAAAATTCAGTAGAACCACACAGCAGTGCATGATTCTTTAACCTAAAATTACTAGAAGTGTTCAAGACCAAGTGGGAGGTGTTCAAGTCTAGTGGGAGGTGTCCCTGCCCATGGCAAAGGAGTTGGAACTAGATGATCTTTAAGGTCCCTTCCAAACCAAACCATTCTGTGATTCTATGAAAAGTATTGAGTGCACTTAAATTAGAACCACAGTTCATAAACAAATTCCCTTCTATAAAGACTTTTCATATACAAATATCTTTAACAAATGTTAACAGGCTTTTAAACAGTGCCGTATTTTACTTTGATTGCTATTATCTTTGTAAGTCCATGGATCATTACTTTCTTGGTAGAATTACTAACAATAGAACCAATATTTTCCTTAGAATCAATAACCCCAAGAGAGAGTCAAATAATTCACTAAAAATGGATTATTCATTGATTAGCATTCAAAGAAACACTTGGATAGCATGTTCAAAAAGCTCTAATTTGACAGTTGAAACAAGTTAAGGCTAATCCTATTCTATTACCGTTTTATGAAGTTTACTGTACACAATACAAGCCCAAATTGTTCTCCTACAGTTAGGCTCTACTCACATCAATAGCATAGCCAGCAGGTCTGGTGAAGTCCTCCTTTCCCTTTAATCAGCACTTCTAAGACAACATCCACAACTCCAGTTTTGAGCTAAGTACAGGTTTGGGCTCCCCAGTGCAAAAAACACAGAGAGAAAATTGTGCTAGTCCAGCAGAGGACCACCAAAGAGGTTGGGGAGCTGGAGCACATGATGCAGGAATAGAGGGTGAGAGACTGTTCAGACTTCAAAAGAGAAGGTCAGTGGGAGACCTTGCTGCTGTCCACAGCTGCATCATCAAAATACAAAGATGGACCCAAACTCTTCTTGGAGGTACAAAATGGTAACACAAGAAGCAATGCACCAAGTTGGAACTCAGAAAATTCTGGTTAGTTATCAGGAAAAAATATTTCTTGCATGAGGATGATCAAATCTGGAGCTGACTGCCTAAAGAGCTTGTGGAAGCTCCATCCTTGGAGGAGTTTGAGATTCATGTGGACACAGCCATGGGCTGGACCTGCTCTGGGCAGCAGGCTGGACTAGATGACTTCTGGAAGTCCTTTCCAACCTAAATTATTCTGCAACTCTGTGAACAGTACCAGTGAAGGCAATTTATTCCAGTGTAATTATATCCACTGATGAATGCTAAAAGACATTAAACGGTAAGCAAATCCTCAATTGCTAAAATAACAATAAATACAGCTGCTTTATATTTAACCTATCTTTTCATAACAGTGGTTGTGCCTTACCTATTTTACCATATTTTTCATCTAATAAAGAAAGAGTAAAATGTCAAAGTGCAAATCAAATAAACTGCATTCTCATCTGTACGCGTATAACATGAGTCAAGGCAGTGGAACAAACTCCAGACAGCTATTCATTCTGTGAGAACAGACTCATCAGACATGCTTCAAAGCTAAGTTCATCATGTGTACAACATGTGTACAATACAAATATTAACAACACAGTGAAAGACATTAGAATATGCAGCAATGGATTATTCATTGCCCATAGGTGCTTACTGTGAATGAAGCTGGTATTTCCATACACAAAGACTAAGAAATCAAGCTCTGTACAAAATTTACACTGCTGGCTGTCCCTTCCTCTCTCTGCTCTAGTATTCACATGCCTATTTCTTTGCAAAGCCTGTACCAGCTGTAATAATAACTCATTATTCTTGCACTGTTCAAATGCTCACACTGGTCACTACCTCCCTATTTGTGAGCTTATGTGTCCTCGTACTCACCTGCTTAATGGACATCTCTGAATAAGAGAGTACAGGTTGTGGCCAGAAGTACTACTTCACAATGCCAGAAATACCACTTCACAAAGGATTGCTTTGGCTTTTAAACAACTTGAGAATATTCTCTTAGAATCATCTTATTTCAGTAATTTCCTAAATACTAACATTAATGTCACTTTAAATTTGTCTATTAATATTCATTATATATGATGATATAACAGCCTAGTTTGGCAGTTATAATACATATAGTTATAAGTTTTAATATAGTTATTAAAAATGCCATCCACTAACTAAGAATGAAGTGGAACCCAAGATGTCTCTAGAGTCATCAAGACCTTTCAGTAGTGAAAGGGAAAGATAACACTGATTATCTACTCTGTGCAGTAGTTACAAAATTATATTGTTGATAAGCACCACAAATGTTTTTTTCTATATGTAAGCCAAATTCATATTTTTTCACTAAAGACTGGAAACAATCAGCAAAGTAATACTACATAATGATGACCACTGAAAAACTCTGCAGGTTGATATTCTATTGTATCATATTTACTAATAAAAGTTAGTCCAGTTTCAACAGTAAACATATGACAAGAGAAATATTTGTTTACCAGCGTTCTTTATATTAAGGAAAAAAATGTGGAAAAGCAAGATAGCTTTTTCATTCAGCTCACTGTTAAAACATATTTTCTTCTTTAAATAAAGTAACCACACAACAAAACATTCAGGCTTGTGAAATTAAAATAAGTCAATATCTAAATATGCATCTCCAGACATTTACAAAAGATTCTTATTAATGTATATGCAGTTCATTTTGCTTTTCGTTTTTAATAGTAATACAGTGAAAATGTATGTTTCTGAACATACATGAACATACATGAACACACATTCTGAACTGAATGTGAAACATTCCTTAGAAGGAAAACATTATTATGAATGTTGGTAATACATTTAGGGGGGATTAAATAGGTAGTAAAGCTGCATCTTTCTCATCCTGTCTTTTCTGTTTATATGCCATGGCATTGCCTGCCATTAAAAACAATCATAAAAAGAAAAGTAAGAAGTTAACAAAGATCAAATGTCACTATAACATATTCAGATCCATTTTCTTGAGTACATGTAGGATATTTTTAAAATGCTTACCTTAACTATGCCACGGATATGCATTTTTGCTATCATCTCTGCAGTATAGAGGAACATCAATAGAGTATCAAGAGCAAATGTCACATACTGGAGAGGAGGATAATGCTCAAAGGTCTTTGGAGTGTTCATACAAACAGAAATAACACTGATTATGGCACAGATTCGTAGTAATGAGTGTACCCACTGAAAAAAAAACAACAACAACACAAGAAAACCAAGACATTGCAAGATTGTTTTAATTTTCAAAAACAACTCAAATATTTAGCCTTCGTAACTTGTATAGCACTTTTTGTAAACACTCTTTTGCAGTTTTCTTTTACATAATAATCCATGTATTTAAGGTCTTCATCTCAAAAATAAGCTCTCATGATTTTATGAAACAAAAAATAAATTATTTGTTAATTTGGGAGATTGCATAATTCATAAACCAAGTTTCAAGAGCCAGGAAACTGAGAGTCAGGATACTATCCTTCCTACTTTGCAGTTTTTGCAGTCCAATTTATTTTCAAATGACAACTTGTTGTATTTTATATTTTATGCAGACAATAAGTAGAATTAGTTGATGTTATAAATTGGGGGAATATGTTAAATGAAAATATCTGTGGAAAAAAAATCACATTTAGATGAACTGATTTTTCATTTACTTATTTTATATTTAACTTTTTTTTTTTTTAGTTCACAATTCAAAAAATGAAGAGAGGCACAGGGATTAAAATCATCCTTCCATTTATGAAATGAATAAATATAAAAAGACTATGTCAAAGAAAGCTACTTCTTAATATCAGGATTCCCTTTTGTTCCAAACAAGTTTTCTTGCTGTAAGAGAACAGTTCATTTCTATGACTATTTAGGTCTCAGTCTCAAAACAGTCTTTATTAATAAGGCTATATTCAGTGCCAGGCACAGTGGGAGGTCTAATGAGAAGGTAGAATGTATCAGTACATGGGTTTAGCATTGTATTTTTTTCTCTTTTATATCAAAACACCACTGAAACATCTTTAAAGCCAGACAAGTGTAATGAATCAGAGCTGATAAGGTCGTGTCTATTGTAAAAAAAAAAAAAAAGAATTTCAGCAAGCAAAAAAAATAAAATTTATCAAACAAAAAAAAATTATACACTCACTTACACCAACTCGAACACGAACATTACTATATGAAGAAGCCGTAAGAAAACCCACCTGTTTTAACACTCACCATATGCTCACCTAAATGTAATGAAATTTGACCTAAACTGAATAGCTCTACTGTTTCTCAGCCCAAATTAATAATTTGGAAGTGTGATGTATTGTTTCTTATGTCCCTTTTATACCCGCCTTGTTTCAAACCTTGTTTAAACTGAAAAGAAATAACATCAATAGTAAAGTGTGGCTTATAGATAAATGTGTTGTCTGCCATAGTAAAATGTTAATATTATACTTGCTAAGCAATATGCAACTAATATACCAGCATGACAAGAAAAAAAATGATTCCATCCAAAAGCTGAATGCTGTGCACTGAGAAACATATGTAAATAACTCAGCATATCTTTCTGCAATGACATTTTGAGCTAATTACAGCATTCAATAGGAACATTCTATTTTAAATTATTTAGCATGAATAATTAATTCATGGGTGTTGTCTTGTAGATGATTTAGGTGTTAAAACTCAGAAGCGAATCTTAGAGATCTGGGATTCATACTGCAAATGAGATGATAGTTGAATTAAATGAATGCCATGCCAATAACATGTATTAATTTATTTCAGAATATTTGACTTTTTGCTTTCACAAAGTAAAGAATTCTGCTCTCCTTTAAGAGAAGCACAAAAATACCTTCTCTACAAAACCATGAATCATTCAAAACACAGGAATCCCGGATGCTCACTGACAGCTAAATATGTGATTTAATCATAACAACCATCTTTACGTGGTAAAGGTATCTTCTTAATACAGCACATTCTGTTAATAACTCTGTTCCCAATGAAACAATCTCCAGTTTCAAGTTGCCAGACACTTCTTCACCTATCTATTGCTTTAGGGCACATTGTAGGTGAAATGATACTAGAAAAATATGAGCTGAACTTGAAACTAAACAACCAAAATACACTTTTATGTTCATAAGGGATGTAAAAAGGGAGATTTGAAAGTAAAAACTTTCAAGTCAAAATGAAACTGCTGGCCACTGCTTTAGCAATGAAATGCTCTTTTTGACATTCTCTTCAAAAGTTCACTTTACAAACTTCTAATTTCAATAAACGTTAGGAAACAATACATTGAAAGGATAGCTACTTAATAAAAAAGCAGTCAGTAGATGAATGTTGGCAAACACTGCTTGATCATCCCCATCACTTTGTAACAACCAAAAAACACCTTTGTATTTAGTTTTGGACTTTTTGTTAGAAATGAACTGGTAGATCAGCAACTACAACTTGGTATTTGTCTCTGACAAACACCTATTTCATAACCATTCTTAGAAGTCATATTTCAACATCAGAAATTACATTTAACTTACAATTAGTGACTACAGGAAGAGATACGTACTGGTTTGTTAATCCACAGAATATCTGCATTGTCTGACAAAGATTCATCAGGACCAAAATCTGTAACTGGTTGGGCTTCCACCCTTGAACTCTGTTTTCTCTTTAGCATCCTGAAGTTAACTTTTGTTATCTATGATCATGAAACCACCTTGGGAGAAAAAAAAAAAAAAGAGAAAAGACATTAATTCACTGAAACCATTTTATAATGCCCTTTTGAACAGCTTTATAAATAACCTAAAGCATTCTGGGTTTATGGCAAAAGGACTTGGTATTTATTAACAGGATCTTCATTTTATTAAAAAGCCTTGCCTATATAAATCACTGACATGACTCTCAGTTTACAACAATTTACATAAAGGTATACAACCCAATTACTACAATTTAGCAGCACTGGCAGAAAATTTTGACCAATATGCGAAGGCAGATATTGCTGTGAACTTAAACCGAAAGAAATCATTGGATGGATTTCCTGAAGCCATTTAATTTAATGGTGACATTTCAATTTATTATATTAGGCTAATATAAAGCCCAATAAGCCAAAGGCAAACAGGCAATGTTAAGTAGCCAACAGATTTTATTGTTCTTTACTGAAATTGGGAGTCTTTTTGCTACTTACTTCTACTATTAACATCCATTTTTTCTAATACCTTTCTTTAATGTCAGTAATTATCTATCCAACGGTGGGACAGTTGGTTTTCTCTGGGGCTTTTTTTGGCACATGGGAGCACAAAGGAGAATGTGCTGTTTCCCCAAGATTAGGCTGAGTTTCAACATTGCTGGCACAGAGGCTGAGCCTTCTGCACACCTCAGTACTCAAAGCAGCAACCACCAGATGCACTATGAGAGCTAAGGTGAGCTAAATATTAGCATCAACTTTCCCCCAAACACAGGGCAAGAGTCTCAGAATCAAAATAAATGCAAAGAGATGAATATGCGCTCTCCCAAGGAGTAACAGCATAGCAGGGAGCACTGGACTTGCACAAGAACAATCTTTCATGAAATGCAGTCCCTTAGGATGATTTTTTTCAGGAAGGTGAGGGGGAAAGAGAAAGCAGGATCTTGGGCCTTGTCATGAACCTTTACCCTGGACCAAGTCTGGTTCATAGGGGATACTATATTTCCAAAAAGTTTGTCAAAACTAGTACAAAATATTTGAAAGCTACAAGTTGAGCATCAAGTATCTCAAGGCATGGTGATGACTGCAGCATGAGTGACAGAAAGACTTTTCCTTGGAAGAAGCAGGAGGTTCAAGAGTATGGAAGTGCCCAGGTGCTTTGTCTCAACTGGCCTTTCCACCACACCAGCCACTGCTTCAAGTCCACTCTGCACCTATTCATCCCTGGCTGTCTTTTCTTTAAGCTATCATGACAAACAACCTATTCATGCTATTCCAACTCCCTCAGAGTCTACTGCCACTCTATTTTCCCTCTTTCAGATTCAAGAAGTCAGCTCCTATCTCAGTAATTCCCTTGCTCTATTTTCAGAAGAGTGCTTTCTCTCATGGTGTCTCTTCATATGTAAAGGCCTCCTTTCAAGCTTCTGTGACGTTTTTGGATTATCCTCTTTCATGTCTGTCAGTAAATTAAAACTCCTGAGCATGATGTTTGTGTCATCATCATGACTTGAATGCACGTACCTTTCTCCTATCTGCTGCCTAATATTTAAAAACCAAGTCTGGACCATTGGTCTGAGTCTGGACAGGCCCAAAAGCAATAGGGTTGAGGTCCTAGACTGGCAATCCCAGCTGAAGGAGCTGAAGTTATGCAGTATTTTTTTTTTTTTTTTAAAGAAACACAAATGATATAAAGGCACAAAATAAGGGGCAACTTCTGACACCTTTATTTGTGTTGGACAATGAATCACAGCACCAAGTGGAAGTGGAACTGCTAAGGTAACACTAAATATATGCAAATATTGTAAAATGAACATTATAGATTAATAATCTAACAAATGAGGGGTTGCAAACATACCCATACAAGCCGTATGCTCCTTCAACTCATGCTTGAGCTCCATGCTCCCACTTCCTTCCCATAAATGATTTCATCACTCAGTTCTCTTGATCAGTTTTTACTGCTTTCTCCTATTTATTTCCAAGCCTAATGTACCAACCCATTTTCTCTATTTGGACCAAATCATAACTAGAAACTCTCAAAGCCTTGGAGCTGTTGTTATTTTTTTGGGGTCATGAAGATTTAAAATGGCTACATTTAGTAAAGTGATAAGTTTACTGCAATTTCTTGGGAGCTGCATTTTTTGAGACCTTGGAAAACAAAATCTAAAATGTTTCCTGCACATATGTTCATTTGTAAACTGTTACTCAAAAGCTATTCAATCAATAAAATATTAATTTTACGCTTCTATTTTCTGCATTTCCTAGTAAACTCTTACGAAAATACACAAAAATAAATAGAGGATAAATAAGGTAAGTACAAACAATAAGAGAATTATGAAAAAAGTCTCAGAAGTCTCAGGATATGAAACATGGACAAGCCACTACTGTTTGTTGTTGTTGTTTTTTGTTTGTTTGTTTCTTTCTTTGTTTTTGGTTTAAGATGACACTTTAACAAGCTTTTGGGGTAGAGAGTAGACAATTACCAAAGAATTGATTATTTATACATCTGATAGGTGGGAAGGTGAGCCATATCCTTCTAATGAAATTCTCATCTACCCTTCTACCCAGTGACACCAACTTTTTTATTTTTGGAATTGATATGGACACATGAACTTTAGCTGTTAATAATGGATTCAGTTCACATTCTTAAGTGTTGCAACTAAAGAGATCAGAATTCTTCCTTTTATGCAGTAGCCTTGAATGAATTGCCATACATATAAATCTAACAGAAGAGAATAAACATTTATGGAATACAAGAACCACCTTGTTTATTTCTCTACTTGAAATGCACAGAAATGCCCATGAAACAAACAAACAAACAAACACACCACAATAAAGACCACAAGTCAAGAATCTTCTGAAAATGGTCTTTAGCAAGATTATTATTCAAAAGTATAATAAGGTTGCTCTGAAGCTTTTATGCATCTTGTTGTTGTTGTTGTTGTTCACACTGCTTACATTTTTCCAGGGAACCCACAGCTTTACATGTGTCTGTTACAGCAGAACACAAGGCCTGGTGCTTTGCACTCTGGTCCATATACTTGAAGAAGTTTAACGTGTGGCCTACAACCCCTTTTGCACCTTTTTTTAAGACGGAACTAGCTGAAAGATGAACGGGAGGAAGGGAGCTGTGCAGGCACTCCTTGCAGCATGTGACGTGCAGCGAGCACCACACCAAGCTGTGCTAATGGGGAGGCTGCAGTCCTCCCTAACCCTGACTATAAATCCACCCCTGCAGTTCCCACATTGATTCCGACATACATCATTAGGTCTTTCTTTGATCACAACCTGTTATTAACATGAAAGGCTTAATACGTTCCCTAGGATATATTTCTAGCTCCGGAGTTTTTAAGAAATACTGGGTGCGGGACAAAGACAGGTTTTGAGACAAGAAAATACCATGGAGTTTTAAGGGCTACACCCACATCACATTTCTTTGGAGCATTTTCTTTACAATAGCAATGAAAATCTATACCACAGGTGTCAACCTACTCAGGCAGGGAAGTAGCCTCTTTGCTTTTAAAACTCTCCCCTATTTTAAGATGTAAAAAGAAAAAAAAAAATACAGGAAGAAAACAGAATATAAATCATGCACTGTGCCCCTTCTGATCCATTTTTTGGTCAGCCTGCTCTCCCTCTCTTCCCCTGAACTTCAACGTGTTCAACATCTACTACACTATCTCAGAACTAAACTTTTAGGCAATAAACGAGATCACTACAATATCAGCATCACAATACATTTTCAGCTTATGGTCAAACATGAGTATTGTTCAAGCACAATAACTGGTAAACTCAAGTCCCACTGTGCACTTAAGGGAAAGAAAAAGTCTGAAGAAAGTCTAATCCCAGCTTGTGAGATCTAAAACAGACACACTAGCCATACGACACTTCTGCTAATGGAAGTTTGCACTTCCTACAAAAATCAAAAGACAAATTAAAAAAAAAAAAAAAGTAGCTGATCCTACACAACATCAAAACTTGAGAAATCTGTGTGTTGTTTATAAAAAAAAAAATAAAGAAAAAAAATTCACTGCATACAGCATATTCTGCTCAAGCATTCTCTATTACAAACTCAAGAAAATGTGCTTATAAATTCTGGTAGATTAAGAAAGCAGTTGAAAAATGACTTCACAAAAAAAAATATATAGAGAGAGAAAAATAAAGCAGATATACCCATCTAAGTTTTACGGAGAGAGTTCAAAAATTAGACAAATCCTTTGCATCAGCTATGTCTGGTTTCCAACATATTTCTGTCTCAGTCTGTTGACTTTGTCACCTGAGATTGTGTGAGCACTGACTGAAGGTCCTCCCATGGCTGGCCACCTACAAGAACTCCCTTCAACACAAATTCTCTCTTGTCTGAAAATGTGAGCTCCAATTCCAACTCTTCCCAGAGCTGGGACACATGAAGCGACTCCTAAAATTGTTAGAAAATTATTAGCTTTGAACTTTTTACTGTCTATAAAATCTAAAGCCTGCCAAATACATAATGAGTGGCAGAGGGAGGGCATTGACACACATTCAAATAGCATGATGATGTTAAGGAAGAAATTGCTCTTCGCTGTACTACAGTTATAGGAAAAATATAAATTCTCCTTCTTGTATCTCAATAGCCTTTTTCCTTTCCCTCTTAGCAAATTGTCCCTGTTTCTGTACCGACTTTTACTTCCATCCCTCTTTTTTGGTGTATTTACATGTGCAAGGTATTTCAGGATTTGTTTTCATGTACCAGAACATTTGAAGTGAGCAAATTATAGACATGATAGTACAGATATATTTAAGTTTATAAGGGTAAAGACAGGATTCCAACTGATACAATCACATGGCACATACCACTATGGATGTTATTAACTCATAACTAGTTTCAAAGAAAAGCTTATGTCAATAATTTTTCTCTTCATGTTGTATTGTTATTTCATCAAAAAGATCTCCCTTACTAATTTAAATACAACTTACACCTAATAGCTGATCAAACTTCAGTACTTATTAAAAACAAACAGGATTTTTCACAAAGAAGGTCTACTGAAGGAAATACCCTAGTAAGTACTTGCATTCACAATTTCAAATCATCTGGATACAAGTAGGAGAGAACAGCTGGTGACAGCTTGTTTATACTAACAGGACCCCTGGCCAAAAAGATCATACTGAGGTTCAACAGCCAGGGAAAGCTTAATGTTTGCTGATGGCCACCAGTGTTCAGAGCATCTAGTGTGAAAACAGACAGGTGTCCAGGCTTTAGTTCTTTGCTCCCAACATGTCTCATGTAATTTGCAGCTAAGGATGTCAATAATGTCACACCATATTTACTTCTTATAAAGTTCTTCCCCTCAGACCTAGTGGAAATAATACAGGCCTAATCAGCAGGCAGAATCAAGTATCAAATTGCATGTAAAGGCAGAGCTCTCATGAACAAGATATACAGACTACCACTACTACCACACAATGTCATGGGACAAATCCGCTTAAGCCTTTCAACAACCACAAGACACAAGTTTGAAGAACCTATGCATGCTCACAGTATTGTGATACAGTCAGATAATGAACTTCATAGCTTTATATAAAGTTTGGTGTTTTCACATTTTTCAATTAAAAAATTGCATTAAAAACAAAAAAATAGGCAGGCCACCTACCTTGCTATGTTACAACTAATCTACTGCAATGGGGTCTATATGAAAATCCTTAAAAGCTGATGAAGAAATACATCAATGAGCTTAGTAAGAACCATGCTAGAAAAAATACAATAACAATATTCTGGGATTAGCTTTTGTGGTCTACTCATCGCCAAGTGGAAACTGTAGCCCTCAGTGAAAACAAGAGAAGACCAATCTTCAAGAGGATTCAGTGAGCAACCCACCCTTTTTAAAAGATCCCACATTCTTTAACCTCCCATGAATGCTTCAGGAGATACAGTTTACAGGATTTTAAAGCAAGGGTTGAGGGCACCCTTCCCAGAAAGATGAAGGGGTGGAAAGGAGCTTCTCTGTAGGCAGATGGCTGGCAGCATGCCTGCTTAAGTGATTATTTTAATGTTGCTGGGATTTTGTTGTACTACTAATTACACACTACAGTGCCTAGAACCCTGTATACACATTTTTTTCAGAGTTTAAATTGATACATTAAAAAATACAATAAACAGTGATTATTTACTTTTAGCCTTGTTACAATTTTACTAAAGTAATTATTTAAAAAAAAATGAATATTCTAGATGATTTTCCTTTTCCAAATTCTACTGTTTATATATATTACTTTAAGAATTTCCAGAGAAACTGTTAATACCAATGTATTTTAAGCTGGAAATCCTTAAAACACAATCGGGACTCTTCCTTCTCATCTTCTTTTCTTTAAAAAAAAAAAAAAAAAAAAGTTGGCCTGTGATACAGACTCTCATTATTGCAGGACAGTTCCCACAAGTTGCAGCCACAACCTTTGGTATTGTACTGCTATCTCCATAAACACAACACTGAATGTAATGGCCAAGAACAAAAGGCCAAACTTTGGGAAAGTTTTTTGGGAAAAATTATACTGGAAAACTGAGAACATAGAATCACAGACTGACTCAGAAGGTCTTTAGTTCAATCTCCTGCCCAAGGGTGCTCAAGTCAGATGTCAGACAAGACTACAGTTTACTCAGGTTACTCCAGTCTGGTCCTGAAAACCACCAAGAATGAAGATTGTACAATTTCTCTGGGCATCTTGTTCCACTGCCTGAGTATTCTCACAGTAGGGAAAAATATCAGGGCTGAAAGATGAAAAGATCATAGAAAATAAAGGAAAACAAAAAGAAACAAGTAGTAACAATGTAATTTGCAACCATCGTCTAGAGGTAGTATCATCAAAAATAAGACATTTACTAGTACTTAACCTAATACACGGAACTTCAAATGGAGGTTGAAATAAAACAGAGAACAGAAAAAGACTGAAAAGGAATTAAAATGTGATTTGACATTTAACTAGCATATTTGGCTGATTTTGCTCTTTACCTCAAAAAAGATTTCATGCTCAAAATCTACAGGAAAACCAAGTAATTCTCCAGCCATGGAAGTACTGAATTAGTAACACAGTAAAAATAAGTTTATTTTCATGAATGTGAACACTTCTCTTTTTCTCATAAACATGGATAAAATCTTGTTTTCAACAGCCTGAATACCATGAGGGGAGGAAAACCCCAAAGCCCGGAATCCAATAATAGGTCTAGCTCATCATGACACATCTTAAGAAGAGATTCTTATCCTGGAAAATCAGTGACTTTGCACCTCTTCCAGAATTTGGTCCAGTAGCCCATTATTACTGCCTGTAACACAGCTTGATACTACTTTCTCATGGAGAAAGTTTAAGGCTCGAGATCTATGTGGCTCATGATCTGGGTCTAGATGAATGCCACATGGTGTCTACGGTAACAGCAATGCCCAAAAGGTGGAAGTAAAAGCAGAGGTTGTATGTTAGAAGGTTGTATTTCCAGGAAGCATATATCAAATGGGAACAATCTGTTGTGGACCACATCTGTTGTGGACCACATTTCAGATTAACAAAAAACGACACGCCAAACAAAAAGACTATGGATCTACATTACTACATAACAAATGACATGGTAATTGTTATGGCTTTAATATTTCATTTCAGAACACAGCACCCAGCTAAAACAGTTAAGGAAATGATTCCCCTAGCTGTTCCTAAATGTTCCCAGAGGTATATTCATGAAGTTGCAGAAAGCCGGAGTCTTCTAGCAGCTTGAGAGATCAGCTCAAAGTGGTATTTGTTTTCTCTCTCCATTGAAGTTTCTTGTGATTTATACAGCAAAAATTAGTCCATTTTTAATATGTATTATTTCTATTTTTTTTTTGGTCGCATAGGGGGCAGGTGGGATGAGGCTGCTGTAGAAGGAAATGAAAAGAGGGACAATGCAATGAACCAGGAAATTGAAGATGTGAAAGACAAAAGACTCAAACAGCATACACTTTGTATTTTCTCACTGTGAATATTTGCTATATATCAGTGACTCTGAACGCAAGGATGGGTAACTGAAGAAACCTCTGCTAACTTAAAAGCCACGCTCGTAGGCAAAGGCCACCAGAAAGCTCAGCTCTTCCTACAAACGCGCCTTTGACGTCAGGAGCGCTCGAACAAAAAGACGTGGACCAAAATAATAAAAATAATAATAATAATAAGCAGGTCTCCATTCACATAACGACCCGAGGCCCTTGAAATTGCGCGTTAACCCCGGGGAGACTCCCTCGGGGTCAGCATCTCCGCCCGAAAACCACCCGCGGGGGGTCCCGGCCATCCTCCCGGCGCCCCCCCCAAGCTCTCCCCGGCCGGGGCTGCTCTGGGCACCGATCCCGGGCTCGTTTTGCCCAGGCCGAGGGCCGCTCCCCCGGCCCCGAGCCCGCCGCGGCCCCCGGGGCTCGGTGCCGGGGCCCTGTCGCCGCGGTCTTCCCGGGGTGCTCGGGGGAGGGGGGCCGGGGAGGGAGCGGGGAGGAGCCGGGGACCCCCGTACCGAGCCGGCCGCGCCCGCCGCCTCCCACCTACCGCCAGCATCCGCCTTCATGGCGCGGTCGGGAGGGGCCGGCCCCGGCCCCGGGGTGTCGCGGGGAGCGGAGGGGCCCCGGCGGCGGCCGCCCTCGGTCTCTCGGCAACAGCGGCGGCGGGTGGGGCGGCAAAAAAAGGGATGGGAAGGGAAGGGAAGGGGGGGAATCGCCGCCGAGATCCAGGCGGGTGCCTCACATCGGCAGGTGCCGAGGGGAGAGGCGGCCGAGGCGGCCGGCGGTGTCCTCACGCAGAGCGAAGGCGCAGCCTGGAAGAGGGATGCAGCCCGCTGCCTCTCGGCCCCTCGCAGCTGTTGTGGCGTGGGGGGCTGGCTTTGTGCACCGAGCCCCGAGACGAATAACGGGTGAAGGAAGTACGAAGGAGGCCAGGATGCTTCCTACGGGCTCAAACTGAGCAGTAGCTGGGCAAGAAGCAGCAGGAGAAAGCAGCACTATGCCACCGAAGTGTGTCTGGGCAGCAGCTCTGTAGGGCTCAGGATGTTGGCTTTGTGTTCCTTTTGCTTCTGTTTGTTTGCTTGGCATGGTCATCAAGTACTATGGCAGTTTTTTAGTTTGGTAAGGAACCTTATGTGTCCATCTCAGAGCTCTCCTAGTAGGTGCGCACTTCTTTGTGACCACACAGTTTACTGCAATGGTCACATCAACTGGGTGGTCTTGTTCCTTGTCACGTTACTGAAGATCCAAATAAAGGCTGGGTTTTGAGCTCCATAGTAAAATAAATTCAAAAAGTAGCATCATCCATAAAGTAGCAAAGGGATACCTTAAATAAGTTCATAAGTACTTGGGAAACTGCCTCTATGTGTGAAGTCACCATGTTCCAATCTGTATTTTTATCTTCTTGGGCCAAAAAAAAAAAGCCTAAATTTCAGTAGATTATTGTTTCGTCTTTACATGATTGTAGTTGGTGCGATATTATACAAACTCATAGCTTCCTGGAGCCTGTAAAATTAGCAAAAGCGAAGAGGTAATCCTGCAAATACAGTTGTTGCAAAGATAGCATTAAAGACGTGGAATAGGATTTGAAAAACAAAACCCCTAGCAAAATAACACAGAAAACAGAAGGAAAACATATGGCATAAATTGCATTAAGTCCCGTTAGATTATATCTATTTGATGTTTACAACAAAAAACTAATAAGCCAGTTAGGGAGCTGGCCTTAGGATTATGGATGCAGCCCTGCTGGTGCTTACGTCCCGCATTAACAACATTAGCAATTCCAGTAAATTTAAGCACCTAATTTTAGTGTTCGCAGAACTAGTGTCTTTAATAGCAAGCAGCCAGCTGATAACTAATAAAATAAAATAAATAAAAAAAAGCAGATCAATTTAGGAATAAATGTGTTTACAAATCATACTCTTCATATTTTGTCTCTTCCTCTATTATATTTTATTAGTTGGAATAAGTTGCTAGGCAGCGTTATGCTGGTGGTGAAAGCATCTTGTGAATGAAAAGTGACATTTGCAAAAAGTGAAGCATAGCAGCTATATCTAAGGAAAAGAAATCAGCATTTGCTAGCAGATGTGCTTTTGTGCCAGAGCTTTTCTGTGGACATAGTGGCCTAGGAAAAATAATACGTAATAGAACAATTCAGGTTGGAAGGGAACTTGGGAGGCCACCTTGTCTGGCCAATCTGCTGAAAACAGCTCAGCTATGAGATCACACCAGGGTTTTATCCAGTTGGGTCTTGAAAACCTCCCAAGACAGAGACTGCACAACCTTTATGGGCAACCTGTTCCAGTGCTTGACTGTCCTCATTGAGAATAATTAATTTTCTTGACATACTGTTGGACCCTCTTGTCTGCTGTCTCTCCTCCTCCTCTCATACATCAAAGAACCCAGCTCCATCCTCATGACACCATCTTCATAGGCCCTGGCAGGCCGCTCTGAGGTATCTCCAAGGCCGTCCTTTCTCCAGGCTGAACAAACACTGCTCCTTCAGCCTCTACTCATGGGGCAAGTGCTCCAGACCAAACCCTCTTGGTGGCATGTAACTCACATTACTCTAGTGTATTAACATCTGGACTCAGATTTGGATGCAATATTTTACATGCAGTTTAATGAGTGCCAAATAAAAGGGGATGTTTCCTGACATATAGTTTGTACTATGGAATACAAATTTCCATACTTATTTCACACTTCTGCTTTAACCTGGGATAGGATTTGGTAACACAGCGTTAAAGTTTGTCCTCCCTATCCATACGAAGCTTCTGTGAACTGCAGGCTGTTAACAGAGACCAATGCTTTCAGCAGAAGTTTGGTTTCTCTGGGTCATCTGTCTATAAGCATGACTTGCATCAGGTGGTGCTGCTGCTGGAAAAAGGGTTTAGTTCTTGATACCCTGACATGCTTGCTATGCATGAGGAAAAAATAGTAATATCTTTAATTTGAAGACTTGTAGAGGAAATGAAGGTCTACTGTTAGCTTGAAAAAGCCCTTTTTTGATTTGGTAATTCACCACAAATTTACCTTCATGACTGCCACAGAAAAAGCAATTATGAACATTTAAAAATTAAGTTACACATATTACTGTATGAGTACAAAGTGGAAAATGTAAATATTTATAAAGTTGCTGATCGAATTTTGCCATTTAAAATCCATGCTAACATTTAATATTTGGGGCTACAGTGTGGTATTATTTTGATTTAGAAAGTTCTCATTGACTTAAAGGGCAAGCTAAAAATATACATATAAGGACTGAATTTGAGGGTTAAGTGGAAGATGTAACTTTACTGTAAAGTGAAATACATCAAAAGGAAATATATATCTTAGTAAGTATTTACTTTTATTCTCTCTAAATCTAGAATAGGAAAAGGAATTTTCTTATTCCTTCCTCAAACTTCAACACAGTTGAATCTGGCCATGAGGAAACTTCCATTTAAAATGGAATTGTAGAAGATTCCAGAAGACTGATATTGAGAATTCAAGGTGACAGTTCTCAGCCTTACCTATCACTTTAATAATTTCTGTAATGTGATCTGCAAACACAGTAAGGTCTTCCTGCATAAAAGGTGATGGTGAAACCAAAGTTTTCTAGGCCTGCTCTCTTGGCAGGTCTCGAGGAGAAAATAAAAGCCGTGTTTTGTGTATTTCATTGCAGAATTTGTTCAGCCCACAAGCCCCATGGTTTATTTTTATATATTTGTTTATTTTATGGAATGCAGCTGACTCAAGCAATGATAAAGATAAAAATTAGTGTCATGGTTTTAATAGGCTGCGCCAAAGCAGGCAAGTAATGGACATCTCATCTTCCCCATTTTCAGTGAGAAAGAGCAATTGTTATGAAGGGAAAGCACTAACGCTAGGCACCAACTCCTCTGTTTTACAAAATCCAATTGCTACTCTCTCATTTGCTTATATCTATATAAATACACATTTCCACAGCAATTTGTGTATTTTATGTAGTTGAAAATGGGAAAAGCCACGTTAGAAATAGTGAAATTACAGACTTATTTCTGAATGTATTTGAGCTTTATTTGTACATCTCTTGTTCTCACTTTTCATACATATCTTAAGGAGCTGAAGAGTAGTGGATTTTATTTTTTTTTTAGGGAAAGGAAAAAAAAAACTATCCCAAGGAGCTGAGCTTAGTGGAAATGCTATTGTTGGAATTTGATTTACCACTTAGAAAAGAACTCACTGCTTGATCAGATTTCAGATATTCCATAATGAGTAAAAGAATTCATGAAATATTCATTTTGAAATGATGGTTAAGCTTTTAAAAAGGTCATAAAATGTCATTTAGAAATTCAGAATTAAACTTCAGACCCAAAGGAAAATTTAATCATTTAGGCATGGGATAACAGTCAAAAAGTGCTAGATTCCTGCTTTGTTGCTGTCTCACCCCAAAGCATCCGAAGTGCTTAGTCATTTTAATGGCTGTTACCACAAAGTTCTCCAGAAATCTTAAGTCTGCTCTGCACATGCAAAGCAGCACCACAGCATCATGGCAGGGCTCCGCCTGATTAAAAATGGTACAGCTGCCTGGCTGTCCTCCATCTGTCTGCTCAGTATGTCTCAGGCTGAGAGGTGCTCTCACTTGGAACCATATGTCCATAACAAAAATCAGCACAGAGCAACATCAGGCTAATGACTGGTACAGAAGGTCAGCTAGTATTCATGAGAGATTTTGATTGGGAAGGATTGCAAAACTTCCATTCTTAAGTGTCTGTGACCAGTGTCAACACTGAAGAATCAAAATAGATTATACAGAGTATGGTTTTCACATTTTCAGACCTTAAGTAGGGTCCTTAAATCTACAACTGTGTGTATATATGGCTTGCTTTTCAAAAATGCTTAGTACATGGAAGAGGGGCAATACTGGTCACACCCCACTTTCTCTTCATTTTGGTCTCTCCTTCTTTTTTGGTTTAATAACAAGCAGCAGAACCCAGTGACTGAGCACTGAAACCATACAAGAGGGGTTGCTGTTGCCTGGAGAATTTGGTGTGTATATGTTCACCTCAAATGTAAACCTGAGATGCTTCTGTTTTCCTCTAAGAAGTCAGCAATATTCATTTTTTAATTTACTTTCCCTAGGAACAACTCTTCAGTCACAGAGACAAGAACTATTCATTATATAATTAATTCTGGTAATTAGTAAAAAAAAAATACAAAACTCATAGTTTCATTATTTTTATTGTATTTGACACTGTTTTAGATTTTTCAAGATTCCCAGCAGCAAGTATCATAGTCCCTTTGAAAAATAAGATGCGGTGTGACCACAGAGTGAGGGTTCATGTCAAAAAATGTCCAAAAAATGTCCATTCATATCTTTTCTTGGCCTCTTCAAGAATGCTTCATATTATTAGCTTGGATTGTACCAGACGTTGACTTGCTTTCTAAAATAGGTGCAAAAAGGTTAAGAACGTAATAGTATGTTTTTGTTTTTTTTTTTAAACATGCTGTTTTTTCTGGCATTCTGAGCTGTCTTGCAAGCTCATGCTTAAAAATCTCATGCTGCTGTAAGGCCTCTGTAAAAGCAGAGTACTGTTGCTGTTTTGGGGAATTAACTTGTAAACATTAAGCAAACACAAGACCTATCTACTATTTAAAGTTTTGACCAGGAGCTGAAAGAGTAAGCTAAGGTTTTACACTAGAGTATAAAACAGTAACATCTTGATTAATGTTGACCTATGAACTGTTTGGATAGCTTATATTCACTACTATTCAGGGCAGCAACATTCAGGCCAGCGCAGCTTTAATCTTGTTCTAACCTTGATCCTATAACTCTGAAAGCTATTTCTATTCCCTGTGTGGTACCATCAGCTGTCCCAGATTCCATCTCATGTCAGCAAAATGAAGACAAGGTTTTCTGCTCTGCACAGCTCTGGCATCCTCTGTCTCTTGCTCAGCTCCAAGGCCGTCATCGGCTAGTACAGCAATGAATCCCAAGAGCTGAATGCATTTCCGAACTGTTTAATTTAGACAGATTTCAGTTATCTTCATCAAGTATTTTAGTCTGCAGATGCTAAAGTGGCTTGTCATAGGTTAGGTCTTTAGAGCTGTCTAGTTTAGTGATGGTGTTTCAGTGACAGAAGTGATGCAAAATCACTGGGAGCTTCTAAATCTCCTAATTACAGGTTTTATAGAGAAGTAATAACTTGTGTGATATGTGGGATTTTCAACTTCTTGTTAATTTTAGAAAAATGCTGTGGAAGTGAATGCCTCCGCAAAGTCTCCTCATAGAAAAACTGGTGGTGTTACTATACTGGGATCCATGGAAACACAGGAACAGTATTTGACAAATTTTGGTGGTCTCCAGTTATATTTGAAGCTTAAACTCTTCACTGGATGCACATTTTGCTTTGTTTTGTTTTATTAAAAACAAACAAACAAACAAACACTTAAAAATAGCATGAAATGTTGATTTGCCTAATGCCTTCATTAAAGTGACAGCAAAATTATGCTGGCCACTAAGAGGCTGTAATAAAGGAGTAGGAAGAGTCCATCTGCTTCCATGCAGCAAATCAAATCTTATTTAGCAGCAGAGTATGTAATCAGAGTCAGAATCAGAGAGTAGTTGAAGTTGGAAGGGACCTTTGGAGGTCATCTTGTCCAACTCCCTGCTCAAAGCAGGGTCACCTAACAGCCAGTTGTCCATGTCCAGACAGCTTTTGAATATCTCCAAGGAGGGAGACTCCTCAACCCCTCTGCACAATCTCTTCCAGTGTTAGATTGAACACTGGAAAAATTCTGGCATAGTGACAGTTACGATGTTGCTTGCCTCCAAAAAAAGAAAAATCCATACCAGATTCTGTAGGCTTTTAATAAGAACTCTAATAGTGATAGACTTAAACTGAGGTTCAGGTGTAGGTGTGTTTAGCAGCACCTATTTTCTTGGTTCCATGTCTTTATTTGAAGACATTTCTTGTCTGACAAGTGTTACTTAAACCTATTGCCTACTTTTCAGAAGGCTGTTCAATATTAGCAGTATGTTCCAGCTCCTCCTCCTCCTCCTCAGCATTGTGTTGATTTTCTCTTCTCTACCTTTTTTCTCTGCAGGTGGTGACATTACAAAGAGTTAAGTGTACACATACCAAGCACCTACAGGTCTAAAGCCTTCGTTTGAAACTCCAATGTGTAGGAAAGCTAGCATTTTATGAATACTGTACTTAGTGTAGGTGTATGTTATCCAGAAAAGAACAAAGCTCTTTAAGATTACATATAGGAGTGGCTGAAAGGAAGTGAGCCGTCCTCATGACAGCATGTCAGGTTCTCATTTAGAAAGAAACTGATTCCTTTTGAATTGATTTTACATTCTGTTTGGGAGCCTCTTAGACCACATAGTGCACATATATGCATGCATTGTACATATATGCACACAGTGTATGTATATGCATATATGCATATATATATGTGCATGCACACAAACATTCTAAGCTTAAAAGATTAAATAATAGACAAAAGCAAAGGTTAAAATCCAGTAAGGAAGCACTGAGATACAGTAATAGAGGCAAGCACATATGAAAGCAATTACTAAACTTAAGCTCTGGGTGCACATTTTAAATACTCCACCCTTGGGCTCTTTAACTGCCTTCTCCAAAATCAAAAGATCCACAGCCAAAATGCATGTATTGCTTAAAACCCTGACAGATGTAAATAAATAAAAAATAAGAAAGTGATAAGGTCATGACAGATGTTTTCTCCTTGTACATTTGAAGTTACAGTTTGCAGGCTGCTCGAAGGTCTTGCACACACCTATCACCACCAGTCTGCACAGGAAAAAAGAAGGAAGACGAACAGATGGCAACATTTTAGTGTGTGGATTAAAGATAAATTTAGTGCCAAAAGGGAATTACTATTGTTTAAAATGAAAAGCTTTCTATTTATTCCTCTGTAACTTCAGACTTCTAGCAGTATGATTTCTGACAGCTACATTGTTCTTAAAAGTGCTGCCATTTGATTTTTTTCTTATTGTAACATTACAGATAAATTTGAAAAACTATCACACAGAGCACATAGTACTGCATTAAGCATGGACTTCAAAATTCAAGTATTGTCAAAAATAAAAGTCTGCCAATTTACTTACCTTTTCGCTAGATCCATCAAAGTCAGATGCAAGAGCTTAGCACAATGGTAAGCAATTTGCAAGACTGAAACCAGTAGATTGGACTTAATACAAGATTTTTACCATCAGCATTGTATGAGAAAATTCTGTAACATATTTGCAATGGGAAATATACATTTATTGCAGCAAGATTATTACAAAATTATTATACAATAAGCAGCTATATACAGGACTATAAGATTTTTTTTTCCTCCTAAATATTCTTGTTCATGTTACAGGGCAAAATTATGTGTCATATAGAGGATAGCACACTACATGTAGACAGCAAGTTTTACAGGCCATAGCTTCGTGGTAATCTATTAAAATAAGGCAGAAGTTTTATGTTTAAATAGTCTGTTGGAATCATGTTTGGTTTTATATCTTCAGGAAATAAGAATGTATATTTGCTATTAGTCTCGAACAATTTTTTCCAACCTCTTCTTTCATGTTTCAGTGAAAATATGTTTCTATTGAATGCATACTTGTCTAAAAATTGGACTTTACAGGCCCCAAATTGAACTTAAAAACAGTTCTTTTGGCATGTATAAGACCAGCAGAGCAAAGTCAATTGTTTGACTTACTGTTCACAGGAAGAGCACTAGCAGAACTATGTCTGGTAGCAGTAATCCTGGGAATTGTACACTTGAGTTCACTATGTTAGGCCTAATTACACTTTTGGGAAAGGCAGCATCTAAGTAGAAGGATTTTTAACCAAATCTTAAAATGTTTCCAGAACAGTATAATCTGTGGTATACCAGATATTTAATATGAGAATAAACCAAAAGTTATTCATTTTGTGAAAGCTACTGAGAGCTTTTGCCTCAGGCCCTGGAACCAGTGAAAGCTTTTGTGAACCTGCCTACTTCAAAAATGCAGATATGGATGCGTAGATCAGGACACCTATGCCATACCATCTTACATGGTGGAAGTTTGTTCCCTTAAGAGCTTTCCATATCAGGGAAGTATCAGGCAATCAGACGGATAACCACAGGACAGCTGAAGTTGGAAGGCACCTCTGGGGGCCATCTGGTCCAATCCCTGCTCCAGCAGGGCCACCCAGAGCAGTTTGCCTATGACCATGGCCAGGTGGCTTTTGAAGATCTCCAAGGAAAAGACCTCACAGCCTCTCAGGGCAACCTGTGCCAGTGCTCTGTCACCTGCACAGCACTGAAGTGCTGTCTGGTGCTCAGAGGGAGCCTCCTGTGTGCCAGTTTGTGCCCGTTGCCTTGTCTTGTGAACGGGCACCACTAAAAAGAGCCTGGCCCCATCTTCTTTGCCCCCTCCCTTCAGGTATTTATAGACATTGACGAGATCCCCCCTGAGCTTCCTCTTCTCCAGGCTGAGCTGATCTCTCAGCTTCTCCTAATAGAAGATACTTTTTTATTCCTCTATGCATGACTTTTCCAAAGAAATGTGTGTGGCCATTCCTGCCAATTTTTACTCGTTTTGAGTGCGCCTCCCTCCTTATAGCTTAGTTTTAAGCCACTTCCCAAACCACCCACTGGTGTGATGCAGCGCTGTGCTGTGTTTTAATGAGGTGTGGTGCTTCAGCTCGCTCAGGATGTTTTATTCAGGGTCACCCAGCCAGGTGCCAGCCCATGGCATGGCACAGGGTGAGGCTGCCAGCAGGTAGCCCTGGCACCCACGCCCGGGCCTCTGGGGATCACCCATCCTGTCCTCTCTGTAGTCCCTACAGATAACACCTCAGCCGTGCATGTTTCCCTCACAGCTTCTCAGCACTTATCCCAAACAGCCATCTATCAAAGGACGCGGGGATACGCATACCTCAAATATTTACGGTGCCTGAGCTTTGAGACTGAGACAGTTCGTTCACATCTGCGCACGGGCCACTTTTAAAACATCAAAATAAACCATCTGGCTGCGCAACTGTTTCTAATTACTTCCCTGCTTAGACTGTAAACTTCGGGGTTTGGCACCGGCCTCCCTCCCAGAGCGCTGCCCAAATCCCGCTCCCAGGCAGCTAATCAGCGCCACTGCGGCGCGGGGGGAGCAGCCCTGGAGCCGGGCTTGCCCAGCTCACAGCTCTCTGCACACCCGCCGGCTCTGTCTGTCTGTCCGTCCGTCCATCTGTCCACAGGAGGCAGTGGGAACGCAGCCCGGCACCATGTGTACACGGGGGCTGCCGGGGCTGGCACTGCTGGTGGTGGCGGTCACCTCCCTGCCTGGCCTGCGCCCCGCCGCCCCTCCGTCCCTGAGGTAAGTGTGGCTATGAAGTGACCATGAGGGGGGCTGGCACCCTCCTGACAAATTGGGGTCAGGGTGTGGAGGGCATGTTAGAGGCGATCTGTGAGCTCTGCCCCCGCCTGGTGCCCTGTGGCACCCAGGGAAGGTGCTTGGGATTAAGGAGGGCATGGACGGGTGTCATAAGGGTGTCAGGGCTTTTTGTTGCCATGAGGTGTTTCCTGTCTGAGATGGAGATCTTTTGTGCAGTAAAGTGGGGAAAAGTTGGAAGTTGATGGCTGCTTGTACCCAAGCTGCCAAATCCTGCTGCCTGAGTAGAGCGAGAGCCTAACCACAAATCCATGCGTGTTCCTGCGTCTTCATGTGTCAGCACAGCGGGGCGGTTTTCCCTTTGCTCTTTGCCTCCACCAGGGCCAGCACCTGTCTGTGCTTACAGCCAGCATCAGTTTTGCTCCCAAGCATGTAACATCTAGTGTCTGAGAAGTACTAACCTGGATCCTCAGCATTCCCTAGTGCTGTGAACACCTGTCTTTGGCACCTGAAGTTGGCCAGTCCTTTGTTTTGTTTTCCTGTAATCCTGAACCTAATGAGGCAATGTTGATTTTCCTTGTGTATGTCCTGCAAGTCCTGATCTCCATTGCATGGTACAATCCAGGTCTCACCTCTGGATTCTCCTGAATTTATTAAAAACATAGCTACTAACTATACTTTTACATGGAAGTCAGTGATTACTTCTGTTTCTGTTTGGATGAAAGCATAGATCCTCTCTATCCGACAGACAGAAGACTGCAAAAGGATTACTTTTTCAAATATATTCTAGTAGAATCAATCATAGGCTTGCTTTTTGGTATTCTGTATTCCAGTTACAGTTCCTAAATGTTTGGATGTATATATCATTTTTAAAGCTTTTGGGATAATTCAAATCAAAATGTTTCATGGTAGATAATCAAACTCTATGTGTATATGCATATATACCAGATAGGCGTAATGAAAATGATGAGCCGATTGCAGTTTAACATGGCAATTACAATACAACATAAGCATTCCTGCACACAACAACGAGATTTCTGATGAAAGGGAAGAAAATTGGGTGATTTGAGGCAAGTAGTAGTTTACAACCATAAACAAAGCTGTGGTGTTAAAAACAGGGCTTTGGAGAACAGGTGAAGTCCTGACAGCGGGGTGGTTTCCCCCACAGCCCCTGGCTTTGACTACAGCTTCTCCTCTTTGCTGTCTTCCTCAGGAGCGCTTTGGGCAGTCCTGCTGCATGCCGCCTGTCCCGGGCCGAGGCAGAGCTCAGGTGCCGCGTCCCCGGGGGGCAGCTGTGCAGCGGCAGGGGCAGGTGCGACTGTGGAGTCTGCATCTGCCAAGTGACGGAGGCCGGCAAATACTATGGTCCGCTGTGCGAGTGCCATGACTGGGTGTGCGAGACCTATGATGGGAAGATCTGTGCAGGTAAGGAAGCCACTGGGGTGACTGACACTAGAAAATTATGAAAACATGTCATAACCAGAAATACGTTGGGAACAAGGAATGAAGATACAGTAGAGACATAGCTATGAATGCATCCCTGGACCATAGGATCATAGAATCTCAGTATCATATCAGCTGGAAAAGACCTTCAGGATCATCAAGTACAACCATAATTTAGAATCTTTTTAACCACTAATTCAGATCTTTTTGACAGAGCTTCATAACAGAGGAAAGTGGGGAAACTCTGAATGGGGGGTTGTCGGCGCATCCAAGAAGATTAAAAGATATAAGTCAAAGGCACTGTCTCTGCCATGAAATGGGGCTTTACACATTTTTTTTAGCAGCAAGGGCAAAAGTAGAAGTATCATTGGTATGGAGACTCTGCAGACAGTGTCTAGAATCTAGTTTGGGATGTAATACTGTTTTTTTTTTTTTTCATGTAATATTGCCACATTTGAACTGCTCACCTAATAATAGTGTGTAGTATCTACCAAGGCTTTAAACTATTGCTGAGCAATCGTTTTTGTCCTGTAATTTTTTACCTGAAGGCTTGCTCTAACAGTATCACACTATGGGTATATATATAAAATGCTTTTTCTCCAGTAGAGATAATGTTTTCAAACAGAGACTTAAAACAATGTAATTGTGTTGTGGTTTCTGAGATTTCCCCACTGACACTGTATTCTTTAATGGCAGATGAAATAACGTACATTTCTGGGACAGATTTTAGTCCCTGCCAGTTGCTGGGACGCGTCGCTTGGTTTGCATCTATACATTATCACTCTTTCATCTTTCCAGCTGTCTTTACTTAAGTTTCTGGTCTATTTCTGTCAGATTTTTGATATATATATTTTTTAAAGCAGCTTAGAATAGGATTTTAGAAAAGAACAGGGAGAAGAAATGCCATCACATTCCTCAGGGAATTCAGTCTGGAACTTGATGAAAGGGGCCACATGGACACTTCATTTCTAGTGTCCCTGCTTAAACAGCTTTACCAGATTCACATAAACGTGTCATTTTTCAAGCCAAAAACTGCAATTAGGTCAATGGGAATGTTACTGGAATTCTGCTAGCAAGAGGATAATACAAATGCATTCCAGCAGTGGGTTTGGCAAATTTTGTAGGAAAAAAAGAGCAACTTATTTTAGCAACAATGTAGCTAAGAATAAGTCCAATAATAACATGAGAAGATCAAGAATGGGATTATAAGAAAAATGTTTGTATTTGGCACCTATGACTTCAGAGTTTTATGGAGAAACTGATTTATAGACTGTCCAGTCAGCAATGTAAGCCCAGTTACATAACAAATATCATAGGACCACTGCTCATGTCAGTGCTTTGCTGTCCCAAAGGTGAATTTTCTGATCAGTGCTGTGATTTCAATATGCTTGGCATTGTTGCTGGGGGAGTTGTATGAAGTGAAACTGAAAGCTCCTCCAATTTTAATGCTGTACTGCAATCTCAACTGTTCTGTTCCTGTTAATATCATGAGCAGTGGCTGAAACTTTTGTCAGTGCTTTGATGGAAAGGAGTGCTGACAGGATAAACAAAAACAAGAAATTTCTAACAATATTTAGCTTTTGTGTAGCACTTTACACATCAGTTTAAAGATGCAAATGTTAAGTGATTAAACGTGTTTTTAAAAAGCAGTTTTTGTAGTTGTCACCTTTTCTAGTTGGAGTATTGAAACAGCATTACCACTGAGATGTCAAATAATTAAAATTCACTTCTCTGCAGGGAAAGCAGTAAAAAAATTCAGTACAAAGTTATGGGGAGGGAAACAGCTGCTAAGGACTTAATTTTTTGTTAGTTCAGCTTATATTATTATTATTATTATTATTATTTTTTTTTGTCACTGGTGTTGAAAGTCCATATGACTTTGTTGGAGTCCAGGGTTAACCTGCACTTCAGGAGAACAGATCACAGGTAACTTCTTCAGGGCTGAGAAGCAGAGTCTGGATCCAGCCAGTGGAAATCCTGCTTCCAGGCTGTGCTCGCCATCCTCTTACACATTTTCAGTCAGTTAGCTTTAGGATGGGTCCATATGGGAGAAGAGGATAATAGAAAAGATGGTCACATCTACTGGAACTGTCAGGAGGCTGGTCCTTATGTTGATGACTAACAACCTTTCATTCCCCCCAGAAAAAAACCCAAAGGCAAAGTTTCAGGAGTAGTGCCTCGTCATGTGGTTGGCATCAATAAACACTGATACTCAAAGACCAGCATGACTGCATTTATCTTCCTAACTATCCTGTAATTTTGTTGCATGGCACATCAGAGAAATGTTGTCAATATTTCAGTTTTAATATACCAATACTTGTGTGTATGCCAAGTATGGGGAATTTCACATTCTTGTCTTCATATTCTGAGAGCAAACTTTGCACTGGTACCACTATTACATTAATTCACCGTGTGAATCTACAACTCAAGCATCCCGACAAATCTTTTCTGTTACTGTATTTCATCACTCTTAAACAAATTCAATATGTTTCAGCAGAAAGAAAAATTGTGTTGACAGTGACTGACCATGCACTGGACAGTATATTCTGATATTTCTTAATATTAGGCCATCAAGATGATTTCCTATGTATGACATTCCTTTGTATCTTTGATTTTTAGAGGCAAGGACTCAGTTATGAAATTATATTCCTTTTAGGTGAATAGCCAAAGTATCTTACTGAAGTTCTGTTCCTGTTTTATTTTTTGCTTCTCTTTTCTCTATTTTTAATTTGATATCTACTGTGCTATTTCATTGCTAGTCTCTCCTGATGATTGCAATAACAATAGCTGCCGAGTGGTACCACATGCGGAACTTCTGGACACTAATTGAATATTCCTCTAGAGAGCCACGATATTTGAGATGAATGTTGTTTCAAATGAGCCACTTTTCACCCCGACAGAATGATGGCTTTTTCAAGTGACTGATGTCTAATCACTGGTGATATTCATATTCTGAGTTGGACAGACAGAGTTGTCTGTGTCACTAATTCCAAGGACAGTTATCTTGGTGTTTCCCTGCCAATCAGTTCAGACATACTTTAATTTCCATCTCCTGTCCCAAGCTAAACAAAACACTCAGTTGCTCAGTATGCAGCTCATTATCTTCAACGCACTTTCTGGGTCTGATCTGCTTTCTGGACCACTTGTTGGAAACCCATATTCTAAGAGGGAAAGCCTGAAGATAAATGAGATGCCCATCTGTTTATCTGTTGCTTTCTCTTATCACAATGGAAAAGAAATTATGCTATGAGTAATGAAGAAAAGCAGATACAAATATCTCTCTCTGTCCTTTTACTCTCCCTTGCTTGACACTTTCCTGCTGTATTTCCCTTCCAAGATGTTTCCAGGTGCTTTGGAGGGGATAGTGATCAGTTTTTTCTTTTATCCCACTAAGATTGATAAAGCAGTAGGTGATTTTTCAAGGAGTTAGAAAAGAAGAAGAGAGAAACAAAGTGCTGGAGTCTTGAGTCATTGGGTAGTCTATCCTCCTCAGTGGACTTTCTGTCTGCCTTTTTGTCTGCCTGCTCATGGAATGCAGAGGAGAGAAAAGTCCCAATACTGTAATTTTCTTTGCAATGTTGGTGACATCTTTATTTTGTCATTTGCTGTTGGTTTTCAAGAAGAAGACAAGAGTAGGAAGACTGCAAGACAATGAATCATAATCCCAAAGCATTTATGCTTCATTCAGGGCAGACAGTGTATTTGATGCTGTTTATTTTCAAATAGTAGTTTTAACCTTAGACAGTTTCATATTGCCTCAGGCTTTCTTAACATAAGCAGAGCCTGTGTTGTGTGCAAAGGAAAATGGAATGTGGCATGAATTCCCATCAAACAGCTGCTTGACACCTATTTTTCTTTGGTATTCAGAATAGAGGAAAATCAATTTTAATGGATTTTTTTTTTTAGTTAATCCTTTCTAATGTGCCTGTGATTAATGAAGATAGAAAAAGTAAACTAAGCATAGACGCCTGTAGCCAACTGGAGTGGGAGCACTCTAGGTGTTCCTAGAGAACAGACCGTGGAAATTGCCAGCTGGAACATGACAGAGTATGATTTCACTGCTCATAGCTAGTGAGATCAAGGGGTAGGCACGACTCTGTGACAGCAGAAAGAAAGAGTGCAACGTAAAGGAAAGGATCCTCTTTGCTCATAACTAATTGAGCACCTCTGTTTTTCCATAGTTCTTAAGATTTGATAAACAACATTTTCCCCCTTCCAAACTGAAATACTTTTCACAACTACTGAATAATAGTAGCACCGCATGATTTACTGCCATAAGCAGTTGCTGTGGGAATTTCATTGTCTCTGCTCAGGCCAGTGGAAGATTTTTCTGACTCTTTCTCTGAAGCTCTAGTTGCTGTAAATGCTGTACCTATTTGAGGACTAGTTCAGCAATGTAATGGCAGTGTCAGTTGTAGCTTTTCACAGCCAGGAGTGCTATCATAGTTATGTGAAGGACAGAAAGATAACAGTGCAATTATTTTCCACTCTGTAAGGCTTCAGGATACAAGCTAAATTATGCAGAGAATACAAGTGAAAAATTAAATGGACAAGGAACAGATGTAGAAATACAAGATGGATCTGAATTAAAGTATTGCTGTAATATGTAGTTATGTATCTATGTAAGTTTATTGGATACATCACTTGGAGATAAGTAGGAAATTGAGAATGGAATTTAAAGAACATTTTGAGCTGATGCTCTTTGCGGGAAAGCTGAATGGTGTTTTTAGGCAGAGCTGTCTCAGTTGAGTCAGAAGTTTTCAAGCAACTGTACCTTTGTATTCCTATTGAAGTGAGGTCTGAGATGCTGGTTTTTCATTCTTGCTTAAAATGGGAAGAAAAGCCATCTGTGACCTGCATTGATTGCTGATTGATTTAAGAGTGAAATTTTGAGAAAAGGTCTAAGCCTTTTCTCTGTCAAGATTCAGCTGTGGCACATGTGATCACTTGGGACACAGCCTCCTAAAATGGCTAAAGTAACATCAGGACAGGAGGCTACCATCAAAAACAGAGGTTACAATTCTTCTCTGAGTTGATTTGCCACAGCCTGGATTTCAGAAATTGGCTTCAAGTGACATTTCTCTGGAGCAGGGGTTTGTAGGTGTGATAATAGCATATGCATTCAATTCAAAGCAGGCCCTCCAGATTCTAGTAGGAGTGAAATTGTGATAGCGCAGACTGCAGTGTGGGCTCGTCGCCTTGCTAAGTGCTTGTTGTCCTAGGCAGGCTTACAAAGCTCACTGTGTTTGTTATCCGGTTGGTACCTGAGGTAGGTAAAGTCAAGCAGCCTTGGATACACCTACAGCTGCTGTAGTTCCAAATGCAGCGTGAATATTAATGGCAGTGACAAGTGAGGCATGAGGAGGAAGCTCAGACAGAGACACTGCGAGTGAGATTTCAAGAAGGGAGGCATTCTGAAAGTGTCTTAATAAAGGCTTTGTTGTTAAATGCCTAGCCATCATTTCAAGCACCTTCAGTGCCTTTCAAACTAAAGCACTTATATGCAGATATTACTCACAGAAAATGTGTGCTAATTTAAAAAATAAAAGTGAGTACAATGGGTAGGAGGAAGGAGAGGCTTTTCACAGCCTGTAACAGGAGTGGAATGCAGCCCCTCAAGCTATCGCCAACAGCAAAGTGGGGATGAGAGCAGCACCTCCTGCACCTTTCACCCTTCTTCAGGCTAGGTTGGCAAGCTTGTCTGTTGCAGAGAAAAAGCAAACCTTTGTGCAAGTTTTGACAATGTAAATAAGTGTTCTGAAGTGGGTTTGAATTTTTATGCTATTCATGGGATGATAAAGAACTTCAGTCCTTTCTTTATTTTAATTGGAAAGCATGCTCTTTATGACAAAACTGCTTTCACAGACTGAGCTCTTTTATGAACACTTGCGTTTCATTTTCACTAACAGAAAAGGTGGATGATAAATAATAAAGGTGCACTTAAGGTGACAGAAGTGATCTTACCTGCTTCAGCCTTGGATGGTTTCAGGAATTGTTCTTATGACAGCCTTTGTCAGATGAACTGACAGGATTGGTAAGATTTTTTCTGTTTATTTTAAGTTTTAGTGTTGATCGCTGGTACGGCAAGGGGCTTCAAACCCTCCATTGCTTCTGCTACTGGATGGTAGACTATAGTATAGGTGTTCCCAGTCAGTTTGTCCTGTCAGGGAACAGATTTCTGATTTAAAAAGTTTCCATAAGCCTTTTGGGAAGAAGGAACACTATGCTAGCTACATCCCAAGAATAAAAGCAATTTAGGCCTAAAAAGGCCTGGTGCTTGCTTGGCTTCCATGCCACGAAAGAGCCCAAAGTATATATTCAGTATCAGAATTTATCAATGTTTTAACTCAAGTGTATGGTGGAGGGAGACCTGTGTGGTACATCACAGCTGTATTGCTGCAGTCAAATTCCCTTCAGAGCTGGAAGGGCTGCAAAGAACAGGGCAAAAGTGAAGGAGCTGGGATTTGTTTTTTTTTTGGCTTTTACTTTCTCTACAAAGATTTTTCTACTGAAAGATTTTTTCTAGGGGATTTATTTTTTTTTTTTTGGCCCAAACCATTTGCAATTTTTTCTCATAGTAATAACACTAGATTGAAGACACATATCCAGACCCAGAAGTGTACTTTCCTTCACTCCTGTTCCAAGCATGAAAGCATGAGTACATACTGAAAATAATGTTCTTTAAACAGTATTTTAAAAGGCTGTTTCAAAACTTCCTTTCCTAGTAAGGGAGGGGGGGTAGGGGTCCTTATATGCAGAGGTTTGGGAAGTGGTACATAGGGAGTGGGCTGAAACACCAACTCAAGCAGTTATATGATCACATTCTCATATGATGAAGAGTAAAGCTTCAGAAGAGTTAATTGCAGTTGCATTTGTCCTCTTTCATGAAAAAGCAGTTCCAAAATCTCCTAAAACCTGCTTCACCTGTCTGTTCAATGGAGAAGCAGTAGTGATATAATCCAAGGTATTTTCTCATTGATGGCTTGACGAGTGGCAGCCGGAGTCTTCAGAGACATACCTGGGGCTTTTTATGGGGAAAGTGACTGGGAATGCCAACTCTGACATTGGTCTGGAACTCAGTGAACTGACTAATAACTTTATGAGGTGGAAAATGTTGCAGCCAAGCACTATTGCCTTGGCAGCTGCATGTGGCAGCAGATGTTGCATCTGGAGCACCTGGTCACAGCATTGTGTTCCTGGGGGCAAAGTTATTCCAGCAGTTTTTAAATTGGAAAGGATAGCAGCAATGAATGAGTTATACAACTGCGGTCTGACTTTCAGTGATAAGTCTGAGACCTTCTGTTACAGAGTCATAGAAGTCAGTATTGCAAATGTACTTCACTTTTTGTCTGTCGCTTTTGTAGTCAGGTAAATTCTGTGGAAAGCGGATAACCAGTAACAAATGCATTTAAAATCATAAAGTGGTCTTGAAGCACTTCAATGGAGTACTGCTGTAAGACTGGTACTTCCAGTGACCATCTTTTGAAATAATTTTGTTTTGTTCTCTTTCCAGTTTCACCCACAGATAGTCCTCATCACAAACACAGCAAGTGTAATAAAGCACAACTCCCAGTTTGAGTTTAGGAACAGATCCAGCTGACAGCTATCACTGCAAGAAAATTGCCCATCAGCTCCAGAAAGGGTACTTTCTCTGGAAGTGAATTGAGAATATAGGAGCAATTGCAACTGAATACAGCTGCTCTCCATTTATGTGGGTTCACATACAGTTTGCATTTGGGAAATCCTTTTTATTTAAAGTAGAGTGTCCAAGTTTCATTTTTACAATTGTCCTTTCTGATACATACATATATATATATATATATATATATATTAGTCTTGGCTGGCCCAGATCTTACTTAACTTCATAAGCCTGGCATGCCCTGGAGAACTATTTGAGCTCTGTATTTCCTGCATCTGTTAATGAAAACCCACCTGAGAACTACCCCAAACGAGGCACTCTGAGAAACTTGTTCCTTCACTAGCTCATGATACAGTGGACATTTCTTCCCTTTCCCCCAAATCTTTTTCTCATTCCCAGGTCCAGTTTGAGCTTTAGTGCATCATATTACATAGAGGGACTGGAGAATTTCCCACTGCCTTTTTTCACGAAGACTGCTTAATGAATTGAAGCATAGAAGAGAAATATAGGAGTATATCAGTATATCATTGGCATTGGTTTTAAACTGCTTTCCTTTTTTTTTTTTTGTGTGGCCTCTATTGAACAAAGAGACTTAACTGCAGCATAAATTTGTGTTTCACAGTAAAAAATAAGTGTACAAGCTCTTTTCAAGATTTATAATGCTTAATTTCCTTTAAGCTTTGTGTATGTGATGCACAAACACACACACAAAAAAATGATTGGAGATGGGATTGGCAAAATTACCAAACCTGAGACATACACTTTATTTGATTTAGAAGTGGATCCTGTCACTCCTCTCTACTATTTGGGTTAAAATATGTTTTAATAAAAGCAAATATAGCTTTTTTTTTTTTTTTTTTTTTTCCTATCTAAACAGAAGCCTATGTTTTCTTCTGCCATAAGTCTAATGAAATCAATACAGTTATGTCAACAGAGAATTGGTCTCTAAACATTTCCTTCCTTTGTTTGACCAGAATCTCCAGTTAGTAGTAGACAAATATCACAGCAGTACCATACAGACCGTGTCATTTACTTGCAAATGGTAATAGTAAAATAATAATAATGATGAAATCTCCAAAGTTAAGAATGCTTTTAAATCTCAACAACATTTTTACGTGATTTTTTTTTTTTTTAATTCTTCTGTGTATTGTATTGCTATAAGGAGTTACGTGTTACTCAGCGGTAGTTTGACAGGACGTTTACTGAAATATTTTGTCTCCAGACTTGGATTTAGCAGAAATTAGACTTTTGTATGAAAGCATTCTAATAAATGAAAACATAATTCTTTCAGAGTTAAACTCTGCTGTATTAATTAAGGAATCAGTTACAGTGACAGAACTATCCCAAGTTTTATTAAGTGGTTTGCTGATTTGGAAAGTCACAATAAGATTAAGATTTTGTAATTAGATGAACAGGCTAAATGTCAATCCCCTTTCTCCTTACAATCTTAATGCTTTTGTATACAAGTTCTGTAGGGTTTTGTTTTGCAAATAAGCAAATTCCATTTTAATTTCAACTGTTAATTGCTTAAATGTGTATCTGCAACCCTTACATGAAGGTTAGAAGAATTTTTATTTACAGATAGTACCCAGAGAAGATAGTACGATTTCTCCATAGGTGGTTTCAAAGAGGGATATCACATGGGAATTTTTTGAATTGAGTTCTTGTGGGATAGTATCTTGGAAGCTATATCTAAATAATACAGTAGGCAGAGTTTTAATTTTATTTCACGGGTCCCTAATAAATGTACTCATAGTTAGAAGTTTTTAAAATGAACTTACTCAACGTGGGTCTTCATTTACCAGTCTCTTTCCAAACAAGTGTGTATTTCCTCTCGCCCTTCTGATGGGCTATTGTCCGCTGACTTTAAGGGTTTCGGGTGGTGTCTTGGTTTTTCCTCTACTTTCTGTACAAACAGTGATTGCTAACTGCAGTCTGAACATTTTGCCTATCTTTGCCAAATTGTTTCTTCCTGCCACCACTCCCAGCTCTCCGAGTCTTTTATACGTTTTGGGTGGTCTCTATCTGGCCCAATTCCTTGGCAGTGCTCTAAATTAGGTTTCCTAATCTATTTTCCTCTGGCTCGTCAAAGAACAGTTTCTGTGAAGACCTGGGTGGACATTTGAGCCACTTTGGCTCTCTTTACAATTCCTTGTGGCTCTTTCTCAGCTCAGTGACCTCTACTGTCATGCCTGTGTCTTGAGACTGTGCTTTCCTGGAGAAGGTGTGCCTCAAAGGGGAGCTGAACTGCCTTGTGTATTCACAGACTTGTAGAAGTTAACCACAGTTGTATGAAATTAAATACTCTATGTTAGCTCATGCTTTATTCATGTAAGTGCTCTTCAGTTGTAGAAACTCCTGGTAGGAAATGATGCTAAACCACTGAATTCTTAAAATAGATTTAAATCATGTGTACACCACTGTCGTAATTTCTCCCAGCTTTCCCCCTTTTCCCTGCCTGGACCTGGTGGCCTAGCACACTGAAATTTTAGAATTTAGTCTAGTTACTCTAAATTACCTATGTATTACTTTTCTAATCCCCCAGAGAGGGCATTTCCTGCCCATAGTAAAAAAGCTTGTCTGAGGGAGACTGTGGGATCCCTGTCAAGAGGGGTGGTTCAAGAGCAGGCTGCACAAATATCTGTCAGGAGTGATAAGCACACACTCGTTTGTGCCTCCAGGCACGGAAGTGGACCAGATGATCGCTTCCAGAGGTCTCTTTGAGGCTGATTTTCTTTGATGCTGCTGTGAAGTCAGTTCTCTGGCCTGGTGCTCTGCTTTAGTGAGGAGGATCCGCGGTAGTATAATGAGAGTTTTAGTCATGTTATTATGTTTCTAAATTGCAATAATTTATTGAAAGGGATGCATAACCATTGTTTTTAATCCCTTAAGCCTATGAACTTTCATCTTTTGTAGTATTTATAGTACTTTACAAAAAACAGATGTCTGTTTCCAGTTTGTGTGACCACACTTTTAAATGACAACTACCAAGTCTCTAAGCAAGAACAATCCTGAGGACAAGGTTGTTTGTTTAAAGGGTAAACATTATTTTAACAGAGAGGCAGAAATTAATGAGAAGTAATTTATGAGATAGGTGGTGGATTGACTTCTGTAATGAGTTGGGAGTTATGGAAAAACTTTTTATCCAACTTTTGTAATTTGATGGTAATGAAGCACTGGAAGCATTAAACAGAAGCATTTCTATTTTTTTTTTTTTATATATATGCCTTGTTTAGCTAGATACATTCTTAGTTAACCACTGACTTTGTGGATAATTGGCAAAATGTACAGAACAGTTAGGGAAAGTGAATTGTTGCCATGCAGTCTACTGTAGGATAATGCATACCATGACCAAAATGATATTCTAGAAGCTCCTTATCCTTTTTGGACCCATTAAACAGCAAATAACTTAATTCTTACTTAAACAGGAAACACATCTGTTCTGTATTTTTCACTGGAAGTAAATATGTAAAAATGTTTTGTCAGATAATGAAAAAAGGGTAGCAAGTAGGATTACATTGCTAATAAAATTATAGACATAGACCATTTTTTTTTAAGTGCTGGTATGGGGATATGCATTCCTTATATTGTCTCTACACAAAATTATACCCCCCAAAATGCTCATTATATTTGGACAGCAATGAACTGCACCCAGTGATGATAGCTGAAAACAGTATCCAGATGGATGGCCCAGCAAAAGATATTGCATTATGAGGGTACAACACCTGTATCAACCTGATTTCTGTCATAACAGTGGGAATTTGGGAATTGTGCCTACCATGCCCTTTTTCACCTTAAAAGCACCCAGTTATACACAGAGTAATCTGAGCGCAGATCTGTGTAAAGGTTTCTTCCTTCTTTCCCTCTGTTGGTCCTCCTGTATCGCCCAAGCGTGTGGTCTTCATCATGCTTCTTGTTCACATTTGTAGGAAGGAAGTGGGCAGTTCCACACCCTCACCTCAGTCTTCTCCTTTCTCTTGCTTCCAAAAAACTGAAAACTTTGCTGCTTAACTTTTCCTTCAGCCCAGTGTCTGGGCTGAAGACACCTCTACACCCCTTTAGGCGAGCCCTCCATGGAGCTGTATGTCCTTGCTGATATAATGGCATTTACTGTTTGTTGCTGCCGAGAATCAGTGGTTTCAGAAGTTGCTATAACAGAAATACCTGCAATTCTAGATCGTATATTCTACAAAAGCAAATAACTTTGTGGTATTTAAAAGTATTTTGTTTTAGGGTAGCCTCCAAAGAAAAGACAGTAGTTTAGAGGGTGGTGTTGCTCCATCTGTGCTGCACAACAGCATCATCACCTCACAGGTGTAGTGATGAAGGCCAGAGTTAAAGAGTCACGTTGTGCCTTGGCATTATGGACAATCCCACCATACGCTCTGTTCTTTCCCCTTTTGCCCTGTCTTTCCTCCCTGTGTGAGTCACATAAATGGCTTTAAATGCCTTTCAGTGAGTCATATATTATTTCTGACAATTTTTTTTCTAATTCTGTCCCTCCTTTAATGTCACTATGTACAGAGGCTCTTTGCTACCTAAAAGCTACCATTTCATTTGGTCATCTACTTGATGCCTTTATAATATGCACTTGCTTTTCTTAAGCTTTCCTTTTTCTTTTTTTTTTTTTTTTTTTTCTTTTTTTTTTTTTTTCATAGCAATGTCAAAAACTCAATCTTTTGTTTATATTCTGAACTGTCAGTTTGAATTTTTAAATCCTTTTTCAAAAATGGATCAGACTGAGCATTACGCTGGCTGCATACCTCCTCACACCTTCTGGCAAGCATCAGCAGCCAAGAATTCCACTCTGTTGTGGCTTATTGCTTGGCTGAGAAAGAATCTAAATGCATGCAGGAAATTTAATGTGGTGGAAGTGAGAGGAAGAAAAGGTTTGAAGGTTGGAAACAAATGTTAAGAATTCATATACAAGCAGCAGCTGGAATGTATGAGAATACATGCAGTACAAAGTGTTCCTCAGAGCAGGAAAATGTAGGTCTGCCATAGCAGCCACAGTTTTTAAATACTGAACTAATTTTGTGATGATAACATTGACCAAATTCCTAACCCAATGGTTTTATTCAGCCTGTAAGTGAAGGAGACAAAAGACCTTGTGCATGTGGACAGGGAGACTACACTGGCAGATGCCAAAAATCGATAGGTAAATATTATCAGCTTTCCAGGCAAACGGCTAGGCAGGAAAATCCTGTTTTAGACACTTGGATAGACAAGACAGAACTCTGGAAAATATGTGGGAGAGATCCAAAAAAAGATGATTTGTTTGAATGCTGTGTTGAAACATATTGTATTGGCATTACAAGATATGTTTTGGCATTAAAATGAAATGAGCAGGGAAATGAACATAGTTCAATGTCTTCATTTTTTTTTTTTTTTTCCAGGGTAATCGCTTCTTCCAGAGTGGCGTTTCAATGCTAAAAGCACTTTAGCATGCTTTGTGACAATAAATGTACTTAGAAGTGCAATTTAAACAAAAAAAAAAGTTAGTTTTGTCCCCACCCAAAGTACTGAAATATGTAAAATAAGTGGTTAAAAACAATGCCTGCATCATAGCTTTTGAAACTTCTAGGTTTGAAAATCAGAACATTGGCTTTGGTTCAAATGCAGTGATGCTACATGATGAATAGTACATCACCATCTAAACTCCAAGAATCATGCTTCTAGGTGCTATAGAGAAACATCAGTGTAAAGTCAGATTGAATTTTCCGTGGTTTTGATAGGTAAACATTAAAAACAAAGGCTCTTTGTATTGTAAATGGACTATCAGCATCCATAAAGCCTTTAGTACCATCTGTTCTGCTGTTCCTGTGTAGTTTCTCTGTTGGTAGAGTATGTATTTTGGCCAAAGGTGCTCTTTGATTTACCTGGCTTTCAAACATTTCCAAAGGTACTATAACAAGATTAGCTCTGCTGAGAGTTACTTGGTCTATAAATGTGTCTTGAAACAACTTTTTTTCCCTTTCTATTTGCAAGGTGTTGTCCTAGTGATGTATTCAGATTTCAGTCAATTTTTTTCAGCTGCTTTCCAAACACCTAATGATAAGATACGCTACACAATGCTCTCTGAAGACAGAGTACTACATACCATTTATATCAGCCCAACTCTCAAATTCTGTTTTCTCTTAAACATCTCCATCTGTAGTTTAACATGGTTGAGACATTTGGTAAGTTTTGCTGTTTTGCACTGAGAGCCTAACAAGATGATTTACAAACATGGAGTTAGTAAATCCATAAAAAGTGATACAGAGCTGTGTAGTCTTCTGAGGTTTGTGGGATTCTCTCTGTAAGTGTTTTAAACCAGTATTGTCATGAACTTTCAAGAGATATATTTTGATTCCTGAGTAATGAAATGTGGTCCTCATAATCCTATAAATAATTACAGAGTCAGTAAATTGACAGAAACATTGGTATTGGAACAAATAGTACAGAGAATGCCTAGAGGCAACTGTTCATCCTAGAGGATGAGCAGGAGGATTTCATCATAGAAGATGAAACAAGGAAGAAATGAATAGGCATAGGGTTACTATTAACTATTAGAAACAACGTTCATTTCTCCTCATTACTTGCCTGCCAGCAAAACATGCGGTGCTTGCAGAGGTTGTGGTGAAGTTAGAACATACAGAAGGGATTCAGGTGCAAGTAGTAGAGGTTGCGTAGGCATATGTTTTTCTGGCAGCAGAAAATCAAACGTCAGGAATATTAAGATCAACTGTACTTCGAATTTTCAAGCTCTTCTTATCATTGCTATCAACTGTAGCTATCCTTGTATCACAATTCTGATTCTGTTGCATGCTTCTACTAGAGACAGACTCACCTTCATCATCAAAAGGGGAGTTTCAGTTATTGTTTCTGAAATTCAGCTGTACTTCCCACCAAAAATCCATCACATGTCACAATTAGTCAGTTTTTTTTTTTTTCTCTGACTTTTGTGAAAAGTGCTAGTTATCTCCAGCAGAAGTTTTGTCAGAAAAGAAATGAATTCAGTCCTGATATAAACAGATGGTAATACATTTTTTTGCATGTGTATACACCATCACAAAGTAAGGCTTGCCCAGTCTCAGTGCTCTTCCTTTTTACCATCATTTTCTAACAGCATTGGTTAAATTGTGAAAACAGAAAGATTGGGCTGGTTCACAGCCAGTCTTTTAGAACAGAATGACTTAGATTGGAAGGGACTTGTGGACCTCATCTGGCCCAGCCTCCTCTTAAATGCAGGGCCAGCTTCAAAGTAGGATCAGTTACTCAGTGTCATCAAAGACATAAAGTCAAAATATATCTATGTGTCAAACTAAAAAGACTCAAAAGAAGTACGGGTGAACTGCTGCTGAAATAGTGCTTAATTCATCTGACTCATTTAATAAAAATTAGCAACAGTTAAAAATAATTTTTGACATGAGGAGAGATGGGTTATGAAACCAAACCAATTTATTTTGCCATTTTCTATAATAAAAGTGTAATACTTTTATCCTGTGAACTGTTGTTTAAAGCTCTATACTTCAAATCAGAGAAAAGCAACTCTTGAGATAAACAGATCCAGAAAATAATATTTTTGTCTTCAATTGTCTTTTAAGGAAGGGCTGATAATTAGGTAGTCCATCCTATCTCATTAGCACAGAGTCAGTCATCTGCCCTAGATAACTTTCAGTTTTTCTTGTTTCTCTGACCTCTTAAGCCTCTATCAGACTTGGTATTTTCTATTGAATATAAATTAAATGTTTGGGTTGATTATTCCTGGGTTTCTCCATGAACTACGTGATGAACTGTTGAGCATTTCATGTTGGGAAACTGCAGGAAGGTGATACATGATACATGGTCCTCAGAAAGCAGAGGAATAGAGACTCACTTAGTCCTGCAATTGATCATTTTTTGAAGCTGTAGGACCTTAAGGGTTCATCAGGCAAAAACAAAAACAAAAACCAAAAAACCCTGAAGGAACAAACATGAAAATTTCATCATTCAAATAAAAGAAAAGAAAACTCTTCACTCTATTAGCATAGGACCCAATCATAAAATTACTGTTTATCTCAGACTGTGTGTCTAGTAAGAGGCCATTAGTAATCAAAAGCAGTGACATGGTTCATCACAGCTGTATCAAGTTGTGTTGTCACTCATCACTGATGACTTAATGACTCCAACTCTCACAATTTCTGAGGACTTTGGCTGAAGATTTTTTCTAGCACTTGATTACAGTCTTGCAAAGCCTGTTGCTTTGACACTACTTAAAAACTGGGTTAAGAATTGGAAGGTCTTGTTGCCCTAGCTCAATTTGACTATGGGACATAATTTAATGCGTCTCATCCTCCCTGCTATAAATGGGATATAATGTTTATCATCCTTTTGTAAAAAAATATTTTAGATGGTAACGGAAGACATCCATGGAGCTGTTTGGTGTTAAAAATATCTACTACATTGATTCCAAATAGTCAGCCTGGGCTTGTCTGTTAAGTCTGACATCAGGAATAAAACTACCAGCAAAAAGTTAAATAACAAACCCACCTTTGCTCTATTCATCCATCAGTGGGGAAGTAAACAGTTTGTCTATGATTGCCTGTCTCACTTTTCTATTACAGTCTATTTGTTCTTCCTACCCTGTAATTACTCCATTTGATCTGCTAAAATATCCTGTGATTCACATTCAAACTATTTTCAGAAACACCCTTTAATTCTGGCTTGATATTTCATTGTTCAGTAAATATGAAGAGATGCTTGAGATTTGCCTTATTATAAAGTTCTGGCTAGCCCTGTGAACTTACTGCTGTGTGATTCTAATTTGGCAGCAACTAAAACTGAACAAACTGAAAAATAAGCTAACTAACTAAATAAACTAAATGATAAATTAGAAAAAAAAGTAAAGTAAAAAACTGAATAAACTGAAAACCAAGAGATGCAGGCAGCAACAGCAGGAGGCACAGGGTTGCCTCTTCCCTGGAACTAAGTAACTAAGTCAAGGCAGTCTTGCTTCAATGGGATACTCTTGCCTTTTCTGACATTGCCTCTTCATTATGAGTTCCAGCTTGATTTTTAACATTATTTTTTTTTCTTGGTAACTTTTTAACTTTCTAAATTTTGCATTTCTATATTTTTGAACATTTTTCACTTTGCCTTTGGGTGCCTTGCACAAGAGGGAGAGTTAGCTCTCTGCCTCATGTGGGCCAGATGCTAAAACCATGATGCTAAGACCAGCTAGGTTGTCAACAGGGGTGACCCAAGAGGATGGCTGATTACTTGGCGGCATTGGAGGTGGTGAGCAAGCACAGGAACGCAGCCCACCTTGGGCTGTGGAAAAAATGACTAGTTTTCTAGAAAGATGTAGTGCTTGTGTATGCCTGTGTTTTCCTGTGTGTACATTTGATGTGTTTATCTGATCAAAAAGTTTCACTCCTCCTCCTCAGAAAGAAGGTGATAAATGTGGAGCCCCACAGGCTTTCTGGATGTCTCCATGCCAGAGAGACGGTGTCTAGGCTTTGACTGAGGAGAAAGGAGAATACCAGGTCCAGGTTTTTGACCTATTATGCTATCTTGGTAAGCATATAAAAAGCCAGCAAGTTTTGGGGTAACCCATTCTTTTTGCCCTGCTAAGAAACAAGGAATACATATTATATATATATATATATATATATATATGATCCTTTATATATCAAAGAACAATAAGATCTCAGTGTGAGATTTTGTGTTCATTTTTTAATTCTGAGCCATGTATTTCCATTGGGAATTTAACAGCTTAATGGCTTTCCTTCCTTCCACCCCCCACCCCCCCCCCCCCCACTTGCCTTTACTACTGGAGCTGACAGGTTGCTCCCAGGGATTTCTGTGTATGGGGTTTTGATTTAAAAATAGAGTAGTGAAAGGTTATAGGGAAAAAATATAGCAAGACCCTTGCCAAACAAAGTCATTACTTTTAGGACCATCTTTTAAGGTACCATTAAGGGTACCTTAATGTTCTTCCATATAAAGATTACAAAAAAATAAAATATAGAATACAGATATACATCAGTTGAGTAACACCACAGTATGTTTTCCCTAACTTTGATCAGGAAAATAAAAATTCTGTAGTGCTCCAGTACTCAAAAATCCTTATTGCTTTTAACAACAAAACAAACAAACAAACAAAAGAGAAAAAAAAATACTGATAATAGTTTCAGAAGAAACTATTCCCTTTAGGGAAGTCAACAATTTGCTTTACAGAATTATCACTACAGGCTTTTGAATGAACAGTAATGAAAATACATGCAGGTGTGAGCTGCTTATAGCACTTTTAGAAAATGTGTCAGACGGATAAGTATGAATAAACATTAACATTTTTAAAGGACTACATCAGCATTTAAAATTGTTTGGAAAAAGTCGACTTTCAATATATGTTATGCGTTTTTCTAGTTTTTCTGCATTATTTTAATAAACACTGGCATTTGAAGAGTATTTTATTGTCCCAATGCTTTTGGTCTATTCTCCTGAAGCATGCTTAAGTAAAAATTCTAACTACCTGTTATCACTCACCTTGTTTTCTTAGAAAAGGATATTTTCCATCTTACTTGGCACCTGTTTCCTCACTTGTTTGAATATTACTCTTCTTACTGTGAACATACTTGGCATTATTATGGCTCAGGTAATGCAAGGAATCATATATTATGTCTCTTTTCATTTGATTACTCAAATAAAGACTAATAGAAATGTTTCTAGCTTAGACTTTCGCTTGTGCAAATTGCATTTTTTAAAAAAGCTATATTTATAATGCTTGTTATCTTATTGATGAAAGATTAATAGTTTTTAATAGTAGGTTCCTTCCTTTTATTTCCTTGGATAGCTCTGTAATCTAAAGTGAAATGTAATTCTGTTTAGAGAAGTTGCTCTAAAATAATATTCTGTACTGATTACTTTTCCATCAATATTAGATATCAATAGAAATTAATAGAAAAAGTAAACTTGATTGACAGTCTAATTAAAACAAATGTCAAGTACATTGTTAATAATACAAAATCTCAAATACAAAATGGATGGTAAGTAAGAGAAAAATGAGCTTGGGGTCAAACAGTGCCTTGGGAGTGAGATAAATTTTAGGGCTTTTCACTGCTGTCTATTATTCACTTTTTCACTCTTTTCCCTCATCCACTTCTTTCCCTTTAATTACAAGATATTAGTTCTTACAGAATGTAGTCAGGAGAGGAAAAGATGATAAATACTGAAAGACCTACAAGCTTAAACAGCTTTGATGTGTTAAATTATCTATTAAAACTAAATTAAAATACCTGAAGTAAAAAATTAAGCAGACAAATACTAGACATGCCTACAAATTAGGACATTTTTGATTTGTAAAGCCTTCTATGTAAAAATAAATAAATAAATAAATAAATAAATAAATTCCTTGATACAAGGAAAAGTCCAAAAGGAAAGACAAGCAAGATCTACTCCTGTAGTGTTTTTTATCCAGTATATATAGTGCATCTGTCACATTAATGCAGTCTAATGTACAAATGAAGAAAACACTACCACTGCTACCCCCACATCAGGAAAACGTGTGAAAGACAACAGAAACAATATAAATGGAACTGGTGGAATTCACAATTCAAAATGAATGTTCAGTAATGGAAAGGCTGAATAAAAGGACCAAGAATTAGGTAAACGGTAGAGGATGAAGACTGATTCAGTGAAGGAACTCAGATTTGTTTAACTGATCAAGATATTGTGTCTATGCTGTAGTATATTCATGCATTAAAACACATACACACAAAACAAACAAACAAACAAACAAACAAACAAACAAACCCTTTCCCATCTAGATTAAGAGTTGACCACCATTGAACACTGTAAAAAAATGCATATGTTTTTTGTTGGAGAAGGTGTCCCACAGCTCAAAAATTCCCTGCCTTTTGAAGAATTGAGAGGCTTTTCTTTCTTTCTTTCCTTCCACTCTTGTGGTTTAAATTGGCTCCAGGCATAGACTCCAGGACTGAGATAGCAGTGCAGGCATCACCTCAGAATGGGCAGGGAGCTATCTGGGCCAAGAGTTCACAATTCCAGATCATGCCTGCATTGTCCTGTCTACCCTTAGCTAGATTTATTATTTGCAGTTGTTATCCTTGCCTTTTCAGTCTTGTAGCTGGAACGCCTGACACGAGTTCTTGCTTCCTCACCTTCCATCTGCAGAGTCAGGCTCGAAGGTCCACATCACAAGGAATACCAACCGAAATAAACTGTCTGCAGAAATAACGGATTTTTTTACGTTTCAATGTCTTAGGTAAGGTATATTTCAGGGCACAGCAGTAGAATTTTACCAATCTGGATAAAAGACGAGTTCAAACCATCAGTGCGGGTGTGCCTTTCACATGCTGGTGTGCTAAGTTATCCTGGGGCAGGAGAACTAGCTCTTTAGTCAAGAGTAAGTCCCTGAGCTCAGTGTATGGGCAACGACATCTGGCCTCTGCAGTCCAGGCTTAATGGTTTCTACTGTAAATTTATGAACCTACTGAACACACTCCTTTTACAAGGGGAAAGCAGCTTTACAGCATCAGTCTGGAGACAGCCAGAGTTGTTTATTTGCTACCATGGGATGCTGAAGTTTTGTGAGTCAATATTAGGATGGTCTTTAGGGCATATAGCACTAGGTCGGTAATATGTCTAACTGACATCAGTGATGCTTGCATGATCCATCTTCTCTGAAAAGATTTCCACTGAATGCTGGTAATGGATCTGGCTTTTGATGATAAGGTGAAATAGGTCCTGGGAGCCAGAAATGCTCAAGAATATTAAAAGAAGTGGAAAAAGCACCAGCATTTTCATTTTCTCACTAAATTTGTAATACTGATTTGCAGTAAGGAAGTGGGAATGTCCAGTCTTTACCACCCAGACCTCCTTTTAGAAGGGAATGCACAAAATAAAGATGATACATCTCAGAGATTCTCATAGAAAGTGGACAATACACGGAAGTTATTTCAATTAACTCAAAAAAGGATCCCTGACAAGATAGTATTTGACAACAATTCCTGTTGTAACAAGAAGAGATGATTGCATCTTACTGATGTGCTGCTGTTTAAGGATCTTTTGAGAAAGTTGCTGTCTTTATGAGTGGAGAAGAAAATACTGATTGAAATTGGCACTGACCATCAGCAGTAAACGGTCTGTGTGCAACTAGAAAGGTTTTCACATTGGAAATCAATTATGAAGACAATGAACTGTTGAATATGAAAATTGGAAGTGAATATAATGCTGAATAAATATGAACAAAAATTAGCCTTAAATTAAATGTTTGAAATAAGAAAAGTAATACTGAGGTAATAGTGTTTCTTACTTATGAACAAGATTATTATTTATTACTTAGCGTTTTTGTCATACACTTATGATTAGTTTGGCAGGGCTAATGAATAACCTTTCTAATTTTTTAGATACTCTTCAATTAGATTCATTACCAACAAATGGCCATTCTTACAGATTATATAAGGATTTAGATAAATGGAACGGATGGGTTAATAGATGGCTAATGCTATTCAATCCACTTAAATGTGAAAGAATACGTCAAAACACAGAATAAAATACTGTGGTATCTGCTAATAGGAAGCTTGTTTCAGCATACAGGCCAGGCAGGAGAATTCACATGACGTATTACAGAAACAAATCGCTAATTCATAAATGCAGTTAATGGGGCTGGGAGAAAGAATAGACAGGAGGAAACACTGTCTGGGGAGATATTTGCTGCTGAAATTGCTTCCCTTCCAGACAAATGGAAGGATAATTCCCAAGCAGGGGAAGCATAGGCTGTCACTTGCTCAGGGAAGATTCATTGTATCATCAGCTCTCTTTAGCACAGGTTTTGGCTTGGCTGTGAAGTGTTCCTAGAGATTTGTCCTCTGCAGCAAGGAAAGCCACGTATATTGTAAAGGTGACAAGAGACGGGATTGCCACCAATAGGTGGTGCCAGAGGCTGGCCTCTGCACGAATGTAGTGTTTCTCATTGAGGAGGTGAGGAGATTAAATCCCCTTTGTGCAAATTAGGTTCAAACTGCACTTACAATTTCTCAGATAAATAATATACAAAAGAAGCTGGTGCCTTTGGCTTTAAAATAATGGCAAAACTATTTTGTCTGCGGAAAATATGTGCTGGTTATTTAGGAGATGAGTATTTCTTAGTTCTCAGTAGACCCATGTCTCCCTTGACAAGAAGATTTACAAGAAAGTACAATATCTGGTAAAGTGTTTCTGTGGCATTGCTTAGGGCTGAGGCCCTTTACTGGCATTTCTCTAGTGATGACTGTGGGGTGTAGCACAGGGTACTGTTGGGCAAATGCTTCCAAGCACAGAGAGGAAACCAACACCTCTCAACTGCTGCAGGGAAAGACTGAGAGACACGGTAGAAGTTACAGGAGGCTTTGTGTAGGATTGTTCCTGTGTTGTTCCAGCTGGGAAATAGCTTGAGGCTGCCTTCTGAGGGAGTTCAAGCCAGAAGACCTTTGATGCTGATGTGAAGAGAGAAGCCACAGAAGGAAAGCTAAAAGCGGCTGATACAAAAGAATAACTGTTTAAACAATACATGTGAATAGTTGGCCAGATAATGACTTAGCCAGATGGTTACTGGGCTGTTGGACTTCAGATCTGAACAAACTCTGATCCATGGGATTGAAGGGGTGATTATTATACAGAATGTGCATGCAGACAACTAGAGAAATCCAGCTTCTACTTAACTGGACTTTTTTTTTTTTTTTTTTTTTTTTTTCTTGCAAGGAATTGTATTTCCAGTGCAGTTGGATGAGGAATTAATTTTGCTTAAAGGCAAGTCAGAAGTTCTGAGACTTTTCTTTTTTATTTAAGCTTGAACTTGGCAATAGTCCCCTGTCTGATGTAGGCAGAAGAACGGATGTGTCCTGGAGGATGAGGGGAAGAAGGACCCCTGGGTCCTCTGGAGGTGATCGCACCATTCACTGCTCTGCAGACTTCCTAGATTTGTACAAAATTTCTCACAACAGGCACTGTTGGAGTACTGTTATCAGTGAGCGTCTTTGTATAGCTGATGCAACATGAAAAAGATTTCAAGTTACTAAAGGAAAGGTGTGTCGTTTGTGCTGTTTCTAAATGCACAATTCAGAATTTCCCCTGGTTGAATAAGCTGATGACATCAGTAAATGCAAACCTATGGAAGTCAAGTGAAACAGGAACAAGGTTTTCACAAAAAAGCTTATGCATGTGAAGGTCATACATATTTTTATGTTTACAAGTATACATTTTGCACCACCAGGCTTCCAGTAGGTCTTTGTGCTATTTTGAGTTATGGCTTCTGTGAAAATGGATATGCAAATAAACTTTTCAAGTAAGCCTGGAAGATAAACTGCAGTAGAGGATGCTGTCATGGCAGGATGATGGCAGCGAGACTGTGAATGAATTAGGGACACCATTAAAAAGAACAGGCGAAGAATCGTGACTTTCTTTAAGGCACTCACAGGCATTTCTACTGAAGAATACCCAGTATACACTCTGTTTTCAATGCAACTCATGAATTTATTGATTCAGTTATCAACCCACTGGTGAATGATGGTAATAGGACTGCTTTTGCAGCAAGCTTGCAGAGAATGGTAAGCACACATTTTCATGATAATGAGCTATCAGCAAAGTGCAAAGGAAATCAAGCAGTAGGAAGAAGTATAGGCAGAACTTCTGCTGAGAGCAGCATACACGTGTTCAGCAGTGGTGGTGATGCACCCCAGGGCATGATCATCCTCAGCACCAACTGAAGCAACTATTTCTGGAACTTCAGAAGCCTCAACTCAGATGATGCTCCTGTCTGAGCAGAAGAGTCTGTGCCCTGGTAGCAGAAGAGGGGCTGGGAGCTGCATCTGATGAAGGCCCAGAACTGGGTGAGCCTGAGCCATGCCGCAGCACCAGGGAGAAGCAGCAAGGGACCGCAGCGCAGGACTTGCTGTGGTAGGGGATGGAGGTCCTGGTCAGCTACCCTGACCTACCATCTAGCGTGGTTTGTTGCTGGCCAGGGGCATGGATTTGAGACATGGAGAAACTGGTGAGGCTGGTCCAGACTATTCTCCCTGCTGCTTTTCCATGAAACACAGCCAGGAGCATATCAAGTGTGACTACATGGCTCACTTGATAAGGTGAGGGACAAGGCCTTGGGGGCCCAGGTGGCTTTCTCCTTCATCCTACTGGTGGAAGAGTAAAGATTTTTATTTTGAACAAAATTTTGATTCACACATATCCAGCTACTGCTCTAACTTTCATGAACCTCTTTAGAGATGGAGTAAGTAGAGTGTCTAAAAGTGCTTTTGAAAAAAAAAAAAATACACTCCCTTAAAATAATTTAAATTTTAAATAGTATTAGCCGTAGTAATGTTCTTCTTTAGGTCTCCAGAATGTGCAGAAGTAACTGTCAATAATCCTTTTATTTGTTTTAACTTCAATCACAACATTCAGTGTTGAGGAATATTTCTTAAACTAGTAGAACACTTGTAAATGAGATGAACTTCAGTAAGTTTTAAACATCTTTTAAACTGAAGTTTAATGTGTGCATCTCATAAGCAAAAATACTGCATAAGAGCAAAGTCCCATTCTTTGGACTTCAAAACCCCATCCCTCTTTTCCTTTCAGTTCCAGCAGAGATTTTATTCACTTAGGTTTTCAGAGCATCTGCCAAATATTAAGTTTTAAATTTTCATATCGACATTGTGGATCTACAGTGAATGCGTATATTTAATTTAACTCATTTCTGTTATACTTAAATAGTTAAAAAAAATAAATAAAAATTGATTTTTTTTTCTCTTCTGCCATAGAAAGCATTACAAGTTTGAACATTAAATAAAGAAAAGTCTTATAATTCATATTTGGAATGTAGAGACATAGGAACTCAAGATAGGGTCTAGGCTGTGTTAGCATTATTAGTTATATTTTGCAGCAAATTATATTCAGCACTTCTTGCTGCAAAGAGCAGTGAACGGATCACATCTACAACCACCAGAAGTTTTAAGTTTTCTAACTCATCCCTCTGCTATTTCAGCACAGACAAAAAGAAGAATAAAAATTAAGTGCAGTCCCTATAATTTTGCCTCAGTTGGGATAACTGTAGGAGGGTCTTGCATTTTGTCAAAGAAACAATTCCCATTGATATCACTAAATGCTGTGGTTTTGTAAGAGCTGTAAAGTCATTCTCTGTCATCAGCCTCTTCACTACTTTTCTACTTTAAATATGCAAATGTTATGATCTGGAGTTCATTCAAACATCCTGTTACTCTCTACAAAAACATTGGTGAACTTTGTTTAGTTGTTTCCATGACTCATCTCAGAAATCTTTATAGAAATATTATGGAAATGGATTTATGTTTCAATTACTTGGTAGATGGTGGTGGTAGTTATAACAAATTAGAGATACATTTATCAATTAGATGTTTGGTAAATTTCTTTCTCCTGCAATTATTCTAAATTTCCTTGACAACAACTAGTGAAGGCATGGTCTAAAATTAACTTTTTTTTTTTTTTTTTTTTTTTTTTTTTTTTTTTTTCCCCAAAGTAAGTTTTAGTCATTAATTTTGTACTGTAGTTATCTCTGGTAGGATTCCTGTGCTGAGCTCTGGGTGTGCTTGTGTAGCAGAAACATCTGGTTATTTGGCAGATTCTGCAGACAAGCATTTTGCCAGCTTCAGGGCTGTCTCCTCATTTGCCTCATGATTTGGCTTTTCTTGGCAAATTGACTTGTCTTCCTTAATGACATTTTCTGGGTGATTTTCTTTTTAGGATAAAGGCAATAATTAAAAGGTTTTATGTGAGTACTTATATGCTCAGACTTATGCTTGGAAGAGCACTGAAAGAGCACAGGTGACAGGAGAGTAGGTTGTTCACTTAAATTAAAAATAAAAATACCCTCTTTGTGTTTTCATGCAACACTTGGTACATAAAATAGCTGAAAGTGCTAGTCAGGATGATGATGGGAACTGTCCAAAAAAACCTGATAACAATAATACTGCCCTGGAGATCATTATGCCCTGGCAGTATTTGCACAAAATATATCTTGGCATAGTGTATGTAAATTTTTACAATTGCAGTTACCAAGGCACAAGAGAAAGCCCTGGGATATCTGGCAGCATTTCTCAAGGCATTCTGTATGCTGAGAAAGTAAAATAGCTTTCCAGGAAAAATAAATGACTGGATGTGGGGAAGTCCTGATAACAGCACTTTGTATAAGGCCGATCAAGGATACACATCAAGATAATAAACAATCCCTGTAAAATACACCAAGCTCTATCAATAGCATCATCCACTTTGTGCACACTGGAAAGGAATAATGGATATGTTTGTATGTTTTCAACATTGCAGACCATTATGATTTTCCAATGTTGTCTAAACAACAGCCATATCAATAGTTCCTTTGCCTACTGACAGAGTGCTTTCATATGCTATAGGTAAAAATATGATTGCATGTTAAGATTCTGAACATGCAGACATCTAAATATTTACACTGTTAAGCTACTCTAAATGGACAAGCTTTACCAAAATAGAAACAATCTCCTACAAATGATTTTTTAAAAGTACTTATATGAACCTCTTCTATTGCTACATGAAAATGCATGCACATCAGGTCAACATCAGGTCACTTTGGTCTTCAACTGATAGACAAGAGTGTTTTGGGAGGTGGGCTCATCAGGGGGGAAGGAGTGCTTATTTTTTGGTGTTATAGAAAACAACATGTCCAGGCAGCTGCTTTTAACATTGGATCAGAAATGGTAGTTACAATAAAATTCTTACTGAATATTCTCTTCTTTGCAGTCTTTTATTTGCAAAATACATTGTAGATTCATGGACTTGTCTTCCAAGTAATTAGAAAATATTTCTACATACCAAGTAGAAATTTTCTTTTGTTAATTCACTTTTTAATTACTATTATTATTTTTCAATCCACTCAGGGTTTCAGGCAAAGCAAATTACTAACCTGGGCCTACTTTCAAATTATGTCAGTTTGTGTCTACATCCTTTGACTAGTGATAAAACGCTGGGACCACTAAAAATTGATGTAATTGCTTTATAACATAAGTGTCTACTTTGCTGTGTGCAGGTTATCTTTCCACATTCACCTTGTTCAGTTCTTTTCTCCCTTTTTATTTTTTTGAGCTATTTTATAAAAGAGTGAACAAATACGTTTTCAAGCATCTGGAGTTCTAAGTGCTCTAAATAGTTGTATTCTGAGCAATTGTATTCTGTTACAAGGCTTGGAAAAACACTGGGAATTGGGTGCCTTATATCCTCATTTGCTTCCACAAATCAGGCCTGTTTGTACAGAGAGATTATTATGGCTTTTTAAGCTGTGCTTACTTTCATACTTTTTTATTATCATGATTTCTATAGCGAGTTTTTCTTTCCCTAGACAATAGATGAGTAACATAATCCTGCTGGATATTTAAATGTTGATCTCTTTTGTCTCATTCATATAAATGCTATTAAGGAGGCTTATTTGCTTCACATTAGTTTGCTAGAATAAATTTGACTAACCCCCAGGGGCAATGTTAATCTCTTCTGATGCAAATTCTGCTTCACATGCCAAGACCAGGTGGTGAGGCTAGGTATTAATGGTATCTTAAGAGTTTGAGGCAGTTTCTTCAGCATGTCATTCTTTAGCCTGTTTTATCACAGCTGGACCATTCATCTGGTTATGTCTGCTGAAAGCCAGTCATGATTCCCCATTACTTCTCTCTAATTTTGATATATAGTGCATGCAGAGATCCTAGGTGCATCAGGGCTGTGTGGTGTGCTGACTGCTGACTGATCTGCCATGTGAGATCCCCAAATTATTGCTTGTTTGTGGCTAAAACTGTTGAATTAGAGAAAGAATTTCTAAACCAAGATAACTGAAGATTCATCTTAATGCTACCTGGTGAAAAAGCAGGAAAGTTGGAAAAGACTTTGTGATGACCTAAAGATTTCTTTCTTCCAGCCTCTGAAACTGATTGACTTTGAAAGTGAATCCAGATTAATAGTTTAAACATGACTTGTCTGAATGGTATCATACTTGGCAGCACTCCCATTTCTTTATGCACATAAACATGTGCTATGCTGCTTTTTTAGTGAGCTATCAATAAAAAGAAAAGCTATGCTGGAGCAGGGTCTGACATTTTCGGATTTGGGAAAGATGAAAGTAACCCTATGTAGCCACTTTTGAATCTTTTTATTTCTAATACACTGGAACAATTATTCCAGAACATTTTACCCATGTGAAAATATGTTCCCTATGGTGCTATCAAAATAACTGTGACCTTAGCATAACTGCTGCAAAAAGTGATGGCCAAACAAGCAAGTTCTGCTTTTATTTACTTTTTTTTTTCTTAAAAAAAAAAAAAAAAAACAACAAACAATGGACAAATACTTTTATGCTATACTTTATGCTATATTTCTTCTTTTTAACCTCATTTTTTTTTTTTTCCAATCTCTTTTCCACCTCGAGGCATAGGCACTTCAGTATAAATGAATACTGATGATGAATTAATTCGGTCTACACTAAATCTGCATAGGCTAAAAGTAGGTTAGGGTACAAAGTTCTGGTTTCTTGCCGAAGTGATAGTTTGAGGCCAGCAAAGGTACATAAGAATGAATTATTTCACTCATCTTGTTATTTTCTCAAATGAGCAGTATAACACTAAAAATGAAGCCTGCCTTCAAAAACTGGCTATAAAATATCATTGTAGCATTCTAGTTTTTCCTCCTAATTGTGTGTTGCTATCTTGTTTACACACTTTCAGTAATTATATTATTCTGTAACCTTAATATTACTCCTTACAGGTATTGATTTTGATTTCATGTTCTTCTTTGTGAAATAAATCATGTTTTATACCTATACCTCATTTTGGGGCAGCAGTGATTTTCTCCTGTGTCCTACCAAAACTGCATTGGTAGTCTCTTGTGCTCTTGATGGAAGACTGTTTTTTTTTTATTATTATTATTATTATTATTATTATTATTATTATTATTATTATTATTATTATTATTATTATTATTATTATTATTATTATTATTATATTTTTTGTTAGCTAGGTGTTTTGTTTTGTTTTTTTCTTTTTATTTTTCTGTTTGGTTTTGTTTGTTGTTGCCCCCAAACAAACAAAACCCCACCACTACCACCAAAAAAAAAAAGAACAAAAACAAAACAACAACAAAACAAACAAACAAACAAACAAACAAAAACCAGACTAACAGGCATGTAAAAGAAGATTATCACGCTTAGGTAGTTTTCTGTACTTTTGGGAAAGAATTGTTACTGTGTAGGACACATCTATTTTCTTCAATAGGCCACAAAATAAAGTAATGAAAACATGTCAGTCAGACAATGACATTTCTTCTGTCACTTTCCAAATAGATAAAGCAAAAAGAATAACACTCTATGTTGAAAGACATTACACTGTAAATGCCTAGGACTTGTTGCTGTTAGGTCAGTTTTGCAGGTAGTGCTTGCATGGAGTCTCTGAAACTCATGGAGAAAAGGAACAGCTTTTCATTCTTTTAAAAGCAATGAACAGTGAGCCAGAACCACAACCGTACAACCGTAGAGCTTACAGTAGAATTGTTTTGGGAATCCACAGAAGCCACTCAAAGTGACTCCTTCTTGTAAATCCAGTTTCTGTCATTGTTGTGCAGAAAATGTATACATACCTTTTTTTCTTCTTCTTTTTTTTTTTTTTTTTTTTTTCTGTACTGCACAGTGAATTTCTACAGGTTCTTGTATACTTTAACTTTTAGGAAGCTGTCTTGCATAATCTGTCTTACTGAAATTTAGGGGCTACATTCATCCTCTTAAAATGTATGAATCCAAGGAAATTCTAGGTGTTGGAAGAGCCAATGCAAAAACAAAAAACAAAACAAAACAACAACAACAAAAACTTGTTTGTGGGAATGTGTATATGTAAAACTTGATGCCTCTGTAACTATCACCTTTTTCCTCACTGAATCCTTACAAAAGTGATTGAAGTTTAAAAAACACCGAATGTGAATTTATCTAGTAGGTTTTCTGGTCAGGTGGCCACATTTAATCTCTGTTTCAAGAGATTAGCACTATGTGCTGGAAGATTTTTGTCCTACCATGAATAACTATATTTTAAGCTGTCATGGCAATTTAATATAGAGCTAACATGTTGACTACAATAGGACAGAATTTAACTGAAAGTTATAGTGTGTTTCTACCTGGGAATCTTTTACACTTTATGTAAGTGAAGTGAGGCAAACACAAGAATAGATCTTAGGTGAAGAAATGTGACAGTTTTTACCCTTAGGGACCAAAACCACACGGAGTACAAACTGCAGAAAGTTGATGTGCACATACTCGTTTGGTCTACCTTACTAATTGCTCTGAAATTCCTCACTGGCTGCTGTATTTTTAAAATATGAAGAGAAAATTACTGTGCCGTTGCACTTTATAAATAATTCTTGCACATTTAACTCATCATTTTCATCATTAGTCAGGAAGCAATTAACATTTTAAATGCTAATTTTTAGACTATTAGGGGAATATCCGTTGATATTAGACTGCTGAGATGGGAGCACGCCATGGTATATTATTACAGTATGAAGACTGTAGGGAAGAATACTACATGTTTCAGTCCAGTGTCATCAAGAAGTAAAGCAGTACAGTTCCATGCAAACCTGCAAGATTTACTTTAATATCTGGATAAAAAAATACCAAAGCTGAGGAATATACAAAACTTTTCCACCAGAGAGAAATTGGAAGTGAAACAAACAAGAAAGCTTTTTTTTTTTTTTTTTGAATGTCAGAGTTTTATTGTTTTTAAGTAGAACATTTGGATTAGCTCATTTGTGAATGTTTACCATTAGGAAATTTTCACTCTTTAGCCTTTCTTGTGGTGATCCAGCTGAGATCTTATTAAAACAGTGACACCTGGAAGGCTCTGGTACTCAAAAGCACAAAATAATACTCAGGCAGACATACCCACTGATGGAACATAAAAAGGTCCCTGCTTCCAGTTTACTCACCATATAATTTTTCATTCTAGTCAGCAGAGGAGATTCTGATTAATATTTTACAGGACTTAGGAAACTTATGTATGAAGGGTGGTTTTAGAGAGAGACAGAGACTCGCTCAAAATATAATGCTTAGGGGACGGATAACTGCAGCAAGGCTTGAGACCTGTTTTTGAGTCCTGGATTTGCCAGTGACTTGCTCTGTGATGTTCTCTCAGAGTTTCTGCTTTCAGAAAAAAAAGGGTAAAGGTACCGCCTTTCTTCTCGAAACACTTGGAGCTCTGTGTAAGAGCTAGGCATAATTACTGATTATTGTAAATAATAATAATAATAATAATAATAATAATAATAATAATAATAATAATAATAATAATAATAATAATAATAATAATAAATTTTATGAATGAATATTTTAATTTATTATTATTATCGAATTGCTTATTTGACAATGACAACCAAGAGGAAGTTATAAAAGTTATGAAAATGTATGTAGCATGTTGTCCTTATCTCCTCCCTTCCCTTTAAATGCTAATTCTTTCAGTTTTAGAAAATCCTGGTTCTAGCTGTTTAGACATGGAAGTGCAAGAGAGACTTCGTTTTCCCTTTTCGTTACACTACTAGTTATGATAATTGGCAGATTCATGTTTTATTAACTACAGAAACAAAATTGCTAGATCCATCGAAAGCCAGGTGCTATTGGTTAGGACATACATTTTGCCCTAAGCAACTTCGCATTTCCATTTTGCTAACATTTGTAAAACAAGTAGTCTCATAAAAATGTGATGATTTGATGGATTGGCTGAATGGTGTGGGCTCTATTGTCCCCCAACTCTCTCGTAGATGGCTAATTGAGTTCAAAGTCATTCTTTTCAATCTCCTGCTTGAGCAGAAAATTTACTAGTAATAAAATAAATACAGTAAGGAAATTCAGTTATGTCTGATCAAGTTGACTGCTTATACACTCAGAAAGATGCACCTGTGTAGCAAACTGCTGGCAAATGTCCATCTAAATGAGTTTGCTATTGCACACACATCCGTTTTGCTGTTTCCAGCAGGTCACTTCTCAGAGCTCACTGGCAGTGCTCATTGGCCTCCAATAGTGAACATTTGTTTACATAATGATTATGTAATAATCATTACATTAATCTAATAGCGCTATCTTTGTTCAATCCCAGTACTTTCACTTACAACCAGTTATAATTTTTAAGAACTGCAAAATCTTTGGTTTTCTACTTCCCACATAGGAAATATTGACTTATGTGTGACACCATAGTCCAGCTGGAGTTAATGGGAGTGTGAGCATAGGCTGGCAGTGAATATTTCATCACAGCTACATGGGTGTTTTCCACAAAGCCAGTTCCAAATGATGTCAGGTTCCCAACATGGCCATTCAGCTGGTTCTGTAAAATAAATAAATAAATAAATATTTGAAGTAAGCTATCTATACATAGTCATTCTGTAACAAATATTAATATTAAAAGTTTATTAGGAAAAAAAATATGATAAAAAACAATGAAAATTCAACTTAAAGCTTAACAAAATAAAATAAAAAGTGACTAGTCAGAAATTCAATCTCACTTTACTGGGACAATTTCCCTGTCTAAAACACACAAAACAAATATACATAATGTTGTATTTAGCTATTTTCCACAGCATGTTGTAATGGAATTATTTTGCTCATTCATCACTTAGAAAATTAAATATTCTTAGAAACTGGATTGTCACTAAAAAGCTGAGAAAACCAATGAAGTGTCATAGCAAGCCTTAGATCCCCATGTGCATTTGCAAATATCTGCAAGGGCAAGAAATGACTTGTAGCTACAGATACAGCTTTTTGTATAAATACAAGAATCTATGACTGATCCATACAATAAATATGTATATTAAAAACAAGTTATTAATAGAAAGTCCCAAATTCATGATATGTCAAATCAGTGTACACAACCCCTCTGGATTTTCTTACTGGTGTTAAATCATGGTGACCTCTCATGTTTTCATACAAGACAAAAATTTTCTGAGTTCTGCAGGGGAGAAGGCTCTGCAGAATGTCCTGTTCTCTCGTTCTCATAGGATCCTATAAAGTTACTGTGCATTAATTAACACTCATGGCTCTTTCAGACCATCAGATAAGTCATCTCTTGAAACAGAGGTGGGAAGCTAGCATTGTGTGAGATGTTTCTATCCTGCACTGGTGAAATTAGGGTGGAAAGTGCTACTGAAAATAGCATGAATTTTGTTCCTTGGTGCTTTTTCCTTTCTCTCTGCAGTAGGACAGAGTTAGTAGCAGGACAGAATGTGCTGGTACTGTGGGTGACACAAGATCTTGAAGATGAAATCTGATTTCACCAAGACTATTTTTCATTTTGCTAGTTTTCACTGCAAATTAAAGCCATGGTATTGGAAGTATGACTGCCCCGGGCTTTGTAGCTTAATAGCACGTGGGAAGCCTTCTGTGTTCAGGTCAGCTCAAGATCATGCAGATGTCTAGCTTTTCAGCTTTAAGTTCTGGTGTTCCCTTCCTACAAAGTGGGTTAATATGTTTAGAATAATTTTCTCACTGATCTATTTTTGCCAGAAATAGTGAAAGGGAGAGTTTCTGGCTGTGAAGTAAGAGAGGGGAAAATATGTACTGAAATAACTTACACCACACAGAAAAAGATATTGTACTTTAAAAGATAAGTCTCAAGCAGCTGCCCAAATACAGTGCATGGCTGCACCTCAATCTCAACTTGAGTTGAATTTGAAACAAACAAAGCATCTAGATATCTGTACTTCCACCATTGTGCAAATCACAGTCTGAAAAATATCACAGTGGTATTGCTATTATTAAAAACAACAACAAAAGAAGCAAACCAATAAGGAATAGAGTAGAGTAGAGTAGAGTAGAGTAGAGTAGAGTAGAGTAGAGTAGAGTAGAGTAGAGTAGAGTAGTTCAGTTGGAAGAGATGTACAAAAATCATCATGCACAACTGCCTGACCATTGTAGGACTCACCAAAAGTCTAAGCATATTACTGAGGGCATTATCCAAACACCTCTTGCACACTGACAGGCATGGGGCATCAACAACCTTGCTAAGTAGCCTGTTCCAGTTTTTGAGCACCCTTGCAGTAAAGAAATGTTTTCAGTCTGAACCTCCTCTGGTGCAGTTTTGTGCCATTTGTGTGTCCTGTCATTTTATATTAGGTTTACATGGCAAGATTTTGGTAGCTGGGGGCTGCAGGGATGGCCTCTGTTAGAAGAATCCAGAACCTGTCACATGTTAAGTAAGGGCAAGTTTCATCTGGCTCCAAAGCGTCCCACCACCGGCCAGAGCTGAACCAATAAGCAATGTTGTTTGTGCCTCTGTGAGCACAGATTTAAGAAAGGGGAAAACCAAACCAAAACAAACAAAACCTGCTGGGCAACAGCAGCTTGGAGAGAGGAGTGAGAAGCAGCCCTGCAGCCCCCAGGTGAGTGCAGCAGGAGGGCAGGAGGTGCTCTAGACGTTGAGCAGCAGTTCCCCTGTGGGCTGTGGAGAGGCCCCTGGTGAAGCAGGCTGTCCCCCTGCAGCCCATGGGTCCCACATGGAGCAGATCTCCACGCTGCAGCCCCCCCATGGGTGGAGGAGCCCCCTGTGGAGCAGGTGGATGTGGCCTGGAGGAGGCTGCAGCCCATGAAGAGCCCCTGCAGGAGCAGGCCTCAGGCTGGAGCTGCAGCCCGTGGAGAGGAGCCCACGCAGGAGCAGGGGGCTGGGGGGAGCTGCCGCCCACCCGTGGGGGACCCGTGCTGGAGCAGTTTGCTCCTGGTAGATGATGAACCCTGTGGTACGGGGCCGTGTGGGAGCAGTTCTTGAAGAGCTACTGCCTGTGGGCAGCCCCCGCAGGGTCAATTTGGGAAAGACGGCATCCTGTGGGAGGGACCCCACAGGGAGCAGGGGCAGAGAGTGACCATGGAGGAGCAGCAGAGATGAAGCATCAGGGACTGACCACAGCCACCACTCCCTGTTCCACTGCACTAGTCAAGGGGAGGAGTTGGGAGAGGGTGGATGGTGGGAAGCTGTTCTTTGCTTTTAGTTTCTCACTGCTCTAGTCTGTTAGTAATAAGCAATAAATTATATTAATTTCCCTATGCTGAGCCTGTTTTGCCTCTGACAATAATTGTTGAGTGATTTCCCTTGTCTCAACCCTTAAGCCCTTTTCATCATATTTTCTCCCCATTTCCCTTTGAGGAGGGGGAGTGAGAAAGCGATTGTGGTGGAGCTCAGCTGCCCAGCCACATAAAACCACCACACATTGCTTACCAGGGAGCAGAGACAAGCAGCTTCCTCTCTACTTCTCCTGCTCTGGAAGTTGCAGAGAGCAATGGGGTCACCTCTCAGCTTTCTCTATTCTACATGAGACCACCCAAGTGTCCTCAGCCTCTCCTCATAGGAGATGCCTTACAGCCCTTTTACCAGCTTTGTTGCCCTCCTCTGGATACATGCCACTACCTTAATATCCTTTTGGTACAGTGGAACCCAGAACTGTACAGTAGATTGAAGTTGAGGCTGCACCAATGCTAAATGTAATGTGAGAATCATCTCTGTTGACCAGCTGGCTATGCTGTGTTTAATGCACCCCAAAATGCAGTTTGCCGTCTTGGCTGCCAGAACACACTGCTGGCTCGTCTGCTGGCACCCCCAGATCTCTTTCTGCTGAGCTTCTCTCCAGCCACTCACCTCCCAGACTGTGCCCGTGTCCAGCATTACTCTATCTCATATGCAGCACCCAGCATTTACCTTTGTTGAATTTCATTCCACTAACGAATGCACAGTGTGCCAGTCTATCCAGATCCCTCTGCAAGGTCTCTTGCCTCTCCAGAAAGTCAACAGCACCTCCCAGTTTAGAATTGTTAGTGCACATGCTAAGAATGCTTTCAAACTCTACATCCAGACCATTGATAAAAATGTTGAGCAAAACCAGGTCTAGAGTTGAGCCCTGGGGAACACTGCTAGTGACTGGCCACCAGCCAGATGTAGCCCCATTCACTGCAACCCTTTGAACCCTATTGCCAGCCAGTTCATCACCCAGCATAGCTGATTATCTCACAGTTCAGCAGTTTGTCTGGAATGGTACTGGGAGGGATGGTATCGAAGACCTTACTAAAATCCATAAATGTTACATCCACTTCATCCACTAATCAGGTGACCTTATTGTAGAGATCAAATTACTAAGGCAGGATTTTCCCTTCACAAATCCATGTTGAACATGCCTGATAAAAGCTTTTTTTTTTTTTTTTTTTAAATGTCTTTCAGTAGTACCCAGGATAATCTTCTCCATAACTTTTCCAGAGACCGAGGTTATACTAACAGGTTTGTAGCTTCCTGGGTCTTCTCTCATGCCCTTCTTGTAGAGGGGTATAACACTGTCTTGCTTCCAGTTAGCAGGGACCTCCCCAGACTCCAAAGGCCTTTAACTGTTTAACTGTTGAGAGTGGTCCAGCTATAACATCACTAAATTTTTCAGTACTCTGGGCTAAACCCTATCAAGCCCCATGGACTTGTGAACATTCAGCCGATATTACTGGTCCCCTACAATTTCAGTAACCACAAATGAAAAGTCACTGCTCCCTCTGTCATGGTACTCCAACTCAGAGGCAGCCAAGATCTATTATTAGTATAAAAACTGAGGAAAAAAAGGCATTGAATGCCTCTGAATTTTCCTGATCCTTACTTGTTAGGTGACCATCTTCATGAAGTATTAGTCCAGCGTTTTCCTTAAACCTCCTCTTGCTCTTGATGTACTTTATAAAGCCCCTTTTATTGTCTGACTCCACAGTGTTGTACTGGGTTGGCTGCGATGGACTTATCTTTCCCTGCAGCAGCCCATACAGTGCTGTGCTCTGCACTTGTAGCTAGAACAGCAGTGGTATCACACCAGTGTTGTGTCTACTGCTGAGCAGTGCTGGCACAGCATCAGAGCTCCCTCCAACCCCCCAAGAGCCAGAGGGTTGGAAGTGGGGAGGAGACATCACCGGGGCAGCTGACCTAAACCAACCAAAGGGATATTCCATGCCGTCACACTCAGCAATAAAAGGTGGGAAAGGGGAAGGGGGTGGGCTCTCATTATGAAGACATCTGTCCTCCCGAACAATGGCTATGCATTTTGAGGCCCTGCTTCAAGGACGTGGTTGAGTATTGTTCGTTGGTGGGAAGTAGAGAGTAATTTCTTTGTGTTTCCACATTGCCTTTGCTTATTTTTTTTCTTCCCCGCCCCCCCTTCAGTTAAATAATTTCATAGATTTTTTCCCTTAATGATTATTTTCCTTTAATTAAGTTATCCTTATCTCAACCTATGTTTTTTTTTTTTTTTCCATTTTTTTTTTCTTCTTTCCCTCCTCTTCTAAGCAGCAGGAGAGAGAGAGCAGTTGTGATGGAGTTCAGCTGCCTAGCAAAGTAAAACCACTACAAGTGGCCAATGTCATCTCAAGTTGAACCTTGACTCTTCTTGTTTTCTCCCTGCAGATGTGAACTGCAGCTCTCTACTCAGCTGTGAAGCTGCCTTGTTTCTAGGGGTCCTATATTTTCTTTTTCTGCCCAAGTTCCAGGAGGAGTTCCCTGTTTAGTCAAACTGCTGCCCTGCCTAATTGGTTTGATACAAAAAGGGATTACCTGCACCTGGGCTTTTAAGAGGTGATTCTTGAAAAGTGACCATCCAATTCCCAGGAGACACTCCCAAGGAAAGAAAAATGGAGTTTTGTATTTCTTGTCCCTACACATATTCTACTGGGTAATCCAGCCTAAATCATCCTGATCTGTTATACGATAATGCTGGGAGGTCTGGAGGTATTTTTTGAGACTGTTCATATTAATGCAGAGAAAAAACAATTCCAAAAAGGGAAAGACCCCAACAATTTAGCAGCTGCTCAGGTCTTGGTCCAAATCCCACTGAAGTACAAGAAAGATATTGCTAGATACTGAAAATGAAATAATTGTCCTATTCACATATTTTGTAATCTCAATATTAAAACACCAGCCATGCAAGGATGAAATTCATATTATAATTTGCATTATGCTTATAAATTGAGCACTGGGGAGATGTCATTTTCATTGACATATGCTCCATTTACTTTCTTTTTGGCAATTGTCCCAGTGTGGTTCAGACAGCAAATGAAGGTAGGATAGATTTTAAAGAATTTTATGTAATTTGATTACTTGGAAAAGTAATGTTGAGTTGTCCCTCAAGTCACCTGTGTACTACATTCAAAAGCAGTAAATTTGACAAATGGTGGGGAGAGCAGGCTATGTTCCAGAAGGACAGCTGGAAACTGAAAGAAGTAAGGAGACATGTACATGATTTACTGAAGACTGCAGAGATTTATTTTTTTAATATATTTTTTTTTTTCAAAATACCTACTTTCATGTAGAATATCCATCCTAAAAAATTTTAACATTCTCTTTTCATTATCAGTAGACTCTCTTTTTGTTAAAGGACATTCCCTCTGCTGGTGTTTTCCATAGTCAGGTTGTTCAGTTTGTGTTAGAAGACATTATTTTTCACATAGATTTAATTTCTAACCATCAGGCATTCAGTAAACAGTTGTATTTGGCTAGTTCCCTATTAGTATTTGGGTACTACTGATTTTCTGCTTTACAGTCTGACACTTTAAATATTTCTACATTTGGTCTCCTTGGTATCTAGGGATATTCATATATTGTCATTTCTTTCTAAAAAATGTTTTTTAAAATATTTTTGCTTATATTCAATGTAACTTTCCCTTTAGAGGATGAATTCATTCCAAACCACATGCCTTGGGGGAAAAACAAAACAAAACATGTAAACAAACAGCCAGCCCCTCAAACTTATCTTTAGACATGTTCGCCTATGTAAAGAGTTTATGTACAGTATTTGTGTGCAAGAAATTTTATGACTAGATGCATTCTGAGCAGCAGTTATCTTTCCTGAATGTCTACAGCCTGAAGCAATTTATGGACCTCTATTGTATGCACAGGAAATGGAACGAAATCTGGCACTTGTTGCTAGGCAAATTCTGCCTACCAACATAGCACTTAAAAGTAATCTGCAAAGATCTGTCAATTTAACTAGTATGCATGCTAAAATGCTTCCAGTACAGTTTCCCTGTGATGTATTTCTAAAATGAATGTAAACTTATTTTCCCAACCAGTAATTCATGCCTGCAAAATGTAAACCCCGCTGCTTCTGTAGGCTGTCAGCTTCATGTGGGAAAAAATAAACATTTCTTCATTTTTTTTTACTGGAGTGTACTGAGCACCCCTAAAGCCCATTGATTTCAAAACTCACAATTGCTCTGGAATATGCAGTTTGGCTTTTGAAAATCAGAAGCCTTATTCAAATGCTATGGGTAGGGGTGTGGATGTAGCAAAATAATTTAGCTGGCATTTTGATTGAGTTCAACATTTGCTTCTACTCCATTGCATGCTGTGGACACGGCAGTGCAAGGACAAATATTATGTGTTTTGAGGACTGGAGAGCTCACAGGAACGCATTCTTTTGGGTGTTCATAAAAAATACCAGTAAACTAGCAAGTAATCAGTTGTTCTATATGAAAGAAAATTGTCAAGAAAATGATTTTTGTATTCTGTTTGTATGAGCTTTTCCAAGATCTGAAAAATATCAACTGTTTAAGTGGAATTAAACCTAGCAGTGTTTTCCCGAAGTTCATTTAGATGCACCTATTTCATGAACATGTCACACATTTTGTTACACATACTTTAAAAAATATTTGTAACAGAGAATGTTTGACAAATTTATATCCAGTCAAATAATAAAACATTTTTTCTTCCATTATGAAATAACACTGTTTTCTCTTGTGGACTGTTATATTGTAGGTATCTACCAAAGATCCCAGTCATATACATCTTGTAGCTTTGTAACGTTGATTGGCAACTGTAATAGAAATGAGATTCTGCTTTGCTCAGTGATTGTCATTCAGACATTCTTTGCAGGAAACATAAATTTGAACTAATGGCAAGAAAATTGAACAGTTCCTCTATTGATTTGTTAATTCTTATTATTATAAAGACATTTCCTTTAGGGTAATTATATTCTGTTTGAGAATATCTTCTAGAAGGCCAGAACTGCCTCTTGATGTGATTACATCTCACCCATTTGACTGACAAGGTTGACTCTTTTTGGCAACCTGTTTTATAATGCTTTTTGTTTTGTTTGTTTGTTTTGTTTGCATTTTCCTCCCTGTGCCACTGCTTAGTTCCTGTTTCTTTTAACAATTTATTCTTTTAACAATTCTTTCTCTTTCCCCACCTTTCCCTTTTATTTTATGTCCTGTGTTTGTTCTGAATCCTCTCTATCATTTTGCCGCTTTGTTCACTGTATTCCACGTTGTATCCCAGTCCTTTCTACTCATCCATGACTGCTTTTTTTTTTTTTTTTTTTTTAATTTATTTTATTTATGTATTTTCCTTAATTTTTTCTTTCTTTGCTCCCAGGTTCACTATGCACACTGTATTTTATTCTGCTCCCTGCCTACTTCTGCAGCCATAATCCTTATGCACTTAAAACAGCTCTGACTTTATTTCCCCAGCTTTTTCAGCCTTTTCTTTTCTTAATACATGATGTATTATTATTGTTGTTATTATTATTCTCTATGGGGGATATTGGCTGATGTTATCAAATTCTTAAGTAAAAATATGATCTTTTCAGCTTTTAGTATTTCAAGTACCCTCTGCAAAATAGTTGTGTTGATCTGTCATTCACTTTTGTTGGTCTGTGTCATCCTTGTTGGTCTTACACTTATCTATATTCATAAGTTTCAGAATATTGACATGAATTTGTTGACCTTGTCTAATCTATCTTTCAAATTGATCTACCTCCTAGAACAAGTAATATATCCATAATAAGCAGACATTATTAATTTCTGTGATAAGTGATTTTCCACAGAGTACGAAAAATGCCAGGGTTAAACATTTGAAAAACTTAGTGAAATAAAGCTATGCTACCAAAAAGTGGAACAAGGGAACTGAGAACTGGTTTTGTCTTTCAAAGTACTATTTTAGCAATTTTATTTTCTGTGACTCCATTGTGTTCTTGTTTTGAGTTAGTTTCTTTTTGTCTTCTCTTTAAAACTCTATTAATAACCATTTAATTCCCTGACTGGCCAGGGTCTTTCTGTAACTTGTGGTTACAGTTTGTGCTGTAACTAATGGTTTGACTCCTTTTTTCTATTGTCTTTAAAATATTCATCATCTTCATCTCAGATTTAGAGGAACAATAGGAGTCTTGTTTACTGAATCTCTAATTTGAGAGAGAGATTTTTGCTCTTCCTTTCCCATCTATTTCCTCCAAAGTTGTTTGTAATCTTCTCTTCCCAAAGTTGACAGAGAATCTGTCTTTTTGTCTGTGTATGCAAAATATTTCTTAATAACAGTTACATCCTTTGTGAGAATAGCCTTCCTTTCTCAAGGAAAACCACTGAGGTTTTGAAGATCCCTTGATAATTTCTTTTGATGAGAGGACTTGCATGTCTTGAGCAGAATGATCTTTAGAGGTCCCTTACAACCCCTACAGTTCTGTGATTCTGTGATTAGACTTGAGAATGAAACCTGACAAATTTAAATCAATGTGAACGTTGTCTTTGACTTCAGAAGGACATACTCTTCTATTTACTTCTCTCCTCTCAGGATGCATTCTGTATGATCTCTAAGAAGAAAGAAAATGCACAGTGCAAGGTGTAGGGAGAAGACCACTGATTGACACAAACTGAGTGTGGAGACAAAGCTTGTCTCATTCTGCCATATGGATACCTTCAGCACATTAGCTAAACACAGTTGTATGTTTTCCACCACATTTAATTCCCAATTTGTAAAGCATGGGTAATTTTCTCCCCCCACAATTTTGAGGTACTGTGAATGTAAGTGGCCACACAAACACCTGGTAGAACATAATGATATGCTAAGATGATATGATAATTGAACTATGTAAGCATCTGAAATTGAAAGAATTCAGGACTCACCTAAAATTACTTTAGAACTTTGAAATATACTTTTCCCAATGCTTCGTACTTTCTCAGGAATGGAAAATGTCATTCAATTGTTTGGATTTTTTGCTAAATTCACTACTTATTAGCTCTAAACTTAAATGTGCATCAAGGAGAATAACAACATAAAGGGGCTGATTAGTTCAATTATACCACCCACACCTAGGAATAGTTTTTTACACTAGGAATCTGAAACATAATGTTTTAGGAAGAAATAAAGCAATCTGTTCACCTTTTCCCCATTATGAATCTAGTTTAAGAGATTTCTCTGATTTATTTCAAACCAAGGAATAAAAATAGAATTAATGTCAGTTTGCCATGAATTGCAGTCTCTGGTATTTTAAAAATGTATAATACTGTGCTGATTACTCTTTGTTTAAAAGGATGGTAATCTGTACGTACTATAGCTGTTGGAGCCCCATTCCCACCTGCCAGCTATTTTCTCCCTGTGTCTCTGGACAAGTAGTTTTTCATTATTCTCTTCGTTAAGTTACCTGACGTAAAGACTAAATAATACAGTAGTGCCCCCTCTGCAAAAGAAGTGTATTAGTTTTCCTCTCCCTATCTTCTCTGACGTTGCCTTTTAAAGAAAGTTCTGAGCAAAGTTGAAATGTTTGAAAGTTCCTTCACAATTTTAGTGCCAAACCTGAGGCACTTATGTTAGGAACCCAATAACCTTGCTGAAATGCTTACATAGGTTTGCAGATTGTGTTGTGCAAATGTGCAAGGGGACTTGTACTATGTGTAAAGTTTTCACAAAAGGCAACTGAAGAAAGCAGGTTCTAACATATATTTGACAAAATAGATGAATTTTCTTGAAAAGTGTCATGTTTGCTACAAGATGTCTAGGGATCTGAAAGCAAAAATAACGTACATCCTGTTATGGTTAACAGGACAGACTTCCACAGAAAATAAGCAGGCCTACTTAAGATGTGAATCAAATCTAACCCCTTATTGGAGCCACCTCTATCTCTCCCTTTGAATTTAGACAAGCTTAGGGTGATGCAGGTTCAGCTTTGCTAAGGGACTCTTGTGAATTCTTTTCCATGGGAGGAATTGAAGGGCCGTGTAAGAATTAACAATACCCAGATCCCAGACTAATCTAAAGTGTTTTCATAGTCCTCTCCAAATAAACAACTGGAAAAAAGGTCAAATTTTATTTTTTAATCACCTCCCCTCCTTCTCTCTGCTATTCTTCCTATTTGCAAAGAAAGTGCAAGGATTTGTTAAAGAATTCTGTTTTGAAAACCTTATTTCTGCTACCTTCTCTTTACTGATCCTCCCATTACTCCATTTGCTGTGCCCTCCTGGTCAAATCAAGTTATTGGATTTAGAACATTCTTAGAAGTCAGGATGCTACCGATCCAGACTTGGCCTTTTTAAAAAATTGACTACAACTGCAAAATATTTTAATCTTTTGTCTCTGTTGGGTTAGGGGTAAAATTTCCCAAATACTATACAGCATTTTTTGAAAGTCATGTCTATTTTAGTTTCATCAAGGAGCCAGTGACCAACTTGCCAAATTGGCAAGTCTGTACTTTGGAGACTGTGATAACAACAGGAGGTGGTGCAGGTGGTTTGGCTAGACGGTAGGAACAAACTTTCAACTGAAGGCATGTTCTAGGAAATAGGATCAGTCTTATTTTGCTGAACTTCAGAATTTTCTAATGTAAAAGAATCCCATGGTCTCTGAGCAGGTTAAAAGTTCTCGGATATTTGTCTTTTTTAAAAACATAGGGGAAAAATAAACTCTATTAAAAGATGATTAATGTTCAAAATGCAAGGGAAGCAAAACCTAATACCTAGCAGTAGAGTGAAAGAAGAGTATATCCAAAATAAATAATGTGAAGCAATTTTAACATTTGGCAGTACTGAAAAGAGTGGATAAAGGTGGGCATTTCTTAATGTGCTCAGAATTCTATTTCGTTTGACCCATGCTCTTCACTGGAATGCTGGTCTGTGCCCCTGTTAGGTGCTCTGATATTTCCAAAACTTTCTAAAATGAGATTTTAATGTACCTATGTGTGTTGTTGTTGTTGTTGTTTCACCCCAGTAATGGACTATTGAAATTATGTGCAATGCTCAGGTGTTTTTTTTTGATTGTTTCCAATATTACTGCAAGCTAGTACATGCATGAATAATGCAGTTTTATACACCTCTTCCTTCCATCATGAATTCTCCCCATGTGCTAACAAAAGTTTTAAAGAGGTTAGTGACTCAGTTTCAAGGATTAATAGCTGGTATTTCACAATTTAAATCTATGCTGTGACAGGATATTGAACTGTTGTTTCCTATTTGTATTTTCTATGTCAAGTGTGAATCTGCATTGTTTTGTAGAGGGAGAAGCCAGACACAAGTCTAAAGGAGTCAGTTAATGATCTTTATGATTTCAGTTTAGGGATTCATAAATTACTAGAGAACTTTCCGGTTTAACCAAAAGACTGAAAAATATGTTTTGATTTAAATCTGAGGAACTCATTAACTTCGTTTATGCTTTCTTGTTGAGATGCTGCTGTGTGAAGCATGTCCACAAAGAATTTATTTTAAACTAAGCTTTTCAACAAAAGCTGTAGGAAGAATGTACAAGTATATCCTGTAATTTGCTACATATGTAAAAACATCATTAAATAAAATTAATATCCATTCCAATTCACTAATATGCTTATCATGAAGAGTTTTGGAAAAATGATGTTTTGCAAGGCACATACACAACTTCAATAGCAAATATTAACATTTATTCTATTATTGTTAGAAAACATTAAATATATTTGCTTTAAAAATGAAAGTATATCTTCCAGGAGATCATTGGTTTGAAAAAAGTCCTTGAATGTCCAGTCAGTCATTACTCAAAAACAGTTACTGAGTAATGATAACTCTCTGTGATACTGCTAAATTTCACTTATGCATAGTCATTGTCGAAAGCCTGTATTTGTTGTATGACTATGTGTCCTCTATTCTCCCTACCAGTTCACCATGCAAAGGAGATGTAGCATAAATTTGTTAGTTCCTGACTCGATGGTGACTATACAATCATTGAATATGCTTTGTGCAGTGAGTTGGCTTGAATTAAGTGTAGGTTCTCCTGTATGCAGCTCATATACAGATCATGCCAGGTTTGTCATTTTGACCTTTTCAGCAGTAGGTTTACCACACTCTGACTAATATCTAAGGCTCATTCTTGTACTCTGTGGAATTGTCTTACCCAGCTGACATGTTTTATGGAATATTTATGTAACTGGTGTGTTTATTGCCAGCTTGTTTAACAAGCTGCTAGCCAGCAAACTGTAGATCTGTTTTTTTTTTTTTTTTTAATTATTTTAGGGGAATTCTAGGGAGAATTTTAACACCTGTGCTAGTATTTGTTATGGATCACAGTAAGAAAGGCACTCTGTAAGATATTTGTTAAAATACCTTTTATTAGAGATAACACAAGAGGGAAAAGGGTATAGCACAAATAATCTTAAGCTCCTTCAGATGCTAGAAGCCCCAAGCTGTGCAGCATCAACTAGACCTCTAATCAGGGCACAGTAGGCAGCATGGATTCTGTCTGTGTTGAGGTTCACCAACATTATGGCCTTTAGACCTCTTACAGGATTATTTTAAAGGTAAACATCATGGGTCATTTTTGCTGTCAAGCAAAAGGACATTGATATGACAATACGATATATTTTTTAAGATAAAAGCAAGGACATGCAGGTGGCACCCTCTCCAGACATTGAATGTGGCCTGGCCACACTTCTTACATAGCAAATCAAACAGTACTACAGGCAACTCACCCATTCCTTAAGCAAAGTTTGTGGTGTTGACCTGTGCTAGTCTTCAGTACTAGCTGAATTCATCTTGAATATGCAGTATGAATACCATAACCTTACCCCTAAAAAAAAAAGTCTGAAAAAAAAAGATAAATTGAGTGATTAGATAGGCTAGTTACTTTTAAAATCAGTTTGTACTTAACTGTACATATTTTAGCCATATAGTCCTTTATTAACTCCTTGGTTTAGTAATTAAATTCTTAAAGGTGAGCTACAAACTTCACATTAATGCTACTTTTCCTTCAGGTACCCACTGATGAACTAAAAGCAGCCCTTTTGAGAAAATCTTCTCGTACCTCCAGTTTAGAAACCTTGACTTTACTGCAGTAAGTGGTCACTGATGCTACATAGCTGATTTTTTCAACAGGCTGTTCTCAGTTTCTGCATCTCTGTTGTCGACAGCAACTCAGCACACTGCAGGAGTCCTTCCTTCTCTCTCGTACAGACTGGAGAACCAGGAAAGCCTTCCGCTTGATATGTTTTTATTGTTATGTGTAGCATTAAATTGTAATAAAATCACTAAACTCATTCTGTAAACAACTCCTCTGCTTCAGATAGCTGAGAAAGGCCAGCAGGATTTGAATGTTTTGCAGTGCTCCTATCATTCAATTATAAATTATCTGAGGGAATAAATATCATTCTGCAAATAAAGAGCAACCCATGAAGAATGACTTACCTGGTCAGCCAGTGGTTCTCCTCCACTGACCCAAATATATGGGGCAGGATACGAGAAGACTGAAAGGCTGATGGCAGCCGCCTGCTAAGGCTTCACCACCTTCAATTTCCCAACACAAGTTATGGGAACAGAAGGGGAACCTTGGCCATTTCAATTTGACATGAAGTTTATTGCCAAAATTGCTGTTTTCCCCCAAGTATTAGCTGTAAACAACTATGCTTGATATCAGAGAAAACCAAATACTAATTTCAGTCAATGCCTCTCCTTTGATAACCCAACAGCTAGCCCTGTGTGAGGCGAGGTACTGTTGTGGTGCTGTGCTGGCCAGGCCTGTCCCACCACCAGGAGAAGGGCAGCTCTGGGCATCACTGCCTCCCTGGGGACAGGGACAGGCTAAAGCCCAGCCAAGATGTGGGCCTGTTGGTGGGTACAGCTCAGCTGGACCCATGGCTGGGCAGTGCAGGGCTGTGAGAAGCTGGTGACTGGCTTTGCTGTGGCATCACTGGGGCAGGGGCTGACAGCCCTGGGGACTGAAATGGGCTCCTGTGGCAGAAACAGGGTATATGTAGGAAGCACCTTGTGTGTTGGGCATGAACAGGAAGGACTTGTGGTGTCCCCAGGGACCTGAGGGGATCCCTGAGCAGCTTTACTGAGGAGCCCAGTAAAACTGCTGAAGGTGATAAAAACATTGCTGGGAGAGTTATGCATGGTCACTGATGTTTGATCAGAGTATAATCTTAATGCTTCAAGTGATTTTGGGGTGGGAAGCAGATCTCTGAGGCTGGAACATCAGTGGTCCTTTCTCTCTCTTTTGGGAGAAAGATCTACAGCTGGAAAACTTGAGAGCTCTGGTGGAAACATGGCCTCTAAGCTTTCCGAACTTGCTGGCAGGCATATGAACAGGTGGAACTGTGGAAACGCTCACAGGTTCCTTTTTCATGCACGTGGGAGTCTAGAAGTCCTTTGATGGTTTGGTTTAAGTCAAGTAGCTGCTGAGCAGGCCTTTGGAGGCACAATTGTCAATTTTTTTTTTTATTTTTATTTTTTAAAGAAGCACAATAGCATCTATATATACATATATATAAATAGATAAATACATGTTATATATATATATATATATATATATATATATATATATTTTTTTTTTTTTTTTTGAGGGTTTGAAGCCAAATATCAACTGTTTAATCTCATGGATCAACTGCTTCATTTTATCTCAATGTTTAATCTCAGGAATTCTACTTTAGTCCAATTTGTATCAGCCTTCTTTGGGCTCATGAAGACAAAAGGTTATGTGTAGCCACAGACGGTGGAAGGAGCCAGTGAAGGGTATCTGGGCCAGCTGGCACTGGCCGAGCTGCCATTCCTCAGGGAACCCAGAGCACACACCAAATCAGCTCAGATGCAGGAAACGGGGTTTATTTAACTTGGTTATTTCAGCTCTTGAGTATAGTAATGCAAATGTGAACCTGCTGGGTTTGTAATCTTTTTTTCCCACAGGAATGTAGTTTTTAGTGTCTACAAGTTTTAGTGTCTACATAGCTGAATATATTAAGCTTTCTTGTGTGTGTGTGTTTTTTTTTTTTCTTTTTTTTCTTTTTTTTTCTTTTTTTCTTCTTTTCCTTCTCTGCAAGTTATTTCATGGAAAGGAATTGTTCATATCTCATGATTTTGTTTATGTGGAATATCTGCACAAAATTCTATGCTGGGAAAGTAAGCTACTGAAAAGCATTCTTCTGGAGAAGCCAAAGAATACTCACTCTGCCTATTAAAAGATCTTCCTACTTAATAGTTGATTATTTTTGTTCTTCAAAAAATGAGAAACCATTTGGTTAAAAATAAGTAAGGAATCTTTCATGGAACCATTGAATTATTAACAGAAACCTTGACTCTAGACTGTTTTGATTGATAAAACTAATTTATCTCTGTCTTCCTGAGATATTTATATCATCTGTCTAAACAGCATGAATCACATTTAAAATTATATCAACTTGTGCCACCTCCGGGGTAACAAACTGAAGCTGATTCAACTGAGTGTTGCTTTCCTTCATTTCATTCATTCCCAATATCTAATTGATTTTTATTACAGTTGAGTCTGCTCACTTTACAGGGAATTTGGATTGATAGCCAAGAGAGTAATGGCAGTAACCAGCAATATCATAATTTTTATTATATTTTGTACCTGTACAAAAAGGTGCATGTAGAGGAAAAATGCATATTGTCTTTGATTCTTGAAGAATGTGTATGTATACGTAGACACAGCTTTACTTATAATAATTACATTTGCAAAGTAATAAAATACATAGTGCTTTACATATATAAATGTGCAGTTTACATACTCTTCAAGTAAAAGACTGTGAAAGATAATTTGGACTCAGAACACTGTCCAGCATATAGAAGTGCTAAAACAATGCATCAAACTTGCAATGTGTTGCAAAAGGAAACAAAATAAAATTGGAATAGTAACTTTTAGGAAATGTCTTGCACGTTGGTTTTCTTAAATGAAGGCTAAGAAAGATTTCAAAATTTGCCATGAAGTGAACTTCCAAAAAAAAAAAAAAAAAAACTTTTCAAGTTCTCTGTAACTTCTGCATCATGAAAAAAACAAACAAACAAACAAAAAAAACCACATGAATTCTATTTCATAACTTCGCAAACAATCTAGCCAAACTGCATAAAAGACTATGTTTAAATCAAGAGCTGGGATGAAAATTTTTTATTCACTTCAGTTTTGTTTCTTATTCATGTTATCCTCCCTTTCCCCCATTGGCTATAATATTTTCAAAACCTTGTGCTTTACTTTTAAATATATATATGTATATATATTATTGATTTTTATTGCAATTTAAACATTTTACTTGTAGTATATAACTTGTTGAAAGTGTTCTGATTTACTCTGTCCAGTTCTGGCCTCTGGCTGTAAGAGAGAGAGTGCTACAAGAGAGTCCAGTGAATGGTTACTAAAGTGATTAAGACTGGGACATCTCTTGTTTGAGGAAAGGCTGAGAGAACTGGGATTGCTTAGCATGGAGAAGATGAGGCTCAGGGGCATCTTATCCATGTCTGTAAATACCTGAATGGGGAGTGTAAAGAGAATAAAGTCAGGCTCTTCTTGGTGGTGGGCACAAACTGGAACGCAGAAAGGCTTGTCTGAACATCAGGAAACACTTGGCTGTGAGTGTAACTGAGCACTGGCACAGTTTGCCCAGGGAGATTATCCCAGGGAGAGTCTCCCTCTTTGGAGATACTCTGGGCAAGTGGCTAAGGTAGCCCTTCCTGAGCAGACGAATTGGACCAGATGACCTCCAGAGGTCTCTTTCAACGTCAACCATTCTGTGATTTTGTGATTCTCCAGTCATGACATACACCAATATCATTTACACCTTATATCAATGGGTATTAAAAACAACTGTAAAATGTAAAGTGCCAGGATTCCAATTATATCTAGGTGACTATATCCAGTGAAATGGCTATAAAATGAAAATAACTTGCCTTTCCAATAACTAAACTCTTCAAATGTTATATGGAGCCTGACACTATTAACTAAAGCATGTTTGTGTTTTATCAGACAGATAATTTAGTGTTGACTAAATAGAAATTTAGGTCATAAAATCTAAAATAACTTCTCTAGCTACAATGGAGGAAAGCAGACAGGTCTGGATGCCTACAATAGCCTCTCCTGATTTACAAGTGTAATGAACTATACATCCCCATTAAGCACTGTAGGCTCAAATCCTTCATATTGTGATATTTTAATATATATTTGCTTAACACTTGGCTTCTGATGTCATGTGTTAAGTTTAAGCAGAAGCAGGTAGATGGAAGTGTAAAAAGGGCTGTGTAACCGCATTACCTGACATACAGATTAGTATGGAGAGAAATTTTAAGAGTGCAGGAGACAATCTCACCGATAGCTGTCTCTTGCTGTGACTGATTTTCAGTACTTAATGGAGCAGTGAGACAAAAAATAAAAATAAAAATAAAAATAAAAATAAAAATAAAAATATATAAAGTAATGCACCAAGTAAAAATCCTTCCTTGACATCTTTCAGAAATTATTGTTCCAAGCTTCTGAAATATAGGATTAGGGCAGTACGAAGTAAAAACAACTCATGACCTGCATGTTTAAATAAAGGTTTCCATAGGCTATTAATTCTAACCCTGGCAACTGAATTGCAATAGATAGTAAAATGTTTACAATTTCAAGACTAAATTAAATCGAGAATGATGAGCTCTTTTGACAAAGAAAAATAACGTTAGTCTCAGCAGTGAAGAGTATTCTCTCTCTCTCTCTTTTTTTTTTCCTTCCCATTTTTTGGCCATAATTTAGAGAAATTATGTAAAAGTCCTAATTCTGTAAACAAAGTCTAATACCTTTACCTTCTACCAGAGTTATCTACCAGCACTATATAACTCATTTTGATGTCTAAGATATCCTCCAAAGGGCAACTTTTTTATTTTTATTTTTTTTTTTAATCCCAGTTTAATTTCCTAGTTTAATTCCATTTCTAAGGATGCTGATTTTAAAGTATAGTTCAGTCTGATCCAAACTTTCTCATTTCTAGTACTGTAATAAATAACACTTTTTATCTAATGAGAACTCAGTACTTAAGGATCAAGTACGATGTGGATGTGAACCGTAGGCACTTAAAATATTCTTCTGCGAATAAGACTAACACTTTTCATCTCCTAGTGTATCAATACTACTTTTAAAACAACTTCTTTGTACTGGGATTTGATTGGAAGTTTTAAAAACTGATGCATTCACATTGGCTTGAATGATAGAGACCACACCAAAATATTAACTCCTTTTTCAACAAATAAATTATTGGTATTAATGATATTGCAGACTACATATAATAGAAATATATTTTTATAACTATTTGATTTATAACTTGAAAACTAAACAATGTTAGTGGTCATGCCCTCACATCCACCTCTGCCATATTTTTTATATTGTAATATGTGCTCTGATTGATTTCTCTTTTTAGTACACTATTAAAAGTTTACTTCTACTAGATGTAACACAATTTATGACATTTTCATTGTTAAAGCACATCTAGTAGTAACTAAATTGAAATTGTTTGTCACCACTTTTTCTTTTACCTCTGAAAATCCATTTCAGATGGACTTCAAAGGGGAGGAGCAGAGTGCAATCTCTAAGCAGAGCTGAGAGGCACACTGTGTTACAGATCCAGTGTGCTCTTGTCACAGTGGCTCAGTCACTCTCTCAAGCTGCTGTTCATATCTGTTATTCTAGGCTACTTCAAGTTTTGGATACTCTAAATAAACAGAGAAAATGGCTTAACGTAAGAACTTCTATGTTCAATGTTTCTGGCATTTTTAACAGCCTTTTGGGAATACTTAACTAAAGGTTTGGTTTCTTTTCCTCCCTAAAGCCCTCTGGGCTTACTGTGTGCATTTGAAAATCTTTGACGCAGTTCTTTTCACGACTGTGGTTTGATGATAAAAGGGCTTCAGTGGCAAAACTGACTTGAAAAGTTCCACTATCATCAGGCACTATCATCATCTATTTTTTTTTTTTTTTTCTAAATGTAAATCAATTCCCTCAGCCAATCTATAGTTTAGCCTCATAAGCAATTGCGTCAGCACAGGGAGAGAAACAAGTCACTGAGAGGGGAAGGAGGAGCCAGTATTTTTGTGAAAACCCCTGCATGGCTGAAACTAATTTCAGTATGGCCAGAATCCCTAGGGTGCAAAAGTCTGGAAGGCAGCTGGGGTTTATTGGAAGTAGCACAACAGAAAGAACCAACATCCTAGGCAAAAAGAGAGATTCATTTGGAGTGTATTGGCATAGGAGAAAAAAAGTAATGATACCTGATTTTTTTAATTTTACTTTAAATTGTAAAAATTCTGAAAATAGGAGAGGTACGCATCTGCTGAATGCATAGTTATGGAGATCCCCAAATGCAGCTCAACAGAATAGGCCATATCAGTATTCTTATCCTAGCATAATCAGAAATAATTTCACCAAGTTTACACTAGTGTAAAACAGCAGAATCTGCTTCACTAAGTACAGAAAAGAAAGTAATGCAATGAAGAAAGTATTAAAACCATCTTCGTTGTACTGGTCTAAGTTGAAATCAGAGAACAACATTTTATTTTTTACTTTCCCAAAGTTTTCAAGTCTTACAACTCAATCATCCTTCTTATCTATCATCCAAATTTAAAGAGGGAATCCATAACAAGTTCTTCATATTTCTTCACCTACTTTAATGAAGTGTTTTTTAGATTTGAAAAGCATTTCACGATTCATTCAGTGGTTGCTGAAAATGAATAATAATGAGTCCAATTCAATTTTCATGCCAGCTACTGATTTCCTTCTGATGGCTGACTTTATGCCATAGAAAGAAATCCTTATGCTAAATCTTACCTACCTGTAGGAAATTGATTCCATTACAATGTAAAACTGAGAGCTGCCCAGAACTGTGTTCTTACACAGAGTAATTGGGCTTTAGTTATTAAAAATAAGTGAAAATGAGGACATCTGAGAGCATTTTAATGTCTGGTTAGACAGCCTGGTTCTTTGTACTCCAATAAGAGACTTCTCTTGAAACAAGAATTACTAATCTATAACTAATACTGCACAACTACATAAATAAGTATTCTACCAAAGGGACTTATTTAATAACTCAGTCCTTGCAGTTTAACAAGTACATGATTATAGTTTTACAGTTACCCCTATACAGGGTGTGCTCTTTACATCTTACAGAGAAAAGGGTGATTGTAGGTGCAAAAGCATGGTAGATAAAAAAAAAAAGAAAAAAAAAAAGGTTATTTGTTTTGAATGTATTTATTCCCATTAGAAAGTTTAACCAACAGGATGTAGCTGATCTTTTAGTCACAGTGAACTTTAGTAGGAAATCAAAATATCTAAACCATATCTAAACCAAAACGGCACAAAGGTGGAGAGAGTCTTTTCCAGAGGGAGGCACAGAAATAGGACTAGTACTGCAGAATGCAATAATTTCTGTAGGAACACAGAAATGGAAGTAATGTTCTAATTCAGTTTCTGGTTTACCCAGTAGTCACGTAAAATAATTGTTTTCATCAGCTGATTGAGATCAACTTTTAAGTAAGCTGATAGCTATCTCCTTCTCCCTTATCTAAAGTATGTCAGAACATTTAAAACCTGATATAGATTATCGTATGGATAAGTGAAGCAAAACCAAAACCAAAATAAATGAAACCCCCAAAACACCAATGTTTATTTGCACACATACATGTCTTGTGTTGCACCAAACTCCAAAGTCCCACCAGTCTTTGTGTATCCTATTCAATCATTGTATGCTTACCAGTAGTTTAGTGAAGAAAGACATCCACCCTCCAAGGGCTGTCCAGCCCAGACAAGATCTGAGTCACCCTGCAGAAGTGCCTGTTTCTCATGATGGATTACAGAAGGATCCCAGTGAAATCAGGCTTCCAAACTGGTACCTTGAAGAGACAGAGTTCAGTTCTGGGTTCAGAGCTGTGACAGAGATTTCATCTTTACATCTTACTTTTTTTACTAAGTGCTTAAGAGTTTTGTGTCATTGGCAGATGTTGCTAGCCTATTCTGATTTTTTTTATGAATATCATAAAAACATATTTTTAGTTCCAAAACATCCTTTAAAACATAACTGATAATCTTCTCCTATTCTAGTAATACCCTTTGCATCCTAACTTCTTCCGTCCCTTAAACCAAGCTGTGATTCTTTTGCATTCCTGTTGTATGTTACTCAGAATATTTTTTTTTTCCTAAGTGGTATTGAATTCAATGCATATATTCAGATCATCTATATTTCCTGTGTTCATTTTCTTGAAATATCAGTAATCTTATAAAGAGAGATGCCAGGTTAATTTGACATAATGATAGCCTATTTTGGGATAAAGCTGTTATTCATTATATTCCATTTTTCATTACCTCAATGATCTTCACTGTTTGTTTCAAATCCTTGAAAAGGACATCATGAGGTCAGAGCCACTTGTTTTTTACTGGCCTAGATCATGTACATTCCTTTTTCTTAAAAGATTTGTATTATTATTATTTTATTTTTCAGACATTTGATTGCCAGCCTGATAGATTCATTAAAAGTCTTTGTTCTTAGGCTGGCCTTTCATGTGCAAGTATTGCAAGTACTCTGGAGCAGAGATATGGGGTCTTGCCCTCCTGGTCTAGACACTTCCTTAAAAACAATTTTATGTCTTTGTTTTGTTCTCATCTTCGATGAGTAATTTTCATTTCCACAGTCTGTATCATTAGCCACACTGCATTTGCTAATGTAGTCAACATCCCCATATTAATTTTGTTTTGGACTGTCTGTAAATTATCTGTAATCTTAACTGCTCTTTGCTGCTTGGTGAAGTCACTCTTTTTTTTTTTTTTTTTTTTTTTTTTTTTTTTTTTTTTTTTTTTTTTTTTTGTTTTCATTTTATTTGAATGATGAAAGTACACTTTAGTACTTGCAATTTTGCAAGATCTGACCCTGCCTAACATTTTCCGTTCTCACTTTCTCCATATATTTTCTGACATCAGACAGTTTTCCTTGCATATTAGTTTCATTTTCCACCCTATGAGCTCTCTGTATGCTCCAGATAGACTCTCCGAGGTGATTGCTCATCTAGTTAGAAATTGAGTCCTTTATTATGAAAGGTTTTTCCACATGTTTGAAGCCGAAATTTTTACAGCCCACAGTCACAGATTTTTTCTTAAAGTAATTCTAGAACTTCCTGTAGTCTGCACTATTTCTTTTTTTTTTTTTTTATGTGAATTTCTGATTTATTTATGATAAACTTTTATTTATGTTACATTGATTTTTTAAAAATGGAATTCATGTCAGTTGCCTTGAAACATGCCTGTCTTGATCAACTATTTCATAAGGTCTTATAGCTCACTTTTCCTGTGTTGTGTGACATATCCTCTGATACCTAGGGCTTGCACTTTATAGTAGAATTTACCTTCTGGGAAGTTACAATATCACCTCACAGCTTTCACAGGATGCTTTACTCCTTTTTTTTTTTTTTTTTTTTTTTTTTTTTTTCTATTTCATAGCATTATTTGCTTTCTAATTAAAACAGAACTGAGACAATGTATTCAACACAAAGTTGAATCTGAAGTGAATCTGAAACTATTAGAAACCTTTTGTACCCTTTCTAATTTTCTTACAGCCTATGGAATACTTGGCTGACAGTTCATCACATCACATCACTTTTTTTTGCCATGAGAAAGAACCCTGTGGTTGGTTCATGCTGATGTAGGAAATAGGCAAGAAGAGGATTACTGTGGCCACTCACTTGCATGTGTACTGCATTATCCACGTGACAGGAAAGGTGTAAGGAATAATAAGTAGGTTTATTGCCTTCTACACTTCAGTATAGTCCTCTCACCCAATTTTTTTTTTGAGTAAAATATTGTCATTGCTTGACAATTCAAAAAAACTTATCAAATCGGCAAAATTAGGATATTTTAAGGGGGCAATCAAGGTGACAATCATTAACACAATCTCACAAATTCATATTAGTTAAATTCCTTATTGTTTTCAGTAACATGCAAGAGTTTTTCTTCCATTATTTCACTCAGTTTAATTTCATTATTATTTTTTTAAATGTATTTTTATCAAATAAAGCCAAACGCCACTCTGTATAACTATTCTTATGGAAGTCTTATATTTATTTTCTTTAAGTGGACTGTATAAATATGATTTTTTTTTTCCTTTATGCATCATGTATTATTACCGAATATCTAACAGAGATGTTATTGCTGCTGAACCAACAGTACTAACCAGATACGGCTTCTGCCTTGCCCTATCTTTTAGGCATGGGAACAGGAAAATCAGTCCTCCTATAATTAGAGCTTTTTTTTTTTTTTTTTTTTCCTTTCATCAGCGGACATCAAACTGTTGAATCACAAGTGTCTAAAATGGAAAATCCAAAGTCACTGTGATAAGTAATCCTTGAAAAGAAATAAAATATAGGGAGATAGTTATGTCTAGTTTTTTTCAGCTACGTGAGGATTAATCTCCGTTTTCCAGAATGGCTTATGCTACTGCCTGTCAGTGAAGCAGAGTAGGTTTTTATTATATATTTTATATCCTACTCCTTTTTCTTCTCCTTTACCACCACCAGGGAGTTATTCAGCATTTTTTAACAAGGTGGCAGTTCATGTTTTAAAATAAGAACTGACATGATTTTCTCAGTTGTTTTTGAACCAGCTTTTTGAACCAGTGTTTTTTTTTTTTTTTTTTTTTTTTTTTTTTTTTTTTTTTTTTTTTTTTCCAGCTATTGATTTGTATTTGTCTTAGGACCACCTTGGAATGCAAACAAAATTTTACTGAGCAACAAAAGATACTTCTCTTTCACTTTAAAATATTCTATTTACAATAGCTATTTACATTTCTTCTTATTGGCAGCAGGCTGGGCTTGTATTTTCATGTAGCTGACTCTTAACTGCTGGCAACAGATGCATTTAAAATAGACTCTGATAAGGTTCTGGTTTTGAGATGTAGTTATTGGAAGAGAATCTTCTGTTAAGTAGATATGCTTTCAACTGGTGTTTATTTTAAAACGGAATATTCTATTTGAAAAGATTTTACAGATGTATTTACATTTACAACACACAATTGTAAAGGAATGCTAAAGAATTAACTGAGAGAAAATTGTACCTAAAATTTCATGTGAAATGTAATATGTAATATGCAACATATGTAGTGTAAATTGTTGCACTGTCTATGTATTGGGGTATTTTTAAAGAATACTAAACAATTTAGTTTTAGAAAATTTAATCTTTCTTTACTCTTAATTCTTCATGTTATTACATATATTACACATTTTAAGCAATGTATTATTCAGTTGTTTGAAGGACATGATACCACTGAGCAGCTGCATTGGTTCTTTAAGACATGTCACACTTAACAAATAATTGTAAGTAAATATAGTCCTGTAAGTAGTAAAACATGCTAATTTCCCAATATTATGGAAATACTTAAAGGCAAAATTCCGTTTTGTAGCACCAGCCAAGTAGAGTCTAAGTGGGTGGGAGAGGGCTGGAGGAATCAGTAGCCAGAGGAGGCTTGAGAAGACGGATTTGCACCTTTCAGTGCAAGGGGAAGCTGGAACTGCTGCTGCATGAGGGAGTTACTGTAGCTGGCCCTCCATTCACTTTTTCAGGATTTATGCCATTATAGCTAATTCCCATGTCTTCAGGCTGCAGTTTCTGGCTGTTCTTTGCATACAGCTGGCCAAAGAGGTGAATAGAATCTCTGCACTTCCAGTTATATTGTGTTAATTAGTTAACAGTTGAGAAATATGGGAATGAGAAGAGGTGGAAGTAATAAGAAAACCAGTTGTTCCCACAAGATGTTTTAGTTCTATGCTCCATCATAAATGTTTTTCTTTGTAGATCTATCAAAATGATATATATTAGATTTCAAAGTCACGGTGATTTCAGATGTCTCTATATATTTAAGAACATATTTATTCATTGCTATTTATAAATGCACATGAATGATGATAAGTGAATCTGTTAATGATATTCATTTAAATCTATAATTGATGGAATCTATTTTAAAAAAATGGATCAGAAAAATATAACTTTCTGAATGAGAAAAAAGGACTTGACACACTCTTTACTTACGCTGCTAGGCCATGGGAAGTGTGACTGTGGGAAGTGCAAATGTGATGAAGGCTGGTATGGTGAAGCTTGTCAGTATCCAACTTCTTGCAATCTTACACGGAAGAAAAGCAATGAAATGTGTAAGAATTCTCAAGATATCATCTGTTCTGGTGCAGGTAAGACGTCTTTTGTTGGTTTTGATGGCTTAAGAAGTTCTCTCTGTGTTATCTTGTGTATCATTGTATTTTATTTTCTCACTAAGAATTTTATAGAGTGTGTTTCAAGAGACTGAGAAATAACTGTATAAATACTAAAATGCTTGATTTTCCTTTAGGCCCATTCCTGTGCACATGATGTGCAATGATTCAGAATGCTTACTTTAGTAGTCTAGTTTATCCATAGCTGATTCAGGTTGATGAAACTGCAGTTATGTCATGAATAATGCCTATCAAAAGGTTGTTATAATGGCATTAAAACAGAATGTGACTTGTGTGTATATATCTGTAGCATGCAGAGATAATATTTGCAAATACTTTTTCAGGATGTTTATACACTATACAATTTTTTGAGATACTTTTGAGCTTATAACGGGTTTACATGGCAGGGTTTTCATAGTGGGGGCTGCAGGGGTGGCCTCTGTGAGAAAAGCCTGGCAGCTGCCCCATGTCAGATAAGAGCCAGCTCTGGATGGCTCCAAAGGGACCTGCTGAGGGCTAGATCTGAGCTGAGTGATGCTGGCTGGGCCTCTAGGAGAGCAGATTTAAGAAAGGGAAAAAACTGCTGTGCAATTGTGACTGTGAGAGAAGAGTGAGAAGCAGCCCTGCAGCCCCCAAGGTGAGCGCAGCAGGAGGGCAGGAGGTGCTCCAGGCACGCAGCAGCAGTTCCCCTGTGGCCTGTGGAGAGGCCCCTGCTGGAGCAGGCTGTCCCCCTGCAGCCCATGGGTCCCACATGGAGCAGATCTCCATGCTGCAGCCTGTGGAGGACCCCCCGGTGGAGCAGGTGGATGTGGCCTGGAGGAGGCTGTGGCCCACGGAGAGCCCCCGCAGGAGCAGGCCCTGGGCCAGAGCTGCAGCCCATGGAGAGGAGCCCACGCAGGAGCAGGGGGTCTGGGGGGAGCTGCCGCCCACCCGTGGGGGACCTGTGCTGGAGCAATTTGCTCCTGGTAGATGATGGACCCCATGGTACAGAGCTGTGTGGGAGCAGTTCTTGAAGAGCTGCTGCCTGTAGGGGGGACCCCACGTGGAGCAGGGACAGAGAGTGACTGTGAAGGAGTGGCAGAGACGAAGCATTAGGGTCTGATGGCAGCCCCCATTTCCTATCACTCTGCACTGCTTGGTAGGAGGAAGTTGAAGAATCAGGAGTGAAGTGAAGCCTGGGAAGAAGAGGGGGATGGGGAGAATGTGTTTTTATTTATTTCTCACTACTGTACTCTGCTATTAATTGGCAATAAATTAAATTAATCTTCCACAATCCAAGTTTGTTTTGCCTTTGACACTAATTGGTGAGTGATCTTCCTGTCCTTATCTCAACCCATAAGCTTTTTCATAGCATTTTCTCCCCGCATCACACTGAGGATGGGGGAGAAAGGGAGAAAGAGTAGCTGGATGGGCTAGCCAAGGTAGACCCACCACAGAGCTGTGATGATGATTATTGAAAAAATACTGTAGAAGATCTGCTGAACCATTTTGACAGTGTACTTCATCTTCACTTTTCTGATCTTGTGGCTCTCTTTGCTGTCATTCTTTAATTTTACAACTCATGCTAACTTAAATACAAAGTCCTTTCCTTGTAAAAATCGGAGGATAAAGAGACGGCCTTTTAGAAGACTCCACTGCATCATAGTAAATTTTTGAAAGGCATTTGCTGCCTACTAATCAAGGTTTGAGACCAGAAACTGCCTTCCGTTTTTTCTGGACTATTGCAACAATCTCCCAGTGAGAGAATTTTTTAAGAACCCCACTTCTGCTAACTATTTTTGACCTTTAATTTCTGACCGGATTCATACATTTTCATACAACTAAATTTCTCACAGGATGGTTGCTGATGTGCCTGGCATGAGAAAAAACTCAATAATTTATAGGACTCGGTACAGAGAAGCTAGTCTCTCACAAGAGGTGAGAGCAATTTAACTTAAAATTCTAGGCATACAGCATACTGAGTAAATGATGCTTGTTATTTATGACAGTGATGTAGGTTATATGAAAATCATGATTGTTTGGCTAAGATATAAGAAAAAAATAAATGAGAAACTAACTCAGAAATACGCACGGTAAGTTGTGATCAAAGTAGGTAAGCAAGAATGCTAAGACTTTTTTTCTCTTTCTTTTCTTGGCTAGAAGTAGCCTCAGTCTGTTTATCGCTCAGTCTTCACAAGAAAAACAATGCAGATGAGTAACGACTAAAAGTGGCTAAAAGGGGAGCGTCTGTGAGTTCAAGAGAAAAATAAGAGCTTTTGGTTCTGCTGGTATTAAACAGGACAAGAATACCAATGAGACTGGCTAGGGAGCTTGGGGTGACCTAGAGGGGCTGTAGCCATACGTATTTCTTTCTTGTCTTCATGGGATTGCCTTTCAATCTCCTGCTAACTCTGCCTTTGGTGTCTGAGCTCTGTTTTTTAATTGCTGTTGAAGGATGGTAAGGGATGACATGAGTTGTTGCAAGAACAATCCTTTACTATCACACAGCTCACCATTTATTGCAATTCCTGGCATGAACCAGTCAATATCAATCTTAAATTTAACTTTTCTGATCCAACTATTCCTAATCATTTGTCAGACTGAGTGGGGCATCCTACCTAAATGTAGATCGATCCCCTTTCTAGTCAATGTGGAGAAATGGATACTTTAAGACTGTCTGACCTCCTTTGGTGCCCAACCTATGAATCATTTGATCTTTATCTCCTTTCATGTTTGTGAATTATCTCTTAAGAAGACAGTTTTATCAAGTTGTTATTTGTTATTATTTCCAAGTAACTATAATTAATACTAGTTCTGGAGCTTGCTTATATTATCAGTTATGTTATTATTTTATTATTTTAGCTCTTACAAATGTTTTTGGCTTTTTTAGATTAGCCATGTACATCATGGAGCCTGATTATTCTTCTCTTTGGATAGATACTATGTTAGTAAAACCTGTACTGTAATTACTTGTTGTTCCAAGAAGTAAAATGATTTCTGCAAACTAGTTGTATAATGTCAGCATAAAACTTCTCTTTTGGAGGACTTATTTTGTGTTAATAACCATGTTTGCCAGATTATGTTTGTACCTAACAGGAGGTATATGACTTGTGAAATAAGTTTCTAAATGTCACTGGCATAGTGATGCCAGCAACTGCTAAAACAGCTTCTACAGGCCCATTGACTACAGGGCCCCATTTAAACATGCTATTGCACAGTGTTTTGTCCTTGCAATTTAATACAGGTGTTAGCTGGAGAAAAGGGGTTTCTCATACAGTCATGATGGTAATACCTTTGTTTCTGATGTTATTTGATAGTCTTTTGGGTTTTTCACTGTGTAACTCTTTAGTATATACATATAAAACAGTCATTATATATGTATATATATATTATCACACATCATGTTCCAAAGCAGCAAATACTGAGAAGGTGGACAAGAAGGCAGTTTTTGGCTTTGTCCTGGCTCTCTGAGGGAAAAGGAGGTGATGGTTCCTTTCCTGGTAGCAACAAAATTCTTTTGTTTGTGAGGGTGAGTAATGGAGTGACAGCCACTGAGGTGCAGTGGGCAACCAGACAGAATCATAGAATCACTGAATGGACAAGGTTGGAAGGGACCTCTGAAGATCATCTAGTCCAGCCTCCCTGCTGAGCAGGATCACCTAGAGCATGTTGCGCAGGATGGCATCCAGGTGGGTTTTGAGTATCTCCAGACAAAAAAGACCAAGAACATGTACATGTGTCACCAGGCTAGAAGCGACAGAAGTGAGATCTGTTTACAAATGCATTTCCATGCTTTGCAATACCTGAGTACTCTGTGATTTCATCACATCAGAAAGTTTTCTGTTGTGGTTTATATTCTGAAAAGATCCAACTTTCTCATTCCAAAGCATTTGGGAGTCCTGTGTGTACTTACATCAAGGGAGAACCTCAGATAGACCAGTGTCAAACCACCTGCTGGTTTGACATGAATCAAACTCACATACTTCTGCCTAAAACTTTTCTATTTGTAAGTTTTTGTTTTGTTTTGTTTTGTTTTGTTTTTTTGTGCTGTAGTGGCAAATCAACATTTTTTTCACATCTCTTAAATTTCTTGCAAGATCTACTCTCTGCTGATACATCATCTACAAATTGCAGAAAAATGAACATTAAAAATTTAAAGTTGGATTAGGTCAAATTTCTGAAATAACGAAATAGTATTATGGAGGTACCTACAATCCTTCAAGTCAATGAAGTAACTTGAACTCTGGATATCAATACCTCAGGGAAAAAAAGAAGCTATTGGCATGCAAACTGCAAGTGGTTGGTGGAAACTATTAAAATGTGAATAGAGAACACTATCAAGAGTTTCAGTAACTATCATAGAGTTGGCTGTTTAATCCTGGCTTTTAATATGCACTTTGCAGTAAAATCATTGATATGGTGTAATAATACTTAGAGTTTGTTTAATAATGCTATGAATGTATTTCATTTCGATTAGTTTGTATGTTGTTTAATATACAGGTATGGTAATCACTTTCTAGATTGAGTCTTAAGATTTTTAAATCTTATTCCTCAGAGAATAGCTATAAAAAAGTAACTGGAGACTTTAGTGCAAAGGAACTTTGTGAATTTATGCAAACATATTTTCAGGTTCTGAGTAGCTAAGCACTTGTTCTCATGAAAGATGGCTGTGGAGCTGGACGAAATCAGGCTTCATTCTAGGGAGGATGACTAAGTTCAATTTTCTCCTTTTAGTGGGCAGGAGATATAATTTCCAAAGATGACTTCATGTCCTAAGTGTATGAAGTGAGACAGACATCCCTGGGAGTGAATTTTACTTAGGAAAATATAATACTTCTTTTTAGGAATGAACCACTTTAATATTTGTATATATTTACAGCTATGATTAGACCTTTTGTTGGTATGGATTGTTTCAATTTCTTCCCTATTTGGTTATTTCAGCCTTAGATTTCAGCCTGCTCAGAAATAAAATACATACTGTCTCTGATGAACTGATGAAACTCTTTCCATAAACTGTAGTCATTGAGTTATATCTTAAATGTTTTCAGGCACATGTCAGTGTGGCAGGTGTAAATGTGCAAACTCAGAAGGAAATGGACTGGTCTATGGTAAATTTTGTGAATGTGATGACAGAGAATGCATAGATGATGAGACGGAAGAGATTTGTACAGGTATGTGTTTTGGTGGGTGCAATAAGAATGGGGAAGATGAATGCAGTCTTATAAAATAATTTTATTATGTGGACCTACAAAATGTCTTTACTGAATACATGAATTAAAAACAACCAAACAGACAAACAAAACAAAGCAAAGAGTACGGCTTGCAAATTGTAATGGGGAGTTTCAGATACAAAAATGAGCTAAGCAGCAGGTTAGAGAATGAAGAAATTCTGTGACATCCTCCTCTTTTTGGAAAAATTGGATAGAGGATTTCACAAGATAATTCACTAGGGTACTTCATGCCTTACTGTGTCTGCCTTTGGAATAAAATAAGTAATGTGAATGCTTTGTGGCACAGATGACTGTGAAAGGGAGAGACATAGAGAAAACAAAAGAAAAAGGGAAAATAAATTATTAAGAATTTTGGGCAAAGAAGAAAAACAAAAAAATAAAGAAGAACAAGAGTAAATGTAGGATGAGAACTCAGAAGCAATTCAGGCAGTAAAAGGGGAAAGGAACAAATGAAGAAAAACTCCACCTGTGATAGAAAAGGCAAGAGAATAAGATAGAGTGAACTCTTCTGATAGAAATGCAAACAAAATCCAAGTGGTACTTTAATTTCATTATGAATTAAGAACCTAGCAATTAAATACTGTGTAATACACACCATTTATAATATTGTAAATGCTGTTGCATATATTACTAGGGAGGCTTGTCCTCGAAATGAAAGGTGCTAGAAATATTTTACAAGCTAGAAATATTTTACGCATATGCATAAAGTGTCTATATGCATACCAGAGGATTCAGAGCTGCTTTTAGAATGTTCATATTCTGATTATACTGCATGATCTGCATGTGTGTGTGCATGTGTGTGTGTAAAAAGATAAGAGTAATTGTACCAAGTAGCTTTATCTATCGCTATCCACACACAGAGAACAAAATAAATTCTATTTATTTAAGTGCCTTCTAAGGCAAAAAGAACTATTTTTTCCCCACAGGATTAGGTAGGGATTTTAAATGAAGGCAAACAGAATGGCCTTTTGAAATCTAAATCTAGGACCAGAGGACAGCATTTCTGGTAATTACCTAAAACAAAACGAGTGGAAGGCAATAGTATTATGTGCCAATGATTCTCTTTGTATGTATTTGATTGTAAACATTAGATATGATACCAACTATGATAAAAATTCACCACTTATTTAGTTCCAGTAAATTCTCCTTTTTCAGTTTTTGTCTTTTTTTTTTTTTTTTTCCTATCTGTGTTGCTGTTGATTTATGTTGTTAGTTTTCTCCTAGATTTTATTTCTTTTATTTCCCCTCGTTTCATCCAGTGGTGCCGTGTCCCAAAACAGGCCAGATGCATCTCTGTAAACAAACTGGTTTAATGTGTATGAGGAAATAAAAGTATGCTGATACATAAGGACAAAAATGTTGGTAGATGCAAGTTTGTAATGTTTGTAATTCATCAGTACACAAAGCTCTGATACTTTATGTAAAGTTTGGAGCCAAACAAAGTAAATATAAATTGTTTGTGTGCTTGACTTTGTTAAATAGTTGTAAGCTGAAAAGTACGCATTTAGCATGTGTTAGATTTTGCTTTGCTTTCTAACATGAACCTCTGCAGTGCATAACAATGTGTTAAATCAGAAAGAAAATGTGACTTAATGATCAAAGGTACATAATTTCATAGCAGAAAAAGCAGACCCTAACCTTATATCTGTTTATGGCTTCTTTCTCCCACCCTGATATCTTCTATCCTGTCTTTCCTTCTGCAGAATTTCCACCACAGTAATCATTCAGGTTTGTTTATGAAGTAAAAAGAAATGCTGTTCCAACCCAAGCAAGCTGTAATTATCTAGCAATGTCCCCTGGATGTTCTCCACAGAGAGAGTGAACCTAATCAGTGCCAGTTCTGCTATCATAGTGTGTGTAGCACTTACTTGCTACATACTCTTTGTTTCCCTCGAAGGTCTCTGGCTATAGGCAAGTCTTGAAGACTGTAATTGTCTTCAAAGAAAGCCAACTCAGGAGGATCAAGCTAACAAAAAACCCAAACCTTCTATTTATACACTTGTTTTCAAGGTCTGCAGCTGTGAGCTGGGATTTTATCCTGGAAAAGCTTAGAATGCAAAGCTGAGATATTCGTTAGAGCAGTTACAACAGTGGATTAAGTTTTTTTAACCTTCGGTGTTTTTTGTTTGTTTGTTTGTTTGTTTTAAACAATTTGTGTTTGTTTCACTTAATATTTGAGGTTACACAAACTTTGGAATCAAGTTGCAGCTTATTTTTCATGAAGTATTGTGGATTCTAGCAAATTAAATTCTGATCCTGATCTTTTTTTAATCTAAGTCTGTGCACTTTAATGGAGTGAATTTATCTTCAGTCAAGGGCAAGAGATAGCGGCAAATTGTATTATTTGTATTATTTGCCCCATCTCTGGAGGTGTTCAAAACCAGGTTAGATGAGGCCCTGAGCAAACAGATCTAGTGGTTGGCATCCCTGCCTGTGGCAGAGGGGTTGGAATTGGGTGATACTTGAGGTCCCTTCCAACCCAGGCCATTCTACGATTTTATGATTATCTGGTTCCTGGTTGGGGATGATATGAGTGTGAGTGAAAGATGAAGCAGAGATATTTTAATCTGCAAAAACTGCTAATAGCTTAAATTAATTTGCTCCTTCATAGTTTTTCCACTTTTCCTGTCTATTGTTCAGGAACAGCCTATTTGTAATATGCAATGTTATAAGCTGTATTTGTTATTTAGTTATATACGCAAGAGGATATTATTCTCTTCTGTTATTGTTTCACATGCCAGCAAACAATTGTAATGAAAATTCTATGTGTAATTGTAAAAGCAGAACAACAACAAAACCAAAAATATATCCCACAGGTCTCAATTTGCTCTCTTACAGTTAAGGATATCAGCTGAGTAGATTCTGATAGAGACAACCAGGTCTACTAAGCTTAGCATACCTAGAGTAAAAAAAAGGACAAGATGCTGACTTGATCCTGGGTCCTTGCAATCAAGAAATTAATTTATGACTTTTTAGTAAGAGTTGCAGCTACTTAATTTAAATGCTTTGTGTCATTGAAGCACATGGCATAAGTATCTTACTGGAACAGAATGTTCAGGAGCTTGTTTCTTGAAGTCCCAGATGACCCATGTATCTTTTCAAGAGATGGGAGGTTTGTTAAATGAACATTTAAAACACTCATTTTCCTAATTTTTATCATTCATGAGCTGGTGCATCTGTGTTCAAAAATGTTCTTGCTAGGTAAGAACAGAAGCCGTATACAATGTGGACAGTTTGTAGTAAATCAGGATCCCTCTGGTGGAATTATCTGAGTAGCTGAGAACACACAGTGCTTTTTTAGATGTACCCAGAGTGGTGGGAAAGTGTCTCCTCTCAATATTTACAGCTGTGCTCAACTTTTAACTATTACATTTACTGCCTTTCAAATTTACCTTTAAAGGTTCAAAAAAGCTTACAACTATAAAAAAAGGTTAACGTCATTTTCTTAGTGTTTATTAATGAAAGATCTGTGATTAAATGAAAACATGTTCTGATATAGATAGGGGGAGAAAAAGAATGCAGATATCCTTTGTCTTATTTGATGTAGACAAATGCAGTCTACAAATTGTTTCTATTCTGAGTCTAGCAGTAAAAGTTTTTAAAAGAAAAATGATCAAAATGGTTAAATTGCTAATGCTTCTAAAAAACTTGCCTCTTTCTCACTGTATAAAATTTGTTTTGGGTTAAGGCCATGGAAAGTGTTACTGTGGAAACTGTTACTGTGAGGCTGGTTGGCATGGAGATAAATGTGAATTCCAGTGTGACATCACCCCTTGGGAGATCAAGAAAAGATGCACATCTCCAGATGGCAAAATCTGCAGCAACAGAGGTGTGTCATTTGCACATTCCTTCTACACGTATTTATGTATCTTGCTTTTGTTTTAAAATATGTATTTTCTGCAACAGAACATGCATTGTGTTTGTTGATGGTTTCTAGTTTTTTCTCACTAATTTCAAATCTGGATAAATATTTCTAAATGAGTGGATGGATACCTGTGATTCCATACAAACTTACATATATACACACCCATTTTTCGTTGAAACTGACCCAAGAATAGCAAGTTCTTCTTGACCTTCATTTCTGTAGTAAGACTGAGCAGGAGAATTTATCAGGACATCTGCTCTGGTGAGAGACATGTCCTGTTAAATTAAATATTAACAGATTGATGACTGATGGATCAGTGCTTTAAGGCCAACAGGACTGTGTGCTGATTTACTCTTAAATAAGACCAAGGACCCACAACTGAATAGAGAAATAAAAACACAAGGCTCTTTTTTTTTTTTTTTTTTTCCCCCACTGCAACCTGAGAGAGCAGCCAAGAGTTGTGCAGTAACAATGCAATGAATGTATATGATGTTGGAAAGGCAGATTTTATGCAATAGTTCTAACTACATGAGGTTTTCTTTGCATAAAGTTCCAGAATTTAAATTTTACCTTATACTTTTGTTTAATATTTCCATTTTTGGAAAACAAAACAAAACAAAACAAAACAGAAAATGAGGTTGGTATTCACCAACTGCAATGTTTGGCTTGGTTGAACAAAGAGTTAAAACAGCATGTTATTTTTTTGGCAATAGTACAGAATAATTACAGTAGAATGTAAGTTCAAGTCTCAGAGATACTTTTTTTAAAAACATCTCTGCTGACAAAACCTGCTATAGTGTGAACATCTAATTATCTTGAGAGCATTTAGAAAACTCTTTTCTCTTAATTATGAGGAAATTGAAGTATTGGCTCAAATACAGAGATCATGTAGGCTCATTTCGTTTTGGGATTTCAACAGTAAAAAAAAATAATCTGTATTTCTGGAAGTAATAAATATGGAAGTGTTTCAGATCAGAAGGGTTTTTTTTGCACCAAGAAAGTAATTTCTTGTCAAAGGAAATTTTAAATTTGTATGTGGAAGTATTTCTTTAAATATACATTGCAAGTGAGGGAAATGAAGGTAGGCTGATATTCTGAATAGCTACAAACTCCCATACAAAGATGCATTCATGGGATATTTCTATATGTTTTTACCCTTTCAGCTATTTGTAATTTATCCACATAACAATTTTTTAGACTGTTGACTACATAAAGTTGTCTTCCAACATGGTGTTTCTACTCTCTTTAGTCCTATTTACCCAGATTTCTGTTTACACATTTTGTGACATCGGTACAGTTCATTTTGTCAGTCATGAGTGTTCTAAAAATTATATTACTGAGGCTAACCTCACTATGAAGCTTATATCAGCGCCAAGATTGTTAAATTATTTGTATCTCTCCACCCACTGTCTAGTAAACCATCTGAGACCAGATGTGAACTTTTACATTTTTTAAACTTTGGTGGGATGATGCTTCATATCCTCATATCCAGGACATCTGATCCAAAGTCAATTTGAAGTTGTTTTGGTGAGATTTAATCACTCCCCAGAAGTATTTGCACTGGAGCACTGGACAGGGCAGCATCTCTTCCGGCTTCATGTGACAGTCAGACATGCACAATAGTGTGGACCTTGTCTTTTTAGAGACAGTGCATGTGTACCATTTAGTCAACCTGCCCTGTTCTCCTCAAATACATTATGTTGTTCAGAGTAATCTGAATAAGAAGACAATCTTCAGCAGAGTAGCAGAAAAGTGAAGCTCCTGTCCAGCAAATTGACTGCATGCAACTGCATGTACGTGTAACCTTAGGTTGCTGCTTTGTACCCGTTAACATCTCAGCAAAAGCTGTGAATGTATGGCCCTGCAAAACAAGCTATAAAGGCCTTTTGTTCTTTCAGAGATGCTGTGTCTATTTGGCAAGCACATTTCAATTTCTGAAGGAAACTGTATTTCTATGATTCTGTGTGTGTGTGTTCTGACTTTTCCTAAACAAGTATCTTGTATGTTCTCTGTATATCGGTAACATTATGCCAAATAAATACCTCTGTCACATATCACATTTTCCTTCCTATTGTAAATAAAAAGCTGTGGCCATGCATACTGATTTGTGAAAAATGAAAAAAGTATCGTTTTCATGTAGACCTGTGCTAATGTTCTTGTTATGTAAATTATTACCTCCCAGCCATTTTCAGCTGGATTAGAATTTGTATTTCCTTTTAGTTTAAATGTTTATGCTTTAACATTCATTAATTATCCACTGTGTCCAAGCCAAAATCATTTAAACATCATTGATTTTTATCGTCATTAGTGTCAGTGCAAATTACTGTTGATGTCAAAGATTTGCTAATGTTTTGTGTGCTACATTTTTGTTGACTCCTAATAAGGCTCAACAGCAAAAAGAAACTTGAGCAGGAAGCCAACTTGTTTGTACAAAGTATTACTACTAAATTAATCATAGAAGGTTTTAAATCATACAAGATGAGCATACACTCATGATTAACACTTGCAGCTTTGACACTGCACTCCTGTGAGAGCAGAAAATTCACCAGTGTAAAATTCATGTAATCAAACTATTATTACTCTAAATTACTCAGTTAATCTTCTGTCTCTGTCTTTTTTTTTTTTTTTCTTCCTTCCTAGGCACATGTGTATGTGGGGAATGTACATGCCATGATGTGGACCCAACTGGTGACTGGGGAGATATACATGGAGATACGTGTGAGTGTGATGAAAGAAACTGCAAAGCAGTGTATGATAGATATTCTGATGACTTCTGCTCAGGTAAGAAAAATGTATCTTACCTTATGTGTAGTTTTATAACAAAAGTCTCAAATTGGTCTAATTTTGCTTCAATTCTCATTTTACCTGGCTTAAAATATATCAGGCTTTAGTTGGTTGGTTGGTTTGATTTAAAAAAAAAAAAACAAAACAACTTTTTTTTGAGGAATGGACTTTTTAAAGTAAAAGCAAAACAAAACAAAACAAAACAAACAAACAAACAAAAAAAAAACATAAAACAAACTCTACAAAAAACTAAAGCTTTCTTTAAATATATTTTATTCTGTGTAAATATGAACTATTTCTAGGTGGTCAATTCCCATTCAATACTATCATCTTCAGTGTAGTCTAACATAAATTCATGAATGGCTGAAACTTTATATCCTATCTTAGGGAAATTTAAATTAAATTGTGCTTTCTTTGTTATTGTATATTATGTGGAAGGGAAAGGAAGAAATTCAAGAAAAACTGAATTAATGAGTTAATGAAAAATAGTACCCTTAGAATGCCAATTCATCTAAGAACAAGAAATGGAAAGGTCAAGATGTGGAAAATATGAATGTGTTGTCTATACATCTCAGACACTTTCATCTTCCTTTTTTGGATTGATGCTTCTTATATTAACTAACACCAATGCATTCCTTCTAATGGAATTCCTCCTGTTTAGTATGAGAGCAATCTCATACAAAATTACATACAATTTTGTTAAGCTGTTGTTAAAGATGTAAATACTGGGCAAGAGAGGAGGACTTTGAGCAGTACACAACATGCAATTTATACACAGAAGAACTTTGCTAAAACAAGTAATGATGGTTTCAAATGGACTTGGCGGATGACAGTTTGTCAATTATAACTTGCCCTGTAAAAATCTGATCTGGCCTAATTAATAATAGGAAGAATGCAGTCACATCAAGGAAAATAATAAAGTGGTATATTCCTTTCCTCCTAACAGCATGAGTAATACCTCATAGAAAGCTTATAGGAGGTGTTTGTAATAGGGATAAGAGGCTGAAATAAAAACAATACATGAAATTCTTACTCTCTTGTCCTGTTATAAAGATGCAAGGTTTCTTGTCTGATTTATTTATTTATTTATTTATTAAATATTCATGAATCACTAACTAACAAAATGGAAAAAGAGGTACAGAAGCATTTCTAAAAAACCTTTAGTGAACTCATTGTTTTCTATGGTTTTGGCCACCTTCAAATGCTATATAGGTTTACCTACTTAATATGCTAGAAGGATGTAAAACTGCAGCCATGATACCAGCAAGAGTTTGGGATACCAATTTTTGAACATATTACTGTGTTCCTGAGTATGTTTCAGTAGTCAGAGATTGTTCAAAATGTCAACATCAGCTAAGGAATACAAAATTAAAAAGCATGGTAAATGTGTTCTGTAGTTAAGGGTGAACACAGGAGTTTAAATACAGGTTCAAGCAATCCTGCGGCACCTATAGCTTATGCAGCATCCCTTAAACAGGACTTGAACTCGCTCTTTCTTAGATGTTATTGCCATTGCTACTGCTGCTGCCCTAAGTGGTAATGGTTGAAAGAAAGCACAACAAAGTATGGACAGTTATAAAGAAGTGGGGAAAGGTACTGCCATTTGATGTTGTACTGGGGACCAGAACAGTGTTCTTTATAACACAGACATAACTGCAAATGAGAAAGTCTTGAGAGGTATCAAATGATGTACTCATACTACTTGCTTTATATAGCAAACTCATTTTTAAGTATAGCTTAGTTTTTCTGTGAAATTAGAAAAAAAAATCAGTACCTCTTCTTATTCTTATCCCTTCCCCTCTCTGTTATGATTCAGAAGAGAAGCCTATTTTAACCTTAGTTAGCCACCCAAATATGCATTCCTCAAATAGGTTGTGTGAAATTCTCCACATCTTCACATGAAGCAGTGTGAACAGTGTTTTGTTGTCCTGCTGCTTAGTCCCGTTTCAAAAATGGACAAGATGCTTAAGTGTTAATTTTGGTTTATTGTGGTAGACAGACAGCATCTGCAATTAAATCTTGGATTTATTAGCAGAGCTGTAATTGGATAGTCTTTTTGTTTGTTTATATGAAATAAATATACTTAGTGCCCAAAGCACATTTTTCTCAGGTTTTAACAATTATTTGTAAATTGATTTCAGGATGAATCCAGGAGAGATTATTCAGATTAGGGAAAAGAGACTGTCTCTGTTTAGACCAACATCAAACTGAACTGATATAAAACTTTTCCTGTCTTGTTCTGCTTACCTAATAGGTAGAGATAGGAAATTCACTTGTCCTGAGTAGTAGGTTGAAATGATGGGAAACCGTGTTTACAAATAGAGAGTTTCACTGTAATTAAATGAAATGCTATGTTTATTTCATAAACTACAAGTGATAGGAATTGGCAGCCCTGCTGTGAGGATTTAACATCACACAACAGCAGCTCCCTCCAGAAGCTTCATATGGCTTGGGGTGACTGTCAATTTGCAGCACCTCATATTGGTGACTGGATGCCTTCTTTGAACTTCTGAAATGATGCTCAGGATGTTACTTAATGATTTTCTTTCAGCAGTGTTCACAACATTAAAGTGATTTTCATTCTTTAAAGAGAATCGCCTTCCTGACTTGACATAGAAAGGAAAAAGACTTCCATACAAAAATTCTTATGTTCACACATCTCATTAGCCTTATTTTCCATGGCTCTAGCAACAAAAATATTATATAAAAGAACATCATCCTCTTATAAGTATCTATCTAGATCAGAGAACATATGTCCAATTCACAACCTGTCAGCAGGTACACATGCAGCAAGGGACAGAAGAGGAGGCTTTTAACACTTTCCAAGGAAAACAAATAACTGAAGCAAAAAAAGTTGTTCTTGTGAGCTTAATAACACATGTAATCTGGGAACTACTCAATGCATAGAATGCTTGTTTCCATTTTCACCTCGTGAAGTGCATATGTTTCATAAATATAAGCCAATATTAAAATGCAAATGTAGTTAGAGGGAGATATAAAATGTGTACATGTATTTCTGATTTTCAAGAAGAAACTGGATAGACAAGTGGGCATCCTCAGATAAATGCTTTGGGGACATGTATCCATTGTACTGACTATATGGACAGTGTGAGAGAAAATCACAGGATCATAGAATCATCTAGGTTGGAACAGACCTTCATGATCAAGTCCAACCATCAACCTGGCCTACTGAGTACCATCACTACACCATGTCCCTTAGTGCCACATCCACATCTCTTAAATACATCCCAGGATGGAGACTCCACCACTTCCCTGGGCAGCCTGTTCCAATCACCAGAGCCCACCATTCTCTGTGAAGAAATTCTTCCTAATATCCAATCTAAACCTCCACTGGCACAACTTGAGGCTTTATCCTTGCACCTTGTCACTTGCTACCAGAGAAAAGAGACCAACAATGTCCTCCCTGCAACTCCTTTCAAGTAGCTTTAGAGAGCAATGGGATGTTCTCTCAGCTTCCTTTTCTCCAGAACAAACAATCCCTGTTCCCTCAGCTGTTCCTCATAGATCTCACAGATTTAATCTGCTGTCAAAAGTCATGAAAATAAATATTTACTTTTATGGTAAGGGATGTTTTTACTAGTGCTAAAGGAACCTTTTGTATGGTCAGAATCCCACTGCTTGATGCAAAGAGATCATGATTCAAAGGCTCATGATGAAGGAAGCTGGGCAACTAGCTTGGGTTTGCTTTGTCTGGATATGTTAGCATTCAGATAGAGGAAATGGTCTGGTTTCTTAACTTTATAGCTTAAATTCTCAGGAGGGATCCATCTCTGACTACTGTAATGGCTGTTACATTTTTTTTAAAGAAACTTCCCATAAAAGCTTCTGTTTAGCCCAGTAGCTTTTCTTCATCCCAGCATGCACAGTGAAAGTTACATTTATGTTTCCACGTTCAGACATGGTCAGGAAGAGTCAAGTTAGCTAATGAGATACCACAACCACATCTGACTGCCCTATGGGGATGAGGATTGATTAAGCCCAGCATTTTGTTATTTGCACATCATTATTTAGTAGAAGGCACTGGTCTGAGACTTGGAATTGCCATGGAATTGCTGGTCTCTAGAGGATCACATTGATTGCAAGTACATAAAAGATGGTATTGGTACATTACTTAGCGAATATGCTGCAACTGTGGTAGAAAAAAAGGAACATAGAGATAAATGAAATACTGCCTTATGATGACCTCACTTCTCCAGACAGTGAGAAGTGTATTTGTATCCTGCTTTCCACTCTTTCACATGAGGAGTGTGTGTCAAGTGACAAAACACCCCTTAAGGAAAAAAAAAAAAAAATAAAGGAAATATGTCTCAAATGGAATAACATGCAGAGCTATTGTCAGAAAAATAAAAAAAGTAGATGCAGTGAGTTGATTGTATTTTTTGCCAACTGACTCTTTAATGAAAAAAAATTGATACAGTTAATCTAATCAATATCAATCTAATCAGTATCAATACCTCTCATCAGCATGGAAGTTAATCTTTAACTGTATTCATTGGAAAGGTCACGGACAGTGTAATTGTGGAAGGTGTGACTGTAAAGAAGGATGGACTGGGAAGAAGTGTGAACATCCACGGTCTTGTCCATTGTCAGCTGAGGAAAGTGCTAAGAAATGCCAAGGAAATTCTAATTTACCTTGCTCTGGAAGAGGTAAGCATTTTCATGCTCTAGAAACATACTTCCACCAAAAGAATTTTTACAGGTTTCCAGCATTACTAGAACTGAAATATGTGGAATCTCTTGGCTTACTGTGGATAAGTCAGACCTGCATAATTTATGAGCTATTTATAAGGGAGGACAAGAATAAAAAGGGCACCTATTTTTACTGTCATCTATTGCACTGTATTTTATGTTACTTGCCTCAATATTTTAGGGGGGAGTTTGCAAGGAAGTTTTGAAGTTTCGTTGCAATTAAGTCTTGCTATGGATATATTGAAAACATGAAATTATTCTTCGCATTCTTTGATGGAAACAGCAATGATTTCAGTCTGTGTAAAATGCTGTGGCACCATTGTGATAGAACTGTTCACATTCACACTGCCAAAGAACTTGCCCTAAAAAATGCAGTACTGATTTCCAAAATACAGTTATTCTTTAGTGCAGTTTCCTAGTTAGCCACTGGCTTTTCATTTGAAATCATTTCTTTGTGACACTGTAGCCTTTTAAAATCTCTAACTGAAAAAATATACAAACTCATAGGTACAATTGAAATGCACATTGCAAACAAAATGAAACATTGTTCAGAAGGACAAGGACCTGCTAATTTTCATTCTCACTGTGTGAAATGTGTTTCTTGTAGAGAACAGAGAGAACAGTAAATATGACACAGACTTTTGCTAGAGCTGGCAATTGAAGTTGTTATGAATTCTGCTCACTTAATGTTTGCTGGGAAAGGTCTAACGCTGGTATTGAATTATTACATTTGACCCTAAATGTCATTTCATTTGCAACTGCTTCTTCCAATCATACTGTCTAACATATTCAGAAATTGTAGGCTGTCCACCCAAGTTAGCACTGTCATAATTATATTTTTCTCCTCCTGTAAACGTGTATAACTCATAACTTAGTAAATGCAGGATTAATTGTATCTTAAAAGAAATATGTGTTAGCAGACTGTTGCCCTTTTTTTTTTTTTTTTTTTTTTTTAATTAAAGTTTTCCACTAGATTACATCTTGCTATTATTGCTAAAAATTCTCAGTGGAATTTATGGGCACAAGTTAGATGGAACACGATCATCTCAATCAGTCAATAAGGGAAGACTGACCAATGTCATCTAGCTGGGCACTTTATTCTGCAATTTCCTTATATCCAAATAAGGAGAGAGAAGGATTTGAAGGAATTTGAAGGATGGACTATTTGCTGGATAAGGAATTGGCTGGATGGACACACCCAGAGAGATGTGGTCAATGACTCTAAGTCCGGGTGGAAGTCATGATCAGTGTGTCCCTCAAGGGTCTGTCTTGGTAACAGTACTGTTTAGTATCTTTATCAATGACATAGACAGTGGGATCAAGTGAACCCTCAGCAAGTTTGCAGATGACACCAAGCTGAATTGTACAGTCAACACAGAAGAAGGAAGGGATGCTATCCAAAGGGACCTGGACAAGCTTGAGAAGTGGGCTCACGTGAACCTCAGGAGGTTCAGCAAGTCCAAGTGCAAGGTTGGTGCAATCCCAGACAGGAGGACAGGCTGGGAGAAGAACTCATTGAGTGCAGCCCTGCGGAGAGAGAGGTTTGGGGATTCTGGCGGATGAAAAGTCAATATGAGCCAGCAGTGAGTGCTTGCAGTCCAGAAGTCCAACTACATCCTGGGCTGCATCAACAGACGGGTGGCCAGCCAGTTGAGGGAGGAGATTGTCCCCCTCTGCTCTTCCCTTGTGAGGCCCCACCTGGAGTCTTGCACCCAGGTCTGAGGTCCCCAGCACAAGAAAGATGTGGGGCTGTTAGTGGGCCCAGGGGAGGGCTAGGAAGATGATTTGAGGGCTGGAGCATCTCTTCTTTGAAGACAGGCTGAGAGAGCTGGAGTTGTTCATGGTTGAGAGTTGTTCATGGCTGAGAGAGCCATCCCCAGTCTGGGAAGGCCTTACTGCAGCCTTTCACTACCTAAAGGGGTCTTACAAAGAAGATGGAGAAGACTGACCTTTTACATGGGCAGAGAGTTACAGAACAAGGGGGAATGGTTTTAAACTAAAACAGAGGAGAACTTTCGATTATATATTAGGAGGAAATTCTTCACTCAGAGGGTGCTGAGGCACTGGAATAGGTTGCCCAGAGAAGTTGTGGATGCCCCACCCAAGGCCAGATAGAACGAGAACCTGGGCAATGTCCAGATAGAATGAGGACCTTCCATGGATCTGGGTGATCTTTAAGGTCCCTTCTGCTGAGCTGTTCTATGATTCTATGATCTTTAGGGAATTCAGTGCATTTCATTTATCATGCTTGCAGTAATTATAACTAAAACAAACAAGACTTGTCTTTTTTTTTTTTTTCTCATCTGCGTCTCTAGGAGTTGTGTATGTTGTGCAACTGGAGTCAGTTATATTATTTGCATAACAAAGCCTGAACTCTGCATTCACTGCTAAAAAGGGAAAGGTATCATACATTTTGAGTCAGATGACAGAGAAAAAAAAGAACGATAGTGATAAGAATAAGTTTGATGTGAACAAAAACAGTCTTAAATTATAAAACATTGTTCTGTTTAGATTTTAAATTTTGAAAAGTTTTACAAAGTGTAATGGGAAATGTGAGTTTAAAGCTCACTTTTAATGTTAATTTTTAACTCATTTTAATGTCAAAAATTCTATCCTCTTGGCTTTCTAAAAACAAAACAAAACAGAACAAAATAAATCCAACAGTGTTATATTGATGCAGTAGGAGGGAAATAAGTCCCTTTCAAGTGAATTCATTTAACTGTTCTGGTGGTCAAAATTTTATAATAAAATGCAAAATGCTGGAACAAAAGGTTTAATTGATAGTAGTTTTCACTGAAGGAACAAGGAGTTTTGCATTCTACACCTGAAAAAAATATCCTTAAAAACTGTCATTTTTAAATGGAATGTGGTATCTCACTTTAATTCTATGAATAATTTTGTTTATGAAAGTGGGAGAGAAAAGGAGAAAGGACTAATTTTAGACTAATAATTTGTAATTTGCTCTGTTTTGTTTTGTTTTGCTTTTTTTTCAAGCCTGGACTCCCTGGATTTCCTCTTTCCACTATATTGTGGATATAATTAAAATTGTAGGAAGTTTCCTGTACTGCTGAAAGGATATAGGTGTTTAGTTGCTATGAAAAAAAAAATGTCAAAAAAAAAAAATTAATTAAATTTAAAATTTTAATTAAAAAAAAAAAATAACTTGCACAGTTAAATTCTTTGGTCCTATTTGAAAATTCTACTAATTGTCATTATAGCTCATCATGAGCAGAATTTACATAAATAAAGGATTTCCAATCAAAACATGGTAGTGGGAAAGGCCATGTAATACAAGTTTTTCTGAAGTCAGGAGCAAGCAATGTGTAACATGGAAGGGAAGGTTCCAAAGAAAATTCAACTGTTTCTTTTCCATGTAAACATTATTCTTTTGATGACTTCCTTGTAATATTTTTCTGCTGGCTACAAGGACAGTAAGTGTACATCCATGGCACTGCTGGTGAAGTTGAGTATATATGAGTAAATATAATGGCCTTACTTAATAGGATATTTTAGTAAGGCAGTTCATATATGGAGTAGAACACATAATGAAGAGCCCCAAAATGCTGCTGCAGTTTATGATTTTGTCCTGTATTGTGTGTCCTTGAAGACTGCTTTCTGCTCACTTCTACCCTTTGTTTCTAGGTTAGTCAACAGCAATTCTGATCGCTGACAGACTCTTTTGTAACCACTTTTATGTTCTTGGATAAAAACATTGAAAGAAAAAGCATTCTTATGATTTTTAATGGGATTACAGTTAGCCATAATGTGTTGGGGGAAATAGTAAAGAATGATAGAATTATTATAATTCATAATGTGTTTTTTTTTTTTTTTAATTATTTTTCTGTAGTCTCTGCCTAAATGCTGAGATATTCTCAGATTTTCAAGTAGACGAGGTTGAAACTGTGATGCTCTTTTCCCAAGATTAACACAATTTATATTTTTGTTGATGGCACTTTCTTGTTGAAATGTTAAGTATGATTTCAAAGTTAAGTATGATTTCAAAATGTGATAATTCTTCACTTAAACAGTGCACAAATAAAATTCCTTGCTGCCTCAATAAGTATTGAAAAAATATTATTTCAAAACCCATCTGGCCATATTTTTATTTTTATTTTTATTTTATTTTATTTTATTTTATTTTATTTTATTTTATTTTATTTTATTTTATTTTATTTTATTTTATTTTATTTTTTTTGTGCATTTTGCAAGACTTTCTTATATGGAAGACTACAAAACTCCCAATGATTTAGTCCTTGAAATATTCAGTAATAATTACAGAAGGTGAAACAAAACAAACAAACAAAACCCACAAATCCTCTAAATAATTCATAAAAAGAGGTTTGAAATTTATATATTTTTATGTCAGAGATTCGAGGGTTACATAAAAGTTTTGTCATTTGTTTTACCTTATAACATTTTATAACATTAGCACAAAAATAATGGCAAAATTATACACTTCAAAAACTGTTAATCAATCTGAGGGATGAAAATCTTCCATCTTTGAACTTTATTTTGAGAAGATGCTTATTTTATACCTTATGTTTTGCTTTTAAATGTAGTAATGATTAGAATGTTTAGAAAAGGACAGAGAATGTTAAACCAATATTACTCTTTTTTATGATTCAGTATAAGCTTTTTTTATGATTCAGTCATCCAATATTTTTGTATTAACTTTTCCTATAAAGTTCCAGATTTTTAACTAAGTGTTCCCAAATTTTTATTATTCACTTATGATGCAAATTATGTTCCTCTATAAGCAGGAAAAGAGAAGACATCAGTAATGCAAAGTAAGAAAATTATTTGTTGCCTGTGTTACCCAAATTTAAAGTTAAGTGTTTAATATATCAAGGGTACATGAAAGTTGTACTAAAACATTTAGAGCGTTAAAAGGAAGCTATTAAGAACATGACCTGATTTGATCAGCACTATCCATAAAATGCTGGAATACAATCTCTCAATCTGTCTTTCGCTCTCCAGAGAGCAGATGAACCAGGGTACTTCTATCTTAATTCCCTTCCTTTCCCCAGTTACTCACAGGAATAACAAACTTCATGGATGCTGATCAACATGTGGAGACAGCAGAGAAGCTGCCAAAAATATCTTTCAGCATGGTCTTCTATTTCTTAGCTGCTTCAAGTAGGTGGAGATAGAAGGCTTTATATTGGCATGCTGAGCAGTAAGTGGGAATTTCTGTACTCTTAAATGATGTTATAAAGACAGAAGAAATATATATCCTCTCAGTTACATCAATCAGGCTGTCTTTACTTTCAGTAGTTCCAGTTATATATAATGGGAGGGATCAGATGACAATTTTGGGAATTCAAACACACTATCACTAGGTACTTTCCAAAAATGACTTTCCATAAAAAGCATGTTGAGGAGGAGGAGAGCTTCTAGCTGGCTTCATTCATATAAAATGTGTAATACCTTCTACACTTTTATTCCTGAGAGTGGTTTTTTTTTTTTTTTTTCACTTGCTACATGAATTTTCATTATAGATGAAATATTTTAATAATAAAATTCTGTCCCTTTTAAGAACACACTGTACAACAAGACCAGTGTCAAAGATAAAGGAGAAGACATAGCAAAAAGTTCTTATGGTAGGGAATAAAGAGATAGCTTATTGTTATCAGGATTAAGGGACAAGACAAACCACTTTTCTATCTTTATAATGCACATCACTCACTTGAGTTTCCCCTTAGGGCAAAAAGCAGATGTCAAAATAATTATTGCAAAAAAGCCGTGAGGAAGAGAAGTGAAAATAGAAAGAGTAGATTTTGAGAATCGTAGATGATAGCTTTCTTTTTCTTTTTAATAATCTTGTTCTCTTCACTTATCCTAAGTGAAGACAGCCATCCCATGGCAGTGATTCAAAGAAAAATAAATGACAAATCTTCTTATTGGTAGTGTCTTATGCCATTTTAATCTCGTTTCTATAATTGCTTTTATTTATTTTTCATATGGAGAGAATGAGACTATTTCTTCATCCATGAAATTCCCTTTATGCTTTTACTCTAGCAATGGATATCTAAAGTACAATTTTTTTGGATTCTGTATTGATTTTTTTTTCAAACTCTCTTAAGTCCCACTTATCAAAATATTAAATTTGTTATATAGCATTTTGACAGTTTTCTCCCCATAGTTAGTTTACAGTAACTTTGCTGTTTCTTCTCTGTAGAACTATCAGAAAGCATTGGAGTTAGTGTAAGAGCAACAGTGCTCAAAGCATTATTACAGATTCCCTGTGGTGAACTGAGACAGTGAATCAATCCCATGTGTTCAGTGCTGGGTTCTGTGATGTATATTTCTATTTTGCAAGATACCATCTCCTGGAGTCTAGAAACAGAACTTAGGGACAAGGATCAGTGACGACCCTGAAGAGCAGTGCCACTGTCCAGTGGCTGCTGCAAAGTCCTAATACATTTGGGGATATCTTGGCTGTACTATTGTATTATTATATCACAGAATCACAGAATCATCTAGGTTGGAGGAGACCTCCACGACCACCTAGTCCAACCTCTGACCTAACACTAACAAGTCCTTCACTAAACTATGTCACTAAGCTCTAAGTCTAAACATCTTTTAAAGACCTCCAGGGATGGTGACTCAACCACTTCCCTGGGTAGCCTATTCCAATGCCTAACAACCCTTTCAGTAAAGAAGTTTTTCCTAATATCCAACCTAAACCTCCTGTGGCACAACTTTAGCCCATTCCCCCTCATCCTGTCACCAGGCACGTGGGAGAATAGATCAACCCCCACCTTGCTACAGCCTCCTATATTGTTTTATGTTGCTCTGGAACATAGATCCTCAAATCCTTGGTTGACACAGGAGATATTGTAAATTGATACAACATACCATGTCATGCAGAAGGAAAGAGAAATCTACATGCAATTAATCATATCTGTGTATCAACAGGAGTGGAAATGAGATATAAAGATGCATGCTGAAAAAAAATGGAAAAAGAGGGAACTATGTTGTTCTGAGCTTTGTGATGACTTACCCAACTGGTCATGAATATGACATAAAAAAATAAATCAGTTTGTAAATAATTCTGGGATTAGATCTTCAACTACTATAGTTTCATATAAACCTATGGAGGATGGATCTTCATGATTTTTAAACCTGGATGCAAACCAGTTCATCTGCCCAATCCCTGGAAGTGTTCAAGACCAGGTTGCATGGGGCTTTGAGCAAGCTGGTCTGGTGGGAAGTGTCCCTGCCCATAGCAGGGGGGTTGGAAGTGGGTGATCTTTACCGTACCTTCCAACCCAAACCATCCTGTGATTCTATGATCTCTCTGTCAGATAAATCCCTACAGAGGTATGATGCCTTACAAGGACCAAAGGGCTGCTGGTGGGAACCAGTTCTGTGCTTTCATCACTGGAGCTGTCTTTACCATAATTTTATGTCCTCACAGTTCTGGTTCTTTTTTTTCTAAGTGCAGATATTAATTAAGAACTTTGGGGTTCCTGTCTAGAATGATATTGTCAAAAATGACCAAGTGAAAAAATCTTGTATATTTATTAAGTATCTATAGAAAAACATATTTTTTAAAGACTTTTAAAGCTTATTGACTCAGTATAGCAAGGTTGTAGTAGAAGTTGCAATTTGAGTAATTCAGTATACTTTATATATGACAGGATGGGATTACAGAAGAAAAGTGTAAACAAACCTAAGGTAAAATCTAGGTTACTATCCCTGATACCAGCTCTTTATTGCAGCCTCTTACTATGCAAATTGCACTGTTTAATTGAAGTGTAAATTACTCTAATATACATCATCTCTGAATTTGGCCTGCTGTTTTCATTCATTTTGCATGACCCCTGCATTCTGAAGGAGGTCTTAATTAAAGCACTATAGTAGATAGTCTGGCAGCAAATAATGTTATTAGCTGGTGTAACAAGAACGGAACATAAATGCAAGTCATGCGTCCAAGTGAGCATCTCTAGCTTTAAGATTGAGCTCCATTATTCATCTACTCTTCGCTTCAAGCAGAGATGCACTCTTACCGTGCTAGTACTTTAATGCCAGATGAGCAGTGTTATACAATTTGGTATACCCTTATAGGCTGCACTGGCATTCCGAAGTCCACTTGCTATCTGCTGAAGTCTAAGAAAAAAAAAAAAGAAAAAGGAAAAATATTTGCACCACCCTCTCTCTTTTATTTCTCTTCCTTCCTTCCTTCCTTCCTTCCTTCCTTCCTTCCTTCCTTCCTTCCTTCCTTCCTTCCTTCCTTCCTTCCTTCCTTCCTTCCTTCCTTCCTTCCTTTCTTCCTCCCTCCCTCCCTCCCTCCCTCCCTCCCTCCCTCCCTCCCTTCCTTCCTTCCTTCCTTCCTTCCTTCCTTCCTTCCTTCCTTCCTTCCTTCCTTCCTTCCTTCCTTCCTTCCTTCCTTCCTTCCTTCCTTCTTTCCTCTCTCTCTCTCTCTCTCTCTTTCTCTCTCTCTCTCTTTCTCAGTAATAAATACATGGTTTGGGAAGTACTTTTTTTTTTTCCAAGTAAGTGTTCTTTTTTTTAATCTGTTCCAGTAGACGTAGGGTGTGTTGGAAGTTGTCTGTTTCTGAGATGTGGATGATATTTGCTAGATAAAGGGGTCCTCAAAATATTTTGTAATAGAATGTGTGAATGTTCTGAAGTCTCCCGCTGATTTTCAAAGTGGGAAATTTGCAAAGAGGTAAAGAACAGAGGAAAAGTAACATGTCTATTTTATGATGATACTTAGGAAAGAGGGTTGTAGGATAAAATCGGCAGCATAACATTTATGGCTCGCAGAGTACCTACCATGGATTCCTCTTTACAATGAAAATGACTTGCTCTTCTCCAGTATAGTACTTCTAGATTCAAATACCTTTCTTTTTATTCTTGCCAGTAAGAAAGACAGTGCAAGACAAAACAAATTCTGATGTTTAAATGGATCTGCAAGATGCAGGCAGAATTATTTATATATGATGTGTTTATATAGTTATTTATATACAAGTACATTATTATTACTGAGTAAGGATCAGAGAGCTGACTATCAAAGGTTATACTTTGGTCTGCTTCAGACCATCTAATCAAGAGAGGATGTTAATGAAGCCTTTTGCAGATAGCTGAAGGAAACCTCAAGATTGTTGTCCTTGCTACACAGAGGCAAATTCAGTCACCTTGATACCTGCTGGATGATCAGGAGAACTCAATGCAAATAATCCAAATCTCTGGCATAATTGGAAGAAAATCTCATGACAAAAGTGGGCCAGCATGGGGGTCATGTCGTCATCAGGCTGTTTTCTGTCACCTTTGAAAGACTGGTGACTGGGGGAGGGTCCATGATGATTGAAGAAAGGTAAAACCAAAGGCAATTATAGGTCAGTCAGCTTAATCTCTATCTCTGGGAAAGTGAGAGCAAATCCTCCTGGAAGATATTTCCAGCTACATAAAGGATAAAATGTTGTCTATAAACACCGAACATGGAGATTTACCAAGGGCAGATAATGCTTGACTAACCCGATTTCCTTCTGTGACAAGGTGACCATCTGTATATATAAGAGGAGAGGAGAGAGTGTTGTATACCTTGTCTGTAGCAAAACCTTAACACAGTCTCCTGGATTATCCTTGTAGTCAAATTGGCAAGATGTGGACTGGCTAGGTGGATGGATGGAAATGAAGGAATGGTGATCTGCAGAACAAAGTCCCTCTGGTAGGTGATTACTAATGGTAACCAACCCTCACAGGAGTTGATATGAGAGACAGTAATTGTTCAACTCTTTAACTTAGATAATGGGACAAAGTGCACTACTGACAAGTTTGTGGATAATAGGAAATGGGGAGTAGAAGGCGATACACTGGAAGGTGAGACTACTATTGGGAAGGACCTGGACAGGCTTGGAAAGATGGGCTGACAAAAATTTCAGCAAGACAAATGGAAAATCCTATATCTGGGAGGATTTCCGTCATAAGAGTTAATACGATGGCTAAGAATGGATAGGGCACAAAAGACACAAATCTGTAAAAAGCTGGACTTCATTCCTTTCACTTCTTGAGAGGAATTTATTTTTCTGATGGCTGCAAGCATTAACCACATGATAGTTCTCCCTTATTCTCTCAGTCAGTGCCTCTGAAATGCCACCTTCTCTGAACACATCAAAATTTTCCTCTTGCATGTGAAATGTTCTTCCTTGTTATTGTTCTCTTCATTTTAATCCTTGCTCCAGCAGACAAAGCTGACCTCTTTCATCTGTGAAAGACATCTGTGAAAGAACTTGAAGGCCAGGTCTTTCTTCTTTCTGACATCCATATTCTGCACATACTCTCTTCAGTATCCCAATCTTGCCTAAGTGTTCTTGGCCTGTATTTTCCCATTTTGGATTGGTGGGATTCTCCTGCTGTTTCCAAAATACTCAGCAATTGTTAGAGTGTCTTCTGACGTAGATGGCATTTTTTGTTCAGGCACCCCTGTTTCATAAAATTTTTGAACTTGACTTCTTGTTTAGCCTAGCAGGAAGCATAATTTAAAAAAAAAGGAAAAAAAAAAAGCATAATGTGTTTACCTTATGGCCATTCAATATAAAAATCTTAGCTTTGGAATTATTATTCAGAAAAAGAGTATATGAGAAATAATATTTTTGACATGTTATGGTGTGTAAGTTTAGGTTAAACTTTCACAGTGATGTGTATCAGTAGATGATGAATATACCCTAGAAGAATTTCCCATATATTAATAAGATGTAATAGGTCACAGACCTAAGTTATCAGGCTAATTTATGCTGTTTACAATTGAAAGATTGGGGTTGGTATTCAAAAAGTTCATGCAAAGCTTTGCATAAGTGGATACGGCAAGTGCTACACTTGGCAGCAGGCTGGCAATGTTGGAACATTTCCCTGTAGTGGATTGCTGTAATTACCATAATTGCCATTACCTAATCAAAGAATGGACTGACACTCATTTGTGCTAGACTTCCTTTGAATCTTTTGTCTAGTCTGTCTCTTTCATTTGATTGTATGGTGGGCTGAATATAGACCTGCAACACATCAACACCTTTGATGGATAGTGTGTGTTTGCGGAGTCTAGAAAAGCAATGTATTGTTCTGAATGCTAGATGGAAGAATCGCATACACTTAAGTAGAAAGTCCTGATAGTCAGAAGTTTGCAATAACATTTCTTTAGTTTCTGTTGAAGGATGACTAACAAACATCAAATATGCTTGTTTTGATACACCAATATCATTCGTAAAGAGGTAGAACATAAGATTTTTTTTTTTCTAGTCACAGAAGACAAGAACCAATTAAAATTAATAATAATTTTAAAAGTAGATTAGATTTTTTGCTGCTCCAAGGTGTCATCCTATTTTGGTTCACTTCAAAAATTATCTTTATCCTGAAGTCAGGATTTATCAATGTCCTGAGTACTTGCAGAAATATGGGAATGATTCACACTGCAGACAAAGTTATTCATTAGAACGTGCAAGGGCAGTTGTCTGATGGAATATTTATGCAATGCATACGAGGCAAGAGAGAAATGCAGGTTCATCTTTCATCTTTGGAAATATAGCAGGTGTGCAAAACAAAAGTACCTGTAAGTATCATCTCTCTGATTACTTTGATATATCAAGTATTTGTGGTTTTATCACAGTAACAGGAGACCTTCCAAACGAATCTCTGCTGGAAAAACAAGAAGCAGCTGAGGTGTGTGTACATGTTTATATGTGAGAGCTGATTAAATTTCACAGCTTGTTGACCAGAAAAATATCTGGTAGAAAGTCATGAAGTTGTTTATTGCCACAAAAATTGAAATGAAGGCCAGTATTGTTGAAAACTTTTGCTAACATCCTCATAATAAATGTATGTATATTGAAACATTACTGAATGAGTCAGCTTACATTTGCAAATGCAGAGCTGACTGGTGTATGCACAACAAAGCATTTTTTTTTTTTTTAACCTGTAGAGCTGCATACTGTAAGGGGAAAAAAAAGTCAAGACATCATGTTAAATATATGTTAGTTATTGTAAACACAGTAGAATATTCTGGGTGAGGTTCATATTTCGAATTTAGCTAGTTATCCACTTTGAAATATTTCAGCCTTTGTTTTCAGTGGAATGACAGTACCTTCAGATGCAAAACAATCTTTCCATTAATTTTATATTTCTGTGTCGCTAAAAGATGAATGTTCATAATTCCTACTTTTCTCTACTGTCCTTAATGAGAGTGACTCTCAGGCTAATCTTCAGATGCCTTCATCTGGGTTCTAGGAATTTCACCAGTTTATGAAATTGTTTACCCCAACTGTAATGTTGTATTACACTTCAAATAATATTAATGGATGTCTGTGTGGGTTGGAGAGAAGAACCTCTGCTGCTGATATCCGGATATGAGTCCTTGTTCTGAATTGTAGTTTATGGATTGTTTCAAGCTGCCTTAGCAGTGACATCCAGACTAGAAAATTAAACAGTGCTATGGATCCTCCCCAGGCACTGCAGCTTGTTTGCCTGTAATGTCAAATTGTTAGAACAATCACTGGTCTACTTCTGCCCTGTGCCAGCTAGTATTCTTTCCAAACAATTCCTGCTTCTAGTACAGGAATTAGCGTGGGCTAGTGACTGGTCCCAGCAGGCAGCCTGGATGAGGCCACCTTCAAGGAAGACAGCTCAGTAGTATGGATGCCAGTTCTTGTGTGCCAGATGGCCCCAGTGCCAGGGAACAGTCCCAATACCATTTAACTGACTAGTAAAGAGACATCTATCAAACACTGTGCTGTTGTTATAACAGTGAAGACTGACCTTCTTTCTGCACTGTGGTTGGTACGTGTGTAGCCCACAGGAAAAAATGAAAGAAAGAGGAGTCTCCAGTGCACTTTGCCAAAGGCCTGCTGCCTATTGTGAAGCCGCTACCTGCTCTCAGACTTTTCCAAGACAGCAGATTATGTAAAATAAATGGATCAGTGCTGTCCCCAAATTGATTTTGTATAGTGAAACAGAAAATAAATAGATTCCCAGGTTGACTGAGTAGTTAGATTTCTTCCTTCTTTTGTGCCTATATAAAAAATCACTTAAAAATACCGTAAAGGCCCTGAAAATTCAAGTGGAAGCAGTCTTTTTAACTGAAAATGGTTAAGAATCAAAAGGGTTTGGGGTTTTGGTGAATACTGGTGAATTTTTGGGGGGAATTTTGGTGAATACACTTCGGTTTCCAGAAGCTATGTTTTGGAAAGGAAGCCTGCAATGCATGGTGTGATTTTAGAAGCCCAGATTTCCATGATAGAAAAATGAAACCTCCCTTCATCTATACACTTTTCTTAGCTGGGTTTAGACTAGACCAGATTCCAGCCTGAATAATGCTTGCTTACTTGTCTGTCTTATAGTTTCCTGTTTGAGGTGTTTGCGATTTCTCTTCAAGTATTCTGCTATGTAATGTTTATGGTTGCAGAATGAGTTATTCCACTCCCACAGTAAATGTGTATCAGTAAAGCACATTTAAAGATACAAAGATTTAAAAATTCTTTCAATTCTGTAAGGGATAAAAATATTAAAAAGCTAAGCAATCTATTTTTTTGTAATAGACAAAAATAATCTAACATGTTCTATCAATAGTTATATTCTGGTTTAGCTAAATTCTAGTAAAGTGCTATTTACTAGCTTTGAATGAAGCACTGATGGATATAATAGAGATGCAGGTATTTGTAAGAGTCAAAAAACTACAAGGGAAATTTAAGAAGTTAGTGAATATCATTTTCAAAGTACGTAGACTTTCCTATCAGGAAGAAAAATCCAACTTGTTTAGTAAAGTACTTTTAAGAAATTAAGATGTTTAGTAAGTGATCTTGATATTTTAATTGACTTTTTCTTTTGCTACTTTTTGAGGCTGCTGTTATAGTGCAAAGGAGCACAGTGATCAATTATATTATCTACGAGGAAAAAAAAATAATTAAAAAAACAACACAAGGACTAATTTGCAAGAGCATGTAACATTTGATTAGTTTACTATTTTTACTAAAGAAATTACAAAGAAAATGTTTATGAGTTGCTGTCTAGTAAGAACTGTCTTTTAAAATATTTTCTTTAGAAAAGCAGCTCTCTAGTGTTTCAAATGTCTATCAAACACCGGTTGGTGAAACTTGGCAACATTTTCTATACGGACAGTGCTTTTGAAGTATTTCGTACTCCGTGATTGTACAAACAGTTGTAACCTTGCTTTCAGTAGAAAACTAAAACAACAGCATAAGCTGCACAAAGAGTGGGAGATGAGAAAGTGCTTCCTTACTTTTAAGAGGTCTGTGTATTATGAGAATCAAGTACAGACTGGACTAAATATTTTAACTGGAAGCAAGGAGCCTGAGAAGAAGTGAGATTGAAGGAAGTATTCTGATGTCTCACAGAGAGTTTTTGCAGTTATCAGAGGAAAGTAGGAAGTATAATTAGCAACTAGGAACCTAAATACTTTCTGAAGTCTTTGTTGGATGTAAGTTTAAGTATCTATATGAAACCTTGGGAAATAACTGTGGTAAAAATGTTTTCTGCAGTTTATGGTTGGAGGAATTGGTGCAAAGTTCAGTGCTGGTTCAATATCAAGAAACGTCAGGCTGAAAGCCAGTCTTCATGCTAAGAAAATCTTAACAAAATTTTCTTCCAAGTCAAAATCTTTGTCCCAGAAGGTGTGAATCTCTTTCTGTGATACTGTTTCTCACAGGCAAACTAGAAATTGCTGTAATATATTATCTCATTTTTGTTTCCTGAATGTCATTATTGAATTTCTTTTACAGGAACTGCTGCAGTTTTTCTAAGTAATAGGTCCATTGGTTCAAATGTTCTGCCCTTTCATTGCCATCTTAATTTGTCCGGTGTTCAAAATACTTTAAGCAGACAGCTTTGTCAGTTCTGTTAGGAGCATTACTTTATGGCACACTTGAAGTCTGATATTTGTCTTTGTCTGTGTTCTTTTTAGTTTGTCATACAGATCACACTTCAGAGAACCAATAAAGCAAGACATGACCCCAAAAAAAAACCTAAAAAAACCTTAATTAAATCATAAATTCTGTGAAATTTACTGGAATTTCAGCTTTCCAGTTCTAAAATTGAAAGCTTTGTGTTGGGTAAAACAAAATGAAACAGCTATCTGACTATTATAGAGGCTTTCAGAAAGATACATATTAAATCCAGGAAATTGCTGCCACAAAAATATTAATAATACCTGAATCTGCTAACTCTGTGACATGTAGCCAGAGAAGGGCAGCCAAATGAGTTGCTAAACATTAATGGTTTTATTTTGTTTCATTTTATTTTATTTTACTTTTTTATTAACTGGGTAATGTACATGGATTTAAAACCCAAGTATCTGACCCTAATTTACTATTTTCTGATAACACTACATAAACACCCTTTTATTTCTCATTTTGTAATATAATAAAATAAGCATATAGTTTAATTATAAAAATAATGCTCATTATAAATCAGTCCTTGCTCAAATATCTGCTTCAGAAGGACAACATTTTACTCAATGAATGTTTTAGGAAATGTGCACAGAACTGAACATCAACCTCTGTAAGTCTAATACATTCCTTTTCTCTGCCAGTTTACTCATGAATTTTTTGAATGCATCTTCTGCCCCTTTTGGGCAGGCCAACTTTGGAAATATATAAACACACATGCTTTTCTCCTCGTTGTGAAAGGTGATCATTTTGCCAGTGCAGTGTATGTGTATCAGACTGTGGAACACACATACAAAAAAAAAAAAACCTTCTTTCTAAACAGGTCATGAAGCTGCCTTGTTCCTAGAAGGGACTTGTGCCCAAACACATTAGACACAATGTCTAGTGGATGTTAAAGGGAAACCTGGAACATACCTGGTTTCTTAAATTACCATTGGACTCCAGAATATAGTACATGAAAGTGGAAACCTTACCACAGGGACCAACTTACAAGCAGTGCTACTTAATAGTGCTGCCAGTAGATGGCATTCTTTATATTAACTAAATAACCAATAGTTTGAAACCTGTTTGTTGGTGTTTTGGGGGGGATGGGTGTGGGAGTAAGGTTGACAGACATTCCCTCTTTAAAGTATTAGAATTCTCACAGAAATCCTGCCTATCTATTTTGAAATGGTTCCTCAAATTTCATTATTTCAGTTCAACAATTTATTTATTTATTTATTTATTTATTTATTGTCCAAAATGAAACAGTCATTTCAGATTCATGTAAATATGTAATTCATATGATGTGGTAATTTTTCTTTTTGTTTGTGTGAGAAAGAAGGATTTTTTATTTTTAGAATAATAAAAACAATATGTAACAAGGAACTGAAAGTTTAATTTTGCTGCTTTCATTCAATAAAATTACTGTAAGAGGTATTTTATATTTTTTGGGGAGGGATGGGGGGGCTATTACATACTGTCCACAGAACCTACAGGCTGTAGCAGATTTGTCATATGCCTGGGGAATAACCTAGCAACCTGAGTCCAGGTGTAACTTATAGATCACTAATCTTTCTTTCTTTCTTTCTTTCTTTCTTTCTTTCTTTCTTTCTTTCTTTCTTTCTTTCTTCCTTCCTTCCTTCCTTCCTTCCTTCCTTCCTTCCTTCCTTCCTTCCTTCCTTCCTTCCTTCCTTCCTTCCTTCCTTCCTTCCTTCCTTCCTTCCTTCCTTCCTTCTTTCCTTCTTTCCTTCTTTCCTTCTTTCCTTCTTTCCTTCTTTCCTTCTTTCTTTCCTTCTTTCCTTCTTTCCTTCTTTCTTTCTTCCTTTCTTTCTTCCTTCCTCCCTTCCTTCCTTCCTTCCTTCCTTCCTTCCTTTCCTTCCTTCCTTCCTTCCTTCCTTCCTTCCTTTTTTTTTTTTTTTTTTTTTTTCCTTTTGAAAACTTAACCCAAAACTCAAGGAGATGTTTGTTGACAAGAGAATGTTTTTGAGCTCTTTCAGTGGATAATAAAATGAGAGGGCTGCTCACAAAGTAAGATACTTTGACGGAAGCTAACCTGAAGATTTTTAGAGCATTAGTAATATTGGAATCCATGACCTTTGCAATGATAAATGAGATACTGACGTGTAAAAGATATTTCAATAAATGTTGCATTACAAAATATATCACATATTTGACTGCATAATCCAGATATTGATCCTTGTGGCTGTTGTGTGTGCTGAATGTTTATATCATAGGCACAGCCAGTAGGTAGGAAGTGGACACACCTAAAGGCTCGTGCACTACAAGTCTAATGTCTAGGATACTGGAGTAATGTACACTTGGTTAAACTTGGAATCATATGCAAACGGAGTCCATCACTTTGTGCTTTTACACCATTGTTTACCCAGATGTGAACTTGAAGCGAGTGTGGGCAGCAGCAGATCAGATTCTAGGCAAATGAGCCTCCTCTGGTTCTCTTCTGATTCAAAATCCTGTAGTATCCACTCTAGTTGGATATCAAATAGTGATGCTGAATATATGTCTACATATATGTCTACAAAGTAAGTGATTCATATTGGGAATATCTTCATTTCTAAAGTTTGAATGGCAGTGATTTTTCAGTCCCTAATAGTGTAGAGTAGCGTCAAACTGAAGAACTAGGTGGAAAGATCCTCTGTCCCAGTAAGTCAACTGGGCTTAGACTTACTGCATAGGCTTAGACTGTGTAATACTGAAGAAACAAAATAATTAAAATTTTACTTTGCTGCACATTTTTCTTACTGGACAAAATCTTATATTACCCCTGAGGTCATCAAAAGTCCTGCATGCAGTAAGCTGGTCACAGTGTCACTGGAAAGGAATTAGATACGGTGGTGATTCTTGTCATGATGCTGTAGTTGAGCATCAAGTTGAGAGTCAAGGAAAAACACAAGTCTTTTAATTATGTTTATGATTATGGGCAAAATATCTGTAGAAGGGTTGTTCAGGTCACACGTAATGCTCTGCTACTCAGCGATTATTCCATTTACCTAATCTATGTTGGAAATGTCCTTCACAAAGGCTACTTAGTTACTGAAGATGCTGGCACATGAACTTGTCCCAAATATTGCCCTACTACATGAAGAACTGTGTTAATTTTTTGGAGTTTAAGAAGTCAGAAATTTATCCTTCACTGCACAGGGGTTCAGATTTTGATGCAGATTATGCACTGGAACACATTTGAAGAGCAGTTAGAAGTGTCTCTCACCTTTTGAAACTTCATATAAGATTTAAGTTAACAGTGAAAAGAATTAATATAAACAGAAATATCACAAACATGCAGACTTACGATTTTATGTATGTAGTGGCATACTTGAGTTCTGTTTGCTGCAGATATATCAGATTAAACTACATGGACTTCAATGTTTGTTGTGATTAGCAAACTTGATTTGGTTATCTTTAATCCTTGCCTTTATCAAAAAGCACAGGCTACAAATCTGTGTTTTATCATTATTGAAATGATAATTAATTTGAGCTGGCATGCAAATGTTATAAATTCTGGATCTTTTCATTCAAGCTTTTACCTCTACTTACATTTTTTTTGGGCTTGTACCCAAATGAGTAATAGTTCTGTTTTATTAATTTCAGAATGTTTTAATACTTAAAAGCTGTTGCATAAGCAAGAAATATGCTGATCTTTTTTCACTCTTCTGGATGTACAAAGAATTAGGTGGTTAGTCTGAACAGCCTGCACTTTATTTTGTGTTAGGTAGATTTTATTTCATATCACAGATTCAGTGATATTTATTGATACCTCTTTGTGACCTTATTACCGATCCATTTTCAATTTGAATGTGATGCACCATTGATTACCATATGATATAGATATTTGCAATAAGTAATCAACTCAGAGGCATCTTGATCTTAAGTTGTAAATTCTTAAGATTAAAGTTTATTTTCTTTATAGCAAACAGTTATAAAACTTCGCATGATGGGTTTCGGTAAGCTAGAGTTAGAAATGATGCTGAAATGCAAGCAGAACCTCAAACCTTAGCTAATGGTAAATAACATCTATATTAAATCTGAGGCTCTTTTTGATGTGAATGATAATTCACAGTGACTGATCTTATAGATCGTGCTTACTGCTATGGCATTGTATATTGACTGTCATTTTGTGATATGGCAAGTACAGCTGCGTTTCTGAAGAGCTTTTTCTGAGGTGGTATATGTTCTTTTTCAACGGGAGTGACTCATTTAATCACAAACTAAAGATTGTGACATTTTCAAGTATATTGTGTCTTATCCACGTGGATTATTGTATACTCTTCAGTGTTATACGTTGACTGAATTCAGACAGCAAGGTAATGTAATCTTGTCTAGATTCATTTAAAAGGATTGTGGAGCAGCAGTTTCTTTAGATAATAGAGAGTGATAATGATTTGGTCTACTTAAAAACTTGTAAAAAGGAAACAGAGGGGTGACTATTTCACAACTCTTTATTATAAGATCTGAAAAGGCTATTCCACCTTTCATAACAGCAAATTTTCTTTGGGCTTTCACATGCTCAGATTTCCAGTAGCAAGATGTCTAACCATAATGTGGATTATTATAGGCAATACAATTTTTTGAGGTTTTGAATATTCAAATTAAAAACAATTTCCTGTTGTCTTGCTTGTGCCCCCTTTAAAAACTTGTATCTGTGAATAGATGAGCGAGATTTACTTGCACAGGAACTTCTAGAAAGTGAATCTCATGTTCAAAAGCTTGAAGATTCACACTCTAATTGCTATTAAACAGTGTCATAGCTTGATTCATGAGACTGGCAAAATTTTTCAGTCTCCCTCCAGAGGCAGTAAATATGCCAGTAAATGACCTGATTACAATCTTTACATTGAATTACTACATTACATTGAATCAGTAAGGACTGCATTGCTAAAGGCTCTGTATATTTTACAGAGAATTTGTTATGGTTTCTAAAACTCTTTGTCAGTGTCACAAATATGTTGTGCCTAGTGCAGAAAATTCTGCAGAACTGAAATTTCAGAATGGGTAATACCCTTGCATTCTGATGAGCATTTTCCATATAGTTTTACGTGTAAGAGGCCTTCAGGGAGTTCTTCATTCATTCTTTGGGGAGAAAATTATATCTACATCTCTTCAACAAGTTTTTGCAGAATAATTGCCATAGTAATGATAAATTTCTATAGTATGATCTGCCTAATAATGGCAGAAATGTCAGTATAAGGCACTATCATCAATAACAAATAAGTCATATAATAAATGTATCATGTAGATCTTCACTCAGCTTTTTAAAATTCCATTGGGGACAGTGGGGGCTGAGTTCAGAAACCTTTATGGCAAGGTAAATGTTCCTGCTGTATCTGAATATTTATATACAGCTCAGTAGTGAAGCACTAAAACACGAGGATAAACTCTAAATAATGTAAAATTGCACCTAGTGCAAGAAAATAAAATGTAAAAAAAAAAAATGCTGGAAAATATCAATCTTATTTTCCTACTGTACTGGGTACAGGTGCCACTTTCAGCCAGTTCCAATGGCCCCAACGCAGGGGATGGCCAGATCCAGCAGACAAGATGGTGGCACCTCATGGAAAACACATGTAAGAAAAAGCAGAAAACAATTGATCTGGGCCCATGGCAAGCCCACACTGAGGCAGGTTTATCCTGAAGGACTGTGGGAAGGACCCATGGTGAAGCAGGGTAAAAGTGTGAGGAGGAAGGAAAAGCAGAGAGGAGCTGTTACGGGCTAACCACGGCCCCATTCCCCATTCTTTTTTCTTGTCAGTACCTGAATTACTAACTAAATACCTATTCTAATTGGAAGTTATTTAATTTTCCCTAAGCTGAGTCTGCTTTGCCCACAGTGGCAATAGGTCAGCAATCTTCCTGTCTTTATCTCAGTCCATGAGCTTTTGCACTATTTTTTTTTTTTTTTTTTTTTCTCTCCCATCCCATTTTCGTCATTTGTATACATTTGTATAGGGCAAGGTGTCAGTTTGGGCCAGGTGGGTCAAGTCCTTTCGCACTTTATCTCTTCTGTGATTTTAAAACACGTGGAACTCAGACTCCTTTTTTCTCTCCTCACAAATGTTAAGAGAATGTTTGGTGAAGATTGTTAATTGTGAGAGCTAAACCCAAATCTCTGTTGTTCCATAGATTAGGAGACAGAGCACTGTGGTGGTGATTGTTTTGCGGGGAGAATGCATGCTATAGTCTCTTTCTGGCCTCTGAGAAGTGTTACTGAAAGCTAATAGAGGCGGACCAAATTATGCCTGATGTTGGATCACCTGATACAGTATTGTGTTCTGATGCAGTAGTTGCACTGAAGATAAGCATCATGCATACAGCTGAATGAGAACAGTCATCACCTATTAGTGTAAATGTTCTTTTTTTTTGGTGCATTTTACTTAAACCCATTCAAGGTTTAGCCAAGTTATTCCACAGGGCATTTCTATACAATTTCTGTTTATTGTGAGGGGACTATCGATAGTGCACTTTAAATAATTTTCAGATTTTTTTTTTCTTAAGGTGTATACAGTACAGTCAACTGCTAACATCTTGTTGGAGAATTACAGAATAAGAACATGTGGCTAAGGCTATGCAAAAGTTGGTTAAGTTATCAATATGGAGTTTCATGTCTCAGCACACAAAAAAAAGGAAGGGTAGGAACTTAATTTTTCCCATGATTTTACTATTTTTAATTTGGTGCAATTCCATTATTTCCTGATTTGCACTGCTGCAAGAAGACAAATGTTTTTCCTTTTCTGTTCTCATTCCGCATTTTAGGAAAGTGTTTGGTAAAGATTTGTAATTGACAAGTGTAAATCCAAATGTTCTTGGTTTTAGTGAATTTAAAGCTGAAAAGACATTTGACATCATATGTTTAGATTCCATACAGATATTTAGGTACTGTGGTCATGAATTTCTGTTTGACTTATGAACAAAGCTGTATTTTCAAGAAAGGCCTATGACCCTGAATGGAAGGTAAATATATTACTTTCTCTGTTAGTGTTCTGGTGATTAAGCAGATCCATTACTATAATCATTTGCAATATAAATGCCCAATGAGACATTGATATTGTCTCCTCTTATTCCACGTTTGTAAATGATTATTTCATACTAAGCACAAATATGAATTTTTCTATGTATTTACACAGAGATTAAAAACAGTTGGAAAGAAGGTTCTTTTCAATTTTTTTCTCCTCTTCTTTTTTCTGCTTCATGTGATTTAAAAAAACAACAACAGTACTTACTGGTATGTACTACCTTTTTTCAGCATGTCTATTTTAACTTATGGCATTGGAATTTAGCAAAACTGTGTATCCTGAAAAAAAAACAACAACAAAGGATAGGCTAAAGTGCTTTCACAGGTAAAAACAGATGTCTTATGAATGAGCAAAGACTTATTAACAGAGAAACAGAAATGATTGAGACTTTCAAAAAATTTTTTCATTTGTTTGTGTGGGATTTTTTTTTCCCCACTGTCAACTTTATTGTTAAAACACCCAGATGTTGAGATAATATTGTGGATGATAATAATGCAAGGAATAGGACCTGTCCTCTTTTCCAAAAAGTCCCCAGGAACAGTTCTTTCAATTAGGCATATAGCCAAGTGTATTAGACACATTTGTACACTTCCTGAAGCTGTTTAAAAGCTATGAATTTACCAAGCAATACATCACAGGATAGTTTTGTAGTTTTGCTCATAGCTCCAAGGTAACCTCTTGTTTCAGTCTCCTGAGTGGTAGCTCACATCCTTCTTAGTGTTTGCCTTCAGAAATATGACATTAGCTCTAAGGAAGAATAAAATACATGGTTATGGAAGCATAAAATACATGATGACTCCATGGTGAGTCTTTTAAATCACACTATTTGTGTGAGATTAGCTTGCATAATGACAAGCTAATGATTCTATTGTGTCTATATGTTTAATAAACTAAATCAAAGTTTATATTTAGGCACTGAATTTAGTCACAGGCTCTCACAGGCCTAGTTTCAGGTACTCCGTGATGATTTGTATTCTCTTAGTGCCTCTGATCTCCACTTGTGAGTTGGCAGCAGCATTAAGCAGCAGTAAGCACTCTATGCCCACTCTAGGCAACATGTGATGGCTCTTGTCTCAAAGGTTTCTTGTTTAAGGAAGGACCATTCTGTTTTGTTGACAATGAATAACAGAATATGGAAGACAAAAAGGAACATTGCCTTCTTAGGCTTAGTGGTAGCTGAGATTTAAAGTGTTCTTTTGTTTTACATATTATCAATTACAATGTCTATTTCTCTGCTCCAGGGTTGAACAAACTATGTTTTTGTTTTTGGTTTTGGTTTTGTTTTTTGTTTTTTTTTTTTTTATTGTGAAGCCCAGTAAGAAATATATAACAGGGTACTTAAAAACAGCAGGAAAGAATATTCCAAACTTTTAGCCTGAATTACTGAGTAACACCTGCTCTCACTGCTCGTAATGGGGCTGAATAACCTTCATAATTGACTACCACCTTAGTGGAACAATGAAGAGTAATTACAAGTGTTACAGAATATTTCAGAACAACATGGATAAATTAGATTGCAACAGATATTTGTTGTTACCTTCATATTTATTCTGTCAGAAATTATTTGTTCCACTTTCTATTTAGTATGATTTTGGATTGCATTTGACGTTATAAAAACTTTTGACAAAGAGATGAAAAGATATACTGGGCAGTTCTAGTAATTAGGCCAGGTTTGGTACCTAGATGTGAAATTTCAACATGGTAATCTATCTGACTTTTTTTTTTTTCCACACCTTGAAAGCTTTGTCAGCTACTTCAAAGAGTATTGGGATATTGTAAGGACTAGGAAAAAAAAAAAAGAAAAGAAAATGCAGAATTATTATTTTTCTTACAGTACTGTTTAAAGTGCATCTGAAAGAAGGTTTATCTTCATTTTGCAAGTAAAAAGTTTAAGTGTGTCAATGGTGATGGCATTTACGGTTCAACCCATGGCATCAGGGTACTGAAAATCTTAAAGAAAACTGCATATTTGTGGCTGAGTTCACAGAAGTCCCCATATTAATGGTTGTGTTTTCATTCTTAAGAATCAGTGAGAACTACCTACACCTCTTTCAACTTTTTGACCTTCATTTAAGGTGCTGAGAATGATCTTTTTGATTATTGTTTGACATCCTTTGGAAAAAAAATATTTTGAGATTGGAACAAGGCAAAGAGCGATTTTTTTTCCCCTTTACTCTGAGGAAGCTAAGAATGGTTGTAATTCATGAATTTTAGAAGCCTTTTCCCATTTGACTTTATATTGATATTATGTCTACTTGTGGATCCATAGTCAATCCTGAAGGGATCCTCATTCTTCTGTGAGGTATGCACGAAAGGGTGCTCAGTCTTGTAACATGGAGTTTGGCATATCAAATCTGAGTCTTCAAAGCTTTTAATGGTGAGTGAAGGGATGCAGAATGAGAAATACTGTTTCTTTGCTTCAGTACAGCAATTGCTACACTTCATTGTTCTGTCTATGCTGAATGTGGATCTCTGTATGTTTTGGTGGATTTATTTAGGCTATCACGTTAATGGATACTCTATAACAGGTGGTGCCTCTTAGCTTCCAGTTCAAGAACAGGGTAGCACAAGCTATTTTCATTGTCATCTGTAAATATAAATAGAGGATACCTTCCATTTTTATACCCAATGAGGTTATAGTCAAACTGGTCCTAACTCCTGGGAAAAGAGAAGAGGGAGCAAAACATGTGTGTGTAGTCAACAGTCGAGTTCTGAGCCTGTTTACTCAGACTTCTTGTTCCTATTACAATTACTTCTTTTTTGTTTTTGTTTTTGTTTTGTTCTGAATCACTGTGAAATCCACATTTGTCTTCCCAACTGTTTCAGACACACCCTGCAGATACAGCTAATTAGGAGCCAACCACTGGTTGGAGTTTCCCTCAGTGCTTTCCACTGATTTGTTTTTGTTTATGATGTGTTTTGTGTGCTTCATTTTTGTGATACATTTGTGCAGTCTTATTTAGCCTTCAGATCATCAAGTTATTGGAGCATCAGTGTGCACGGCATGAAAAGAAGTGAGTCATTCATCCATTTCCAATCTTTTGTTTCTTCAGCTGATTGAAGGGTTCAATAAATTACTGTGGTTCATAATGACTATAAAAGTTAAACACTATTTTTATCTATTCAGCTGTGTTTTAAATACAGCATTGGGATCTATCATTCTGTCATGGAGAGAGGCTCTGGAAGCATTTGACAACTTATAATCTTTCCTCCTTCACATATTCATGAGAGAGGAAGATTATGCATGCAAGCAATAACTTTACACATTAATTATTGAGTCAGATATCAGGAAGACCATAACTTCATGAGAGACAATGCACAGAAATACTTCAATTTGAAGCAAAGATAAAGCTCAAGGGCAAAAATTGTGGGGCTTTAGTAACAACAGATAATTTCCTGTCCTTCTTCCTCTATCCCTTATCTGCATTGCAGACTAGAATATCTTTATTATGAAAATCACCCAAGGGATAACAGAAGTGAGTTGCAGGAGATACAGATGTTCATGGGGTTCATGAATGGGTTCAGGCCTGGTTAGTACCTATTATAGGCAGTGTAATCTGAATCATGTCTCAGAGAATCAGTTGTGTTTTTTATGATGAAATGGGTCAGCAGGGCCATGAACCTGTGACTTTCTACACTTTGGCATATTACTTTTTTTCCCAGAAAGAACATGGAACCAGCAAGCCACCTTGCCCAGACCGTGCAGTGCTAACGGTGGGATTTGAGTACATCTGTCTCCCCTCTTTATCACCTGCTTATTTGACTTAATTAATCATTGCTCCTATCTCAGTACATCAAATGGTGCTGAGGTGGCCTCTTTTATTTGTTCATGGCTGTTGGTGACTCACAGTACTAACTCTGCCAAGTAATTCAATTGACTGTATTTTGGAGGCCCATACATTCATTCTTAGACTATTAGTGCTTTTTTGATGCTAGCACTTAAATTTCATCCTAGTGTTATACAGGAATAATTCACTGAAATAATTTGAAAGAGAGAAAAGCACTTCTATTGCCCTTTCATCTACAAACTGTAACATAGAAACAACGCTTGGCAGGAGTTAACCCATGATCTTGAATAATCTTTCAGAGATTAAAAAATGGAGGCATACTGAGCAATTCTTTTCATTCAAATGACATTTGGATATGAAGCTTCCCACAGCCGTTTATCAGATAACGTGGACTGGATGTGAAATGAATTTAGTGCAGGATGAGAGATGACTCTTGTCTTTAACCTGGAGTCTCATGATCAACTCTGCAGAGTAGAGATCCTCTAGTTTAAAATCATAAACAATCTATTTCTAGTCAATTTAGCTTTTCCTGTATTTTACATATGATGAAGAAAGCAGTTAGTTACATGCATACATAGAATCATAGAATCACAGTATGGTTTGGATTGGAAAGGACTTTAAAGATCATCTAATTCCAACCCCCTGCCATGGGCAGGGACACCTTCCACCAGACCAGATTGCTCAAAGCCCCATGCAACTTGGCCTTGAACACCTCCAGGGATGGGGCATCCACAGCTTCTCTGGGCAACCTCTTCCAGTGCTTCACCACCTTCACAGTGAAGAATTTCCTTCCAATATCCAATATAATGCTCTGCTCTCTTTTAGTTTAAAACCATTCTCCCTTTTTCTGTAACTCTCTGCCCATGTAAAAGGTCCCTCTCCTTTAAGACCCCTTATGTACTGAAAGGCCACAGTAAGGCCTCCCCAGAGACATCTCTTCTCCAGGCTGAACAACTCCATCTCACTTAGACTGCCTTCACAGGAGAGGTGCTCCAGCCCTCTGATCATATTTCTGGCCCTCCTGTGGTGCTGCTCTGAGAGATCCACTTTCTTCTTGTGCTGATGGTCCCAGAGCTGAATGCAGGACTCCAGGTGGGGCCTCACAAGGGCAGGGCAGAGCAGAGGGACAGTCACCTCCCTCGCCCTGCTGGCCACCCCTCTGTTGAAGCAGCCCAAGATGCATTTTGCTTTCTGGGCTGCAAGCACACATTGTTGGTTTTTGTCAAGCTTTTTATCCACCAAAATCCCCCAAGTCCTTCAAGCAAGGCTGCTCTCAATGAGTCTGTACTCATGCCTGGGGTAGCCCTGACCCAGGTGTAGCACCTTGCACTTGGACTTGTTGAACCTCCTGAAGTTCACGTGGGTCCAATTCTGAAGCTTGCCCAGGTCCCTTTGGATGGCATCCATTCCTTCTGCTGTATTAACTCTACCACTCAACTTGCTGTCATCTGCAGACTTGCTGAGGGTGCACTCGATCCCACTGTGTATGTCATTGATAAAGGTATTAAACAGCACTGGTCCCGGGACAGACCCCTGAGGGACAACACTTGTCACTGGCCTCCACCTGGACATAGGTGGCCACATTGACCACATCTCTCGCCGTATGGCCATTCAGCCAATTCATTATGTACTGAATGGTCCTCACACCAAGTCCATATCTATCCAACTTGGAGATGAGGATGTCATTTGGTCCTTGCAGAAGTCCAGGGAGATGCCATCAGTTGTTTTTCCTATATCAACTGGTGCAGTCACTCCATCACAGAAGGCCACTAGATTGGTCAGTCATGATTTGCCCTTGGTGACAGTGTGCTTGCTGTCCCAAGTCATCTCCTTGTTCTGCTTGTGCCTTGACACTGCTTCCAGGAGGATCTGTTCCATGATCTTCTCAGGCACAGAGGTGAGGCTCACTGGTCTGTAGTTCCCTGCGTCTTCCTTTCTACCCTTTTTAAAAATCAGAGTGGTGTTTCCCTTTTTTCCAGTCACTGGAAACTTCACCTGATTACTGTGACTTTTCAAATATATGTATGTAAGTGAATGAACACAGTAGCAATGACACTTGGTACTGTTGCATAATTTTTTGTGTATGCTGCTATAAAAAAGGGTCACAGGTAAAGGGATCTGGGATATGTAACTTGGAATTCCCATGCTTTCCATGGTTTTGTATTTTTGAGACTTTAGGCTACTATAACAGTTTTGTTTTGTTTTGTTTTGTTTTTTTTTTTTTTTCTTTTGACAGAAATGAAATGCTCCCCTTACAGTAAACCAGTACACTTCAATCTTTTTTTTTTTTTTTTTTTCCTCTTGAGAAGGAGTCCATTGCTATCATTGATATGCTTTGAACCTGTCTTGACAGAATACAGATATTCCTCACAGACTTGTAGTGACTTTTTATTTTTCTTCATAATCATAGACTTGAAATGATGGCATTTTGAGAACTTTGTTATACATCAGAGCTCCTCTCAACAAGGTGCAGAAAAGTGTATTCTCCAAAAATCTCAGCAACTTGAAGTTGTTTTATAATTGTCTTCAATGGGTGTCATTTACTTTAGTTAAACTTATTTTCCTTGCAGACCATGCTGTTCAAGATCATATTCTATTAGAATTCCTGTATTAAAGTCTCCACTGAGCTTTGCATTCAAGTTGTTGATCTGCTTTTGAGGCTCATTGCCTTGCTTTGTAAAACACCATAAGGCTGTTTGTCATCTTGATTTTTTTTTTTTAATTGCTTTGTGTGGTGTTCGGACTTCATTGCAACATTGCAATCCATGTATGCTCTTACACAACATCTCCACCATATTCCAGTGCATTTCTTCTGCCTGTGAAGGAAGAGTACAACCATTTGAAATCTGCTCTTTCTCTCATCCTTTCCAGAAGGAAGTATTTGGTTTTGAGGAGGTGAATTGCTGATTTATGTTAGGAGATGCTGAAAAAGAACCTCAGAGAAGAGAATGGTAATTCTTGTGGCAGTCTTCATTTTCTGCAAATATTTGCTTTCAGATTACAGACCTGCTTCTGAGAATCTCTCATTGTAGTATAGGTTTTTGCTTTGTTTCAGATACAAAAGTGCATTGTGTCTAATCTGAATATGAGACCTTACTGTAGATCTTTACTCAGGTAGATAATGATAGGACAAGGGGCAATGGTTTTAAACTAAAAGAGGATAGATTTAGATTAGACATTAAGAGGAAATTCTTATTTGTAAGGGTAGTGAGGCACTGCAGCAATTTGCCCAGAGAAACTGTGGATGCTCCATCCCTGGAGGTGTTCAAAGCCAGGCTAGATGGGCCTTGGCCAACCTTATCTAGTGGGTGGCATCCCTGCCCATGGCAGATGATCTTTAGGGTTGCTTCCAACCCGAGCCATTCTATGATTCTATGATCTTGTACTAGACTTTAAGACAAACTATTAGGTATTATGGCCAGTGCTCCTGAATAACTCAAAGATAAGAACCCCGATATTTTTTACAAGCTATTTGATTCTTTAATGAAAGATAATAGAAAACTAGGTTGAAATTTCTTGATAGGATATTTGGGAATTTTAATCCTGTCATAATTTCGTTTAAAAAGTTCACTCTTTTCTGATGATACTTCTTACAAATGCTTAACTTCCTTGGGAAATACGTTCAATGTGGAGCCTGGTTCTTATAGTCTAAGACTGAAAAGCAGAGTACTTCTTTCTGCTTTAATGAATGTCACATTGCTTCTAGTAAGGTACTTTCTGAGTCCTCCCACTCAGTTGGGTGAGAAAAGTGATTTACTTGAAGTACATCCTTTGTAGAAATTTGAAATTTATCGCTGTTTTAAAGGTAGCTGTCAAAAGCACACTGTTAAGAATTAATCATTGTGTTACTTAGAAGTCAATAAAACATTTTGCTGCTCTGATTTGCATCCTAGTTTATGGATTTGGAAAAAAACAAAACAAAACAAAACAACAAAACACAACATAATCTATTAGAAATATTATACAGCCTTTGCAAAACAGATACATAAGTCCATTTTCAAAGAAATGCAGGGTAGAGATGTTGGGTTTTATAAAATATTCCATTTCCCAAATTGTTTCATATTTTTTTTATTAATCAGAAAGTGTTGAGTGCAAATGCATATTGTGCATTTCCATGAGAAGCTTTTAGGAAGCTTATATTTGTTTTTCCCCAAAAATCTCAATCTCTAATTAATCGACCAACTTTTGTTGTTGTTGTTGTTGTTTTTTTTTTGTGTTTGTTTGTTTTCCTCCTAGGATAAGGAGGTATTGCAATCATTTATGTTAAAATTCTGTGATTTTTTTCTGGGTAATGGAAACCAACAAACATACTTGTGACATAGTAGATCGGAGAAGGAAAAGGACTAAGATGAAGAGAAGACATTTTTACCGTACAGGTGGCCACACAATGACAGAGGTTGCCTGGACATGTTGTGTAGTCCCCATCTTTGGAATCATTCCGATCCCAGCTGGACACAGTCCTGGGCAGCTGGCTCTATGCAAGGTTGCTCTGAGCGGTGACTAGATAATCTCCAGAGGTGCCCTCCCACCTCAGCTGTTCTGTGATTCCTGTTGATTACACTGTTGCTCACCTCAGCTGAACACTTTCTCACAAGGACACTTAAATCTGTTTGAGTTTGTGACATCTTTTCATGGTAGCAGTTTCATTTTTGCCGACCATATGAATGAATTAATTTCAATTAAAGGCAAGGCATTACAATCCTATATGTGTCAGAGACAGCAGGAGTAGAAACTTAGTCCACCACTTTTCCAGTTTGAGATGGTGTGATTTTAAGGCTGATGCTTGAGGGTGGAGCCGTTCCTATATTCTAAGACAAAGGAAATGCCAAGACACACTTCCATGTGTATTATCTCTGGTTTAGATATCTGTGTGGATATTGCTGTTAATTTATGTTGTGCGATGTTCCCTTTTTACCTTGTGTAACAGGATGTGTCAGAATTGGAAGGGCACTCATTGTTTAACTACTCGGTAACTCGATCCCTTGAAGTGGGTAATCCCTGCAACTGACTGGGCTCCTCTGGGAGGAGAGCAATGATGGAAGAGAAGAGCCTCAGGGGGCAGTTCAGAGAGCGGCTCCTTCGGAGTTTCAGGTGCTGAAATAGTGCATCCTTTTTAGGCTGATTTACTGTTTACTTCAGCCTCTGTGCTATCTAGTGGGGCTCTCCTTTACTGAGGTATTTGGAGTCATAGGCAGTCTTAAAAACAAGTATTTTCATTAAAAAATCTGTCTGCAGCAGACTAATATACAAGCTTCCCCCAGCCTGAGTTCCAGACGCATCTCCCTAGCTACCATGGATCATACCTAATCAAGGGCTTTGTGTGGCATATACAGCTGTCTAGGACTTAATAAGATTCTTCAGACAAATACATCATTTCAGAAGGAACACAGTCCACAGATCAGCTTGAAGCTTTTTGGCATTGCTTAGAGTTTGTCCATAGGGTCTTCTACAGAATGTCCCCGGTTTGTTTCATAGTATGTTAACCCAACAAGAACGAGCTCCAGACATGAAACCTCATTAGCACAGCAGCATGCTTGAGTTGGTAAACTCTGCTAAAAATCTGTGTTCATGCTGATAAATGAGTTTTGGATACGGTCTGTTTGGAAAGACTGTTCAGACCAATCCTTAAATGTTTTATCTTCTTCCTAGCAGAAGCAGGTTATTTGGGAGGAAGCTGACATGCAACCTTCTATCCTTTAATAAAGGAGCAAGCAGAGGCTTGCACTGTGTTCATTTTTTTGGGTGTACTTGTTGAAAATGACATGAATGAGAGAATTTCACTATTTGACTTGTGAGTGCCTTTCACACTGTTAGAGATCTGTGTGCATGCTGCAAACTGCATCGTACCTGCCATTTCAAATTTTCCTCCATCTGGAAGCTGTTTTAATCTGACATTTTTGGGTGGTGCTGGGGGGTATTTTCCTTATTGACCTTCAGTGTCATGATAAGCCCTGTGATTAAGTGATTTTTGGTACAGCTTGCAGTGAAATTTCAGCATTTGTCACTTCTTGCCTTTAAGAAACACTTGCATGCATGTATGTAGTCTTACATAGTTTCTGTGTGTAGAAGATAACTGTATTAATGTGTAATACACTTTTTCAGATAAAAGTTTTTTTGGGGGAAAAAATGCCCATGAAAATAACTGTATTTGCAGTATCGAAATTATGCACTTGGCATGTCTCTTGACATTTGGGGTGTGTTTTTTTTACATGCTGATTTTATTGGTTTTCTGGATATTGCACCTCTGCTTAGCTGTGGTGACATTTTTAGGGGTAAACCTAGATTGTCTTTCAGATACTATAATTGTTTCTTTTGCATGTATCGTTTTATACATATTTCATATACTCTACAACCTGACAGTTTTCACTTTTGTAGTGGAACTTCCTGGGAAAATACATTTCATTTTCATTAATTGCTGCTATAAATACAGCAGTGGAGATGCAGCTAGAGATGAGCATAATGTTTCCTGTTGTGATCTTTGAGACAGGAGAGATGAATGAGTCATTCATTCAAGTAGCTGAGATGATCGTGGAGGTTTCAAGGCAAATATGAACTACTCTATCTGTGCTCTGCTCAGGCTCCCGGCCCTGAGGGTGACAACCTCAGGCTGCCATGGTCTGTGCTGATGCAGCTTGCTCTGGCAGTCGCCTGCTGCTGCTGTGCCTGCTGACCCCATTCCCCTTTGTAACCTGAAATCCAAGTTGCTGCTGCAAGGCAGACAGACCCCGCTTCCCAGGCAGCGACTTTGAGATGCTGGGGAGGATGCAGGACTGCTTCTCTTGGGAAGGAAGCAAAGAGAGAATGAATTTTAAAATAAATGCCCCTTTTCTGTGAGTGTACATGTGTGTGCTGCAAGAGTTTCGACATGTTTTGCATGCTACTGATTTTACAGTGCATGTGGATGCTGCTGATTTTCAGCTGATGTCTCCACTGCTCTTTTTTCTCTCACAACTGATACTCAGTTCCCGCCCTTGTCTGATCTACAATTACCACCCCCTGTAACTTATGCCTCCTACTTTTTCTCATGGAAAAATAATGACTTCTACTGATTATTTTCCTTATTTCTTCCCACTCTCTCAGCACCAAGCCTCACCAGCCTCCCCACGCCAAGAGGGGCAAATGAAAATAGCAACAAAACTACTAATTCTTCTGCAGCAGCTTCTTATTTGCTGCTGTCAGTGCTCTGCCCTAACTCAGGTTCCTGGGGAGAAAAGCCCAGGCAGTTGCTGGGACCTTATATCATCCTGCACAGGAATTTAACAATGCAGCTTTTCAACTGCAGAGAACTCAGAGGTCTAAATACAATTTTCTTATGTGTTGTATTGACAAAGAAGAGCCTATACGATTTTTAATGAAATAAAAGCTGCTTAATCCATTATTACAAGTTGCTAAAAAAAAAAAAAAAAAAAAAAAAAGCCTTTATTGGCTTGAAAACAGTAAAACAGTTCTGCAGAATTAATTGCTTTTTAAGCATAGCATTAAACTTGTTTTTATTTGTCTGAGTAATTTTGAGTACTTCACTCTAAAACACTAATAAAAATAAATCCTACATTCATGCTGTGTTTAAAGCAATTTTGACAAATTTAAACTGTTAATACCAAGCCTATTTTGTTTCTCTAATAAGACACTTATGAGAAGTGTGGAATGCTCCATCTAATCCTGATTTCCAGCTGAAATTAGGTATGTCGGATCTTGCCAAACTCATTGTCTTCAATTTGGTTAGCAGAAATTGTTTGGGGGCTTTTTTCTTATTTGCTAAACAGAGTTCTGACACTTCCTGGAAAAGGGCTGGTGTGAATTTTTAATAGGCTGAAAAAATCCATATGAGAAAACATGGCGTTAACGTTAACCCATTCAACACTAAGATCAGAGGTGGTACCCTAGTGCTGGAACAATGTTTCCCACCACTGGGATTTACCTCCTGTTTCCTTGCTTGCACCATTTTAATCCCTCTCAGTGAAAACCATGAACAACACATGCTCCTTTCCACTTGCTCAAAGCTGCCTGGTTCATCTCAAGTGCTTGTTGTGGAAATACAGGTCAACAGCTGAATTAGGCCCTGGGGGCAGCTGCCTTTCAGGCATCCTGCTGCTGCTGAAAGATGCTCTGGAGCTCAGGTCTTGGTAGGAGTCACGAGTGCCATCTGCCCTGAGGCCCGCCAGGCCACAGCTAGCAGCAAGGCTGGTGGCTGGTAAGTGCAAGCTCCTCCAAGCCACTACTTGTAATGGAAAACAAGAGCTGCAGGCTCTTGTGGCTTCTTTGAGCATAGCAGGCCCTGAGGACTGGGAGTGTCTGACTTTCACAACAGCACAAGAGCTCCTGTACCTTGCAGCTGTAAGGGGCAATTTCCACCACTGTCTCTTTCTCCATCTGGAGATTCCCTTTGTAAATTTCCCCTTCTTGCAAGGTGTAGGTTGTTATTTTATTATTTTCTTTTCTTAACACCACTTTGCACACTGACTACTTTAGTTCTCGGGGTGCTGGTGCTGTGCTCTTGGGTGCTGTAATCCTGCTTCCTGTGTGTAGACAAGAAGGCAGGTTGCTTATGATTCATCTGAATTGAGATGTAGAATCCACAGTGAAACTCATAAGGTGCAACCATGTACTTCAATCCCTGATACCTTTTCTAATTATAAAAAGCAAACATACAGGAATGGTTGCTTTTACTGAAAGAAATATCTAGCTGGATTTAATACCCCAGTCAAATGCTGTTTTTCTCCTGATTGGCATATGCTCCCTAGCTGTGCCACCACGCCTCCCAGCTGTTATGGCCACCATTCAGTCCTTATGAGCTGTTCCGGTGATTTGGTGCTGCTGCATGAGAGGAAAGATGGCCATTGCAGTAACAGCACAATTGTTCTTAAATGATAAAAATCAACCGGCAATGTTTTTAAGCATGGTGGTGCAAGAAATATTATTTATTTTTGTAGACTCAGCGGTCTGCAAAATGATACATTGCTTCTGAGTTCAACAAGGTGAATATCTTGATTAATCAGAGCTGTCTTCCACTGGAAATGGACTCTGATTATTTATTATTATGGAAAATGTGTTGGCTCTTTCCACAGATAAAGTAATTTTGATTTGTACAGGAGCTCATTTGCTTCTAGGGAATAACATAGCTTTTATCTTTCACACCACTAGTTGATAGTTAGTCCTTAACTCTCTTTTAATGCCACTTCTATTCTTCAGATTGGAAAAATTTTCCATAGAACACCTGGATTTCCACTTTCTGAAGCATATTCCTCAGAACTACTCACTCTCATCATTTTCCTACTTTTGCCTACCCATATATTTTTGAGATTAATCTGTTTTATTTTTTCTGAGTGGCAGTCACAGATTTTCACTCTCCCTTTGTTTTTATTTTTGGTGGATCATCTCATTTCTGTTTTCACATCATCTCCACTTATTCTTCCATGATCTATGATATTTACCTTCCTCCATTGTCTATTCCTCATCTGCAGACCTCTTTGCTCTTCTTTCTTTCCATTTCACATCTTGTCTTCATTTTCAATCTGGAACACCCCAAATGTATTCATCAAGCCAGTTTTTACCTGTTTCCTTTTTTATTCTGGCTTAATTGCCATATGCGTCCCATTCTCCTTATCTAGGGATGTGATGTCAAAATCTTTGCAGATGTGTAAGCCTTCAGTGCTTCCTACTTTCCTTCTTCTCCCAGACCTTTTCATTTCCTATCCAAATTTTGCCTTCATCTTCATCTGTGGCTTTAGTCCCAGGATCTTGTATTCTGTGTAACCTGTTAGGTTACACTTCTTAAATGTACATATTCCAGTGTGGGTTTACCAAAGTGTGACTAGTCATTGTAATGGTCTTCTTTTCTCTTTAGGTCCCATCTTCCTCTGCCTTGGAAACCATTTAGTTAACTTTTCCTACTCCTACCCTTAAACACAAAAACAGGAGAAAAAAAAAAAAAAAAAAAAAGAAAGAAAAAAGGAAAGAAAAAACTCACAGCAACCTCTCCAACCTTTAAGCTCAATGAAATCTCCACTGTTTTCTCTTTGTAGACTTTGTCAGTGACTATCTTACTAGTGAGCTTTCTTTATTGCTTCAAAGTAGTAAAATGGGCTTTTATAGGGTTTATTTCACAAGCTTGAGTTATCTGAAAGGCTGAGTTCTTCCTTTTCCTTTCCACTGGAGTAAGAGTGCTCCTAAGTTACAAAGAACTGCCCCTAGATAGGTGGAATGGCTAGAAGGTCTCATCTACCTTCTGATTTTTGTAAAAGTAACTAATATCACTGAGAATACTATGTTCTCCATATATTTATTGGAGGGGAAAAGGCAGTTTTAGCTTGCAATTCATTGGACCTGTTTAGACATCTATTTCAGAATGAGAAGAATTCTGCTGTAAAATTTATTTCTGTAAATATAAGCTAAAGAATGCTTGAATGTCTCTAGGTACAGAAATCAGTGATGCAGAATCCCATCCCTTGCATCCACATCTTTCTTTAGTGTCTCAATCCACCACTATCCATACTTACTAACATTTTATGCATATTACAAAGGTAGCAACATTCTCATAGCTCATAATGTAACTTAAAGATGATTCAGTAGGTTGAGTATTGATAATTTACTGCTGTTACTGGATACAGAAAAGAATGTAAGATGTAACATGTTTAATATTTGTTTTGGAGTTCAAGTATTTGGGGGGAGAAAAGGCACAACAATTCCTACTGTGGATGGCTTTGATGTTTTCTTTCTTCTTCTCTACCCAGGGAGACAAAAACCCTCAGTCCACTGGCTAGGTGGCTAGGTTCAGATTTCTGCTCTTAGTTGTTCTTTTGCTTGGCTGATTTCAATTTTTATTATTTTTGCTCTAAACTGTTGCAGTGAACATTGCTATTTTTTTCCCTTGAAAGGATTGCTTTTTTTTAGTCTGCAGTCTCATTTCTGATAAAGTTTTAAATATTTAATAAAGCAATTGGTCTGTGGAAAGCACCATTAGCATTGTCTTTGTGTTCTTTCATGGTGACCGAGGAGATTGACAAAGTAGTACTTTCTGTAATATCTATACTAATTTCTAAAACAGAAGAGGATAGATGTTTTCAATTTAGTGTAGAATTCCCTACAGTACTTACCAGGCTTTACCGTCTTAACATTTTTAATCAGTTGTAAGAGATCCTCTTATTCTCTGATTTATATAATAGACCTCAGCTTTTCTATTTTTGCTTCATTTGACTTCAAAACGTTTCCTATGCTATAAAAAATAGACATTTTTTTCATATTCCATTTTTCTATATATAAATGTTAATAAGAGTATCACTTTTTAAACTAACTTTTAAAGAAGAAAAAAATTAATCATATTCTTAAAACAAGAGAAACAATATGTAATATCAAGTATATTACATCTTATTTGACCATTTTTTATCAGAAGTATCTTGACTGAATTTTTCAACGGACTCGTAACTGGCCATGTGTTTTGAATCCTCCATCTGCTGGAGAGCTTTTCACATTTTCTGGGGAATGCTGGACTCCTTCTCTCTCCTTCTCTCTAAAGATAAATGAATTATAGGAGGAATTGAGAGTTGTAGAAACCTCCCTTAGCACTACCAAAAGTTCATTATGAACAGTTGCATAGCAGTACTGTGACTTATTTGAAAAATGCTTTCTTCATAGAATCACAGAATGGCTTGGGTTGGAAGGAAACTTAAAAATCACCTAGTTGCAACCCCCTGCCATGGGCAGGGACATCTCCCACCAGACCAGATTGCCCATCCAACCTGGCCTTAAACATTTCCAGGTTGGAAGTATGGATGGGGCATCCACAACTTCTCTGGGCAACCTGTTCCAGTGCTTCACCATCCTCATAGGAAGGAATTTCCTCCTAATGTCTAATCTAAATCTGGCCTCTTTTAGTTTAAAGCTATTGACCCCTCCCCTGTTCTATCACTACTCTCCCTGATGAAGAAACTCTCTCCTTGAGCGAGTCTCTGCTTTCTTGGTGCTTTGTTCCTGTTCAGCCTCAAGCACATCTTGTTCATCAGTAGTATTTCCTCCTCTCCTGTCCACTGAGTGACATGGATCAAGGTATAGGACTCCTCCACGTGTTTCTGGCTGTCTGCCTGTCCTGCCGTGAGTAAACACAGAGCACTTGCTGCAGAGGCAGCTCAGGGCTGAAGGAGGGATGGGTGGCAGCTTGGTGAGACTGCAGTGCTCTTTAGCCACAACCCAAGCACATGGGTAAATTGATTGCTTGTGGCTGACTGGTGAAATGAGTGTCAGTTCCAGTCACAGAAGAAGTCTTGGCAGGTACATACGTCTTATTTAGTGGTAACCCTTTGAGAAATTTTGGGCCTACTGCAAGCTGTTAACCTGATTTCTTGCTCTGAGACCTTGCATCAATGTTTACATACAGGCAATTGTTTCAGGCTTAGGCTCTTTCCAGCAGTTGCTTGTGTTTGCTAATTAAAATAAAATGCCTTAATTTTCGTGTTCCTGATTACTGTTGTATTTGTCAGGGAGGTTTGAAGACTGATCACAAATCAATCTTCTCTGTGGCAGACATTGCAGGAAGAGTGTGACCTCACAGACAGGCTTTAATTACTTGTTTCGTGTGTTTCAACTGTCTTGTAAATTGCCATCTCTCTTTAATTGCTGTGCTTTAGTCAGGTCCTCCGAACAGGAGGCTGAGTATACATACGTGAAGCTCATAATTACACCTGTTCTGTCTAATGCCGTTTTAACATACAGTGCCTTTTTCTTGTCTACTTGCAGGGTCATATCAAGGCAGATGAGCTCAGAGGGTATTGTGTTCAAGAAATTCAAATCAGTACTCTTGTAGGGTGGTAGGTAATATGCCTACCTGGTCTCCTTTGATAACTCTTGGTTCACTCGTGTTATTCCTTTGCACTCTTCCTGAAATACAAGGATTCAGAGAAACCTGCAATGAAGAATTTACTACTAATGCTTGAAATCAAAGAGAGTGAAAATGAAAGATTGTGTGGTTTTCTAAAGACAAAGATTGCGTATAAAAAGCTATTAAAATGGTGCCTTTAATTCCTTCATTATACATTGTTTATTTTTCCTCAGAGCCAACCTTTCTGGGTCCCAGGAAGAAGTGTTTTTTTCACAGTTTTCACAATTACACTTGGGGCAAAGATTTTAGGAGCCATAAGGCACTGTCTTTACAGCAGATTAAATAGAAAGCCTTGTAGCAAGAGGCTAGTGCACAATCTGGCCAGTTGGCAACAAAAGGGGGAAATTTGCTTGTGAGTGATTGGTAAGAGCATTTTAACTTGGAACAACTTGGAAGATGATGCAGTTGCTAGGTAATGTCTTTCATTTCTAGAAAAAGTCTTGAGGTGAAAGCTAATCAATAAGGTAGATACAGTGTGATGTCATTTGTTGCCATGGTTTCTGAATTTAGCAGTCTGTTATCTGCAAATAATATTGATGGTTGCTATGCAGTTGAATCTTTTCATATTGTTGTTTTGCGATTATACAGCTCTTTAATCTTGGCTAAAGCTTCAAAGAACAGCGTGTCTAGGAGTTTAAACATTATAATAGATAGGCTTGTATTACAACCCTAAAATATCTTGAAATTTACTACCTAATAAACAACAGGCATCAGCAGGAAGTGAACAAGGTTAACATTTTGGTGATTAAACTTCCACAAAGCAGTTGACATTTTCTAGTAAATTAATCTGCAAATTAAATATCTCTGTGGAATTAGTGCTATGACTCATTACATGGCAGATCATGTAAAAGAGCGGTAAGCAGTCAATCCCCTGGATGATAAGGCAGTCAAATGTCTACAGCTGCAAATGGCTCAAAAGTCATCACAGCTTCTTGAACAATGTCCTTATGTTTCATATATCTTTTGCATTGTGGCTCTTCATTAAGTTTGGGGTTTGCTAGCAAATATTTCATAGCAGCTTATGCAAAGTATCAGACAGGCTGAGAAGCAAATGAGCCCTATTTTTTCCTGATAGTTGTCAAGGTGAAGGAAAAGTATATTCGAGTCAGGTCCTTTAAATCAAATACAATATTTCATATTCTATGGAGAAGATGTTAGTTGTAGTAGGATGCCGTGTATCCTTTACTTGATTTATTGGCATCTCTTTACAGTAGTTTTTCCTGTTAGTTTGAGTTATTGAAAGCATTTTGGAGGGAAAGAATGAAGAGATGAAAAGACAACTCAGTGAAAGCTAAAGAAGGTAACACAGGGTGATCTGAAAGCCAAGGTGATTTGTAGAACTAGAAAATGCATGGTACCCATCAGTGAAGCATTTTAAAGGGGGGAATGGTCAACTGGAAAAAGTAGAAAGAGAAATAGAGTGAAAAGCAGAAAAGAAAGGTTGATGGAAGAAAGAAACTGGTTTTATTGGGGTGAGGGAAGAATGGGGGGAAGGAAGGATAGAAAAAATAAGGCTACAGTTTGATGAATTCTAAGTTTTTACATCTTCAGAGTGCCATTTGCCATGCTGTCAGGTTTTTTTTTTTTCTTTCTTTTTTTTTTTCCCCTCCAACTTATTCCTCCTCCTCTTCCATTTCCACTGTTCTTTGCCTTAACAACATATTTCTTTAGAAAGTGCTTTGCCACCTTCTTTCTTGTCTTCTTCACACATCTCTCCACTGTGTGGTGACATTGACTATCATGTTTCTTTCAAACACAGAAGTAATTGCCATCGTAGTCCTACTTGTCCCCTTAATATAGTGAGCAAATTGTCAAGGGCATGCCCCCAGCGGGAGACCCAAGGAAGGTGGCACTGGGAGAAGCGAGGCGTTCCTTCGGCTAAGATCCTGCTCTTGAGAAGTGGGCAGGAGTGTTGTGGATGACTCCCCTCCTGGAACTCCTCTAGAAATCCCCTGTTGGCTGTGCAGAAACACAATAGCAACCTTCAAGAAGGGTGTCCTCAAAGCACTGCTACTGACAAGAGGCAGATGGAGGAGACATGCCGGCTTAATGATGATAGCAGATGTCAACAAGTTAACAAAAAAAGGAAACTAGAAGCACAGCAGTGTTTCTTACCCAAATGTTTAAAGAGAGGGAGGAGGAAGGAAAAAAAAAAAAAAGGAAAGCAACATGGAAGAGAAGAAACAAATCAGTAGAGACGATCAGCTAGAGCTGTAAAAGACTATCTGATGCTAAATCTGTAAAGTGCTGCTGCTGACTGGATTTGTCTAAAGAAGTATTTCACTATTAGGCTGCCACAAAGGAAGTGCATTTACTTCAGATGCCATATGCCAACTGTGCAATTAGGCTTCCAGTCATACATGCTGCCTGTATTAAAGCAGGGGGCAAGCCTCAGCCATTTGCAATTGCTGTTGCGTAACGCTTGCTTTTACAGCCCTGGATATTCAGTTTCAGAAACTGCCCTGAGATTTTTTGTTGTTTGTGATAAAATACTTGTTATCTTTTATTTCCTCAGGGTATTTATCTTAGGGATATTTATTTTCTGTGGTGTTTTTTTTTTTTTTTTCTTCCTTAGGGAAAAACTAAATTGTCAGATAATTTTAAAAACAGTTTCACATAATAAAGTAACTCAATTTAAAGCAGATTAAAAGAAGAAAACATTTTCTGTCTTATAAAAAACAAACAACACAATACATTGTAATATAAGAGGGACAATTTGGTACTTTGTACTATTGAAAAAATTCTTAACACATACATGCAATAGTGATGAGTCTGAGACAGCTTTAACAATACTGTTTCTTAATTTGTGAATTTTTGAGGTTTTTCTTTGGTCAGGTCCTGATACCAATAGCCATTGCAGGAAAATGAATGTAGGTGAGAAGCAGACAAGGGATTTTTGGTAACTTGTACACAGTAAACTGTACACAGCAAAGTCCCTACAGCCACCATGACACTCCCAGCATAGCATATGCCTTGTGATGCCCTACAACCTGTTCCCAGCACTTACGCAATGGGACTATGGTGTTTCATATAGAATTGGATGGCCCAGTGTCACTGAGCACTGAACTCAAGCTTGGGGTGGGTTTTCCAAGCATGATACGGACACTAAAAGAAAAACACAGATATCAATGTCAGCATTAAGTGAAAGTGTCTTTGCCTTGGAAGTCACATACAGGCTTAAGGTAATATAATACAACCTAGAACAAGAACTCATTGACTGTAGATACAAATCTTCTAGGTGTGTGTTATAGCTATGTGATGTAGGAGGTAGACTGTTGTTACTATAGACCCATGAATAGTGCTGAATGTAATACCTAATGCAGTTTTTGCAGTTGACAGCTGGCTGTTTAGACTAAGGAAAATACAGATATTTAACCCACTTAAATGTTTTAGCAACTGTTGATGCTATTTAATAAAAATCTCTGAGCACGCTGCTACAAGTTCACTTCAGTGTAGAGAATTCTTGACACAAAAAGTAGTTCACAGATCTGAAGTCTGGAAACTTGACTTGAGATTTATTAAAGCAATTTTCATTTTATTTTATGTCTGCATGACTCAGCTAAGCTCTTCTCTGGAGCTTTTATATCTTTAGTTCAGGTCTTGGGTCAGTCATGCTGCAAATAATCTCTTTTTATGAGTAGACTTAAGGCATATGTTTGTTTTTCTGTGTATTGATTTAGAAAGAGTTAGTTCCCTAACCAAATCTGAACAAGTGGTTCTTGTAATAGTTGCAGCACACTTTTTCTTATATATGAGAAATTAAATGTACATTTTTATAATTCACAATATATTGCAGAACAAAGTGCTTGCTGCTTGAACATTGTGAGGAAAGATCAATTCTCACCAGATTTCCACAAAAAAAAAACAAACACCCTCCCAAGGTCTCTAGCACCCTAACACAGCAATTCTGTGAACACTACTAAAAACAATCCTTCCTGATTCTTGTAGCTTCTGTTCCAGTACTAAAGAATCATTATTATCATCTGATGTTTCAAATGCAAGGAGGTTGTTGTGCAGGATTTCACGTCCTAGGCTTTCTATCTTGTGCAAAGACTCATGAGGTGCAGGACTCGGCAGAGCTAAGACGCCACACTAGTAATGCATCTCCTACACACGTCTGTTCCTCTCTGTGGTGTTCACCAAGAATGCACCAACACTGATACCTGTGATAGTGGTTGGTATGTCATGGTGAGCAACACAGGGCACCTCCCTCACTCCACAGCTACAGCTCAGCTCTCTACTGAGAACAAGCCACATTTAGGACTCTGATGTTCTTCATTTCTCTGAGAAGGTAAAATAGCCTTTCAGTGCAGACAAAGAGTTTTCGAGTCCAGCAGGAGGACTGCATTTTTAATGTAGATGTTGAATTTTGCCAAAGAGGTAGCACCAGCCCATTTAGCCATTCCATCAGAAATCATCAGGCATGTTGGAGCATTTGAGACAGAACTGTACTGATAGAAGTTCATAAAGCTTTTTTAGAAGAGGAAAACTTTTACTTTTTCCAATATAACTAGAGAATTTCAGGTTTAGATATTCCTAGCAGAATATTGCTCCTCCTTGCCCAAAATCCTTGCAAGAAACTAATGTCAAGGTTTTCATTCGTTGTGTGAGATCAGGCCAATATTCACATGTTTAAAGAGGTTGTAAGGATACTTTTGCACCTATTAAAAATGCTTCCAAATGTTTCCTTTATCTGGCACCGCAGAAACTGACCTCTAGGTCCAAGAATTACCAACATTTTAAAAGCTGGAAATCCTTCCATGTATTGTCCTAATTACTCTTTATAATGAAATATTAAGCCCTCCTCAAATCTCTACATATTCTGTGTCAATTGACTATATGACAACCATCTATGTCAGAACCGAGCTAAATTTGTAATAAACTAACAGTTCCTCAAGTCATCTCTATTGTTTAGCATAAGAGAAAGCATTAATATACCCCAGCAACGTGAAGAAAACTATAAGGCATTGCTTTTTTTTTTTTTTTTAGGCAGTACATTATTTTTATATGAACAATTATTTATTTATTTATTTTAATGAAAAGCCATTCTAGGTATGGGAACCCATTGCAGACTACTTTGGGAATGGGAGATGCTAAATAAACTGTGTGTTCACTGTTTTCTGTTTGAGTTTATGCATTTCTCCACATCGATTAAACTCAACTGGATTACACTTGCTCTTAACGCTTCAGACTGAGCAGGGTATGATGAGATTGTCCACACTATTTTTGGCAAGTGTTGCATTTTTTCTACTCATTTGCTGTACCATTTATTCTCTTTGGCAGTCTTTTGACTCTGCCAATCAGTGAGTTTTCCTTTTGCTTAACTAAAGCTGCTATATCCTATCTATATACTTCCTTGTCATATCTGCTTCCCCCCACCCAGCATGTCCCCTGAAACTTTGTGATCATCTGTGCAAATCTTGCCACCCCCCTTCTTTAATTTGCCATTTATCAACATTATTTTGGATCAACTGCTCCTGTCCAGCATGAAATGGATTCTGATGACAACAAAGACACAGCAGCAATAAAGCTGCTCATTGCCCGAGATTGCTTGATAACAAATAAATTGTGTTTTCTGTTAGTTAGTGTTTTCAGATACTAAACCTGGGACAGCCATGGGGCAGAAAAGTCCTTCCTGAAGGAACACTGCCTTCTGTTCATCACCAGTGTGAAACACCATCCTTCCTAGGTGCTGATGAACCTGGTTTGCTTTCAGCACAATCTCAGCTTGTGCTGAAGGCTAGTGCTGCAGTTTGGTACTGTATTCCTTACACATAAGAGAAAAACAAACAAACAAACAAAACTTTATTTGTTTTCATTTAGAAGATAAAAAATCAGCACCATGCACAGAAAGATTATTTATGCTTTAGAGTTATAGATAGGAAAAGACAATGAAGTACATTTTATTATATTTTGTGTTTATTTTTACATTGAAAGCTATTGCTGCTTCTTCCTGATGCTTTTGCTGGCAATAAAAGAGTAAAAATGTTTTATTACACAAGTTATATACTTCTAGTGCAGTGCTTTAAAATAAAAATTATCTGTATAAAAGAGACTTTCAGTCAGTCCATGTAGGAAGCTCGGAATTGGTTTTAATGCAAGCAGCTAGTGTCACAGCAATTTGCATGGCAGCAGATTTAATGTAAGTCTAAGGCACTGTTTACTTTAGCTATGCTTTCATAAATGTTGGACAAAAGAAATGAAAAACTACTATAGTAAACGATGAATAAAATCAAAAGCTAAATGCTTAGGGCCCAGATTTTTAAAATTCTAGAGTCAGCTACCTAACACACATGTGTTTTAATGAGATGTGGCATTTTAATTCCCTTTATAAAAAACAACAACAAAAAGCGCTAAGCTAGTCTTTTTTCAATCTTCAAGTAATAACAATTAGCAGTAATAAATTAAGACTCCTATTGACATCAATGGCAGAACAGAGTGAGAGGAAATGTTAAGACTGTAGACAAATAAATGTCTTGTATAATTATTCTATTTTTAGAATCTTGCATTGCAATAAGTAGGTAAAGCTTTTCAATACTAATAGCTAATACAACATCCATCGTAAAGCTACCTTCATCTGAAGTCATCAGATGAGGAAATTTACTGTCCCTGTTTAGTGAGGAGAGGAAGCCAGTTGCTATTAAATGTCTGAGGTGAACTTGTTTCTCTTTACTCATAAAGTGTAGCTCTCGCTCAGACAGTTGAAAAGGTGATGAATATTATAGCCCTCATGTGTTTAATTGTTTCTGTATGCCCTGGAATTTAAAGAGAATTTAGGATGTATTTGGCAGTAGCTTTCCCTCTATAATCAGGTTGCTATGGTAAACCTATTATTCCAGACAAAGAAAGGGTGTGTTTAGTGAAGTGCTGATCCCTCTTCAGTATAATGTGAGCTTCAAATTACTTTTGAACGACTGAATTTGTATGGTATTTTAACACAATAACCAAGAGAATAAGGTTGCAGAATAAGGTGTGGCTTCTATTATTTCAGTAGCAGACACATTTGACAAGGTAGCAAGGTACGGCTGAAGCAAACTCACCCTTCAGACATCTTCTGCATTTCCCAGGGAAGAAACCTGAAATTTATTGTTACAGAATGATATTAATTTTTTGTGTTTATCTATATGGTGATAAACTCAGCCTTTGAATTTTACATTTGCTGCATCTCATTTAGTTAGTTGTTCAGAAGCAAAATGGATTTAAATCCTCTGCTGAATTACCTCCAGAATGTGCCCACCTTACATGATCTAACCAAAATCTCAGTACTTTTGGAGGAAAACATACTTTTTAAGTCAGTACAAAGTTGCAGTTATTTACTGCCACCACTAAATTCCCTTCTCACGTTCGTTGTGCTGTCTTTGTCATATTTGGAAAAGGAACTGTGAAGAAATAATTTGAGTACCACTTTGAGCAGTGTACTCAGCTATTATGACTGTATCTGTGAGTATTTCAGAGCAAAGAAATAGCTCAGGGAAATTCTTTTCCAGAGTACTAGCTAACTGAGGTTTCTGTCCATTTTCAAGAAACAACCAGCTCTGCTGAGATCCATAGCCAGATGATCTAAATCATACCCTAAACTCTGTGGAAAGCTAGCCAAAAGAAAATGTGAGGCACAAGTACCAACAAGGAACTTGGCCTGTTTGAATGTTGGTGTTTTATTCATTAGCTAAGATGAGAGAAGCGAGAAAGTAAATCCCCTTCAATTTTGAAAAGGCAAACTGAGCTTGTATCTCATACATGACAAAAATGTGCCCTATCTGCCTGGAGGTGGGGTATTCCTCAGGTTTTCCCCAGTGAAACTGTTGCACATGAACAAAAACAAATAAATACTAATTGCAGCAGGGACTGAGAGGAATCTGATCCCATTCCAGTGCAAGTGCCCAAACACTGGTCTCTCAAGTCATTCTCACTTATTAAATTACATACTACAGAAGGTAATGCTTAATTACAGAACATGCAGGAGCCTCATTACAGAACCTTCCTTTGCTCATCCCTCTGGAGGATTTTCCATCTCTGCTGACTCCTCTCTTCAAAACAACTTGCTTAAACTGATTTTATTGTCCTTCAGGCATCCTCCTTGTCACCAGTTCAAGACAGTTCTTTTGTTTATTTTTATAGTCTTCACAACAGATGGGTCCTGTTCACCAGGTACCTATCTGCCTAGGGGCAGCTGACTGTGCTTGGTGATGTGACATTGTTGTAGAAGAAGCCAGGATGTCTAAGATGGATGGATATAAAGAGACTGAGATCCCCAAACAGTGACAAGTTGGACAGATTAAAAGTCTCTGTATATGTATAAGTGTTAAGGAGCCATTTTGTAGCAGTTACTAATGTAGCTTTCCTTAGCAAATAATTATAGCTTAGGCAATGCATGCAAATAATATCAATCATTCTTTATACAATTCTATTTTAAATGTTGACGATTACCAAATACAAGTGTATTTCATGATATGGTAGGTGAACTTATGAACTTCCTATAATGTTTCTTTCTGGAACTAATATCTTCAAACAATTGCCAATGCAACATTGTTTTAGAGTAATGTATATTACAAAGGTATCATGAAGTATTTGCTATTAATTCAATCAGCATTTTTTATTTTTTTTAAGATTACAACACTTTAGATAATCATAAAGCATTCTTCTAGACTGCATCCTGGCACACACAATTTCAGCTTGAAAATGCAATGAACATTAATGCTTGGAAAGATGAAGAGCAAGGCAGCTATAAAATAAGCTGGAAATTTTGTCCAGAATTGATACAATCTGATTTAATTAGACTGACTGTTGAAAAAGAATAGTAACAAATTTAATTTATAAGCTGACAAAATATGGAGTAACAATGATCTGGTTGTATGTTGACCTAAAAAGTTTTATTGTCACAAAGCCTACAGTTAGAAAAGCCCCATTAAGGTTCTCCTTAACAGTCCTTGTTCATTGGGCAAAATATTTCAGCAAATCCTGAAAAAAAATAATGCCCATGATGAACTGTTTGGATACATAATGAAAGGCTGTGCTTAGAGGGCTATTTGTTTTGGATCAATACTTGCTGCTACTGTAACTTTGGGTTCTGCAGACCTGTGTCCCAGACCTGTGCTGAGTCACACTGATGCTATGGATAGATTAGATCCAGAGAAAAAGCTGTTTCTGTACCCATTGCATGTCTCTGGTGGTCCTATTTTTGCATATGCTCTTCTCTTTTTGCATAGGCTCTTCTCAAGCCTATCAGATTTGCTATTTTGGTCCCTGGCTTGTGTCATATTTTGTGCATTCTTATACATGTAGTAGCATCATGTTAAAAGAATTTACAAATATGCAGTCAAACTTAGAAGTTAGGAAGGAACAAAACCAACATTACCTTGACTTGAGTCTTCCTTGTATTTGTGTAATTTAAGATTGTCCTTAATTTTATATATATATATTTATTTTGATATCTAACCATTTAGCTCTGACTGCTCTGAGAGCTTTGGTGAAGAAAATCTGTGGGTCTTGCTGAATCTGTTCCCCTTTTAAGCTCTGTAGATTTCTCCTGTGAACAGATTGATGGGGGGGGGAACTCTGACAGAGGTTGTGCTTTCTACTTCTATTTCATCAAGTCTGGAAAATAAAAATCATAGATTTTTTTTTTTCTTTTCCAAATACCTGAGAGAGTGTTTAAAGAGTTGTGATTCTACATGAATAAAGTAGACTGCATCTTTGTCCTGTGCATGAATGATTTAATTCTAATCAAATTCATTAGGAGTTTCCGAGGTTTGTGCTAAATATTTTAGATCAATTACAGAGGTTAATTATGCAGTTAAACATGTGGCATTGCTCTGTTATGCAAAGTTAAGATATGAAACAGATAAAATGTCAATGACTGCTTATTGTTGCTGTTTTCATCAGGATGTGACAATGATATATTTTGCTTCTGGTTGCCATGGAAGAGGGATAGTGGTGTTTTGTTGTTGTTGTTTGTCTTGTTTTAGGCCTTATGTGGAGACTTTAATTAATACAGAGTTGTACTTTGTCTTTGGGAGGTAGACTATGGAATAAGTTTGTTGTCTTATTTCAGTTGTTTCACTGCAGTTGTGACTCATAGACATTTGTTTGTTATTACAGGGAAATGTGAATGTGGCCAATGCACTTGTTTCCCTCCAGGAGACAACAGAGTTCATGGTAAAAACTGCGAATGTGATGATCGGCAGTGTGAAAGTGCAGATGGCGAAGTCTGTGGGGGTATGCATTCACTCAATATAATATAATTAATATAAATCTTGGCAGTTTATAACTTTATATTTCCCTTGATTTCATAACATAATGGCACTATAAGACATTGACATCATTGATCAGTTATAATGGATTATAGATTTTTGTAAGAAACAAGCCCTGTGTATATTGAATGTTAGTGAATATTTATTTTAAAAACTTCAGAAGCACTCAGTGAAGTAGACTAGATACTCCTAATAACATATATGTAAGTGTTGTAGTATATGTCAGCTCCCATCAGTGTTCTTTAAAGAATAAAGATGCTTAAATGGAAACTTGAAAAATTAGGTAATTTTTCTTTTGCACTTAGTATAGTTGGTTTTTTATGTTGTATTAATAATGACCAGCAATATATTTGAATATTTCATATTCAGTAACAGTGATATTTCTATTTTCTTAAAAAATAGAATATATTACAGAAGAATTTAATGCTTGAGATATATTGCCACTGTACATGTATATGCAGATGGTTTATTTTAGTGTTGACAGTAAAAACCTCACTTGTTGATTTTTCAGCAATGAATATTGGTATTAAGAAATATTTCAAGTTATTTTTAGACATGTAAATGCATACCTACCATATAGTATTTAAAAACATGTGAGTTGTATTTGTCCTAAATTCTAAATGGAAAGATAAAATTCTAATTAGAAAGATAAAATATCTTTCTATATTTTATTGGCTTTATTTTTGAAATATTCATAACATTAACAAAGTAGTCAGTATGAAACCTGACACATTTTATTATATTTCTTATTTCTATGTAAGAGAAAGTCATATTGCTTCATAATCCTTGTGTACATATAAATTCTGACTACAGGGAATATTTCTTCAAGGGCTCTGCCAAACAGAATGGAAAAACTCTTGTTAAAGTCTCTAACCAACAGTAATAATAGTTTATAACATTCAATGTAATTCAATAATATGAGTGTGTAGAAGAAGAATAATTTGAAATTTAATTTTGTTCAAAGGACATAAAAGCAGATAAAAGCACTGAAAAGCTAGGTCATATTGGTTATAAGTTAAGTAGCTAGAAACCAGAATTCATCATCTTCCATGATTAAAAATATCCGTTCCATTTATGTCATTCATATTTTACACTATTCAATAACAATGCTTAATCTAATTAAATAGCACATTTTGGAAATTACAGACAAAAATTCCATTGTTCCTTATTAGGAAGGGCACAGTGATAATTTTAACTTTTATTGTTGGATACAGGACCTCACATTGAAATGATAATCAGCTCAACACTTGAGCTAGTGTCCATTTTTTACTGTGTAAGAGACACCCTAATTCACACTATTACCTGAATAAAGTCTCTGCTTTAGTCTAAACAGCATTGTCCAGTGGCAATGACAGAAACTAATTAATTAATTTACAAAATAATACACTTAAAATTTATTTTCCTAATTTTGAAACAATGAATAGAAAGGAAAACTAGCTCATGAGATTACAAATCAAATGTAGTCTTAAGATCAACTCCTCCACTTTTATTCAAGCTGATAGTTTAATTAATAATGATAATCTGCGGTTGAAAAGTTATATGGGAAACCACAACTCAAGAGATTGTGTCCTGCTTGAAATTGCAGTGCACAGCCTGCATTGACAGGACTTCAGAAGGCCAAGCCTGTGACTTTCCTTTTCTACGGAGCTGAGTTTATTCTTTCCCCCCCCAAAAAAAAAACTTATAATACGCACCATATCAGGAATCTTATTGTCCCAGGCACTTTGTAAGTAAAGGGAGAGAAGCAAGCACAACACAAGATGATGATTAAATCCACCAAGATTGGAGGTAACCCCTGAAATGCCTCAAGAGAGACCAGAGAATTTTTTCTTACCTGCAGCTAACTGAACAAAATGAGGTGCAGCTGGTCTCTAGAGTTTTAGTCTTCCCAATTAGAAGCCACACTGCTGCTAATGCTGCCCTCTAAATATTGTTGGACTTTTGTGGTAGATCTGTTGGGATTGCAGTGGTAAATAATTGGCAGATTATTTTTTTAATATTCCTGGCATTTTACTTTCTGCTCTATCTATTGTATTTTAAAATATCAAATTGTTTTTAGATTATTCTACATTTGATTGTAGTTTACTCTTTGAAGCATGTTCCTATATCATGATTATATATGATTATATCTGTTTTCATTTTTTTTCAGCAGAGAATGTTTTCCCCTCTTCCCCTGTTTCTGTTTCAGGCCATACAAGTATTTATGTGTGCTTGTCTGGCTTTTCCATGTGAAGAGTGCCAAGATTCAAATTAACAAACATATATGCCTTACTAATCACACAGTTCCTTTCCATATAGCAATTTTCATTCTCATGGCTGCTGGAGTTCAGTAGTGTGGAGTAGTGGAGCTCCTTTAATTTCCCTTTTCTCTTCTTTTTTCTCTCTCTCTCTTTTTTTTTTTTTTTTTTTTTTTTTTTAAACTACTGGCAAATCCCAAGCCCTTAGCCCTTATTTTCTTTCATCATCCAGTGTCCATCCATGCTTCTGATCCACCCACCCAAAAGGCCACCCCTCTACTCCAGTAATTTATTTTCTTACCACTTCCTTAAATTTCTAGCACTTGAGGGAGCACCTATTTAGGTGTAAGTACAGGAATGTCTACATGTGCATTATCTTCAGAGAGTCCCCACTGATTGCAGCTTTCTCTTCAACTCACCATTTAAGAATTGAAATCCCTCACCTTCAGACTCATGAGATAAACTTTTTACTCCTTATTCATTTTCTGTGATTTCAGCTTCCATTCCGTCTTTTCACTGCAATTTCTCTTCCCTCGGTTTTTGATGAAATGTAGGAATGTCTTTCATTGTTACCCTCTTCAGCTCCTCACAGTATCTGATGTGACCGAGAGTTTCAGCACTGCCCTTTTATCTGAATTATCAGATATTTTGCTTAACTATCATTTCTGAAAACATTTTGAATGTTTCTTTAGATATATGGTATTTCTCATCTCCTCGCTTTTAGGAAATTCTAGCCTTGTGTTCTTGCCCATTTCACAATTTATCTATTTAAAGAACTCCCACTAATTTTGTGTTAATGGCACAAACCTCTCTCCCTTTTGCATTTACCAATCTTCATTTCAGCCTGAGCGTCTTAAATCTCTGGCTGAACTGCTTATTGCTTCCTCTTTCCTTCTTCTCTTTACATTATTATTTTTCTACCTAGTCACTACCTAGGCAATTACTGTCAGGCCATAAACCCTTGGTAGTAACTCTGGCTGCAGAGAATTAGAAGCTGGGCTCTGACTGTGCAGAGTCTGACAGTGAGCATTGAGTGCCTGTAAGTACACAGAAAGAGGACCAGTGTTTCAAAATAAAATGCATGCTGAAATGAGAAATGTGAATGACAACCTAAATCATTTGGATAAGAATTGTTACTGGCCTCCTCTGACCAGCAGAGATTGATTAATAGCTTGCTTTCCAGACCAGCTGTCCATGTGACGGTAGAAAGACATGAGGCGAAGGATATGATAAATTAGGGTACAACCGAGTGAGACCTTATTATCATGTTTCTGCATGATTGTAGTGAGTCATTCACTTAAAAATTCAGCTGCCCATCACTGCAGTACCAGGAATAGAGACATTGCTTCTCCACAAAGACAGAAGTTTCACGAGGACTCAGCACAGATTCCACAGCCTTCTGATAAAACATACAGATTCCCCTTCCTTTGTCCATGCCTCTGCAGAGACTTAATATTCTATGTCTGGAGCAGGTATCTCATGCATCGTTTTGTTTTGTTTTGTTTTGTTTTTGAGATTGGTGTGTTCTACCTACCTAAGGAACTGTTCCCTGGAGTTCAGTTTCTTTCAATGATGTAAGATTTGCCCTGATGTATTGCACTGCTGATCCTCAGAAATATTTTACATCATATTTTCTTTGACTTTACGCAGTTTCTGATATTTTCATGTGCAAATTAAATTCTTTTGGTGCCAACAGCAGCACATACATGTAAATGACTGGAGAATCACAGGTATGCCAGCATGAGTTCTTTCTTGGCACAGCTGTGTCACTGATATACACAATGCTTAATCTTTGCATATCCTGTGTCCTGGTGAGAGATACTTCTTTCTCTCCTCTGAGGTTATGGCTGTGCTACAAGCTGAAGATGTGTCCTGAGCTTACAAGAGTCATTTGTTCCCCTACTGTGTCCAGTAATGTTTTTCAGTGATATCACTGCTGGCTGCTCCACCTCATTGAGCTGACTGTTGTTCTACATGTTCTGCTCACTTTCAGGACTGAGGGTAGGCAGGCAATAAGAATTCAGGACAACAGTAAAGATCAATTTGAAATTGATCTGATAAAGCCCTGAACTCCATTTATTTTGATTTGTTCTTTGGATCGTTATTGGCCTTGCTGTGAATTCTTGTCATAATAAAGCATCGTCTACTGAAGGAAACAAACAGAAGCCTTTCAGGGTCCTCCATGTGCTACCAGTAGGTGCAAGATTGTGCTGCTTAATAATCCTATGATGAAAATGAGAAACAAAAATATTGGTTGAAGCTCCACACAAGCTTTACTGGGGTGTTTAGCAAAGATTGAAGCTTATAACTCATAGCAGAACCTTTACATTGCTCTAGGGTTGCTGCCATACTGTTTGGTGTCAGTATTTCAGTCTGTGTTTTATATACTGGGCCACCAATTAGGTTATCACCTTTGATGAGACCTTTTCATATTCAGTCATCGAAGTTTGTACTGTCATTCATACTAAGAAACAACTAAACCCCTGGTCACCCTGGTAAGTTAAATATTTGACTGGTGGCAAATATTGGGAAGTCTAATATGTATGTTTTCAAGTAAGCAAATTGACTTTGATGATTTCTTAACTCTTTGTTTTGGCCACTGCACATCAAATCAGTGAAGCAAAACTCTATGTGAGGCTTTATTGAAGAAGTTATATATATATATATATATTTAAAAAATCCCCAAGTAAATTAATTTTCACCACTCAGACACATTCTCTCATTGATTTAATTATCTCACACCCTCATGCTCACATACTTGCGTGTACCAAAATGTCTGGATTTAAATGTTTGTCCAGGATCACTTGTGTGCGATGCAGAAAATGAACAAGAGCCACCTGCCATCAAGTCCTTGCTAGGTCTTTTCTTCTTGACTGTCAACAAGCTGCTGGTCTTTAGACATGTCTTTTATATGCTTTAGAACCCATTCTCTTGACTGAGGTTTTTGCTTACTTTTACTTCCTTAAGTTTTAGGCAAGTCTGATGCTTGTTGTCTTCACATTCCTAGGACAATATTGCTCCTGTTGGGCTCAAAAGGAAAGGAATGACATATACTACATGCTGCTTTGACATCCTTTTGTTTTGAGCACAGTCTTCTGCTCACATTGAGTCATCATGACATGCTCTTACTAGAGTAAAGGCCTTGTGGTCTTGACAAAATAATACATTCATCAGTTTTTCTGATGAATTCTATGAATGTGCTATTGGCTGTCAGTGGGGGTCATGCTTTTAACCTCATTCTGGTGTTTCTTCTGGTGGTTACCTAAACATTTTCATTCATTTACACCAATCTTAAATTTCTAAGAGTAGTCTATGTATTGGTAGAGAACAAGGGAACACCTGTGATTTACAAAGTCTACATATACTCAAAGCCACAATTGCCAGCTTTCTGTTTTAAAGTTTTGCAACAGACACAAACTTTCACACCATGTTCTTAAAATTAGTGAAGGATTGTAGGATCACATAATCATTACCAGGACATGGAATGGAGGAACTGCCTCTCAAAAGGCTGGTATTGCCCCTGATTGCCACGCTTCTTTGAATATAAGTTTTTCATTACTATTGAGCCAGGCTAAGTAATTTGATTCAGAGTACATGCTGACTTCCTTTTTTGGAAGATAACTATGCATTATTATATGGTAAAGATATACTACAAAAATGGTTAATTATTTTTAATGAAGGTTTCTAGGTCCATACTGCAGAAATCATGAATGACATTTATTCTCTCATCTGTGCAGTGAGGCAGAGACATGACATTTTCAGATGGCGTGTTCTTAGGAGACCAGTAAGGCCATAACCATAAAAATGAGAAAGCTATGATTAATGATATGCTTCATTAAGCAAAGCTAACTTTTAATACTATAGTGCAGTTGCTGTTAGACAATTTCCTCATTTCTTGCAGTAATACTGCTTCATGGTAAGAGAAGTATATAGGACATAGTACAGCTAAAATGCTTAGGAACACCAAATAGGAAAGAAAAAATGATACCAGCCTATCTTCCAACCACAGACAGCTTTTGAAACTGGCGGGTCTGAAAGTTCAGAAATAAGAATTCAACTCCTGACTACTATGAATTTCAGAGACTATATGGGGCAGTTGAAAGCCTTCAATTTTCCAAACATAGGTACTGTGTGATTTCCAATGCCCAGAGCTATCCTACCTGACCCCAGTGTGGCTCTACAAGGACACAGGGAGACCTGTACAGTTGCCATGAGGAAATCCTTGATATTTTAGGCTATGTCAAATGGTGCTGGGCATCTGAACTGAACTCATAATTTCTCTTTGGTTCCTGTTGCATGCAAATAACATTATTTTTTTTTCTTCCCCATCTTTTCAATAGAAAACTCTTCAGAGCAGGGGACTAAGTTCTCTTGATAGAGAAATCTGAAGTACCAGTCTTTGTTACAAAATTCACTAGAATTTTTATGCTATTTAGTAGAGATTTTGATGACGTTTGTTACTGAAAAATGAATGCTGATGATTCTCTTGGGGAAAAAAAAAATCAAACACACACTTAGAGGGTAAAACTGGTGCTGAAAAAAGGAAGTACAAATGACCATATGGTAACACTAAGTAGAAAGTCAGCGATTCAAAGCCTATGTCCTTGCTCTTAACTGCATCATCCTAGCTCTGAGGCACATCCAGGGGCAACAAATATATTCAAAAGGTAGCCAGTGCATGTACTAATGTGCATGGTGTATTCTGTATTAAATTCAGTTGGTTTTACTTGTCTCAGTATTTCATATTTTTTCTTTTAAATGTACTGCAGATTTCTGTCCTGGTCACACAGACATTCGTGTAGGTGAGACTTCACATATGTGCATAGAGAATTTAGCTTGTTCAGCTTTTAAGACAGCATAAAACATGACTTAGGATTGGAATAATTGGAAAATAATATCTAATTGAATCTTACTGTTGAAATGAGCAATAAATAAATTGCTAATGCATCAGTATTTAAGTTGACTAATAGATACTAATTCACAAAGGCCAAAAGGGGCTTATATGTTGAACTTTACATATTAGACTATACAGAGTCATTAGACTACAGCCATTACACTATACACAGGTTTCACTTATGGTGAAGTCTGTGTACTTTGTGCAGCTAAAGCCTGTCTCTGAGAAGAGCATCCATCTGTGCTCTGAAGACTAAGAGATGGGCAGCCTATGTCAACATCACAAGTAAGTTTGTTCCAATAATGATCATCCTGGTATAACTGCTGTTTCATTTCTGAGATGAATTTGCCAGTATCAGCTTTTTTCTCTAGCTTTGTCTTTCTGTGGTAGTTTTTATTTTATTTTATTTTATTTTATTTTATTTTATTTTATTTTATTTTATTTTATTTTATTTTATTTTATTTTATTTTATTTTATTTTATTTTATTTTTTATTTTTCTTCTTCCCAGGCTACATATACAGATCTTTGAAGGTCTTTCAACAAGCCATTTTCTCTGCCTTTTGAATTCTTTGGAACTTTTTTGGGTCTTTTCCAAGTTTTTCAAAATCTCTTGAAATATGGATTATCACAGTGAGTTTCCATCTCGTCAGTGCTCTAAACGTTTCTACTCACTTCTGTTCCAACTCAGTTCTCTCCTCTTACATGCATATGGGGATTGCATTAGATCTTTTCACTGCAGTGTTCCACTGGACGTTTCTCTTGAGTTACCTGTCTGTTGCGTTCCTCAAGCTGGAGCTACAGTCCACCTTTACTGGACTTGGACAACACTAAGCAAACTATTATGAAAATAATAGACAATCAGTATTTTGTTTCAGATTTTTGTTAGGTTTCTCTGACTGTAGTTGTCACAGCTGTTCCAGTCTCCTGGCATTCTCCTGGCATTCCAAGATTCAATAAAAATAAAAGTGATCAAGTACTTTTTTTTAAATAAACTCTTTTAGTATATGCAGGCAGGTTAGAAATACTTCTCCCAACAGAAGATTTTTAATATTCTTTTATGTTAATAATATAATGGAAAATACTTTACTATTCTTGGGTAATAAAAAAATAAATCCTGTTTATATTTAAATATATAGAGAAATATTTGTTTCATTTACTGTTTCATTCTAAATCGAGGATTTTGCATTCTGCTGAGATTTTTCATATTCCTAAAACACTTTTAAAATCTGTTATTCATCCAGCTATTATTTTTTGGCATCTCTTTGTTTTTTATTATGTCATTTTTATTCAGAACCAAATTTTTATTTATATTCATCGATATCTATTTCATCATTCTTGCTTTGGCTGTACAGACTTCTCATTCCTAACTAGTAGAGTTAGTGGAGTCTGACAACATTTGGAGTTGACTGCATGTGTTCTCTGGAACTGAAGTTCCCCTCAGCCACACAATTTTCTTTCTAAGCATGGTAAGAAATAACTCATTCCAATGTCTAGGTTGATTTGGGTCAATTGGGGTTACCAATTACCTCTGCTAGTAATCTGTCTAAGCTTTTTTTTTTTTTTCTTTTTGTCGCTGCATTCATCTTTCACATTTAAATCTTGTGATTATTGGATTTATTGATAATTCTAAAAAAAGTGACAGCTTCTTTAATATGATCTTTTCCTCTCCTTTGCCTCACTATCAGTCTTATTTTTTCTACTGAAGATTAATGTTTAAAACATTCTTATTACATATTTAAATGTTCATTAACACTGATTTTTATGAATGAAGATTTATAGTCTCAGAGCCATTGCAGTATGCAACTTGTTTGTGATTTTAATTTGTGTTTATGTTAAGTCTGAATTGATGATAGGCCAACACTTTCCAGTAAATCTGTTTGATCTGAACAGTTTCAGTATTTCATCATGTTAGCCAGTTCAATTGGGCTGAACTTTACACATCCAATTAGAGATTTTCCTTTTGTCCTTTGCTTTTTCTGTGATTACTGTATTCTTGAAATTGAAATTCCTCCATGAAAGGAATTATCTTCAGATCTAAAAGGACCTTACATGCTTTTTGTTGTTGTTGTTGTTTATTATTTTGAGAGTCTGAGATTCATTGGAATGAAACTGGGACACTTTCAAAATAATTTGAATATTGAATTTCACTGAAAGCAATGGTTATGATGTTTTGGCCCTTTTTTTTTCATTGGTTTGTTCAGCCATCTTTAGACAAATGCAAAGACTGTCTGCAAGTAGGATATACACAACTGGACCAAATAAAGCAGTTATTTACAGGCTAGCATATGCGGAAGACAGTGAGGAATTAACAAGCATTGGGCTAAGCACTTGCATGCTCACCACCCAGGTGGATCAGGCCCCCAAAGAGCTGTAGCTGCCCAAGCTGGCATCATCCAGGAGGGGACAGGCCAGCTGCCACAGCTTCCACAGAGACCCCACAGTCCTAAGGAGCTGCCACAAGCCTCAGCCTCCCCTCCACTGTAGCACTGATGGTTCAGCCTGGGTCTCCTGGCTGCAAATATACCACTCACCAGCACCCCCAGGCTCTGCCCATTAGGTCTCACAAAATTTCAGTATGAGGGTGTAGGTCATGCAGCCAGGACAGACTAAAGCTGGCGTCAGTACCTTTGGACATGGGTAGCAATGGACCTAGCAGGGCAGGGTGGAAGCTTGCAGCAGGGGCTACAGAGAAAGCATCATAATAGTGAAAACTATTGCCCTTTGGTTTCTTCTTCCACCAGAAATGGAAGCCCAATATCTTGAAAGATTTGTAAATAAGTCGGAGGAGACATCTGAATGTATTGTAGAGAGAATATCTAATTGAGAGAGATGTAGATAAGTCTTTGATGATTCCTGTTCCAGTAATTCCAGCATTGTCTCATCTCACCTCACCTCACATCTCATCTCACCTCATAATATAGTAAATATTATTTGAGTAAATTAGACTCCTCAAGACAAAAGAATTCTTTATGCTTTGGGGATTTATATGGTTTTACTGGGTGTAGTGATTACACAGTGGTCTCTGTGAGATGCGAAGCTGCCCCGTGTTGTGCACAGCCAGTTCCAGCTGGCTCTAGAAGGGAGGGTCAAACCCAAAAAAAAAAAAAAAAAAAAAAAAAGCATGTCAATGTTATGTGGGAAATTGTGGGAAATTATTTTAAGTTTTATTTTCTGAAAATTAATGGATTATTTGTTACCTTTTTATTTGACTTGCATGAAGGCTTTACGGACATGACCATTCTGTGCGTGCTTTAAATAATAATGACTGTAGAAGAAGATTGAAGCAAAATTATTTCCTTGGTTAAATAAGCAAGGATTTCTTACTATTCTTTGCTAAAATGAGTAAAGTATTTCTATCTCCATAAATAATTTTCCAACACCTAAATCAAGTTGAGCATTTTGCTCTTCAGTAGTTGATGTATTCTTAAATCTAATCTGTATGTTGCTAAGAAAAGAATTAACAAGGCAGATAAAAATGCTCTGACAGTAGCTTATCCATAGTAAGTTTTTGTAGACCATTGTATGGCATCTACCTGGAAGCAACATATGGGAAAGTATGTCTGCTTGTTTTCTTCATCTTGTGTTTTGGTTTGCGGTATAGATGTTGTTTCCCAGTCCAACACAGAAGCTAAAGTAGCATCAAGTGTCTATTATTAATAGCTATCAATGTATAGTATTTGATATATGGTAAGTGCATATATGTAAATTTTTAATTCCTGAATGTAAGTTGCAAAAGTGGGCTAGAATACTCTCATAATAAAGCTGTGTCATTGTTACTGAGCGTTTATGTTTCTGTAGGTAAGCAGACCAAAGAAATAAGGAGCAATCAATACACAATCTGGGCTATGAAAATGAACATTTACATGGCTGTAAATATGAACAGCTTCATGATTTTGGAGCTTCCAGTATTTTCTATTTTAAATTAGTGAAGTATTTGGCTATCAGTAAAACCTTAAGGAATTCCACTTGCTGCAACTACAAGATTTGTCTCTCTTTTGCACTGCTATCAGTACCGCCTCCTGGTTTACAAAGTCAAGTTGCAGTGTTGCCTCACCAGAAAAACACAAATCAGAAAAGTAAATTGCTGGTTTGCTTCTTTGCATCCTACAGCTCAGTGCTTTGCCAGATACTCCTATTGCTTTTTGCTTTTTCCTTTCTTCCCAGCTCCCAGATTATCTCAGTTCCGTCATTTCCACTCCCATTGCCCTACATAACTGGTGGGATAGGACAAAAGTCAGTGGTATATATAATTTGCTTCTTTTAAGCACAGTAAACTGAACAGCTAAGGATTTATTTTATTTTATTTTTCCAGAGAAATACAAATCTGTGTTGAAAAGTGAAATGCTGGTTGGGAGACATTTCTTCTTTTTCCCATTTTACATTTCTGTACTGTCTGCATTTGCTGATATTTTTTCCTTCTTCTGGCTTTTCACCTTAGTTTAGTATTTGACTTTTTTTTTCCCTTTAAACAAATAAGTCTCAAAAATCTATCTATCTATCTATCTATCTATCTATCTATCTATCTATCTATCTATATTTTTTCCTAAAATCAATTATACCATCTAGGCTCTGTATTTGAATGATGTTCTAGGATTTCTTTGGCTTTTCCCTCACTTGTCATTACCACTTCTTCTTCCACTATGATTTCACAATCTATTTCTGTCCACTTACTCTCCGTTCTATGTTTTGTTTTCTAGTCCCTCTTTTCTTTCTGTCCTTTCATTTCACCCTCATTCCCCCCTTGTTATTAAGACCTTTTGAAAGCTGTCCTCACTACTATATTTTTCTTCTGCTTGTCCACTTTCCCTCTCACTCAGGCTTCTTGTCTCAATTTGGGAATTGAAGTCTATCTGTGCCCACCTAGTAGTTGTATCTGCCTTCTTCTTCAAAGGCCTTCCTCGGTGCCATGCAGTTATATGCTCTGGAGGATGCTCTGGTCTCTTCCTCCTCCTTGCTTCTTCCTCCGTATTTCATTACAGTATCAGGATTGAAAGTGGCAAACTTTTTAAACTTCTGAGCTGAGATAGGGGTATGTGTAGAAGAGATGCAGAAGAGAAACACGATTTCATTAGGGTGGTGAGAACAACTATTTGTAGGGTCCCTGGTTTTAGGTACAGCCAGATTTAGAAAGTGCACAAGAGCCTGGTGTAATGATCTTCATCCTCCAAGGGGTTGTGTCTGTCTTCAGTAGGTTGTGGATTAGGGAGTATCTTATAATGCTGAGTTGACGCTTAGCTTTCAGGATGAGAGAAGAAATGGAAAAAGATCTGGAGGCGGTGAGCCATACCTATGCTATTCAGTATGTCACTGTTTTCTGCTTGTTTTGCTCATAACCTACCTTGGTGTCATTATAGGCCATGGCATCTGCTCCTGCGGCCGATGCATTTGCCAGAATGGGTGGTTTGGAAAGCTTTGCCAGCATTCAAGGAAATGCAACATGACAGAAGAGGAGAGCAGAAGTCTCTGCGAGTCAGAGGATGGTCTATTATGCTCGGGGAAAGGTAAGAACTTGCAGCTGAGCTACCCCATGGCAGTGCACTGGAAGAAGAAAATGATCACATTCCGGCAGACTAATGTGTGTGGCAGTGGGTTGTTGTTTAGTAACCCTTTCTTTAAAAGGCACATATTATTAAAAGGATGTTACATTCAGCTCTGTAATGCACTTACATCCATTTTGTCAACACCCACCACAGCCGTGCACGCTTAACAGTGTTGGTCTCCTATGCAATTTGTTAATAGCAGATAATTTCCTGTATGTGTTTATCCGATGCTCTGTGTCGAGCAGCTGTACATTATAATCTAAATGTTGGTGCTCCATTCAATCAGAGGGACAGGATAACACTGCGGTGGACAAGATGGCAAATCTAATATCTCAGACAACAGTAAGTGGGGGAGTGTGTTTAGCAGCAACATTTGATATGGTTAACCTCCCTCCCGCAGCACAGCAGCAAAAGAGGGGTAGACATTGTCAGCCTCCATGACTCTCTCATTTTCTTCTTTTTATTCAGATGGTTGCATCAGCTTCAGTTCAGTTATAAAAGAAAATGCCAGAGGGATAAATAAAATTTAGAAAATATTCATAATTAACTGAAATTGTTCTCTGAGATTTTTACCTTGCAGTCTTTCAAGCTTGGACATTGCATTACTGGAAAGAAGGTTTTTTCGCTCCCCCATAGTGCAAGCTATCTGTTTTTTATATAAAAGGTCTAAAAGTGAAGAGACAGAAAATAGGTGGTGGGAGTATTTGGAGGATAGAATGCACCTGGACATGGATGTGACATTTCCTCTGCCCATATATCCATTGCATGGGGAAGATATTATCTTACCTGCAAGCTGGAAAAAACAAGTAGGAACCTTCTACATCAGGCAGATTTCCAGTTGTCCCTTCTGGTAACTTCTATTTCCATGCAAAGGAAATGTATATGGGGTTTTCAGCCTGACCTTCTTCCATCTGTTTTATTACTTGTCAGAATTCCCCCCAATGCACCATTTCATTTGGTTTTCCTACAGCTGGTGCAAAGCCATAGAAAATGAGGAAGTTGCACTGTTGCTCTGTTGCTTCCAGAAGATATGGCTATCTTTAAATAAGTGTATATGACATAGAATACTGAATTACCGGAGAATTGGAGTTACTCCATTTTACTGCAGAAGCTAACTTTTCTCTTCATAGCCTTGGTCTCCTTTTGAATCTTTGTATAAACCATGAAGGTGAGCAAACATGCTTAAAATCAATAAAATACACCATATTGGATTCTAAATAAATGTAAACATGAAAAATGATCTTGAAATTTAAAATATTTGTATTATCTATCTGCCATCTTTCTGTAAAGATGGCTTGGAGCTATTTTTTCCAGCCTGTGGCTTTTGCTCTGTCAGCAAGTAACTTTGAGCACATATATCAGGGCTACAAAATAAACTTGAGGCTGTGGGAGCAGATCATCTGGTAGGAATTTGCAGAGACATCAAGGATTTTTTTCCCCCTGTTTGCTAGGCTGCCTAGGGAGTGGTTTGGGATCTGGTCACTGATGTAGGCTGGAGCAGTCTGAAAATTGCTCTAAGTTATGCCCAGCTGCATGCAAACAGTGCTTTTAAACTTGGCTGCAAGAATGGAGGCTCCAAAGGCCCAGGTTCTCTACTGTTTTAGTGCACTGTTGAATTATGGGAATTGCAAACCTGGCCCTAAATCCATATCCATGAACACTGGTGGGATTTTTTTTCTTAAGTTTCTTTGGCCTCTAAGCACAGCAAACCTTCCAGTGTGATGGAAAGTGTCCCTCAGGACAGTCAATGTAACAGTTCTGCCAAATTAGATGCTAGAACAACTTTATTGTGGAAACAGCTGGGCATATGCAAGTGCCTGCTCCAGAAGAGAAGTATCTATGGAAGATAATTTGCAGTGGTATGTAGCCAATGAACATGCAAGAGGCAAATTGCAGTGCTTAGACAAGTTCTAATGTTAGGCACTGATTTTTTTTTCCTTCAGTACTTCAGACTTGGGGAGCAATCTGTTTCCCTTATTGATGGTGCCTGTGTTTCCTGTGAAGGACAGGAGAGGCATTTAGTGAATGGAGGGGTTGATCTAGTCCACCTAAATAAGGGTTACTGGGCACTTTTCCACCTTTGGGTGACATCCCAAACCTACTTCAACTTTCCAGCTGTGGTAGGCTAAAGCGGGCGGCACTTTCATAGCCATAAGGATTCAGTTGTGAGGAGGAGACTGCTAACTCATGCATCTTCTCTGAGCAGGAAAAGGATTACAGGCAAAGACAGACAAATTTCTCAAAACTTTTTTTCTCTCTATTATTATTATTATTATTATTATTATTATTATTAATTATTATTATTATTATTATTATTATTATTATTATTATGGTATATCTATTCTTGATGCTTAAATATGCCTGGAACATATGTCTTACTGGGTGCCCATACTTTAAAATGTTGTTCATAGCTAGTGTGACTGGCAATGTCTAGAGGCCAAAAATAAAAAATGGTTCTTCCTGTTTCAGTGCATTAAGCAATAATTACTGGTCAAATAACAGAGAATTTAGAACCTGTGCACTAATGAGAGTGCAGTGTTTGTTATTTCCATCTTTGCTGGAAACCTAGCCAAGGTATGCAAGTGCTATAATGGATTGAGGGAGCTTGAGTTTCTGTGTTGGTTTTAATTGTCTAAGGAGTCATGGTTTTCAGCAAGTAACTGCTGCACACTTGTAGAAAATTACACTCTGTAAATATAAGCAAAGTTGGACATCTACATTCCTAGGCTGTTTTCAGAATCTTGGCTTACTGACTGTGCCACCTGTAGTAAAAGCTCTTCCCAAGGAAAACAGCAACACCCACTATACTGCTGCCTCCCTGGCAGTAAATGTAGGGCTGCAGATGGCTACTGTAATGGTGCAGGACACGCAGGCTAAGTAATGAGCCAAATCTCATCCAAGAGGATCTGGCCAGCATCCCAGGGAACACCCCGCAACTCATTAGACTCGTTTTAATTAAACTGAGGAGGCTCCCAGAGCAGCATGCCCTGCTCAGGGAAAAGACTTGATACATTCATTCTCCCTAACAGATTTTACGTTGTGAAGCCTGATCTTCCTTGCTTGATTTGGCATTAAATTTCCTGTATCTTCTGCAAAATAGTTTTAAAACATTGTGAACATCCATCAGTAGTAGCATCAGTGTTTGCTTATGCAGAATCACTTCAGGTTTCTTACAATGCCATGATTTTACTAACTATTTTAATTTCACTAAAACTCTCATACTATTCATCACTATTTTCGGCTGTCAGTACCTTTTAGCTTTTATAAACAGGGATATCTGCTTTGATGACTCTCAAGTATGTCTTAGTGTAGCTTCTATAGAGTGGCCATGCAATATATATGCAATTCTTCATTGCCTATTTGTGTAATGTCATTTTTTATTATTATAAGGAATGTCAATATTTTCTATGCTGATGGCACAGTAAGCAATACACACTGAACCCACAGAAAAAATAGATACTTAACCAAGTATGCCCATTCCCAAATGTTCCAATCATTAGTTCTTCCACTGTACGTTTACATGTTCCAGGTTAAAACATTTCTCTAAAAGTAGGCATTGAGTCAATTTTTGTCAACTTACAATAAACTGAATTAGTGAGTTAAATTTTAATGAAAAAAATAGATACTCTGCTGAGGCTGCTCTGAAGTTTTAAAGAATTAAGTTTCAGTGATCAGAGAGACTTTAGCACTTACGGAAAAAACTGGGAAAATTGTTTGACGTCAACAAATCCACATTTGGATTTGGATTTTATTCAGAGGTCAGTGAAAGGAATGGAAAGGTGTCTTAGTCCCTATTAAGTAACCCATGCATTCTGTTTAAGTTACATTCTGACAGAATCAACCTCTCTCTATATAATTTTTTTTAATAATGCATTAAAGAAATCGGTGGCTTTGTGCTGTAATCATTCTGGAAATATCGCAAAAAGGTGTGATTTTCAACAGCATCTAACTCATTTATAAGTATGTCCTGTTAAAGGTCAACAGCTTCTTTGGTCACTTTAAACTCCACTTCCTGTAACTGAAAGCTGCAAATGTATTCTTTGTTATCATTTATTTGGGGTGGGTTTCTTTTTTTAGAGCTTTTTGTATAGTTTTGTTTTGCTGCGTGCTGTAACATCCTTTTAGAGCTAGGTCCACAAAAGAATTTTTGCTCAAAGGATTTTTTGCTAAGCTCCTCACCTTGGCATTTAAGTATCTGAACTCTGTATAGAGAAGGAGGTTCCGGCTACTGAGGATGGGCTTCATAAAAGCCAGCTTTCTTCAGGCAAATGTTGCAGTCAGCCAGGAGGAAATAACCAGTGGCATTTATAGTTGCAGAAAAGCCTCTCTCAGACCCTTCTGAAACTATAGACTTCTCAACTTACGATTGTCCAGGGGCAACTGCCCTTTTTCAGGATTCAGAGCCATGAACCTTCTCCTGAAGATAGGGATGTCTCTTGAGTTTTTCCTTAAAGGGAGGTTTCTGGTTCTACCCCACTTCTTGGTGGGTTATGGGTGGTGTTACCCAAATGTCACCACAGAGTCCCTGCTTTGCTTGGGGAGATGCAACCTGACGTCCCTGGAGAGGAGGAGAACAGTTTATCCCAACAACAGCCATTGGGGTACTCTGCAGGAATAAGCAAACAGCTGAACCATAACTATGTGCACAAACACTTCCTGACCTAGAGAAAATATTTAGTTATTCCATAGGAGGTGGAGCAGTGTAATTTGTGATGATGAAGATTTTTTGGGTCTAAATGGTAGACTTTGGGTCTTCTGTAGGCACATCCCTAAGGGCATTAGATGTGGAGGGCCATTTTCTTCTTGGTATGATTTTATTGCCTTCAGTAACAGTGGGTCAAGGACAATTTGAGCTTTTTCTAGTCAAAAAAGAAAGAAAGAAAAAAAAAAAAAACACATAAAAAAAACAGTTTCTGGGAAGACTGGTCCTGATTGTAGGTCTCGGAAACCAAAGGAAAGCTTCAAAGTGTGAGTCCTGATTAAGTGAAAAAGCAGAATGAAAGCATTAGGAGGAACGTCCTGCCATACTCACAGTGACTTTGAAAGAATCCTTTTATTCAAAAAGCTTTTAGCTTGATTATTTTCTTTTATAAAATAGCTTCTTAGGTAGCAATTTTGTGCATGTGTGTGTGCGCGTGTGCACGCGTGTCTGGGGATGTTATTTTCTAGCCTGAAAATGACAGTGCTCTTTGACTGTGAGTAATAATCTTTGTGATTTCAGGTTCCTGCCACTGTGGAAAGTGCATCTGTTCACCACAGGAATGGTACATTTCGGGCGATTTCTGTGAATGTGATGACAGAGACTGTGACAAACATGATGGACTCATATGCACAGGTGCAGTATGGGCTAACACTTAATTGCTCTAAGAAACAAACAGCGCTGATGGAAATTGTTAGACAAAGCCCATCTTCTTTCTCCATTGATGGAGGAAGTGCATTTGTGGGTTATTCAAACACACTGTAATTGTTTCTTCATGCAGTGTGATAATCAACTTAAGATTTCAAATCAACATTTGAAAGTCTGAGTATGAATTAAAATAAGTACAACAGCTATGAAATCTATCCACAATTTCCACTGTAGTAGACTACAATTGACTCTTCCTTGACAAAGAACTTATAGTGGCAGCATTGTCATCATAAGATTTCTTTAACTTTTGCTCTTGTGCTGGATTTTCTATGTGTGTAATACATTTATGTCACAGAAAACATTCATTTGGCTGATGATCTTTGGTAGGTGAGAGGCATAGAGGCATTGGTTAGGGGATCTTCCTTCAATCAGACAGTTCTCAGTGAGAGGGTGAAATACCTGACAGTTTTCTTATGACGTGATGGCCAGTGATTAAAGTGGTGTCATCCTAACATTGTCCAAATATTCATGTGGCAGATGCAAATAAAATTGGGCAGGCTGCCAGCAAGCACTCATGACAAATCTGGTGACAGGCAGTAACAAGGGAATTGTTCAATTAACTTGCTCGCTGCTTCCTGTTACAGATCTTAATTTTAGAAAATCTTTGCTGAGCAATTATTAGCTGTGGAAGAAATCTGTGAGATGGTTAGAGTCAGGCTGACAGTAGTAAACTGTGTTCACAAATGTGGTGTCCCAGCTAGCCCAATTAGCAAGGGTCCTTTTCTGGGGCATGTAGCCAGTACAGAAGCAACAAAAGCCTGATTCGTAGTGGCAGTGGCCATTCACAGATCTTCATAGAGTCGGCAGGAAGAGCATCTCACATCAGAAACCCAGTCTGTAGAGGTCTCCAGCTGAACATCCAGGAGTCATGAAAATTATTGAAATAACATCAAAATATGGGTCTCAGTACTTAATGTTCCCCTTTGCAAAACAGTACCAATGCATTTTTCATCTAATAGAGAGCTTGATAATATTTGTATAACACTTCTGAGAATTTAGGTTTAAAGTTTTTCAGGTTCAAAGGGATATTTTTGTTAATATTCTGTTTGTAACATTTTATCTCTGCATCATCATTAAAAAAATTTTTTGTTTCTTCTTGTACCTCAACATACAGTATGAAACAGTGAGCCTCAACAGCTGGGTGCAAATAGCAGTGGCATAATTACAATATTTGCAATTCTGCTGATGGCATTATTGAGAGAATGCCTATTAATTACATGTAAATGTGGGTTTGAGGGTTTGAGGTGGCTTCTTAATGCAATGGTGCAATAATTGCTTCCTTCCACAAAAAAAAAAGAAAAAAAAAAAAAGAAAAAAAAAGTTGGGGGAATAATAAAGGAACAATGCACCTCCTTTAACATGGCTTTTTCCTCCTCATAAAACACATTCTGATGTAGCACATTTCAGTAATGGTAATTGCCCTTTATTCATTCTTTATTCATTCTGTTCTAGGCAATGGTGTTTGTAACTGTGGAAACTGTGAATGCTGGGAAGGATGGAATGGAAATGCTTGTGAAATCTGGCTGGGGACAGAATACCCTTAACAAAGGACACCAGAGACTTAGAGGTTGTTGTTTTTTGTTTGTTTGTTTGTTTGTTTGTTTTTGTTTGTTTTTTGTTTGTTTGTTTGTTTTTTGGTCTGACTATTCTTTATGCTGCTAGAGCATTTAATTTGGAAGCACATATACATGGGTGTAAATACTCTAGAACAGTAATGTGAGAGTCTGCTCCTTAAAGAAATGAATGAGAAAACTAATAATAATAATAATAATTTCGGAGCAGGATAGTCCAAGCTCTATATGCTGAAATTATAAAAAAAAAAAAGGGTCATCTACAGTGCCTCAGTAACTTCGGTGGGGCTGAGATTACACCCCTAATGCCTATTTCTAAAGCAATCTTTGGGGAAAAGTGTGAGAAACCCTTTTATTTTTACGTTATCTATTTGTTTGTTGGCTCTCCCTATCAGTATGCAACAGTATTGCAGTATAAGAGTAGCACTAGTTAAGTATTTGTCAAATACTTAATTTGATTAACTTTACACTGTTTATCAAATACTTTGTTTGAACCTGTTTTCTTTCTAACCATCCTGATTATTCCCCAGATCCAGAAGAAGCAGTAAAGAAGCTTATCAAAACATTATTTTTTTAGTCAAAGAATTGTATTTGTATAACTGATGTTCAGTTACATGACAACCACAGACTGAAAACCCAAAATGTTTGAAGAAACCCTTGTCTGCAAAAGAACTTCTTAGTTTCTGTTAGAGTGTCATAAGTTGATTATCCATTCTACATACTACAATACTTTCAAATGCATAACCTATAGAAGTATAAGGAATTAAACTAATAAAGAAATAAATGTATGATTAGCTATTCCAAATATATAACCTGCATCTCACCTGTACTTTCCTCATAATGTTTTATGTATGTATAGCTGCCTAGTCCTTTTGAAAGTAAAGCAAATGAAAATTTGTTATACTAATAACTTTTAGGATGACAATTCTGTATGTTATTAGAAATCACTGCTTGGAACAGAATGCACTGTCACACATGGTATTCATTGAATTTCACTGTTTTCAAAGAAGTTGGGAGCCTGAAGGTCAACTGACCTGCAAAATCAGATGTGGTGTGCGGTAGTCTGGTCTCTGCCAACGATGCTCAAACAAGTAATTGAAGTTTTAATACAGTAAATACAAACAAAGCAGTGGTATGAACAAAAATTTTATTTTTATTTTCCAATGATGATATGCTCAGTGTGAAATTCACATTGAGTTATGAACGATGCACAACTATTGGGACTTCCCTAACTTATTTACATATGAGTCTCTCTTTTTTTTTTTTTTTTTGTTTTAATACATGTAGATTTGGCAGCCCTTTAATTCCTTAGAGCAAAAAAATACATACATTTTAGTTTCAAAAGTGTTTACATTTTGTGAAGTCATGACTGAGCAAGAAATTGCTTAAATGTTTTGAGAATACTTACTTTTAATATCAAACTAACATTGTGGTTTAGGTGCCAAGGTTCTGATTTTTGAAGAGGTACATGACTCAGAAATAAGGGAACTATAATATCATTTGTAAAAGGTATTTCCATTATTCATCTAGAAATCTGTTTTCTTTTAGAAAGGACAATTTTGAAATAGGAAAATACAATGGTACAGAACGTATAATAAAATGCAAAAAAATTGAATGAATGTATTTAGTCACTTTCATTATTCCCCCTTCACATGTAACTTTATCTTTCCCATTTTTTTTCCTTAACCTGAATTCTTTTTTTCTAAAAGTGAAGCTTGTGAAACCTATGTTCTCAGGGAGGCATAGTAAAATCACCAAATAACCATGCATAACTTATATAGGAGTTATGCACATAAATAACAAGACATGTATCCCAAAGCTGCTAACTGCTCTCTTTTTAGATTACCAAAATATCAGGCAGAGTTCTAAAATGTATTGATACAGGATTAAGAAACTTCAAAGTAAAATTCATCTTGAAATAATTATTTATATTTTATACTTATAACCCTTAAACTGTGTACAGATTAATAGAAATATTTTCTTAAATTCTAACATATATTCATTTCATCAGCCCTGGTATCTGGATAGCACAGATTGTTGAGTTTGTTTGTATTTATGAATACTGCTGACAATCCTCTTATAATTGGTGTTTTTTCACGTATACATTTTTCTGCTGAGTCAGAGAGCAAACAATGAAAAATACAATGTTGTATTTGATTTCCTTCTGTTTGTATTTAGTATTGTAATAACAGAAATATTCTGTGATTCTGTGATAATAAAAACGCTTTCTAGATTCATTGCATGCTTTTGTCTTGTTTACTGGTATGACAAACATAGATCAGCCTTGGAATTCCAGGTACTCATGTCCATAAAAAAAAAAAAAAAGGCTTCTGTAGAGGGTTACAATGTCCCATTTGATGTATTTTACTTTGTAGTTTGCTTTCATTTAAAATTTATATACTTAGTGTAAGATTATTCTGGTTTGTTTGTTTGTTTGTTGGTTGTTGTTTTGAATCAAAGTCAACATTTTGGCTGTTGAGTGGATTACATGGCCACAGAATTTCAAAAGTGTTATCCACATTTTTTGTTAAGGTATATATGGGAAAACATTAGAATATTCTAAGACAATTATTGTCAGTGGCTGATTAAAATGTAAATTATCAAATCAAATGGTGCTATCACTATAAACCTTAAAATATTTTCTAAGACTGCTAAAATATAATGAATACATATTTTCCTTTCAAATTTTTATTCTGTTTCTTATTATGTTGTTTGAACATTCCTCCCACCCCCTTCATGCTGAGGTAACTGGTGATAGGACTCCCAGCAGTTCTGTTTTGTGGCTCATTTCCTCACTGGAAAAATGAGAACGGAAGAAATAAGATCATTATTCTGCATATGTGAAAATAATAGCTGTATTAATAAATTGTGATTTTTAACACCTCATTCCCTGTGACAGGAGTTCCAGATACATAAACAGTAAAAGAGGGAAAAGTCGCGAGGAACTGAAACATACTGGCTGATTCTTTCTATGTGGCAGATGTAAAAACTTGCTTCCAAGGCCAGTGGCAAAAGGTGTTTGTAGGTGGTGAAAACAAATTGGGTAAATGGGGAGTTCATTATGGATAGATTGATAAAGCTTATAAACAATGATACTGTACCCTTGCTTTGTTCTGATAGAAAGAACACAATCCAGAAGTGTGCAGAACGGTTCTACAGAAGACTTTCGGGAGTATGCCTTTTGTATATAGCATCTGTAAAATCATCTGTAAAACAGCTGTGGATTGATTTGCTTGTGTAAATTATGAACCTCCTCATGATCCTTTTTTTTACTCGCCATACACTCTTACAGAAACACATACAAGAACGTTTAATCCTGTACCTGCTTTGATATTTCTGATGCACTGTCCTTGTTTCTTGACAGAAAGACGTCTTTGTAGCTAAATGATACTGTGATGAAAAAAAAAAATAAATCTAAATTGAGTATTTTTGTCACTAGGTAATAGAACAAAGATTTTATTACAGCTTTAAAAATAAATCATAGCATTTGCATTAGTCACAAAAGAAATCACACACAAAAACTGTTATTATGCATTTTAAAATGCATTGCACAGTATATGAGTTTATCAAAAGGGGCATTTAAAAGAAAGATAACCTCCTTACTTTGTCTAATTTCACTCGCATTCCCATCTGAATGGAGCTGAATAATTTCTTATTTATACCAATAAAGAGATGGATCAGCAAGATACACTTTTAATGTGTGGACCAAACTTCCTCCTTTCACACCTCATCACTTACAGTGTTTCTAAACCAAGAGAAAAAGTTCAGAAAAGGCCAGAGTTTTTAAGTGTTGTTTCAGGCATATACCACAGTCAAAGTGAATTGCTTTATATTTGTATCTGGGGGTGGTTTATTAAGGACCAACCTAACTCCACACACATTAAAGTTTATGAAAATGACATTACATTAAAAATATGATTTGAATGTGGTTAAAAAACCTATCATATGAAGCAAAAGCTGTGTTATGTCAACTGCAAAGAATTTAAAAACTATAGACACTTTTTTATAGGCTCTATAATATCTTTTAAGGATGCTTGTATATTTATAAAATATTTGAAGTATAACAGAACAGTGCTTTGTTGAAGTGGTTCATATCTACTTAAAACTGGATTTGTAAAATTGTGCAGGTGTGACTGATTTTGCCAAATAAAACCGTAGTTGAAATGCAGATTTAAAGAAAAATATATAAAGAGATGCCTATGTGCAGCATTAACATTTATGTGCATTATGAAATGGTATGATGAAGTTAGATTGCTGTGCAAACAGTCTCTGTGAGGTTAGATAAAACCCAAAAGAAAAAAATACAAAGCAAGCATGCAAAATCTGCAAATTCACAGACAGGTGGACATGTAAGTACAAAACGCTCAATCTGTAAATACAAATTGATTCCATCAGGTTTACTATACAGTATGTTAGTAGTAACAGACAGTTGGAAACAGCTTTCACTTAACAGCAAAATTAATTTTGGAGGGAACAAAATGGTGAAGTATCATCCTAGAGAACAGCAAGAGAGGTATTATATTAAGGAGCTAAAATTTTCTTTGGCATGGTGAAAGGGGAGAATTGAGTTTGCCAGCCTATTTATATGAAGTTTCACCAAACTGTGGCCAGCACAACAATGTTTTGCACAGTCTACTTCTTACATAAACTTTCTGGATGTTTTTCGGTATGCCTTCATATAAATGTTTTATTCATCATGTTGAATCTGTGTATACAACAAATAATATTAAACACAAACTGTACAATGCAGACAAACTCTTTGCATGTATGTTTGTAAATTCAGTAATACAGACCAACTCTGTGATACACACAACCTACTACATGCGGTTAATCCTTGACATCCTTCTCCCATGCAATGGATGAGACGAGACAAAATTAAATGGAGGAAACAAAGCACAAAGACACCTTTTCTAATGTTTAAACAGACTAGAAAAAAAAAAAAAAAAAAAAAGAAATAAAAATAGGATATCTATTCATTGGATTAAACACACAAGAATTTAGACTGTAGAAACAAAAATAGAAATTAAAAATACTATGGTGCATTTCCAGAATGTATTAACTGCTTACAGAAATTAAACCTGTCCTTAATTGTAGCCCCCCCCAAACTGGTTCTCAGATTATAATTACCTGGGATCAAAAGTTTAATGTTAAAAAACATACTTAGGTAGCATCAGGCTATGAACCAGAAGCTCCTTGCACAACTTAGCCAGTTCTCCAGTTCTGTCTATGCCCAGATTCTTACACTTGCAAGAGTCAAAAGACAGCTGGATTGGGACATGAACACATGTATTCCCTCCTCATGTGCTCTCAAAATATTAGGCGAGAGAGAGAAAGAGAATATAGCCTTCAGCTGTATTAGGTTACTCAAAATAATTGTGAATTGCTTCTCCTTGGAGACCCAGCAGGTAGGAAAGCATCAAGACTGCTGCCTCCCATGGGTCCTCCTGATGCAAAGCAAGCCACCAACTCATCGTGTGAGTTGCTTTGGTTTTGTTCTGTTTCCTCAGGGATGGTGCACAAATCCCACTGGACTGGGTGGGATGAGAAGGGTGCACCGAAGTTTTTATCAAAATGTTGTTTCCCCCCACACACACACATTTAGTGCTAGCAGGCAAGGGCACAGTCTAAGTTAAAGTTTTGTTGCATTTTTATCACAGTATTAAATTAGCTTTGTATTATTTTGTTTTCTTTGTACATGGTCAAGCATGGCTTCATGCTTGACTCATTCCCTCCCTGGAAAGACCCAACATCAAGTGTTCACTTGCTGTTCTCATATTACATATATAAACAAGGAAGTCTGGCCTACCAAAAAGGAAATCATAATTTAGCAGCTTTATAGTAGCTTCCTTGAACAGTGCACTAAATGTTGCATATAAAAACAGAACACATTTGAAAATTAGCATGAAAAGTTCATTTAGACTGAATCAGTTATTCAGCTGAGCAGATAGGAAGTTTGAAATAACCAGTGGTCTCTGTTAGGGACACTTCAGCACAAAGACATGATAAAATAAACTGCAAGAAATACAATAGTAAAAAAGGAATGGATGATTTCCTTTTTTTTTTCTTTTTTTTTTTTTCTTTTTCTTTTTTTTTTTCTTTTTCTTTTTCTTTAAATATCAAGATAACAGCAAGAGGCCAAGAGAGTGTTGTCACACAGTTTTCCAGACTGAGGTACAGTTTGGTCCTTGTTGCCCTTTCTGAGAAACAAATACCTTAGTAAGCATACAGAGATTATCCACATTCTTAGTTTCTGAAAGCATGTGACTTAAGTATGTAACACTTCAGTGGCATCTCTGTGGTATTGTCTAATTCTTTTTTCCCCCTAACATCATTTTCATTGTTCAGAAGTGACAAACTCAAAGTGGTGATAGTGTTTCTCATAGTATGATCCAAGGCTTCAATTTTGTAATGTTTTTGATTTCTTCTAGGTTCATGTAGGAGAAAGTACAGTAGACAGAGATCAAGGCAAGGCACCTTCAATCTAGCAATTTGGTGGGCATATTATCCTAGGAAGCTGGGTAGAGGTACGTACTGGGATATCAGTGAGATACATAGGACTGGACTTTGCATGCTTAGCTAAAAATAAAAATAAAGTTTTGTAATATGTCCAGTTTTAAAACTTTTTATTTTAAAACACCAGAAATATTAAACTATAATTTTTAACTACCCTTTGCATTGGTGCTGCAAAAAGAACACACAACATCCTTGCCCATGCTTTGCTAAGTAGGTGTGGAAATCAGCCAAAAATAACAATGGCATTAAGTTCTGTTCCTTAAAAACAGGAAAGGATTATATTTGAAATGGATTTAGGTAGCGCAATTCTGGTTAATCTTAACTTCTTTTGTTTACTGGTGGTGGTTGTTTTTCAAACAATGAAGATTTAGTAGATGAAAAATGAGCCTTAATTCAGGCCTACAAGGCCTACAAAATTCTTTGGACCCACTTTCCCAAAAATGAGTGGGTCTTGCTCGCTGGGCAAGGCAAATGTTACCATTACCAGTAAGCCTGTGATATGTATAAAACACACACACACAAAGAAACTATAGGGGGATGCCAAACACGCGTTTCAGAAAACTTCTTGTTGGTTGTGTTTGACACTCTTCCCTCCACTATAATGCCACCTCAGAAGCACAGTATCTGTTACTAAAGAGTATTCACATTGATCAACATTGTAAGCCAGAGACAACGATCCTATTCTTTATAGATATAATTTGTAATAATAGATTTTTGAAGGCTTCCTGATTCCCTGATTGCTTTCAAAACTAAGCCACCGGCAACACTTAAGTTATAGAGAAACACAATCCCTGCAAAAGGTCACAGACAGTGGAGCGAGCAGCCTTATAAAAAAGGGAAGAAGAGAAATCCATAATAGCACAGGTTTACAGCATCTACCTAGAAATTACTTGATTATTTGTGTGCTACAAAATAGAACTTAAACACATGGATTTTGCTGAAACTGGACTCAAAAAGGGATTATGGGTAATTGTCAGCAGGCAAGGTATCAAGTGTACTTGTGAAGTATGTCATTCACATGAAGTGTCACAGTCACAGAAAAGATATTAAAAAGGCATTCCAATATCTGGTAGGGCATTCCATGGTCTGAGTTTAGCTGGTTCATCCAGGTGTCTTCTTGTTGTGGGGGGAGCTACATGTTGAGATTTATCCGCTTGCGACAACTCAGTTCAGAAACAGCAACGCGCAAGTACTTGCTGCGAGCTGATCCACAGACACTGCAGAGGGGAAGTCCGGCAAGGATAAATTGCTCAACTGCACTCGGGACTCAGTCAGTCACAACACCTGTGAGGATCTGGCTATGTCGTCTTACTCTTGTTAACTGGTTTGCCGCCATTCATTATTGCAGATGCACTTGTGCTTTTACTTGGAGTTACCCCAGCCTTTGGCACTGTTTCTCCAATATCATGCAAAGATGGTTCTCGATACATGGCAACTGAGGGGAGGAAAGAAAAAAAAAAAAAAAGAGAAACGTTCTTAAGGATGTATCTCATTTAAGAACATAACTCAAATAAGATCAATTATCTACAATAACTAATATTTTAATATACACCACGTTTCTTTTGCGTGCAAGGGAAATTATTTACTTTGACAAAGGCTTGTTTTGCATGAGTGTTATCTTTGCTTGACCCTCCACATTTCTCACTTCTACCATGTCTGTGTTAAAAATGGTAGGAAATTGTATGCTTGCCTGTTAAAAGTAAACTATAGAAGCCTCAGAAATTAAAAACTACCATTATGTCTTTGCATGAGACAGGCATATATTTTTATATACACACATATCTACAACCCTTAAATAAATATTCTATGAGTTTTTAGAAGTAAAATGTTATGAGTTGTCTAGACTTAAATGTCCTTTTTCAGACCTACATAGCAAGACTAGGCTTGGGTACAGTTGTACTAAATTATTTGTACATCTGGCTCCCAAGTCTGAGGACCTTGGCCATAATCTTTTGAGGTCTGCACTGAAGAAGTGTCCAGGTGTATTCTGCAGAGTCCACATGAAGTTTGGGGGTTTTCTTCCTTACCAAAACCATATGCAGGATCCATTTATCTTCACTGAACAAAGTGTAGAAAACTCCAAATTAACTATTAACAGAATTAAAACTTTGCCTCTGGGCTTCAGTCCCTATCTAACCACTTCAAATCCTTTGAGAAAAATACATGTGTTCAATTACACAGTTTCGGCATTAAGCTGCCTTAATGATTAATGCTCTTGGATCATTCAATTTATTTTTCCATGTCAGTGAATCAGGTAATATTTCCACTTATGCCTAAGTTCAGTAGTATTTATTTATAATATACCAGAGCAGTGTTAAAAGACATATCAAAGCAGTCAAAAGAATTAATCATCACACTATGATTTGGGTGTGCTGCTATAGAGAGCACAATTCATTCCTTGGCTAATTAGAGTAGGAGGCAGGAGCATCAAAGTACAAGCCTTAATGTTCGGTGGTGTGGGGTTTCATAATAAATATGAAATTTGATAACTAATCAAATACTTGTTCTAACATTTCCAGTACCATAATCTAAATCATTTTATGGCTTCTGAAAGTCTGAAATTAAATGTTTTCTCTAGAGTACATAAGCCTGGATATGATTGTCTTCAGGGTGAGCCCCCACAGCTGTGTTTAGGACACTTTTCTGGTTAAGTAAAGAGCTTGATGAAGTAACATTATGACCTACAAAAAATATTAAGTCAAATAACATGAAATGAAACTATAAAGTAAGGAATAACATAGAAGAGCCGTAATATTTAATAACTGTCATGGGCAATGTAATATATATATATATTATTTTTTCTATGCCTTGCCTGGGGTATTTTGGGAGCATCTAACCATCCAAACATTTACAAAAAAAAGTGTTTTGTTTTTTTTTTTCCTAATCTATATGCATGGATGTTACTTTTAAAAATGCACTGGGATCTCCCCCTACAGTTCTTATAATTTACACAGGTTGACTTATAAAATGTTAGTAGAATAGAAAGCTTATGGAAATGCATAAAACTTGCAAAACAAGGGAAGCACAAAGGCATCAGCCTGAGTTCAAAGACAAGTTTAAAACATAGGATTGTTCAGAGTTTCATCATAAAGAATCTAAAACATTTAACAAACTGATCCATTAATCAAAACTTTCAGTTAAAATGTTAAAAGAAAGAAATGAGACTGCTAAATAAAGCATCACTTTTGTGTGTTTTAAGATGTTAAGTAATGAAATAATTTTCAGAATGACTGAGGCTGTGTGTAGCAATGATCTTAGTGAAATTTGAAGTGCTGCCAGGACAGGATACAAAAAGCAAAAGGGGTAAGAAAAGGCCTGCAGAATAAATAGAAATGATCATAAGTTCTGTTTCCAAGATATAAGTGAATAAGTTTTCCAAGGAACGTGTGACACCATTTTAGTGTGTAAGGTCAGTAAGACTTATTTGCTTCTACCTTTGTTTAATAACCAACTTACACAAGTTATGTGCATTACATCAACTGGTTAAGTAATATGGTATGATTTATTTTATAAACAGACCTTTGTGTTTTGTATTAGAAGGTTTTTACCTTGAAATACTGACATTTCATCCATTCCAGTTATAACTCCCAACTATCCTACAATATCCATTAATTCATTCTGATTAATGAAAAAAGTATTATCTCACTGCAAGACTCACAAGAATCTTTGCTGCTAGCAAGAGAATATTTTAAAGGCAGCACAAAGCACTTCCACAAAAGATTTCTTTTCTTGCAAAATCACCTCTTAATCCCTTGAAAGAATGGTTTTAGACCTGTCCTTTCTAGCATCAGTATGCCGAAGCACAAATCTGCTCCATAAATCCTGGCAACTGTCAATTGGAGCGGCCCCTATATGTGGCACACACATTCACAAAAGGTATTTTAGAAACCACTCCCTCTTCTTTTCCTGGGATTTATAGGAAGATCTGCCAGTGATGGACTGAACCTCACCTTCCAATGGCTTGGGTAGAAAATGAGCTGCTGGTTTTGTTTTCTTTACTCTGTTTCCTTTCATGACCTGCCCCTCCTTGTTCAGCCCCAAGAACCAGGCCCTTCCGGACTCCTGTTGTCTGTAGAGCATGGACGAGTAGATTACATAATAATTTTCAAAAACAGACTCCTTGAACTTGCACTCCGGTGTAAAAAGTTCCTGTGGGAGGAAAAGAATGTTAAATGATATCTCTGAAGTGCTGTTTCTGTTTTGTTAACTCATGAACACCTCTTGATTAGTTTAATATAAGACTTATAATAAGGTTCTGTTTTGAGACCAGAAGATTTGTTTTCCTCTAGATGACCTCAAGGTGAAGTTATTTTGCCTCTCGTGGATGCCTCTCTTTCCCTGTTTGTGCAACAGGGATAGTATATCTTCAAATACAGAGGAAGCAGCACAAACATAAAAACACTATTTAAAATATAGGCATAATTATTTCTTGCTTTTCTGCAAGGATATCCTTGTTTATCTTGATTGAGAAAGTCTGTGCTAAAATAACATTGATGAGAAAACAATTGTTCAGTTTTAGCTTACTTGGCAGGTGTAATAAATGCTATAAACTCCCTCTATGGTTTACAACAACTAATATTTAATGCTTAAAAATCGCTGTTACCAACATATTATAAAATGCATCATTTCCTAGAGCAGGCCTTGAGGCCTGTAACACTGCAGGACAATACTGTGTTCATGTACAGATTTCTGTACCAAAAAATGTAATTCCTATTGACATCCTCAGTGTTCATCGCAATATTTCTAGTGTTTCCACAAGTCACATTCAGTAACAGAGCAGTTGTTCTGAACTCTTTATTAAGGTTAACCTAAGCACTAACTTCTGGAGCCCAGTAGCCATATTCTTTTAACTTTAAATAAAACAAGTAGTAAAACAATAGTAAAATAAAGAATGTAAACATATATTGGGACAGTTTACCAAGGTCCTTAGGGGAAAGAAAAAAAAAAGAAAAAAGAAAAAAGAAAAAAAAAGAAAGTTAATAAACAAAATTACATATTTTAATGTACCATTAAATTTCATTTACACTTTTTATCATGAGAAAATGGGATTCTGTGTGAACGTAGACTGATTTTCTTTGGTCCTGTCTGTTGAAGGCTTTGGACTGGATGATAATCCCATCGTAAAAGGAGAAGGTGGAAGTAGGAGAGTGGAAGATGGCTTGCTAAGCCTCCAGAGCACAAAGTTCTTAGCCGTAAATCCTCCTTTTTTTTTGTTTGTTTTATTCTTGTTTTTATTTATTTATATTACTTTCAGTTATCTTTCCTAAGAAATAAAATTCTGGAAATATAATATATATTCTCTTCTCCATCACAGTATCTTTTCTTTCTTTCTCTACTTCTCTCTTTCTGCTACTGGCTCCTTGCAATACTCATTTAACACTATTAATATAAATTATATAAATTAATTTTGCACCACCACTTCTTTACCACCTATGTGTACAGATGTATGTATGTACATATGCAGAAATGCAAATACAATCTGTACTAGAGGCACCCAAAACCCATGAGAGGAAATTTCCTCACAGCAGTTTCTCCTTTGCCACGTTTGTTGTTTTTTTTTTTTTTTTTTTTCTCCCCCTGTTCCAAGGCAGCTGCTGGTTGTGCTACTCTCCTTTCCCCTCTGCTGATTTCAAATCATGGTAGGGCTCAAGGAGACTCAAAACCAGCAGGTTGGGTGACATGCTAGAGGGAATACCTGCTACAACCTAGGACAGGCATTTACATGCAAGTCATGTTCCTCAGCTGTTGAAACGGCAGATGCTAATCAGGAATTGACTACACAGATCTCCTCATTACCTGCTTCGCTGCAAAAGCTACCCCCTGTGCTCCCCACTACATTTTATTTCCTTGTAAAAGCTCAATTACCATAAACACTACTTCTTAGCCAACAGTCACTTTTTGCTATAAACAAAAGCTATTTGTCCTCCTCTATTCCTCCTTACAGGTTGACTGCCTATGAATAGTATTTGTTTGTTTGTTTATTTATTTATTCCCCAAACAATATCCATTAGGACACTTAAACAAAATTCTGTGAAAACCATATCCCATGTTTGAATTAAGCCCAGTTCTTTGCTCAACTCCATTATTTAGCATGTACTGTAGTGTCTCTAGCACTGCACAGCATAGGAAACTTTGGGTATTTTACTTTACCAAATAATAATAATAAATAAGGATTGTATCAATACAGTTACTTATATACTCCTGGATTTAGCCTGATAGACTGGACAAACTGGCATCATTACTATTTCATAGTTATAAAAATCAAAGTAATAGTCTGATGATACTTTTTTATTATTATTATTTGAAGGAAGAACCAAAGCTGAATGTCAGTGTGACAGTGTTCTGCCCCAAATTATTGCAGCTAGTACTCCAGATGAACTGGTAGTACATCAGTTTTGGACAGGGTTTGCATTCATCCAGTCTATTAGGATGCAGTTATGCTTGGGATAAACTCTCAATCAAAAAGTCACTTAAATATATGCTAGATTAAAGCATGATGCTAATAGCTTCAGTGAAGTGGAAAGAGGGTATTCATGAGTGAAAATTAAGCACCTGATGATGACTATACTGAAATACAGCCACCAATTCCTCTGTGACTTTCAGAAGTGACTTCTGAAATGGGCTTTTCCTTTGGTTTGAATATTTCTGACTTCTAAAGCTTTGCCGTAGACACCATCTCAGGTGGCTGAAAAAGCTGCTAGCACACGTATTTTCTCCAGTAAAGCAGCCCTGGCACCTAAAATGATGCTTTTTGCATGTACCTAGGCCAAGTCTAGCTCTGTAGAGCTAAGCCTTAACCCAGTAGGAACTCTCAAAAAATGACTATCATGAGCTAACTGCACTCCCTTAGAAAAAAAATAAAAAAATCAACTAAGCCCACTTTATTTGAAGTCACTGTAAGAGGGAAAACAGTATGATTTTATAAGAAAAACTCAATGAGAACACTCCCCTAGGCTACCTGGCTATCTGTATTCAGACAGAAGGAATCTAAATCTGCATCCGAGTGACATGAATCATGTAGATCTTCCCTGCAAGAATAACTTTTTGGTTTTTGATCACAGGAAAATCTTTATATTTTGTATTACAAAATCAATGAATTGCAAAACCAGATATGACTTGCAAACAAGAACTTATGCTCAGGATTTATTTTCCAAGGTCAGTACTCAGATTTAACCTGTAGACTTACATAAAATGTGGTTTTCTTCTGTCAAAGCAACATTTGAAAAACAAAGTACACGCCAGCTGCCAATTTCCAAAACCCCAGGAGAGGGCTTTGGCTGTAAACTGCAATCAGTTACAGCTTCCTGGGTCCTATGGAAGTGAAAGATGTATTAAATTGGACCTTACTGGGAAGAATTGTCACTTGAATATTTTTGCTAGATTCCCATTAAACTTTTGCTTGGTGTGAGTCTTATTTGGAGATTATAATTCTCCTGGTAGCTGTAGAGTTAATAAGTATCATAACACATAGGTTGTGAGTTCCTCTTTTGCGATCAAAAAGTTATGCCACTGAGGAGACCTTAGTTTTGGGGCTCCCACCAGTGTTGCCAAAACTCCTCATTGTAGCATTACATCATGATAGCAGAGCCTTAGCTCACGGAGACATGTGCTGACATCAGCATCTGTTTTCATTTAAGAACAAAACACTTTTTTTATTTTTGTAAAGCCACTTTATCCACCTCTTAAACTTAGGAATGCTGGAAAAAAAGGAGCTCAGGTTACCCATGCTGTCGATAAAAAAACAGGGATTGCTGTGAGGCTATTCAGATGACCAGTGAGATGAATTCCCTGCCAAGTAATGCTTATACCTGTCAATTGCAGGGCACAGTTTGATGAGAGGTAGCTAGACCTCCATGCTAATCAAGAAGATGCCACACTAGCAAAGGGCTGTAGTTCAAAATCAAAGCTTTACTGTCCCCAGAATTGTTGAGTAAATAAAAATATTTGAATGAGTTATCAGTGTAACTTCCACTTGCCAGTCTTTCACTATTTCATCTGTTCAATTTAGCTAGCTTTAATACTGCAATAGTCATTTGTAGCTACTGTTTTTCACTAAAAACAAAACAAAACAAACAAAAAATCATATAGTTTTCTGTTACAGCACTCAGAAAGAATAATTATACAGCTCTGAACAAGACACCTGTGTTGTGAAGCATAACATTACAAAGTAAAAGCATGAGCTAGCCATATAACTTCTAGATATTGTTTAACAATTATATGAACTCCTCCTGCAATTTTAAACTATATCTGTATTCAGTAAGTCAACCAGTAATGAACTGTCAGGACTGTCCAAAATATAGCCTTTCACTGCACACCATGAGGGATAACATAAGGCCATGGCTCTCCCTCAGTTGTCGAAAGGCATGAAAGAAGCCCCATGGACAGCGCCTGCTAGAAAAGTTGCCTGCTGTCTGCTCATGAACCTTCAAACCTCTTTATATTTGTTCTATATATTGAAATATAGCAAATTAGGGTATCATTCGAGTTACAGCTCACAGAAATGATATACCTAGCAGTCAGCCTCTTGAATTGTAGCCAGCAGCACATAAGGAGGAAGTGGATTCCCCTGGAGATGGGCACAATGGGACCTGCTCATCCCACCAGGCAGCAAATGCGCTGCTGCAGGCTGAACGAGCTACTCTATGGTGCTAAGCAGAAAACACAACAGTAAGACGAACTCAAAGAAACTGCCAGGTGAGGAACAGCCAGTCTAATCAAGCACAGTAGAAAGACTTGATTACTGATCCATTTCAGAACTCAATACCAGTTTTAATCCTGTTTTAATCGTACTTATTATTTGCATTTAGAAGTCCAGGTGATGAAACAGGGCATCAATGCTTTAGAAGTACAGACCAAGCAGAGTCTGCCTGATGCAAACATGTTACCATTCAAATACAGAATGACAGAAGGTATAAGAAACAAAACACCCCAACAATGATCTCAGCATACTAGTAGCTGGTTATCAAACAGTTTTGCTAAAAATGATGACAAATGAGTTCTAAAGAGAGGCTGGAGAAAAGACAACACTAGTTCTGCAGATGCTTATGGGAAACTTCTGCAAGGTGAGAAAAGCAGCACAGAGTAAGCACAAAGGTATTTTGGGGGTGTTAGAGGCTAGTGACACAGGAACCAAAAGGAGGAAGCGACATTTTGATAGTGGATAATAAGGTTGGAAATGACTCATGAAGAAGGGCCTTAAAATTAAAGAGAAGCAGTCTGTGTTTAATGAGGAGAAGGCACTCAACAGAGAAGAGAAATACAGTTAAAATAATGAAGCTGGAAAATGAACTTTGTGGCAGGCTTCTGAACTGAAACAGCGGGGGTGGTACTGCATTTGTCAGTGCAGGAGGGGAGGACACTGGAGTAATTGAGGTGTGGAATGATGAGATCCTAGACAGAAGTTGCTGCATTGTAGAAGGGTAAAAGGCACTGTCATGCAACAAAAATCAGGAGATATGGAGGCTTCACCTGCTTAGGAGAACTGGAAAATACCTAAATCAATGTTTATCTTGACTTGTTGCACACTGAATTAGATTAGTTAGGTTGTTGTCTTGCAGAACGGTTATTTGACAAATGTTTATATAAAAGAATAAAAGGTCTACTCAAGACTTCCTATCCATAGCACTATTTTTTTTCCAATTCTTAAGCTGGCCAAAATGTTACCGTTCAAAATCATCTTGTCCAAGAGTTCCTCTTCAACTGGCAGAAAACTCAACAACATATGGTTAGATACTGTCTTGATAAAAGAGAAATTCATAAAGCTTTCCCTGTATATTCAGAAGACGTTGCTGATCTGTACCTAAAATCCCCTAATGGAGATTTAATTTTTAAACAGTAACAAGAAAAAGAAAAGTTGGCAAAATTTTCTATATGCAAACTGGCTGAGTAAGATACCAAGGAAGAGGAAGACTGCAGGAGACTAGCTGCCATACTATGAACTTTGCAGCAACATTACTAACAAAGCTTCAAAATAGAAAGCAGTAATAGCTGAACCTGCCAATCCTACAGGCACCCCATGAAAGCAGCAAATGCTCAGAATTTTGTGGACACATATTTCATGCTCTTAAGACAGAAATTTTTCTCAATATACTCTTAACAGTTGGAGAATACCAATATTGTCTTTTCAGAGTTATTTATTTTCTCTGGAAGACTCCTAATACAATTCCAAAATAAATAAGTAAAGAAACACAGGACTTGATATCGTACAGAAAAGAAACAGGAATGATCCTGCTGGTTAAAGAATCATTGAGAGTGCAGTCAGCATGCCAACATGTAAAAGCAAAACTTTTAGCTATAATTCTTGTCTCTCATCTTGGACCTTCTCAAAGACATGATGATGTGAATATTACTGCTTGTACAAAAACAAGCAAACAAACAAACAAACAAAAAGACATTCATGTGAAGGAAAGAAGAATTTGTGCATAAAAATTATGGAAAAACAGCTCCCACTTTTTATAAAATATTTTCAGGTTAAGGACTGATAAAACAATAACAATGAAAACCAACTTCTGACTAAATTTAGGCAAAAGGAAATGTGAATCAGTGCTCTTGCAAATATTAGCACTTAACTGGCATTCTAATTAGCAGTGATATGACCAGTAATATTAATAAAGTAGCAATTCTGTTATTCATGTACATTCATGAGATTCACAGTAAGTTCAAGAATAAAAGGCACGTAGCATGCACAAACTAGAAAAAAATATCTTGGACAGGTTTCTGTGTGTTTAAGATGGTGTGTTTAAGATGATTGATTGCAACCTGAATTTAGCTTCGTTTTCAGTCCAGATTGAAACAGAACATAAAACAGTTTGAATTACAAAAACTTCATTGTTTCATAAAAAAAGAAGTTGCTTTGCTTGCAACCAGCAGTGATGGTTGTATTAGAATATAATTGATCACAGGCAATAACGTCTTGTATGGACGGCGGTATGCATACTTATCACTTCCATAAACTTACTATTTGCAAGGTTAAACGTCAGATAAAAGTGTATTTTAAATAATAATTTGAAGAATGATGCCAAATACTTATAGGGGCTTGTACAACTCTTCTCTCTCTCTCCCCATCCACACACAATATTATATCACAACCAGTGCTGAGATATTTGTGTGCTTTTGATTGATACCTACACTTCAGAGTCATCAACTCAGCAGGACATGGATGGAATAGAACAAAATTCCCTTGATGTAACTATTTCTGATATGTTATTTAATGTTGTACAGTTTGACTGCAAAAGAGAACTAATGTTTTTGAAATGAAGCCCGTAATGCAGATCTGAATCATGACTCTCACATTAGAGTAAGTGAATCCAGGTTGTTTAAATTCAAAGATATGCAAAAGGAGGTTTGGGGTAAGAAGCCTGGAAAGTTACCTAATGTTTACAACTGTGTTTTTAACATTTACATGCCAAAACTAGAATACATTGAGAGAACTGATAAAAAAATGTTGCCTCACCTGAAAATTAAAAATTAAATTTAAAAATATTAGTGATAAACCAGATTTGTAAATATGGGTATAGAATGGGCTGTAGCCCACCCACAACCATCACACATTGTGGCATGTGGTCAAGTGTAACATCCTCCTTAATCTCCACAGCCATATAAACGGGGGTGATGTTATTTTTCTGCTTCAGTCTCACTCTGAAATTCCACAGAAATTTTTAGTTTCTGGCTTTAGTGCATCCTTGGCTTTAAAGGAAATGCAGCCAGAATCCTTGTAGCAGTGATATGATATATTCTTTCTTTCCCCCAGAGCATAATCTCTTCCCTACCTAATCCTCAGCACCTAGTTTCCCTTAAAATTTAAATTTGCAGCAAAAATCTGCTTTAAGGTTTCAGCTTAAACACCAGCTATAACTCTTCTCTGTATCAACACAGAAAGACATCTTTTATCTCCTGTACACACCTGTGATTAACGAAATCCAGTATCAGTAAGACAGGTACACACCCCAAGGCATGACTAGAAGAAATTGTGTGCATTGTAGGGAATATTTTCTTCTGCTACTGTTATGGGATGTTCCAGAGAAGAAAATGAGTAAACCAGCCAATCTTTCCAAGTCACTTCCACTCAGAACAGCCACAATTCATCAGCATGTAGACAGCATCAGGTTCTCAGCCGGAAAAGGCCAGTGCCAAGGGAAAAACGGGAAAGCACTAAATTAAGGCACTGAAAGGAAGGACTTAGCAAAAGAGCTGTAGAAACTAGCCACAGTGGGTGAGGGAAGAAATTCTCATCCATTGCCAATCAATCCACTGTTCAATCCACAGGTAAATAATGTAGGAGTAGCACAGACTGCTCTCAGATTTAGACTGAACCTTTCCAAGTGACAGTGGAATTTTTTGACACAATTTTATCCAGACATTTTTAGTCATCACTGTAGACAATCTTCTGTATTCAAAAAACCTCAAATAATATAAATCATTGTGAAAACATGCAAAATAGTTATTGAAATGACCAAGTACCAAAAAAAAAAAAAAAAAAACACCCAGAGGATAATTGTTTCTTACCAGTTATCATAAATGAAATTCTGCTCCCCTGCAATACACTGCAATGTTGGATAAAGAAAAATGATTCCAGTTTTTGTCACTGTGTGACTGGTATATTAGCATTAATTAGCTACTATTATGTAATGTCAAACAGGGCAGTATGTTTTCATACACACAGTGTTATATAGTGTTTGCAGACCTCGTTGAGTATAATAGTATATCTCCGTAACTATCTGCAAGTGCAAAAGTAAATACGAATAGATGGGAAAATTCTGAGGTATTCTGTAAGGTATACTTTAGACTCTTTCAGTTCTACATGTTCCTTCCAAAAGATGTGTGAATTTATGAAATTTTTAAATGGGTGTCATTTACAAGCTGAGGAGCTAGAAAAAGTCACAAGAACACTCCAGTTATAAGAAGTGTCCTACTTTAGTGTACTCTTCTCAATTTCTTTTTTTTTTTTTTTTCTTTTTTCTTCTTTACAGTTGTGAGCTTGTTTTTCTGTGTGCAGTCTTCTTTCTGTGATCTTTCAGTGCATGAATTAAACCACTTAAAGAATCAACTATTATAAAAGATAGGGACTGGAATGAATACAAGTTAACTTAGGTCAATCTATGTTGATATCTCTTCCTCAGCCTTTTGTTCTTTTATGCTGGATGTCCATAAGGATAATGTGAGAAACAAGACCGGTGAAATCTCAGATTGAGTTGCAAAACCATTTTGTAAGAAATGCATTCAATTCTCCGAGAAAATGCATTAGCTAAGTCTTCTTTCAGTTTCATGACTCAAACCAGCTACAGCTGACCACTGAAGGTGGAGAGGCAAAGGGATCAAAGACCATTTTGTCAGGTGTTTGTTACTTAACTCTTGTTATGTAGAAAATACATATTTTAGGAGAAAAAGAACTGTTATTTGCTTCTTTCACTGTGCCATGTCTGTCAAGAAAAAGTAACATAGGAGAAAAGTTGTCCATCTTTAAATTATTTTACATATAAAATCCCTAATTTTCTTGCTAATATGTTGCAATCCAATTTGCTAAAAATATTCATATATATGTCTCTCGTGTAAATAGTAATTAAAAAAAAAAATCGTACCTGTTTTTACTTCATATACTTCATTCAGAAATCTAAAAATATTTTCCTGCTATTATTTAATTCTCATAGCATCTACACAACTGTTACTTCAAGGATCCATTTTTAGGAGAACCTTAAAGTACAGAGATTCAGACCCAAACTTTCAAAAGATGCACGGTGAATCAATACCAAAGACAATATAAAATCCATTCTGTCTCCTGTTTTAACTAAACAATTAATGGGAAATAAAATGTCAGCCACTAAAAGATATTTTTGGAATGGCATCATACTGTTAACCAGTCAGAAGTGGTGAAAAGAAACAAGTTAGACAGTTTTGTGTATATCATTACATGTTAAAAAAGAAGAAATTTAATGTATCTCATTAAATAGGAGATGATTATATGCAACTTGTAACATACACTCAGCACTGATGCTTGTTTTTGTTATGGATGGGTAACAGCAGGATGATTATAGACACATCCTGATGCTCTGATAAAATTCCTCTTTTAGCAACAAGATTATGAAGGTTGATTATGAACAATTGTGAATATATAGATGTGTGGAAAAAATCATAAAAGGATAAAATTCAGAGTGGTAGCAAAGGATTAGGGCTTTTTATTTGCTTCAGTGTTGCAATATGTACTGCAGATTCAAAAAAAAAAGTTTGGAAATACTATTAGTAAATAGCGTTCATAGCAACAATAAACAAAACAAGATTTTTATAAATAGCTGCTGTCAACTGAGTGATAATCAATGTCACTATTTGCTCAAAGTGTTAGAAATTTGACAATTTCCAATAAAATCATTTAGCCCCTTGCTTTCAGGCCTCCACCTACCTCATTGTATTTTATAGCATATTCCTATAATTGCCCTGTGGAAAGTCAGTTTAATATTGCATGGATGACAACATACTGATCCTAGAACAGTTTTAATCTATTGATGAATAATCGCGGTGAATAAGATATGTATAAATCTAACTTTTAACCCTTCTAATCTATACATGAGGAATGTAGACTGCAAATGGGAAGAACAAAACAAAACACTTTTTTTTGGCATCTGCAGAACTAATGGGAATTTTGAATCTTCCCTATATACTATTTTGTATCCCTCCTCTATATCCTATTGCTTTCCAACAGAATTCATAATAACATGCCACACATGCTACACTTTTGCAAAGAAGCTCAGCTGTGGTGAATATGTTTTAAAGAAAACAATGTGGTTTTATACAAGACTATAGTTGCCTTTACTTCTGCTTGAAAATGCATTTATGCCACCTGTGTTCCTGAGAAGTGGAAGATCATTCTCTTTGCCAACATGACATAAAAAATGCATTATCTATTTACTTTAATGGTTAATTGCAAAGACAAACTGAGCTAGAAAACATGTATCACTACTAAATCATGTGTATAAAAAGAACTGGAGGCATAGGATCAGGGTCAAAACAATGGCCTACTCGATAGAGTATGTCTATCTGTAACCCACCTTCAATCAGCAGAAGAATTGTAATCAATACACTAAGGTGTTCCTTACTACATCATCTGTAAGAAGCAGGAGCAAACTCCCGAATGCAAAGAAAAGACTTGTTTTAGGTCTTACAAACTGCATGCTAATATATAAAGCAGGTACATGAGAATATCAGGTATGTTGATTTCCAAGTCCATTGGAAATGCAATTCTTTACCTGTACAAGATATTGGGAATGAAAAAAATCACTTGTATACATTTGTATTTTAAAAGGTTTCTTCTGTATGTAGCTGTAATACATTGAACATTGCAGTAGACTTTAACTCAGAGGTTTAGATACATAAGCTCCACTCATGTCTGCTTTTCCACTGGGACTTGAGTGGCTGGTGGGAGTGAATGAGTGTCACAGCTGATCTCATCTGTGCTACTTTGCAGCAGCCCCAGAGGGATGGCTGGACCACCACATCTCTATCCATGCCCTCTGCTGTACTGACATGTCCCTTGTGACAAAGTGCAAGCCTGCAGAAGTGGCTATTTCCATAGTGGAATAAAGGCTGAACATGCAACAAGCTTGCTGTGCCCATAATCTCCAAGTGCTAAGGCAAGGACAGAACACAGCTACATTTTAAAATGTGCAAATCCAATGATTTTTGGAGGAAGAAATAAGAGAAAGGGAACATTGGAATAAATGGAAGATTTTGGAAATTATTTTTGGTGTTATGCTGCCTTGTTTTCTTTCTTTTTCTGGAACAGAGAAGCTGTGGATACCCCATCTCTGGAGGTGTTCAAGGCCAGGTTGGATGGGGCCCTGGGCAATCTGATATAGTGGGAGGTGTCCCTGATGGTTGCAGGAGGGTTGGAACAAGGTGATATTTAAGGTCCCTTCCAACCCAAGCCATTCTATGATTTTTTTATTATTATTATATATATTTTTTTATTTTTTTTTGAGAAATTTAACTCTTTGATTAGCTCTTTGGCTCTGAGCCTATCATCAGTGGTATTTCCTCAGGATTTTGTCCATGCCACTTCCATTCTTTTGCAAGGAGTTTTTATAGCTACTGAAAAAGAACACTATGCTCAGATACTGTTACCTATTATTCTGCTCAAATATCTGATTTCTAAAATGGATTGAATATAGAGGTGTGGGAAAATAACAGTAAGGAGACTGAGTTTACTCATAGAGGGTTGAAGCTGCTGTATTTCAGGCATTATAAATGAGATAGTAATGTAGCATCTATTTGGCATTTTAGAACTGTATGTCTTTAACTTTTATACATCACCTTGCAGGCTTGATAAATCTCAGGGTGCTTAACAGGCAGTTTGCCTGCTGGTAAGAAGCCGAGAAGTTCTGCACAAGTGTGCTCAGAGAAAGAAGCAGCCCCTGCCCCTCCCCACCCTGCACACCAAGTTTTATGCTGATGGGGTGCTGTGCTGCATGCTGGCTGCACCGATGTGTACATGTGGGGCAGCTCTGCTGCTTTTTGAAATATTGTTCATAGAGATATATAGAGACCTATATATCCTGCAACCCATTCATGTTTGTTTCTAGAGCTTCTTGTAAATTTAGTGACAGACTGGCATTTTTCTTACCAAAAACAGTACCTGAAACCAGCTGGACAGTAGGTAATGTAAATTTCCCTGCTTTTGCCCAGAAAGGTAAAAAAAAAATAAAAATGTTTTCTCCCAAAGTTGTGGACCTCCAGGCCCAAGAAGGGGACATAGCAAGATCTGTGAAGAGAAAGAATGTGTTTAGAGGGCAGTTAAGCCACCACAGATGTTTTGCAGCCCATGATTGTTAGAACAGGCAGGATTCTGATTTAATTGAAACTTCCAAGAAAGCTGTATATTTGCTCACGATGCACCCAGAGGAGCACTATCCAGCCCCTACTGCAACGGATCAATTCATGTCAATGAAGCTATTTTAGAAACTGAAATTAAGTAAATGAATTCTTACTTACAAAGAAAATGGGGGTAAAGCCTTCTACTTTATTTTCTTAACCTATCACTATACCCAGAATGTTATTACTGGTGTTCCGTTATTTGCTCCTATCAATAATAACAGAGAGGTGCAATACTTGAGAAAAAAAATAATATAAAAAAAAGATCCCTTCTCTACCCACACAGTGTCTGTCTCCTGCCTGACACTTCTGAGGCTCATGACTTGTGCACCACCCACAGTCGGCATACCTTTTTTCCGAAGAGTCCTCCGGTGTCTCAGCACATATATCTGCTAAACAAGCCAGACTCGAACCTAATTTACATTGGATTACAAGGCAGAGATAAAGTTTTGAATTACTACACTGATTGGAAAACTGATATAAAACACTTTGGGTCCTCACTGTGGGATAAAAATTAACATTTTAATTACACATCTCTGCATGCCTAATAAAAGTATATTTGCTTCTTAAACAGAAGATGAGTTGTTCTCTTTAGTTAAGCTCTAATTTTTTTCATTGATTAAGGAAACAAATACACAGCTTCTTTCCCTGGTACCCTCTGTGGGTGCCTGTCCAGACCCCAGATTTTGGGGTCTGCTTGGAAGTTGCCATAGTGTATAACAGCAGTAAAACTTGACTTAAGCTTCCCAGATAAGTAGGCAAGGTCTGATGGAAGCTAAATATTATATTATATATATATATACATATATATATACATACATATATATATATAGATATAAAATATAATTAATTATATAATATAATATATAATATAATAATATAATTATATATATGTATATATATGTATATGTATATATATTATATATATAATACTGTATAGCTGTTGTGACCAGCTATAGGTGTCAAGGGAACAACATGAAGATGCAAGAGGGGAGGTTCAGGCTGGGTTGTAGGAAAAGATTCTTCATTGAGAGGGTGGTTGGGCCCAAGCCCAACTGGAACAAGCTCCCCAGGGAAGTGGTCACAGCACTGATCCGGATTGAGTTTAAGAAGCATTTGCACAACTCTCTCAGACACGTGGTCTCATTTTTATGTGGTCCTGTGTGGAGCCAGGGGTTGGACTCAACGGCACTTGTGGGTCCCTTCCAACTCAGGAAATTCTATTATTCTATGTTTTATTTTTGTAAAGGAGTCCACAAACCGGGTCAGTGGGTGAAGGACACTGTTCTTGGCTGGGTCACAGCTTGGTTTATGAACATGATGATAAAATTTCTCTCCCTTCACTGAAGCTCAGTGGATACACAGGCTTTCATTATCTAAGCCATTTCTTTATTATGCTTTTATTAGATTTCTTTTCTAAAATCATGTCCTCGAGCAATTGTGGTTTTACATCTTTCTAATACCCATTTTTTGCTCATATGTCACTCCTTGTTTATAGCTCAAGGTAAAGGTCTTCTGTAGGTATCAACACAGTTAAAAGTAAATAAAACAGCTAAAAGTAAATAAATTGTTAATTATATTTAATGAAACATAATTTTATTTACTGATAATTCACTGCTTCAAAAGGACAACAGAACTAGTAAATTGCAAAGCAGGAGGAATTCTTCTTTAATTATATTCTGTTTTACATGGTTTTAAATGAAGCAATAAATAACATGCAAAAATTACAATATTAGCATAATCTTCTCTATTCTAATGTCATGAACATTTTTCTGACTTGCTTAAGCCTCTACAAGGAGTCAATCCTCAGGGCCAATGAGCAGAATAGTAAAATAGAGCATATTTCAAAGCTGAGTAAAAGTATCCTTGCATAATTTATAATCATCAATGTTTTATTTGTCTAAATATAATATTTATGACTCTCATTTATGAAATTACTTAATGAAACATAAAATGTTATGAGCTATAATTTATTTTATTAAAATGAAAATCAGGAACATTCAATTACTAGTATGGATAATCTCATCTGAATTGAATTGCTTTTGCTGGGCACTCTCTAATTTTCTCTAAGGCAAAGAAGCTGCAGACACATTACTTACAGAATAACTCTTCCTTGTGAAGAATAGAGAGCCCTCACAGAACCAGAAGAATGCTTGTTATATTTATTTTACATGGAATAAAACAGCATTCTTAAAAACTCTCCATGGCCTTTAACAAAGCTGCAACCTGTAAACACTTACAAATATCAATAACCTTAATTAGTGTACCTGACACTAGGGGGACACTCATATATTGAAACTAAAACATATACATAGCTATAATTAATAACTTAATTATTTGAAGATAGATAAAGTATTCCAGGTATTTATCAGTGCAGGTTCCTGTAAGCAGATATGGAGGTGACTTCAACTGTTTCTGCCAAAATCACAACTGAAAACTGTCAAAACACATAGATTTATAAACCAGAGATTTGAAATGTAATATAAAACAAAATGGCTAGATTGGGATACATTTCTTTCCCTTGCATAGTCAAAAGGAAACTCCTATGCTTTCGTAGCATAGTGGATGCTTATTCCAAAGTGGCAAATGCATTCATACTCTTTATGAGTAAGTTAGCTGTATATGATGCTAGTGACAGTGAAAGGAATGAGGTGAGCTGTAGTGTTAAAAAAAAAAAAAAAAAGAGATTACAGCTATTACAGCTACACTAAAACCAGATAAAATTTACAAAAGCACCTTGAATTGTTGAATATCAGCAGTTTGAATATCAGTCCATTAATTTTGCATTTTACTCTGTGTTTATATTTTCCTTATATTACAAGTTGATCCTTTTCTTTTTTTTTTTTTTTTTTTTCTTGGCAAAAGTCAGATACCCATCTCTTCAACAGCAAAAAATTTTCGATAATAAATTCGATTTGTTATAGATACACATTATCATCTGATGCAGTAAGTCAATATGTTCCAATGTCTGCTCTGACAAAGTACAGACCACTTCTTTCTTGCTATTAGTTATGAATCTCTTCAAATACAATCCCTTGCTAAAAATTCCTTTTTGCCTTTCACTTCTCTAAATATTGCTGATACACAAGTTCAGCATCATTGCCCTGCCTTTCTGAGCTCATCTGAAATCTGAGTCAGATAAGGTTCTTTCTCCAGTGGATACTGGATTTGCTTTGCTTCTTGTGCATCTTCCTTAAAAACCCACTGAGAGATGTTTTGGATTGGGACACAGTTTACTATGACGCAAATCCAAATATATGAGACCAGAACTACAGGACACCAGGCAGTAACTAAAAGGAGTCATTAATTCTAAGTTCCACTTCATGAAACTGATTTTCAAGCACTTGTTAAAAGATATATCAAACTCTTAAAGTGGAACAGGTAGTAACTAAACCAATTAACCCATAAAACTCTATTCTATTGTAGCATTAAGTATTTCAGATCCCTTGAGCTACACTCTCATTGTATTTTGAATATCAGTGAGTGGTATTAAAAGGCAGACGGAGATAACATATTAATCAGAGACTTCCTACTACTTCTAGCTCAAAACATGGCACTCAACTGTAAAATGTAAATTTAAATTTCACTGAATAAACTGCATTCAAATGTGAGCATCCAAAACCAAAAATGTGATGACCTCTGCCTCTAGATGATCATGGAATAATATCAAAATTCCAATGATAAATAATTGACATTTTTATATTTGCCATTTGTTTATTGACCTCCTTATTCATTTGTCTCTCTAAAATTATATGGAGAAAAAAAAATCTCATCTTTTTTTTGCAATCATGAGGTTAGGATACTTGGGTCTGGAACAAAAATTTTGTAACCATGCATTCACTTGCAGATTCACAGATCTTTTATTTGCCCCAAACCCACATCTATAGTTTCATTCCTAAAGCAGGTTGAGTAGACAATTGAACAATCCCACACCATTCTTCACAAGAGAAGAACTGGTATCAATCTCTTGGCAAAGCAGAGTTTTATGAACCAGCCTGAAATACAGCTACTCAGTGCAGATAAATATCAGGAACCCAACAAGAAGTGAACTTCTGTCATCGCAAATCTTTTTTAACAGAAAAAGATTAGTACAATCGGCACCAAGAATGAACACAACTGAATGATAAATCCTAATACTCCTAATAATAATCCTAATATCCCTATAGGAGAAATTGGTATGAGATCAAGATTTAAACCCTATAGAGGTAAATTTCCTGCTCAGTATACTTGCAAAGAAAAGTTGTAAACAATCCCTTACCTTCCACCTTTCAGTTTTTTTCAGAGGAGTTATGAGAAAAGCCTTGGGAGAGATGAGTTGAATTATTTTATTGCCATATATTTCTAAGGGCTGCCTGGTTGGAACTGTTTAGCAGCAGAAGGGGCTGCATGGAGCAGGAAGAACAATGAAGGTACATCATCTCCCGATCAGCCCTTCAGGATTACAACAGCTATGAGAATGAGTGAAATAACAAGTTCTCCTCTTTTTGTCTTGAAGGGAGGAAAACCCAGCTATGATTTCTAGATGTGAAGGTAGGGCAGGGTGGCCTCACTGTTTATAACAGGCCACTGATTGTGCATTGGGCCAGTAGCATGGGACGTGGGACTTGCCTGGCTCTGGCCTGCCTGGAGCTTTGTTAGAGCTTGTTCAGCTGCAGCAGCAGTTATCATAGACTCAAAGAATAACTCAGGTTCAAAGAGACCTTTTCTGTGGAGAAGCACCTGGGGGTCCTGGTGGATGGCAGGTTGACCATGAGCTGGCAGTGTGCCCTGGTGGCCAAGAGGGCCAATGGGATCCTGGTGTGCATTAAAAGGAGTGTGGCCAGCAGGTCAGGGGAGGTGATCCTCCCCTTCTACTCTGCCCTGGTCAGGCCTCACCTGAAGTTCTGTGTCCAGTTCTGGGCTCCCTGGTACAAAAAAGGGATCTCCTGGAAAGAGTCCATCAGAGGGCCACAAAGATGATATGGGGCCTGGAGCATCTCCCCTATGAGGAAAGACTGAGAGATCTGGGTCTGTTCAGCCTTGAGAAAAGAAGACTGAGAGAGGATCTTATGAATGTTTACAAATATCTTAAGTGTGGGAGATGGAGAAATTTGGTCAACCTCTTTTCAGTGGTTTGTGGGAATGGAACGAGGGGCAATGACCACAAAATGGATCACAGGAAGTTCCACACCAACATGCGAAAGAACTTCTTCATGATAAGGGTGACAGAGCACTGGAACAGGCTGCCCAGGGAGGTTGTGGAGTCTCCTTATCTGGAGATATTCAAGGCCCATCTGGACACCTACCTGGGCGACCTGTTCTAGGGAACCTGCCTTGGCTGGGGGTTTGAACCCGATGATCTCTCGAGGTCTCTTCCAACACATACAATTCTGTGATTCTGTGAGACCTCAGAAAGTCCAACTGCCCTGCTCCAGGCAGAGTCAGCTATGAGAGGAGGCTGCTCAGGGCTGTATTCTGTTTACTTTCTACACTGGGGGAGAGCAATTACTGGAGAATGTCAACTCTCTTATAATTGAAAGAAAAATTTTAGTCTTCACAGCTCCTAAAAGACTCTGAAAAAGTGGACATTCTTGCTTAGAAGACAACAGAAAATTAAATTAAACTCAATGTTTACTATTTGTTTTCAGATGTTGTCATTTTTGAATCAATGATTTCTGATGACTTGAGAGAAACAGTGCACAAGCGTACCTGCGACTAACTGGTTATCCATTCTGAATCATTTCCAACTCATATTTAAACCAGCTTTTAGCTGATAGATGATAATTAGCGTACCACCAACCCAAACTCTTTGAATTCTAAATGTTCATTTTAAAACATGTGAAATGTCCCCCAAATTAAGTAATAAATATCCTCTTTTAATTGATTTACCAAGAACCAAAGAAAAGCTAGAAAGACATTCATGCAGGATCTAACAATGGTTAAGATCCAGTATTTGATAATTTTATATATATATACATATATGTAAAGTAACAATGCTCAGTGAAACCAGCCCAAATGATACTGAAATTAATCAAGAAATTGCAAATTATTTAATTTTGTGGCAGTCCATATGCTCTACATGTTTGTAGTCATGTTTTCAGTCTACTTCTGAAGTAAATCAGAAGACTAATTCTCAGCCAACACGTTACCACCTTATACTCATGTTGTTTTCTGGATTCATTTTATAGCATCAGACATAAATTGCTGTTTGAAAAAATATTTTATTAGTGGAAAGAATAGTAAATAATTCATTTTTCCCGTACATTGCACTTAGTTTGGATTTGCAATAAACTTTTGCAGTATATCAGCCTTAAGACTCCTACTCACCATATTGTTAATACCCTTTATAGTACCATAAGAAATAGAGACAAAATTAATCTGCTGTTCCACTTCTAATCACTTACCACATTTAAAACAACATATGGCTGAGGCTGAATACATTTGAGGATTCTGTCCGTTTAGCAAAATTTAATAACAGCTTAAATTAATCTTTCTTTTAAATTTTATCAAGATTACACTTAAATATATTAGTAGTATTCTGATGCATTTCAATCAGAAATAGGTAACAGCAAGGCAAAGTTTAGTGTTGTGCTTTATTAGCTGCCTCACAGAAGTGAGCAAACATTGCTATTTCCCCCCCCTTTTTTTTTTCTGCTGAAACACAAGCACAGGCAGATCCCAAGATTAACAATCCGGTGACAAGTAAGAACAAAGGCATATTTGCATTTTCCAAAATATCCACTAAGAAAGTCTCTCTGTCTGCCTAACACTCTGTGTTTACCTTCCTTGATTTACTCTTTTATCAGTACCACCGTTGCTTCTTTTAGTTGCCTCTACCACTTCCCAATTTGTGTTGATCAAATTCTTTAGTGTCACTTTAGTGTTGTGAAGTCCCACATGTTGCTTCCTCCAGGTCTTCGGGAGGCCCTGGTTTCACCAGCCCCATGCGTATCCTGCATGGCATTTTTTTCGTGGGGTTGAGAATTAGCTTTTGCCCACCTTCTTCTAGTCAGCACTAGCTGTTTTGCTATGTATTTCACTGTTCCCAATAAATAAATAGATCCTTATTATTAAATAGCAATTCTTCATCCATAGCAATATTCAAGAACGAAATGGATGGGAAAATGCAGACTTCTTGCCTATCCATCACTTTGTTTAGACAGCAACAAATAAATGGAAACAATATGACTGAAAGGTGCGGGAGCCTTTCTGACATCTCTTCCACAACCAAAAAACTAAGTGTTTGCTGTGATAATTTTTGAGCCTGGGATATAAAACCTGTCAAGGATTTTGCAGCATATGTGCAACATTTCCAGTATATAGAGAAATAAGCCCTGTAATAACTTACAGTCAGAGACCAGGACTGTTGCCAATCTTTGTTATAATTTTTCAGAGCAGAAAAAAAAAACTGTTTCTGAGACAATCACCCCACAACAATTGAGAACAGATTTAGCTATCCCCCTCCCCCCCCCCCCAAAAAAAAAAAAAAAAAAAAAAAAGAGAGAAAAAAGAGAAAGAAAGAAAGAAAGAAAAAAAGACCAAAACCAGGGACAAAGTGGTAAAGTTTTTTTTTTTTTTTTTTTTTTTTTCTGAAAGTGTGGGAGGAAGCAAATGAGCATCTTTTTGTGGAGCACATAAGGAGAAAATTCTCAGGTCAGAAGCAAACTGGAGTGCAGATGTATACAATTTACAGTTAAGGAAATAAAAGAACAGCAGGCTATTGTAAAAACTGAGCCACTATTAGCCAAAGTACATCAGCAGCACATTGAGGTTTTTGTCCTGCAAATTTCTGAGCAATCCTGCCCTAACCTATAATGAATGTAAGTGGATAACACACTGCTAACTCCATGAAGACATAAAATTGTTTTTTCTATGGGGCTTTTGGACAGTTTCAAAGTATGTTCTTCAAGAATAACAATCCCATGTCTTGTTCACAGCTCTAAAGATCATCCAGATCTCACTCTCCACAGATGAGGGTAAATAAGTGAAGATTATTGCACAGACCTTAAGAGTTGCAAATGAACTGCTGCCCTACCCAGCAGGTTTCCTGTTAGTTTTAATCAAACAATTTCCCAAATCCAAAAAGTGCTCTTTGGAAGGGATCAGCATCCTCTGTCTAAAACCTTCATCATGCTGCAAATGACTCTGGCCTTCATATGAAACAGTTCGCCAAATGATGTGTGCTGAACAACACTTTTGTGGAACTCCTGGAGCAAAACATTGTACACTGACACATTTTATGAGGTGCCCTATATTCTCAAGAGCAGTGACAAAATAAAAACATGTCATTGTTTTGACTTTTTCCTGTGCTAGTCTATGGTGTTTGGCTAACTAGTGTGAAACTGAATAGCTGATGGCATTTTTTCTTTTTGTGAAAAAAAAAAAAAAAACACAAACAAAACACACAACCAACCAACAACACAACAAATCTGGAGGTTCAAAGGACTGTGGAATTGCTCCAAGATGCTTTCTGATGAGTCATTATCCAGCTGTCTGAAGCTATTGGCAGAAAGGACATCAAAAACATATTACAACTGCACAGCTTTAGTCCTTGCTCCAAATGTCTTTTTTTTTTTTTTTTTTTTCTTCCTGCCTCGATGTACTGCTAACTACAGTCTTTGTAGGATATTTATTCGCTTAGTATTCTGCTAATATTACAGTATTAGGCAGCTGTTGGGTGGCCTCAAATGGTGCTATTCAACAGCAGTAGCTGGAAATGTCACATTTCCTCCGACTACTGCTTCAGCCACATTTTCCTTCTTGTCATTTTTTTCCACATATGCCTGGAGGAACAGTCTCACTGCAGCTCATGACCTACATTAGGGCAGGCTGGCTGTCGCAGCTGCGGGGAGCACCTTTTTGAGCTGCGGCTACCTCCCTCCTGCAGTGCTCCAACTCTGACTGCTGCTTCTCATGCGAAGTCTCTCACACCCCCTCCAGTCTTGCATGAAATAATCTGAGACCTTCAAAAATATTCTGAGAAATTATCAAGAAATTAATTATGTTATACTAGTTACCTTTGAAAAATGCTCCCCTCATGCCAGACAGACAAAAAGCAATTAAGGATGCACACACTAATGCATATAAGCACATGCCTCTTCAGAGTTTAACAACCATTGTTTCCACACTTGTGGAACATAGGACATATATTCAACCCTAGCAGTAGCACTGGGTGCATAGGATCCAGTAGAACTGGATATCTTTAGTATATCTTAAGCTATCAAGTCTTCTTAGATAGCCTATTGAAAGATAATACCTTCACAAAGTGACCCATTGCATCTTGTAATGTTGAAAATAAGTAGGTTTAATTGTTCCCTTGGGGTGTTGGTTCTCTTGTACTGGTCATGGAGGATGCCTAGAAGACTGATTCCATACAAATTGTTGAAGTCAGGAAAAGAAAATCCACACCCATAGGGTGAAGAATGAGTATTGAATAGTAAGTGTATGACTGCAATTGTGTCCTTGATTAATTCAAAGCAGTGTTTCACTTCTGTTCTTTTGTGTTTGGTGTTATAGAGATCAGCATGTCATAATGATGTCAGCACCCCATCAGTACCTAACAGAAATAGCCTTTCTATAAAATAAATGCTGGATGAACACCTGAACATAATCAGCATCAGGGAACCTCAGGGTTTGAAGATTTCCTGATGTTTAATATCCAGCTTCTCCAAATGCTTATTGCAATGGTAAAAAACAAGAACAAGAACAACAATAAATGTATTTAATGCCTGTTTTTTAATGAAAAAATTAACAAAACAAACAAACAAAACCCCACAGAGGTGATTAGAAACTAGTTCTGCCCTGATGTCTCAGAAGCTTTGCCAGGATTTGCAACCTGCTCTCCAGTTTAATTACAAGGACTGGGAGAACAGGAAGGGTGATATAAAGGTCTTCAGAGTGCTCTTCACTTAATAAAATAAAATGCATTTAAAATACATTTTTATTTGGGAATAAAAATTAACTAAAAAACTGCAAATGGAAAACCCTACACATTGTTCCTACTCGCTTGAGCAGACTGAGGAAAGTATCTCAGGAAGAATGTATTTTTAAGAGAGAATTACTTAGTTTTGAGGAATCTTCAGCAATATGTACTTTAATACTAAAATATGATTCTTCCATCATAAATATCAAAGGCATTTTTCAGGGTAGCATGCCTTACCAAAATGGCATGCATCTGAGAACATTTCCTATATACTTATATAAATTAATGATCAAAAAAATATATTTAACTAAACATTATTGACTCCTACTACAAATTGTGTTTATACAGAGGAACCGTAGGGTCCATGAACAGGACCTCAGACCTCATAGATACAGACTTAGCTGCCTCAGTTATCAGATCAGGGCTAATATCCAGTTTGTCAAAGAGAAGGAAAAATAAAATAAAATAAAATAAAATAAAATAAAATAAAATAAAATAAAATAAAATAAAATAAAATAAAATAAAATAAAATAAAATAAAATAAAATAAAATAAAATAAAATAAAATAAAATAAAATAAAATAAAATATAAAATGAACACCAACAAATGGCAGTGGTTTGGTTTGTAAAAAGTGAAGTTTCATATTGCTAAGGCAATCTATATTCTTATACCACTTCTATCACCATAGTAACTGCAGCCTGAAAGGTGTTTCCAAGACACTAAGAGCAATTAACTTTCCAGGAGACATAAAGCTGTTTTTTTTTTTTTTTCTTTCCTCCCCTCAGGTAAATTAGTTAGATGGAAAGGAAACCTGTGAGCAGACCCAAGGCAAAAAAAGAGGGCTGAGCAACAGCCTGGGTACTGCTGTGGGTAACGGGGAAAGCAGAGGGCATTACCACCTGGCAGGAAACTTGGTGGCACACAGGTCAAGTGACCCAAGATAAGAGGTCTTTTCTCATGCTCCCAACCTACAGCATGCAACTATCTAAAGAAACCGTTAGTCCACATAACGAAGTTGGGTGGGAGTGTTGGTTTGTTTGAGAGTAGAAAGGCTATAAAGAGGGATCTGGATAGGCCACATTGATGTCTGAGGCCAACTGTACGAGGTTCAACAAGGCTAAATGCCAGGTCCTGCACTTGGAGCTCGACAACCCCACACAATGTTACAGGCTGCAGGAAGAGCAGATGGAAAGCTGCCTGGTGTAAAAAGAACTGGAGCTATTGTTCAACAGCCATCTGAATATGAGCCAGCAGTGTGCTCAGGTGGCCAAGAAGGCCAACAGTGTCCTGGCTTGTATCAGGAATAGTGTTCAGGACTAGGTAAGTGATTGTCCCCCTTTACTCGGCTCTGGTGAGGCCGCACCTCCAGTACTGTGTTCAGTTATGGGCCCCTCACTACACGAAGGACATCGAGACCCTGACGCATGTCCAGAGAAGGGCAACAAAGCTGGAGAAGGGCCTGGAACACAAGTCCCATGAGGAGCGGCTGAGGGAACTGGGGTTGTTTAGTCTGGAGAAGAGGATGTTCAGGGGAGACCTTATTGCTCTCTACAACTACCTGAAAGGAAGTTGCAGCAGGATAGGGGTCAGTCTCTTCTCCCAAACAACAAGTGATAGGACAAGAGGAAATGGCCTTAAGCTGTGCCAGGGGAGCTTTAGGTTAGATATTAGGAAAAATTTCTTCACTGAAAGGGTTGTGAGGAAATGAAACAGGATGCCCTGGGAAGTAGTTTAGTCACCATCTCCAGAAGTGTTCAAAAGACATGTAGATGTGGTGCTCAGGGACATGGTCTAGAGGTAGACTTGGAAGTGGTAGGTTAATGGTTAGACCTGATGATCTTAGAAGTTTTTTCCAATCTAAATGATTCTATGATTCTACAACCAAAAACTTCATTCACAACTATATAACATCACAAATGCTTTTGTATACAAGCAGCAATCATATAGGGCCTGATATTAGTATTTCTGCTCTGAGAATTGAAGACCTCTCTGAAGTGTCACCAGCTTTAATTACAACAGCCAGGAACCTCCCTGCAAAAAATCTTACTATAGGAACAAAACATCCTATTAGTCATCACCCCACTGTGTACGATATTTCAGAAATCAACACACATAAATAACTGTTAAAGATGCTATGATTTCATCAGAAGAGATTTTCTTTCAGGACAGATAGTGTATCTTCTGGCTAGCAGAGTAAATAACACAATTATGACTAATTAGTCTTACTAAGTATATTTTAAAGTATATGTGGTCATCTAGAGAGAGACTTAAAGGCAAATCCAAATATCTCACAAAAATTCAAGTGGCAACAAAATTCCTCCTCGCTATCACCCTTCCTCTAATGTTGTTCTCCATACCACATATTTTCTTATGTAGTTTGTTAAAAAATATATGTTCTTCATCTCTACCTTGCTCCCAATTCATGATAGCCTATCTTGGCTCACAGCTGTCCAACTCAGAAAACAGAGCTACCAGAAAAACTTCAGGCAGAACATTGTACTTTTTAAGTGTATGTTTCCTTTGACAAAGTATGAGAGAAATGGTAACACCCATAAATTCAGATCATGCAATATTCTAAAAGAACGGTAGCTTCAAATGCCATGGCATTGACCAATCCTGGTAACATTGGAGCTTGCTTCAACAGTAGCAACTGGTGATCTTTCCTCAAACATCTCTTCATCTATGTTAATCCAACTGCTCTTTTTTCTGCAAGAATTATTTCACTTGGCATTTCATCATCGTATGATGAAAAAGCCAATCACTTTATTTTATTAATTTCATTATTAGTAACTCCCTTTTCCTTCCTGTCTTACAGTTTTCAGAGCCAATTACTTGAGGAACTTCTGATTACCACTGTTTCCTCTTCACAAACCATGGGAATCTTGTCCTAAATTGATCACAGTGCTTTGCTAGTACTAGTCCCTTAGTTGATTTTCATTTATCCTTTTAATCTCTTCAGGTAGTCAGTTACTACCACATACTTACTACTTTACCACAGGCACCAATCTTTTCTCAATTATTACGTTAAAATGAAACAAATTAAATGTATGAAGGAATCTTTTAGTTTGTAAGACCAACTGGATGCTCATAGTTATATGAGTAACACAGGAGGAGAAAGGCTGTATTAATTTAAAATATTTTCAGCAGATAGTCTTCATTATTCTCTCTATTAAGAGACTCTTAGACAACACATGGTTTAACTGCATAACAAAGATTAATCCATACCTAACAAAATGCTTTTACCTTCCCTTGGAGAAGTAAACTAGTAGATTGCTAAACTGTAGTGCCAAAAAATCCTTTAGCAAAGGGAGAAGCTTCTTTCTGATAATCGGACAGGTCAGCAAAAGATGTTCATATGATGGAGCTAAAGAACCCTGTTTAAAAGAGATTAGGCAGGTATTTCTTGAGGACATGAGTTATAGTAAGGATTATTATGAAAGATGGTAACAAAACTACTTATTTGGTGTCATAATAGTTAAGTGTTATAAGAACAGACAAGCTATGCAGGATTTCAACTATTTCATTATTATTTTCCAATAATGTTTTTTTCTGCATTGTACATTACAATCTATCATATCTTTAATTGTGTAAAAATAGCTCATATTTTCAATACCAAAGCAAACAGAAAAGAATTAGGAACAATATCAGTTTAGGAGATTGTTATAGTGCAAAAGTACATAATTACTTACAATACTGGCAACGAGGGTGCAGATAAAAATATATGGCCAAGATTCTTAATGGGGTCTAGAAATATAAATGTCCAAGCTGAGCTGTGATGCTTATATGAATCATCTGTAATTGGCAGCCGGAATACTGCCCATTCTGTTCTCCTTTTGCTATAGCAGAACACTGGATGTGGTGGCCTGGAATAATAAATACCCTTCATGGTTCATCATTCTCCTTAAATTTAGACACAGTGTAGGCTCTGAATGTGCTTTGGTCTCTAGTGGGTCATCCCTATAAGGATCTGAGCCCTGGCCCCTGTCTATAGTGATCATTGGGTACATAAACCAATGGGTTTGTTAATTACCTTCAATCTACAGTAATGGGAATGTGTTGGGCGGGAAAATTCTGTATGCTAATCTAAAAACATGGTCGGTAAGGAATAATCACAGAATCACAGAATCACAGAATTTTCTAGGTTGGAAGAGACCTCAAGATCATCGAGTCCAACCTCTGACCTAAAACTAACAGTCCCCACTAAACCATATCCCTAAGCTCTACATCTAAACGTCTTTTGAAGACTTCCAGGGATGGTGACTCCACCACCTCCCTGGGCAGCCCGTTCCAATGCCTCACAACCCTTTCAGTAAAGAAATTCTTCCTAACATCTAACCTAAAACTCCCCTGGCGTAACTTTAGCCCATTCCCCCTCGTCCTGTCACCAGGCACATGGGAGAACAGGCCAACCCCCACCTCGCTACAGCCTCCTTTAATGTACTTATACAGAGCAATAAGGTCGCCCCTGAGCCTCCTCTTCTCCAGGCTGAACAAGCCCAGCTCCTTCAGCCGCTCCTCGTAGGACTTGCTCTCCAGGCCCCTCACCAGCTTCGTCGCCCTTCTTTGGACCCGCTCAAGCACCTCGATGTCCTTCTTGTAGCGAGGGGCCCAAAACTGAACACAGTACTCGAGGTGCGGCCTCACCAGAGCCGAGTACAGGGGGACGATCACCTCCCTAGCCCTGCTGGTCACAGTGTTTCTGATACAAGCCAGGATGCCGTTGGCCTTCTTGGCCACCAGAGCACACTGCTGGCTCATATTCAGCCGACTGTCCACCATCACTCCCAGGTCCTTCTCTGCCTGGCAGCTCTCCAACCATTCCTCTCCCAGCCTGTAGTTCTGCTTGGGGTTATTGCGCCCCAGGTGCAGGACCCGGCACTTGGCCTTGTTGAACTTCATACAGTTGACCTCAGCCCATCGGTGCAGCCTATCCAGATCCTCCTGCAGAGCCTTCCTACCCTCGAGCAGATCGACACACGCACCTAGCTTGGTGTCATCTGCAAACTTACTGAGGGTGCACTCAATGCCGTCATCCAGATCATTGATGAAGATGTTAAAGAGGACCGGCCCCAGCACCGAGCCCTGGGGGACGCCACTAGTGACTGGCCTCCAACTGGACTTGGCTCCATTCACCACAACTCTTTGGGCCCGGCTATCCAGCCAGTTTCTAACCCAACGAAGCGTGCGCCAGTCCAAGCCAAGAGCAGCCAGTTTCTTGAGGAGAATGCTGTGGGAGACGGTGTCAAAAGCCTTGCTGAAGTCAAGGTAGACCACATCCACAGCCTTTCCCTCGTCCACCCAGTCGTAGAAGGAGATCAGGTTCGTCAAGCAGGACCTGCCTTCCATAAACCCATGCTGGCTGGGCCTGATCGCCTGCTTGCCCTTCAAGTGCCGCATGATGACTCCCAAGAGGATCTGCTCCATGAGCTTCCCTGGTACTGAGGTCAAACTGACCGGCCTGTAGTTCCCCGGGTCTGCCCTCCGGCCCTTCTTGTAGATGGGCGTCACATTTGCTAGCCGCCAGTCAGCTGGGACCTCCCCCGATAGCCAGGACTGCTGATAAATGATGGATAGGGGCTTGGCCAGCTCATCTGCCAGTTCTCTCAGTACCCTTGGGTGGATCCCATCCGGCCCCATCGATTTGTGGACATCCAAGTGCCGTAGCAGGTCACCAACCAGTTCTTCGTGGATGGTGAGGGCCACATCCTGCTCCCCATCCTCTTCCACCAGTTCTGGGTACTGGGTATCCAGAGAGCAACCGGTTTTGCCGCTAAAGACTGAGGCAAAGAAGGCATTGAGCACCTCCGCCTTTTCCTCATCTCTTGTAACTAAGTTTCCCCCTGCATCCAGTAAAGAATGGAGATTCTCCCTAGTCCTCCTTTTTGTGTTGATGTATTTATAAAAGCGTTTTTTATTATCTTTAACGGCAGTAGCCAGATTGAGCTCCAGACGAGCTTTGGCCTTCCTAATCTTGTCCCTGCACAGCCTCGCTACATCCTTATAGTCCTCCTTAGTGGCCTGCCCAATTTTCCAAAGATTATAAACCCTCTTTTTCCTCCTAAGCTCAAGCCACAATTCTCTGTTGAGCCAGGCTGGTCTTCTTCCCCGCTGGCTCATCTTTGGGCGCATGGGAATAGACCGCTCCTGCACCATTAGGATTTGCCTCTTAAAGAGCGCCCAGCCTTCCTGGACCCCTCTGCCCTTCAGAACCGCCTCCCATGGGACTCCACCAACTAGTGTCCTGAGCAGCCCAAAGTCAGCCCTCCGAAAGTCCAATACAGTGGTTTTACTGGTTCCCTTCCTGGCCCCGCCAAGAATAGTGAACTCCACCATTTCGTGGTCACTCTGCCCAAGACTGTTCCCGACAATCACATCCTCCACCAGTCCTTCTCTGTTTGTGAAGAGAAGGTCTAGCAGGGCACCACCCCTGGTAGGTTCACTAATCAGCTGCGTCAGGAAGCTATCTTCCACTTTCTCCAGAAACCTCCTAGACTGCTTCCTCTGGGCTGTGTTGTGCTTCCAGGATATGTCAGGGAAGTTGAAGTCCCCCACGAGTACAAGCGCTGACGATTTCGCAACTTCTGTCAGCTGCCTGTAGAACTCCTCATCCGTCTCCTCATCCTGGTTCGGCGGTCTATAGCAGACCCCGACCAGGACACTAGCCTTGTTGTCCCTGCCGATCCTAACCCAAAGGGACTCGATCTTGTCATACCTAGCCTCGAGTTCTACAACATCGAAAGACTCTCTAATATAGAGAGCCACACCGCCACCCCTTCTGTGCTGCCTGTCCCTTCTGAAGAGCCTATAGCCAGGCATCGCAGCACTCCAGTCATGAGACTGGTCCCACCACGTTTCCGTGATGGCAACCAAGTCGTAGCCTGCCCGCTGCACGATGGCTTCCAGCTCCTCCTGTTTATTACCCATGCTGCGTGCATTGGTGTAGATGCACTTCAGCTGGGCCTTTACCTTATCCTCCGGCCTTGCCATTGTTCCCCCTGGCACAGCCCCAACAGTCCTTGCTTCAGCCCCATCCCCCTTCTTACCTAGTTTAAAGCCCTATCTATCAGCCCTGCCAACTCCTGACCCAAGATCCTTACCCCTCTCCGAGAGAGGCCCATCCCATCCGGTGCCATCAGGCCCGGTGTAGCATAGACCTTCCCGTGATCAAAAAACCCAAAGTTGTGCCGGTCACACCAGTCACGAAGCCACGAGTTTATGCGAACAGCGCACCTTTCAGCTTCCATCCCCCCTATCGGAAGGACAGAGGCAAACACAACCTGCGCGCCTGAACCTCTAAGTTGTCGTCCCAAATCCCTAAAGTCTCTTTTGATCGCCTTCGGGCTTCTCTTTGCTACTTCATCGCTACCAGCCTGAAAGACCAATAGCGGGTAGTAGTCAGTGGGCCGTACCAGGCGCTTGACCTTCTTGGCAATGTCCCTGACCCTGGCCCCAGGGAGGCAGCAGACCTCCCTACGGGTAGGGTCAGGCCGACAAATAGGGCCCTCTGTTCCCCTAAGGACAGAGTCCCCCACAACAATCACCCTTCTTTCGTTCTTGGTGGAGGCAGTCCTGATGCGTGGAGTTGACCTCCTCACCCTAGGAATCCTCCTGGGAACACTTTCTACCTCTTCCTCAGTTGCTGTTGATCTCTCATTCTCCAGGGCCTCAAACCTGTTTTGTAAGGGCACCTGGGAAGGTGGGGTCGGAAGAGGAGGGCATCTCCTGCGATGTCGAGCAGGGACCTGTCTCCATTCCTCCTCAACTCCCAGGTCCCCTCCCTCTGCCCGACGGCGACTGGGCAGGGTGTCCACCCCCGTTTGGGGTGTCTCACCCCGGTACCTCTCCTTGAGGCCCTGCAGGGAGTTGCTCCAGAAGTCTATCTCCCGCTCACACTCCCTGATGGCCCTCAGCCTCTCCACCTCCTCCTTGAGCTCCGCCACCATGCGGATCAGGTCATCCACTTGCTCACACCTAACACACGCAGCGTCTCTGCCTCCTGCCGATGGCAGGAATAGGCTCTGACACTCCCTGCATCCCGTGACCTGAACCGCTGCATTCTTTAGCGGGTACTCGGTCTGGGTGTGTACCGACCTCCTGCAGAGCGCTCCGTGCCTGGTGGAGACCATTATCGCCTAGCTAACGACTGTCGTTAACAGGCGTTCGTGTGGGCGGGGGTAGCTCTCCGCCCTTCCTGCTCGCCCTGCCTGCGCGAACTGCCGCGCTAACTGCCGCGCCACTCCCTTCTGACGCGCCACGCCCTGTTTGCCCGCCCTGGTCGCCGCGCTCCTGGTCGCTCGCGCTCCCTAGGGGCTGCTTTTGAACGGCCGGGGAGGGGGCGCTGCTGGCTCCGCCTTCGCCTCGTCAGCCTCCCTCACGAGGGCTGCCGGCTCCTGGCGGCTCCCTGAAGTCGGCTCGATGCCGGAAAGTTAGCCCTGCCTGGCCCGATCCCCCGCTCCGCTGCAGAACGCGTCTGCCCCGGAGCCGATCGCCTCGGCAAATGGCGATAGCATATTTGGCGAAAGCATATGGCGAAAGCATAATTATGCTTTCTGTAAGCATGTGCTGCTAAGGGCATATAATTTTTGCTACCAGAGATTACATCAGGAGGAGACTGTTTTTTTTTATTTCTGTGGGGCATCGTTTCACCTGTCAGAGCTCAAAACACCATGACAGACTGCAGTGTAGAAACATGGGCACACAGTTTAGAAGATTCATGGACAGAGCTCTCTTCCCTCTCTCTAATTCAGATTTTCAGCCACAGGTCTCTGCACTTACTAGAAGTCAGAGTTGAAGATGACTTATTTACTTAGATCCAAGAGCAGTCTGTGGGAAGCAGGGAGGGGCTTTACAATATAATCAGCAAATGGAAAATGCTGTCAGTAAATAGAAACATCAAGAATAAAATATTTTTTGTTCATGTATTATGAGCCTTTCCAGTTTGCATATCTACTAAATATTATATAGAATATAAATTTTTCAGAAATGTTCCTGTTAAATACACCTATAAACTGAAAAACAAACAAACAAACAAACAAAAACCAGCCTGTTATAGTATCTTTGCAGTAATTTTCATTTCAGTACAGCACTACCAAAGGAAGATACTTATTTTCAATAAGTAAAATGTTTTGCTGTAACATCTCCAATTAAAAAAAAATAAATTAAAAAATCTCCATATCTCACTGGCAATTCAGAATATAGGCAGTAAAATCTTAGACTCTGTGCCATTACAAAACCCACATTTGACAAAAGAACAGAATGAGGACTTTCAGTTCTTGAGTTTTGAGACTTTCCAAATAACAGGATAGCTTAAAGTAACTGAAGACACCTATCCACTGTCCAGTAACTCTTGGGATCACTGTACATCACAAGCTATAGTGTCCCAGAGACACTATAGTGTCCCAGAGACACTATAGCTGAGTGACTAAAATGGCAGCTCAATTCCAACTTGATGCTAGTATGTATTGCCTACGTGGAGAAACAGCCAGTTAAATATAAATAAATAAACTTCATTTGTAGACATTGTTTGTTATTAGAGCAGGGGAAAAAAAAATAAAAAAAAAAAGAGCATGAATACATGCCAATTATACTCTCCCTTAAGCGAAACGACCTGCAACTTATTGGAATAAATGACATTAACATAGCAGTGAGAAGTCTGGGACATGCGGTCACTTCCACGCTTTTCATCACAGCAAGGACTTTGTCTTCTTTTTTTTCATAGCTCTGTCAAATACAATGTATCCCAATTAACACTTTATCTAACCCTTATCAGCACCTTCTTCAAATGACTTCTGAAAAGGAAATGAGAAAACTTATTCAGTTATGTATAATGAGGAAGTTAAATAGTGTAGAGTATTTTTCTATAATGAATGGGAAATAACTGATGGCTTTGAAACAAAATGTGTCTCTCCAGATAGATGTAGGTGCATTGACTGATGAGAATCATTTGTGTAAACTTATATATGTCCTTGTATATACAAATAGAAAAAATGTTTTTCATGGCCTACTCTGCATTAAAGAACATGTTATGTTTTTAAACATAATCATAAGGCACTTCCTTTAATTTGTAGGTGGTACCTACAAATGTGCCCAGAAAAACAAATAAACAAACAAAATTACTTCTGTATTAGAATTATCAAATGCATGCTACCCAGAAATAGGTCCTCCTGGGATAAAATCTGAAAACTACTATTCAAATTTCAAGCTGTTCTAAGAAATGAAAGAAGTATGAACTACAGGGGAACACTATTACCACAGTTTTAATGAAACTAACTTCTGAGCCTAAAAATCTCTTTATTACTAGAAATGAAATCCATTATAACTACTTCTGAGTACTGTCTTCCTTGTGCATACTAAGAATCATCGCTAACTGCCTCACTGAAAAAAATCACACACCCACAAATATTCAGAACCAGCTGTTCTGTGGATACTAAGGTGCCTGTCTCTTCTGAACACATTCTGCTACATGAAAAAGAGCCAAAGGACAAAGCCAAACCCCAAGGGACCAAAAAACCTACTGGCAGACAAGCTTTGTAGTCACCTGCCTACATGCAAAAGACATGGGATGCTGATGAGTACATTTGTAATTAACAAGCCTGACTCTTCCAGGTTCCTGTCCTCCACAATTTCAGACCAGATCTCAAGAGGACACAGCTACTACTTTTTTATTTTTTTAACTTTGCTTTCTCTGCTGAATTCAAAGAATCTACCTTAGATGTGAATTCTCTCTTTGCTGTCCCAGGGTTTGTTATCAAGAACTTAAGCACATCCACACTTCAGACCAGCATTGTATATCTCACCTTTTAAGCCAAAATCCCTCAACAGTGATCACTTTTAAGTTCTGTTCCACTTCACAAAAATTATCTCTAAACCTTCCATATTTATTTATTTATTTATTTATTTTTCAAGGGAGAATCTTTTCCTTTTTCTACTTCAGTGAAAATTTCTAGGCACTTTTTCACATGACTTGAGTTTGGACTGCCATGCCTGGCTGTTTCATCATTTGGTGAGAATTACACTGTATCTTTTAGAGGACTTGTGATTACTTGAACTTATTTCACTGTCCAGAAGGCTCACCAGAAGCAGTTTGACTTGATTTCTCAGCAAGGACTGTTCACAAGCTGCCTGGGGCAGCAGCCTGCTGCCCACTGAATGAGCTGTACAGGGCATTGGCTTATGTTGACAAAAGGGGCTGTTAGTAAACATGTTTGTTACAACAGAGGAAGGGCTTGGGAAAATGTCAATATCTTTGCATAAGTTAAGAAAACAAAACAAACAAACAAAAAAATAATTATGTTTGAATATTTATTTATGCAGAGATGTTATGTTACCAAACAACCTTAGCTTTATAGTCTTTGCTAACTGACTTTATGTATATTTTCAATAATGTCTCACAGGTACCCTTGTTTCCAAAGGCATGCTTTCAGGTAACATGTCAGACCAATTTTATTCTGTGCTTCAGCCATAGTTCTGCTTCAATAATGGTAAAATTTAAATATTTAAGATGCTTTGCTGTTGTAATGCTAGAACTGCAGCAAAAATTCACTTGGAAAATTATTTTTTTCTTGAACAAGTGAAGAGAAAAAATCTGGAAAATATGAAATGTCTAATTGATTCTTGGCTGTGAATACAAAAATTGAAAATTACCTGTAACTGGAAATTACAGATTTCCATCTGTAAGTTTATACTGTTGAACCAAAACATTTCTTCTGCTTTCCAGACTAAAAGAAAAACTCCCAAGTACTAAGAATACTGTCAAAGAAAAAGTATATCACTAAGGTAGCAGAGCAGTGTGACAATAATGTGTGTTATCAGGCAGTGAGCAAAACACTGAATAAGAAAGAAAGGAAAGATACTTTTTTCTATCTGGAATACTGCTATCTCCAACTGAATTGAACGGTGAGCTCACATTCTTTAATTTTAGTCAAAGTTTTCAAATAATGAATTTTGGAAGAGTCTGTACCACCATATTAATATCGACTTGCTAATTTTTTCACTATTTGGAAATCATATTGTTACTCCATTCTTTCAACAGTGAGTTAAAATTGAGCCAAAAAGTTTTCTAACAAATCTGAGGATTTGTCTTGATGAATTGAGGTGTCCTCTGAAGATACAAAAATGTGTGAATAGCCAAGAGATGAATTAAAAAAAAAGTAAAAGATACCTCCAAACATTAACATGTTTTCCAAAATGATTGCTCAAAGGGAGAGCTCTCAGTCTCAGACAAGATATATAGAGGTTATAGATGGAGGAGCTGAAAGATCTCTCAGGAATCCATAGCCTGTGTTTTCCCTCTCCAGGATGCCACATCCATCATCTGAAGATATGATTAAGGAAACAGAAATATGTCTACTTATGAGATTTCCCTTCTTATGAAAAAATAAACACATATTTCCTATGCATCTATTTAACATACTTTTTGTATTCAGAATTCCAAGCACATGGAGCATGCATCTACCTTTACTTGTAGAGTCTTACTTCACTTCAAATATAATGGGTTATTAAAATGAAGTTGAAACCTACAGCATGTTTTAAACACCACTGATCAGCAGTTCTAAGACTGTAATTAAAAGACATGTTTGATATCTGAATTTAACTGACACCCATACATATGGCTTCAGGCCGGTCTCTGCTGCCATTGTGGTTTGTATAGCATTAATTGAAATGATTCGCTTGAAGCGAAACTTTCTGACAGCTAAGTGAGTAAACAGCTTGGATTCCAGCTCCCTTCAATCACTCTACTTTTGTGATAAAGTAGGAAGTGATTTTAAATCTAAACTGTCACTAAAGATCAAACTGCAAGGTTAAAAATAAGAAAGAAAGAAATGACTTATTTTATTTTATTTTATTTTCCCATAACAACAGCAAAGGTTCAAGCAGAACTGTGTTTTTGTTATGCCAACTTTGAAACAGAGTTTCAAAGGACTAATGATAGGCTGTGTGCTATAGAGAGGCAAAGACATGAGGAAAACCCATTTAGACTGAAAAATGCCATTATCACCGAACATGTTTATTAAGTTAAGATTTGTGCTAGGAATGCTGGTTGAATCTGATGGAGATTTGGAGAAGAGAGTTTTGATATGAAAAAGCTTACCAAGAGCTCTTGCTTGCCAAATCAGAATTGCATAGATATATGGAAATCCAGTGGCTGGCATCCCTGCCCATAGTAGGGGGGTTGGAACTAGATAATCTTCAAGGTCCCTTCCAACCTGAGCCATTCTACAATTCTATGAATTGAGGCATGCTAAAATCATACAATTCAGAAATATTACAAGTGAGATTGGACTGCTCAGTGTACTGGCAGTGCTTCAAAAGCAAGCAAGCCAGATACATTAATGTTATGACAAATGGCTCTATGTCCAGGTGCAGGCCAGTGATGATTGGTGTCCCTCAGGGGTCTGTCCTGAGAGCAGTGGGTGTCAGTAACATAGTGTGATCAAGTGCACCCTCAGCAAGTTTGCAGATGACACCAAGCTGAGTGGTACAGTCAATACAGCAGAAGGAAAGGATGACATCCAAATAGACCTAGGCAAGCTTAAGAAGTGGGCCCACATGGACCTCAGGAGGTTCAACAAGTCCAAGTGCCAGGTGCTGCACCTGGACTGGGGCGACCCCAAGCATGAGTACAGACTGGGAGAAGAACTCATTGAGAGCAGCCCTGCAGAGAAGGACTTGGGGGTTTTGGTGGATGAAGAGCTCGACATGAGCCAGCAGTGTGTGCTTGCAGCTCAGAAGGCCAACTGCATCCTGGGCTGCATCAACAGAAGCGTGGCCAGCCAGCTGAGGGAGAAGATTGTTCCCCTCTGCTCTGCCCTTGTGAGGCCCCACCTGGAGTCCTGCATTCAGCTCTGGGACCACCAGCACAAGAAGGAAATGGATCTGTTAGAGTGGTGCAAGGGGAGGGACAGAAAGATGATCTGGAGAGGTGTTCCAGGCTGGAGAACCTCTCCTGTGAAGACAGACTGAGAGAGATGGAGTTGTTCAGCCTGGTGAAGAGATATCTCTGGGGAGGCCTTACTGCGGCCTTTCAATACCTAAAGGGCTTTTATAAAGAAGATGGAGAAGACTGTCCTTATACATGGGCAGAGAGTTACAGGACAAGGGGGAGTGGTTTTAAACTAAAAGAGAGGAGAGCTTTAGATTAGATGTTGGAAGGAACACTTAGAGAGTGGTGAGGCACAGGAAGAGGTTGCCCGGAGAAGTTGTGGTACCCCATCCCTGGAAGCGTTCAAGGTCAGGCTGGATGGGGCTTTGGGCAACCTGCTCTGGTGGGTAGCATCTCTACTCATACCAGGGGGATTGGAACTACATTATTTTTAGGGCCCTTCCAATCCAACCCATTCTATGATTCTATGTTTATAATAAGCCATTTCATACAGCACTCTTAAAATGGTCTCCTCACCATCCAAGAACAAGGGTGAAATGATTTGCCTACACAGCAATCTGCAGTACTGTTCCCTATGTGAAGAGAGGTAAAGGAGATCATTCTAACCTTTGCAGCTGAAAAGTTTTACATAGAAAAACTTTATATAAGGTATTTATGCTTTAACATAAAATAATTTATTTTACACATTTGGAGGAAATATATCAACATAGCTGTTACAGTAAAATTATCACAGACCAGATTATCTTTAGTCAGTTTTTATCTTATACATCAGTTTTATTTTGCTTTTAAATGCAAGGCATAATTTGTTGCCCAAGTATCAAGAGGGGATTTCTTTCCACATTACATAAATTAAATCTTTGAAGGAACATATTTGCAACATATTTCCAAACCAGAGAAAAAGCGATGATAGTATTTTGGGTAGAATATAATATTAACTAGTGATACATACTTCACTAGAAAAAGGAAAACTACTTTTATTAGTACTATTACATTAATTGAGAAGTTTTCTTGCAGAATATATTTTCTATGTACTATACGCTGTGAAGTATTTTTTGAAGAAACTGTCAGACTTCACGTTAAAAGAATTTCATTAGACAGATGTCTCCATCTACAGCTAAAGAAGTACTGGAGCAAGCCATCCACCTCTCTTCATTACACATCAGAAATTAGCCCTGAAGTGTGTCTCCCCAGAAGTTTGCCTACCTGAGTGCACCGAATGATTTACATCCTCATGACAACTGAAACTATGAACAGCAAACACCAGCTTTTTACTTAAATTTTGAATTGAAAGGTAAATATAAATATGAACCAAGCATCACATTCTATAAATCTGAGGGCTAAAATAAACTTTTTTTTTTTTTTAATTGTATTTTTTAAATCATCTTGCACACTTAAAAAGACTTGGAGAGAATAAGATTTGCCCCAAAACTGCATTTGACATGTCTTCTCAGACACTTACACAATAAACGCTTCACTGCACACACAGATGAAACCACAATTTTCAGCCTAGGGGAACTTCAAAGTAAATCTTACAGTTCTCAACCTTTAACTGAAAGATATCATTCACAGTAACCCTGGATCAGACAGGTGACAAATTACTGAATTTTAAAAGGTCAGCAACAGCTACCCATGTCCAAAATTTTTCTCTCTAACATATGAGAAATTTCATCTGGAACTGCTAGCACCAGAGTACACAGAGAAAAAGGAAAATACATTAAAATGAGAGAACAGAAACATACGTCTGCCTTCTCAGAATTAAACCAAAGTTTCTTACTTCCTTAATCAGTAATAAAATTGATAAGTTTTCCCTGTATATGGCTTGAAATTATGGGGACACTGCCTGTTTTGATTTGCAGTATGTTGACTTCTTCAATTACATCACCAAGGAGGACCATAAAGCAACACTTCTTTATTACTCTTTAGGCATTGCCAGCTACCTTATCTTAACTGGTTTGACGCCTGTTTCAGGAATGACCACTTCCGTAATTCAGAAGCAATGCACCAGCACTTCAAGCCTTTCAAAGCTCAGACTCTATCTCAAATGCTTTCACATTTCAGAACAAAGATTCCCTACCAAGCAGATCAAAAAATCCCTAGCATTCATAAGGAAGGTGTAGAAAGGTACCTCAATGGTTCTTTTGCCTTACTATCCAGGAAAGCCATTAACATTGAAAGCTTACAAAGAAGCTATTACAGAACTTACGAGATAACACTGAGACTGAAAATAAGTGAAATCTTTTATGTAGCAGAAGACATTTAGGTCTATATTGCTAGATGACAGATCATCTCTTGATAATGGAAGCCAATACAAGAAAAATAACACAACAACACTGGGAAGGGTTTATCTGAGATGCCTTCCTTATCCAATATGATGAGTTCAAATGAACAATAAAAGTTTCTTTAATAGTTAAAAGCTTCATTCAAGCTTTGACAACCAAAAAAATTGCCCAACAGGTTGCACAGTACAGAATGAATGCAGTTACTGTTTTTTATTTTTTATTAAAAACAAAACAAAACAAAACAAAAACCAACAAAACAAAACTATTATTATTTTTTAAATAATAACAGACCTTTTAGTTTAATGAGTGACTAGAATAAACAGGTCAGACCACAAAGGAAAGAGGAATGCTTCTCATTATCTTATCCCTCTTTCCATTTCAAATACAAGAATATTAATTGCAGATAGCAAAGGAAAATGTCTTTTTTTTATGTGCACAGGTGCCTAAGTATATGTTGAACTTCAGACACAAAGTAAAACTCAGTAAGTCACGATGGAATTAAGTGATAACCTTCAACTGCCACATGAACAGGTTTTATACCACAGAAGCAAACACAAAAATGCTTTTTGAATTTTAAATTCAAAAAACTATAAAGAATTTTCTTCCACTTCAACACATCTCAAAGTCCCAGTGCAAATCTCTTTTGCTATAAAGTTTATTTGTACACCCCCCTTCTCCCACCCAAGGGAACCTTTGAAAGGGCTTTGGCTGAAATACCAGCAGGAATACATTCACTAAAATACTGCTTGGTACAGTGACTTATACATCTGGCTGGAATATCCAACCACTGGATGTCACTGTTACTCTATATGAAATAAGCAAATACAGCCTTGAGACCACCACCGTCATAGAGTAGATGTCTACTGCTAACTCCTTCAAGGAAAAATAAATAAATAAATAAATAAACTTTGGAAAGTACATTTAATTTAAAAGTCAAGAGAACTGTAAGGGAAAACTATACTTGGACCTTGGACAACAAATTCTTAGAGAGCCTGCAGTGCACTGGGTGGACAATGCTTGCCTATGTTACCATGCCAAATTTTGACTTTGAAAGAAACTGAAGGAAAAGTTGCCCAAAGAATGGGAAAACAGGTCTGAAAACCCTTGCATTTCTGAACTCAGGCTGCAACTTGTTTCCAGTTAATAACCATTACATGTAGGCATGTCTTTGAAGGTACATTTCCAGTTGGAAGATGATTAAATAGCACCACAAAGACACACATGCACACAATCAAAAATTTCCTTAAGTCCTCAGCTGGGTATCCTACTGCTGAATGTCTTTCAGTTGCATTAACTTTTTCATGAGTAAATTGGTTTTCTGGCGTAAAGGGATGTATCAGTATTAAGCTGTTTCCAATTGCATTGTAAATGGAAATTTCAACACTCTTATTTGTCTCCCTCACCTGCCCAAACAAACAAACAAAAAGAAAACAGCCAGGGGGTGGGTGAAATCATAGAATCATAAAGGTCAGAAAAGACCTCCAAGATCATCTGGCCCAACCATTCTCTACTACCAATATCACCCACTAAACCATGTCCCTAAGCACGACATCCAAATTTTCCTTAAACACCCCCAGGGATGGTGACTCCACCACCACCCTGAGCAACACTTTCCAATGCCTTACTGCTCCTTCTGAGAATAAATTTCTACTAATTTCCAACTTTAACTTCCCCTGGCGCAACTTGAGGCCATTCCCTCTAGTCCTATCACTAGTTACCTGTGAGAAGAGGCCAACCCCCAGCTCCCTACAGCTTCCTTTCAGGTAGTTGTGGAGAGCAATAAGGTGTCCCCTGAGCCTCCTCTTCTCCAGACTAAACAACCCCAGTTCCCTCAGATGCTCCTCATGGGACTTGTGTTCCAGGCCCTTCACAAGCTTTGTAGCCCTCCTCTGGACACGTTCCAGGGCCTCAATATCCTTCTTGTAGAGAGGGGCCCAAAACTGAATATAGTACTCAAGGTGAGGCTTCATCAGAAATAGTACAGGGTGATATTCATCTTCTCACTATAATGCAAAAATAAGCAAGCAAACAAACAAAACCCCCTCTTGACCTCAAGTGATTTTCTCTGCACTAACACTGAACATGAAACTGCTTTGATCCACTGGGTAAGGCACAAACCCATTTCTTTTTCCCTTTTCAATCATGCTTTACCAAGCTGTTGTTTTACCCTTATTTTAACCTCCTCACTTGGATGTCTCCATTATTTCCAGTAGCCCCTGAAAATACAGAAATAACTGAGCTTGCTGTTGGTAACATCACCTCCAAGAAGCAGTATGAGGATTTCTGCAGAATCTGAAAAAAAACATTTTAATTAAATGTATATATAGTTGTGCTTAATCAAAAGGTAAGCTCCTAGTAAATATTAATTCTGTATTTGAACAGCAAAAGTAGTCCTCATTTTTAAATGGCTATGATTTATTCTCAATATATTCATATTACCTCATTGTTATCTTTCAACTTCCATTTCAAACTGATAATTTTTGTAACTCTTCTTGCTAATTAAAAGTAAGCATTAGGAATGAAAATAAAATCCAAAGTTAATAATAAGAGTTTGAAAGCTGCCTAAAACATACTTGCATAAATAAAAAATAATGTCTCTAAATTTTCTTAATTTTACTGGTTAATTTTACTTTGTGTATGTGATAACAGCAGAAAAGGAACATTTTAAAAGTCATCTACACATTTTCCAGTTGTTTTTTTTTGTAGCTAAATAAATACAATAGTACTGACTTTGTTTACCCATATTAAAATAGGATCTCTATATTATCAAAATTAACTACAGGGAAACTGTAATTCTACCAAGAAACAGATTCAAATTTAGCATAGTGCTTGTCTATTTCCAGTCAACATGTGAATCTGCTATTATGGTTAGATATTACACGATTTTATTGTCTTGCTGCTCAGGTACAATGCTTCTAATTAAACTTAAAGCTTTAGAAAAGGTTAGAAACATATAATCTGTAAAATCAGGAAGAGGGGAATCCCTGTGAATCAAAGACAGAAAAAAACATACAGAATGTCTTAAAAAAATATCTGTTCATTATTAGAATGCAGTGGAAAATACTATTTTAATTATACAAACTGAGGGATTTCCAGAGAATTGAAAAAGCAAAGTTCAAACAGCTTTTTCACTATAAAACACAGCAGCGATTTCATATTTCTACATGACAGAAAGAAAAAAGTTTTACATCAGTAATTAAATGAGATTGAACAGTCATAGAAATTCTCTGGAAGCAAGAGACACAAGAAATAAATAGCCACAGTGAAAACACTTCAGCAACATAACAGCATTTAAACAACCGTACTAGCTCCAGATGAGGGGAGATGAAAAATAATCACAGAGTCGACCTTTACTGAATGGCTCATCAAACCTATCTTGCCCTTGAAACCAGCAGGACACAGAGACCCAGCATTTCATGAAGCACACATGAAACCTTACAAACTGGCCACCAAATCTGCCAGCCTGTTTTTGAAACCAAGATGTTGTTCACATTTTGTTAATGAAATTTAATTTGGTAGAAGCATTTGTATCAATATGTATCATCCACTGGAATAACAGGTTGCAAAAGACAAGCAACAGTATGGCATGTCACATGTACCCTGGACATTTTATGTTAGCTTTTGTCTATACATTACTTTCATTTGACTTCTCTTACACTAATTAAGTAACCAAACAAAATGTGGGTCAGTCAGTGACTGCAGTCAGCAACAAAGATTCTGCCATCAACAACATTTTAAACTTCAATAGAATAGCAGAAATTGGTTAAAGAATTTTCATGAAAGCAAAAGATTTCTGAAATTGTCTTTTTGTTGTCTTTAGACTGTTACAAGAATGAATCCTAGGTGATAGGAATGGGGGGGAGGGGGGTGGGCAAATGTGCTGCTGGGGGAGAAGAACTCCTGAGTACTAGAAGACCTCATACAATATATTACCAGACAGTGCAAACTACTGAAATTCTGCAGATGATACCTCGAGGCATTTCCTGGCCTTATCTAAGCCCTAGTTTGAAATTTTTTGCCTTTAATCTTTTCACGCTGACTTTAGAAGATTCCCTCTTTTATGGGTGGTTGTTAAGCAGCTTCTCGTGTCACTTGCCACAGAGGAATTCTGACATTGAAAGGGTATTTCCTTTGATGAACTGTAACAAAACCCGAGTGTGAGACTGCATTGTCTTCAGCCTTCATAATGGGATTGCTCATTAAATGGAAGGTAAACATATTAAGAATGACAATTTCCATCCAATCATTCAATTTACAAAAGGACAGACAATACTTACAAAGTCAAATAACACAGCAAGGTTATCTCTAATTAGGATTTTACTCTTACAGTACAACTGTCAGCATTTGGAGATCATCTGTTTACCAAAAGATATTGCTGCAACCGTTTTTGGGCTTTTCCCTAAGCAGAGAAGAAAACTGGACAATTACAGAATCATGTACAATATCATTGGACCAGTATCTATCAACATATGTCAATACTGCAGAGATGCCACTGTTTTTAGGCATACATATCCGATTGTATCTTTTGTTTACACAAGAAAAAGAGATGGAAGTCAAATGGAAAAGGTGCCAGAACTGCATAATCATTTAAGTACTGTAGGGGCTGAACTTGAAAACACTGCTGAGCCCTGAGCTTATTAGAATGTATATCCTTACTTAAATTATTAGAAGTACTCAAGAAAATAAAGTTTTTAATGACTGAAATTGCCTGAGTCTTGAGGTCCACAGGTGCATAAACGTAGATCATTACACCTATGTGGAGTCCCCTGACTTCCCCAAAAACTTTCTGTTTAGGTGAAATTATCTGCCCACATAGCTCTTTTATAAAATAAATAAATAAATAAATAAAAATTAGAGATGCAGTTTATCGAATGACGTACCAGAAAATTTCTTTGAACTTGAAGAAGAAATGGTTTTCTTCGTGTTCGAACAAGGAGAAAATAATATAAAGATACAATTTAGGACAGTTTGATGGAAATATGAATACCGTCATCTTCCAGATTTTTTTCTCTTCTTTTGGTGACTGTAAAAAAAACTTCACTTCTATATGTTTATGGAACACACAACTCCAATTTGTAAATTATACTATATTTTGTAGAGTTTTTTCTCATTTTCATTTGGAATATACACATTCTTTTAGAATTGTTGATGTTCACTCCAACCAAAGTTTTTTTTGTCTCAGAACTTCCACTTTACAGAGACCAAAGATACAAAGAGTAAAGACCACATTTTAAAGCTGATATTAGATTCACTTTTGATCCAAATATTCTAGTGGTTTCTGCAAAGTATGTCACACCGATCCTTATATGGACTACCAAGCTCCAAATGGTATGATGTAAATGTAAAACTTGCTGGAAATTATTGAAATAACTCATTCTGTCAAAAATCAAAACTGAAAAATGAATGCAACCGATCAAACTAAATTAAACACATAATAAATGCATAAGAAGTCTGCTTTCATCTAGACATGAAATATACATGTACATGATCCCAATGGGCTTCTTAAGTCTCTGTTGACTTATGGCTAGGGAGAAAGTGTGGGCCCATTTGAGTCCCAACTCCAATAGCACAGAAAAAAAGCTAACAAATCTACAAATTTACCAAGAAGATGTGAAAAGTGGACATCTATCTCAAGCCACTAAAGACAAAAGGATCATCCTAGCTTTGTTGAAGTAGTGCTCATAATACCATTTGCTTTGGGTGCAGAAAATTGCTATTGCCAATGTCCTTTTTAGTTTTTGTGAGGGCTAGCATAACTTCACAATTTCTGTCCATGGATGAGAAAATTTGTGTTTGTATGATGTACATGCCATGTGTGAATATGCATCACTGATAAGAAATGTATATTTAAAATCCTTCAGGCAGCAACTACATTTTCTATTTTGCAGTCTTTTATAGTATCAAAATTCCGTATGTAACAATAACTATCTACAAAATTTTTACAAACAGCTGACATTTTTTTTGATAATAGAGAAAAGAAGTGAACGTGTATTCTCTCTCCAAAATGAGAGCTACCTAAGTAGAATCTCTAACCACTCTGTTTATTTTTAATACAAACATGAACCAGTGAGTAAATTACAGTTCTAAAGTATGCCAATACTTGAAGAGAGCAAATGAACTCATGCATTTCAGCTAACAAAACATCAGTCCCAGGCAGAAGAACAGCAAAACAGAAAAACAGAACAGATTCAAATTGTTTTAATTAATAGATAATTAAAAGTTAGAAATCTAATTAGGTGATATAACATATTATATTATCATGTTATGGAAAATATATCTTGTCAGAGAAATCCTGCTTCATTCTCCAAAAAGACTTTAAATTTGTCATCTGACAAAGGTGTTTCTTTACACCATATTCAGTTTGGTAAAGCATCTGACTTGATATTTTACAGCATATTGACTGATAAAATTAAGACATCTCAACCATGATCCCTTATGGACTTGTCCTAGATGGGTATTCTGCTGTATTCATCAGTGACACCATGACCTGTTGGCTGATGAGAAAAACAGGTACTAGGTGGACTGTTAGGTAAGGGGCAAATTCAGACAAAACACATGCTAACATAGCCAAATGGAGATTCAGGCATGTACGGACAAAATGCAAGCAATACTTCTAAAACACGGAGGAAGAATTATGGAAAATGCTAAATTTAAAAGGAAAGAAGTTCAGTGTAGACAAGCTACTTAACTTGAATTCTCAGTGCAGAATGTCATGGCAAATGGGGCTAATAGTGGCCTAGACTTGATAAGCCAAAGACCATCCAATATTCAGAGAATGTGGCTTTAGGCTATAAATACAGCATGATTGGGCCAATGATGGAATAACATCTATGTTTCTGGTATTCAAGCTTTTATATTTGGAGACGTAGGAGTAAACAACTGTAAAGCTATCCAGTGTTTCATTTACCTGTCCTTTCATCAAGGTTCTTTCTGGAAGATGTATATTACATATTTTGGAGACTGATGCAACAGCATCTGTTGAAAATGATGAGATGTTGAGTCCTAAAATGTATAAATCTTGTGAGCAGGTAAACAAACTAGTCAGCCTGAACTGGCTACTTCTGTATCTCAGTGTGTGCTGGACTGTCTCTGCAATTAAAAAAAAAAAAATCCTTCTGAAATAACTCCCAATGTATACTGTCTATCATTTAAATTCATAGGAAGGCTTCCAAGTGAAACTTGAATGCAAGTTTAGGTCCATGTATGAATAATATATCTCCACAATATCTACAGAAGATAGCTGTACAAAAAAAATCCTTGCTTTGGGGCACTTGGGATCATCCTATACTGCAATGCCATGTCAAAATATAACCAAGATATAACCAGACATAACCAAGATAACTCCTACTGCCAGATAACTCTACAGCACAGAATAGCCATGCAGGGATAGTTAGGTTTGGAAAGGAAAAAGGGTACGTGAGCATATTTTTGTAAATATACTAATTACTCTCATGAGAATTTAGAATGTTCTATAGTGCTAGAATGATGAGGCTATGGTGCTGCTGGCAGTTGTGCTAGAGCCAGCTCCTCTGCATCTAGCTTGTGCATCTGAACATTTTTCTGTTATGTGTTACAGGGTGTGCCCTGCATTTAAAGGAAATGCTACTGATTTTTCCTTCACCTGTCTCCCTAGTATCCATGGTTATTACATGATTGTTATTATTATATTATAAAAATGAGGAACTAATATAAAGTTAAATGAGATAACTGATGAACATTAAGGTGATTCTGTGATTCTGTGATGCCTACAGCACAGACTGAATGATTTCAGGAAAGTTTTGCCTTGTGCTCTGGAGCACAAGGCACAAGACAGCTCCAGTCCAAAAGCTCTGTGCCAACACATTTTTGATCTCAAGCTAAAAAGTTTTTTTGAGAAACAAATATATCAGCTGGGCATGTCATAACACTAACATGATCTTGAATTAGACAAAGCTCATAATCTAATTTGTTGATATACAGGTCAAGTTTAACCACCGACCATCCACCATACAGGTGAACACACAGAATATCAGTGGTAATGCCAGGAACACAGGCTATTTTGCATTCCATACCAAGATAAAACTTATTGTACAGAAGAGTTTAGATTAATTTATTGTATCTTTTGTTGAGCATATATCGGAAAAAAAAAGTATATGTTTTCAAAGAAAGCTATATAAAAACCTACTTGCTGCATATAGATACAGAAGAAATATTCCTAGCAAAAACACTGAACAAGATTAAGTTAAAAATATATGTTTTAATTTATACTATTTTGTATAGTGTCAACATATTTATATATATATATTAATTTCATTATTGCTAAGTCTCTATTGTACTGTTATGGAGCCATGAATGCTAACCTGTGGCTTCTAGTGCATGACTGCAGGGCATTTAGATATAAGAAAAAAATATTTTGCAACTTACAGTAACATGACTTATCATCACATATTATCCGATGAAATTGGGAAATGTTTCTACAATTAACTGCATACCCACTGACAAATACCTTCTAAATAACTCTGTTCAAGCAGGCATGCAGTATCTACTCAAGCAGGAAAACAGTATGAAAACAGTATGGTTCATATCTTTGCAAGTAATAACCTGATATGACGGAGTATTCTATAAAAATATAACTTTGCAAAAATTCCACAAAATGTTTTAACTACTTTTCCTATTTACAGAAAGGGATTCAAAACATGGAAAATTGGCTATTATTGTTGACTACCTTATGAGAAGAAAGAGAAAATCACCACTGTGATAGAACCACTGCATTCTGTCTAACGGAGAGACTTTTCTAAGAAGCTTTTCAAGATATGAGATTTCGTGCTCCCAAGATTACAGAACTCTGCGGAATGACAAGAAGAAACAAAGAGCAGATAATTTCTACTGAATTCAGGGGACAAAACCAACCTAAACTTCATATCATGAAAAATTCTCATTCCTCAATCTGTTTTGATCTAAAGCAGTCATCGACCTTACCAAATCTTACAACATCCTTATTGTTTGGATTCACCTCCTTTACTTTTTTTTTTTTCTATAAATTTTTCCATTAGATTTATAATATTTCAGCTTTACAGAATTTGTGAGAGCATAATAGCATAATTCTTTTTTTTTTTTTTTTTTTTTTTTTACTGGAAACATCCTCCAAGATTTCCACTGTATCATTACAGAGAAGGATAGAAAAAATCGTCAGTGAAAAAATGCCAAAAAATTGTCTCCATGTAATTGCTCAAAAAGTTTAAAAGAAAAAGCAGTAGTCCAGGTCATTCATATAGGTCATTCAAGAAAAAAAAAAAAATATGTGTTTTTAGTGATTAATGATTTTAAAAAACATTCCTAGTTAGCATTAGATTTTCAGTAAGGAAGTATACACAATAGTGCCAACTCCAGTTTTAATTAACAACATCAAAACTAATCTGATGGGATAACAACATTAATTAAATTCACAGATAATACTAAATTGAAAGTTGCTGTAATCTGTAATGGGATTGGGGATATAATAAAAAGGAATGATAACTTACTAAGAGGAATTACTCCTCAAACCTGAAGATGTTCTTATACCAGTAAGCTCTATCAAAAGCTAATGCAAAGCTAAGATTTTAAGTTCTGGTCATTTCCCACTATATTTTATCATTTTATTAAAATGTGCTTACTCAGATGTCAAAAGCAATAATGATGATAATAGAATGACACAGAAAGAAAGCATGTTTCACATACAGTAAACATGAAATAAAAGCCTCTGGAGAAAACATGCTGGAACACACGCAGGAAGATTTTGACTACATTTTTCCCAAACTAAATGAGTCCCAAGGAGAACAGAATAGTACAAGTGACATCTCGGAGAGGTATGTGTGGTACTACTCTTTATTAAGGCTCTAAGATTTTGCCTACATGCTGATATATTCACATAACTGATTTCTTGAATCACATGACTTTGCTGGTACTACACTTGGAACACTATATGCAGTTTGAGGCTCCTCTCTGCTGCTGAACTTGAAGATTTTTGGAGGAAATGAGCAAAAGTGGTTGAAAAGGTTCATTCACTCAGGAAAAAAAAAAATATATGCATGTATATATATATATCTGCATATATATATATATATTTGAAAGGTAGAACATGATGATGAGAGGATAAAATACAAAATTCCACATCCAAGTGTGCATTTAGAGAAGAGGATGATCAAGGAGATAGAAGCAGATATAATTAACAATAACATGATTCACTTTCTCAAAACTAAAAATAGATATTACCAAACTAGCCAGACTAATGTGTTTCCAACCATTAAATTCATCCGTATTATGCTAGATTTAATTGCATCCATTGTCTAAGAATTAATATTCGCTAATAGACTTGTTATCTGCTTTATTAGTGCTCATTATGCTAAGCTACATTGCTGTATTGGACAGCTGCCATTCCAATTTTATTTAGATTTTGTATACTAAATATATTTAATCCGTTACTGCTGCCAAGCACTAACAAAAGGAAAGATCTATGGCAAGAAAAACTGAGGTTATATATCTAAATAAACACAATCCATTTTATAAAGTATTATTGAATAACAAAGAATAATCCTACTTTGACAAAGGAGAAGACCAGGTGGGATAGATCTTTTATATCATAAATATCAATCAAACTGAGAGTATACTAAATCCATTTTTAAAGGATTTATCCTTTTAAGGATTTTAAAGGATAATGTTTAAAATGTGCTCAACATTTCACTAGACACTTAAATGTTTCTATCAAGAAAAATGTTATTGCAAGGATGGCAAGACTGAGTTGTTATTGTAAGGAGGCATTTTGAGATGGGACTCTGACATCCAGCTAGAAGACAATGTAGTTCTTGCTATGTTAACATAAATTTTCTTGTGAAGTTTGCATTAGTTTCTCAGAAGTATGAATTTTTATTGTTAACTTTTTTTTTCATATTTTCAAAATTATTTCAAGTATGTAATCTGCCTGATGATTTGCAGAAAGATAGTTTTGCCATAGACATATCTTGTATAACTTCACAGTCACACAAACTTCAGTGATGATGCTAAGTTGTATTGATAATAATAATAATAATAATAATAATAATAATAATAATAATAATAATAATAATAATAATAATAATAATAATATGAAATAAAATGAAAAATGGTGTAATAGTTTGTTTCTTTATTTCTTGACAGGGCAGCTACTGACCATGAGAAAACAATATAAAGTACCTCTAGACTAAATATGTCAACTCCAAAAAAATCACTTATAAATGCATAGCATTTGTTGCTACTATCACTTGGGAGGTATCAGCTGAGGCAAGAGGGGGAAAAACCAGGCTCAGTTATACCCAGCACTGGTCACATACAAACATAGCTAGACTAAGCTCTCTGCAGAGGATATCTTGAGTTCAATTTCCTTCCTACGCTAAACTATGTGCCTTGATGTAACCTGGCCCATGCTAAAAACAGCAAGTGCAGTGAGTAAGCAAACATCCTTGCCAGTTAACTCAGCTCTCCGTAGCAAGAGACGTGGTATTTTACAAAAACGAATCACTTTGTGATAACTACATTTTTATTAATTTGTAAGTCTTCATATTAAGACTGCGAACAAGTGGAGAAAGAATGAGAATCAATGCATGAGTAATTCAGTAGCATTCCTGAGGGGCTGCACTGTCAACAGGTGGGTGCTACTGCAAAAGAATATAACGGGGAGATGGTAACCTACAGCTTCATCCATTCTGAAGCTTTTTACCCTGTCAAACCAAATGGCTCACAGCAGACTGACTGCAATGTATTCCCCTACAAAAAAAGGAATAGTATCAAAGATGAAGCACTAGAATCCAAGAGTATACCTGTTTTGTATGTATAACTTACTGAAATTGATGACTGAAGAAAAATATATAGTGCTTTTTTATAGAAAATCTGACAAAAACAGAATTTTAACTCTGTTTAAATAAAACACATTTTTAGTTAAAAGTTAACAAAAGACTTAATAAACGTTTAAAGAATGCCATTATCCAAAAAGAAAAGTGAAAAAGTCAAGTTGTTTGAGTGTGTACATTAACATCTCAGCAATGATGAGGGCATCTCAGCCCTCATGGAAAGCTTGATTATTCCAGAATTCATCCAACGATGTCCAAGTTCAAGGTGTAGTTTGAAGGCTAGTCAATAGAGGAAAGGGCCCCCCAAAACCAAATTCAGCCCAATTAAGTTACTTTTTGGTGGCTCCTGTACCCCAGAGGCAGATAGAATGACTGAACTCCTCAGTTAAGCATGACAATTACCTGAAGTCACCTGGGTGAACCCAGGCATTATCCCAGCTGTTCCTCAGTGTTCAAGTACATGCCAACTATGCTTTGTATAATCATGGAAAAGAATAACACACTTTGCTCACTACTGGCATTTATCTGAAATCAGATACGATGGTAACCATACAACATGGGACAATAGATTGGAGTTCAGATGATGTTCTCCAGGATATTATTATACTAGTAAATCCTCCTTGTCCTTCTCTCCAGTTCCCACACATGTGTTCCTCTTGTTTTGCTCTTGTACAGTAAGTGGCAACCTAACATCTTACTAAATATATGACTGTGTTGATAAATGCAACTATTGGTCCTTTCTCAATTCACAAGTTTGTAAGAATAATTCATGTTTTCTCATAAGTCCATTGTCCATGCATTACTCTAGGTTCAAGTAAACTGAAATGCACTTTCATAAAACTATGATTAGAAAGCTTGTTCAAAAGCTCTCCCTAAAAACACAGTAAAAGCAGTGACCAATCTCCTTCAGGAGCAAATTTTCTCCAAGAAGCACAAAAAGAGATGACAAGAATCCGAAGAAAAGGTTTTGTCTAGTTTGTCTATTTTTGTCTGCAGGGTTGATAGCAATAAAAAAAAAAAAAAAAAAAAAAAAAAAGATATTTTTTGACATTTTTTTAATTATTGGAAATTTATTTTAAACATTAAAATGGCCTGGGAGTTTGCCTATTCATCCATAGACAAATACCTGCAGCATGCTATGTCACAAAGAATAGCTGAGGTCTCTGAGATGTCAGATTCTGAATACTCCCAAACAGGCTTCTCAGAATACGCAGCTACATTTAAGAAACTGTCCAGTCCTTTTAAAATCAGTTGTGTTTACTCTTAATTCTAGCAAAATCATTTTCAGCTCAAATTCCTAAGACTCCTTTCTTCCTCCTAATTTCACCTGCAGCTTTCAAAAATACTGAAAATCCTCAGAACCATGACAACCTTCACTTCCCCTGCAGTGTTGTGAGGTCAGACCTGTCTAACAGAAATGGTGAAGAAAAAAAGGGGAGAAAAAAACAGAGGCCTTTCTTAAAGTAATATTTTTGCTTGCCACTGTTCTCTAATACTTTATAGATGTATAAGCACAGCATAATCCCCTCAGACCGCGTCCTTTTCATACAATTGAGTATTGCCACAGTAAGCTGGGTTACTTTTAAATATGTCCTCTCCCTTCACATTTCTGTTGCTAGACCCATCACAGTAAGAAGCATTCAAGTAAGAAAGCATGACTTCCCAACTGTTTAAATTATGTAAAATGCTAACAATATTCTAAATACAGGAAAACTCTGTCTTTAGTGCTCCTCTCTGACAGTTCACCAGAATTGCATCCATTTCAAAGGCTTCTGCTCCCCGCACAGAATTAAATAGCTGCTACAAATGTCCTTTGAAAAAGAGCTGCCATCAGTGGGATAGGAACACAAGCAGCCCGGGGGTTGGTATCAAACAGTCCCCCAAAAGAAAGATTATGAAGCAACCAAGGACATCTAAAGAGAGAAATCTAGGCTGAGAACTATTTAAGGAATTATCCTGAGAGAGGTTTCTTCCTGAAAATATAGCAGACACTGCTTACGCTATAAAACATTTTCTTCTAGTACAGTCCAGAGCATACATGTATTCTAATCAAGTTTCAGTCCCAGCAGCTGAATTCCAACCTTCTACAAGTAAAGTAATAGTAATTGTTGGAGCTATGTGAGACTTTTATTGGCACGTCTCCACTGTGGCAGTCTGTGTAGGTGACTGTCAGCACAAACAGCTCTCTGCCATCAGCCTGACAGTGCCATTGTCTCTGCAACACTGACTGTGGATCAGATTTTCCAGCTCTGCTGCCCAAGGATTACATGACTATAAATTCAGGAGCTTTAAGACCTCACTGTGTCTTGGAAGAGTCCCTCCTTCACCTAGGTTATCAACACAAGTGCAGGAAGTCATGAGGGACTACAAATATTCCTTTAGACATTTCAAAACAGACAAAATTTAATGGAAGACGAACTTTACAACATGGTGAAAACACAGCTCTGAAGCAAGAAAACAATGGAAATAAATGAAAGACTGTGCTGCCACATGCTGGTATTGTGTATGAGTTTAACACCATTTTGTGCAGGGACTCAGTAGCAGTTAATGAATGCAGCACACTCCTGCAATGCACAGAGAAAGGTTCCCCAGTACTGCTTAGCAAGGAATAGTTCACTGGGAAAGGCAACACAGAAGATGCAGAGCCCACAAAGATGAAGGAGCTCTTTCAGACTCAACAAGACCACAGAGAAAAATGGAGAAGGAAATGCTTCACAACTCTCCATACCACAGCCATTAAGAGAATAAACAACAAAACAAAATAAACAAACAACACCCTCTACTCTTTATTGTCTCACCAGTTTGTTCCCAATGTCTCATCACAATTTTCAAACAGTTCTCTTCCCCCTATAAATGCCAGGGAATAAAGACACTGTGCTTCAAGGTAGCCAGTCTGTTCCTGGGCTATGTATGTGGTAAAAGAAGGCACACAGGATAACAAATTTTAATCATTAACAACCTATGATAAGGAGCATGCCAAAAACATTGTTTTCCCAGCCAATCTAGTTTTTGATTTGTTTTGTTTTTAAAAAGAGGTCATAAAGTCACCCAAAAAGTCTGTATTCCCCAAAGAAACCACCTTAATAGAGACTTCTAATGTAGTCAAATGTAAAAACACTCACAAAGGAAATAAAAAAAAAATACAGAATGGTACCAATTCAAGTTATTTTTTGTGTGTTGAAAATTTCAAGGCATATCTAGAAACAATTTGGCAGCTGAATACCTGAACTTCACCAATTTACAAACATACTAAGAAGGACTCAACAAAAGTGATTTTATCAAAAATACATTTTTTTTTCTATGCTAGCTCAAAAGTTCAAGTACAAAACAAACTGCTTGCATGCTGCACCTCAGTTCAGTAATCATGTAGAAAATACTGAATGTTGTAAGAATAGAACAGAAGCAACCCTGTTCTCTGTAGGGACTGAGGTTCATTTTACCTCTTGTATGCTAGCAGATATTTATTTAATTTTCCATTGTGTAATGACAGAGTTGTTCTCTCACTTTTTTTTTTTTTTTTTTTTTTTTTTAAGAAAATAAGTTTTATCTTAACTCAGGGAGGAAGCAAAACATAGGGCATCCTCTTGTTTATATGTTGTTAGAGTAGGTGCTGGCACAAACTCAAAAGTTTGTTGCCACACAATGTGCTCATGCTCTACTGAGGAAAGGCATTTCAGTCAGTACATGCCTGCCATTCTTTGCTACTGTGCTCCAGTAGATTACCTCCATGAAGAAGCAAGTGGCTCATGAGAATATTTCTGACATGGCAAATGAAGGTATTTCTGATGTAGCTTCCAACAACAGCAGCAATATTTGTTGAGTTAACATCTGGCTTAGTTTTGTGAAATTTCTGCTGCCTACATAATCGTATTCAGTGTCTCTAAACCATCTTGTGCCTGCTCAGATTTGGACTTATTCTTTCTCATTTGTTTTTCAGTTTTCTGAGACAGAGAACAGTCTGGGCACAGAAGAGCTGTCATTGGGATAGTAATGCATCTGAATCCTCTTCTTTCCTTATCGTTATTCAGTCACAAGTCTGTGGGTCAGAACACCATTAATGGTCTTGCAACTTGCTGTCAGTGGATAGTAATTATGCTTACTCTAGATTTTCTGATTTCATAAAAATTATCTTTGTCCAACAGCAGTCCGAGGTATGATTGCCAGCTATATTTCCATTGTCAAACCATCTTTTGCAGGTCTCGCAGCTGACTACACTGCAGGGGTAAGAGAAGTGGGATGCACTATTGCAGAAATAATATTCCCCCATACAAAAGTTTTGTAACAACAAAAAGTAGCTGGACTTTCCACTGCAGTCCAATTCCCACACCTTCCGCTGAGTATTTTACAGGATTACAACTACTACCCCATTGTATGTGACTGCTCCATAAATGCCTGAAGCATCTGGTGACTTTCATTTACTGTCTTCAGCATGCATTCCTCTCATTTCCATTTTAGTATCCTTGGCTGCTCTGGTAGCTGCTTTGGATGAAGGAATGTAAAAGGATTGGTGTCTAAAACAATGTCACAGAGAATCACAGAATCACACAGAATCACAGAATTTCTAGGTTGGAAGAGACCTCAAGATCATCGAGTCCACAATGTCTCTCCACTCATTTTTCAAAAATAGATTATTCAGCCAAGGAAGTGGTGAGAATACAAAGTGAGATTGACAAAAGTGGGTAAGAGACAAGTTAGAGATAGTGGCTGGATTCTTAAACAAAACACATAAAAGAGTCAATGGAAAAATGAAATTGTAGGGAGTTTGATCCTGAACACCTATTAATACTCTGACAGCAGCACAGCACAATGCAAAAATATCCTAGCAAGTTGTAAGCCTGAAGGTAGTATTAGGACACCAGGGTGCCTGCATACTGCTACAATTAGTTATTACTATAAAATGTTGCTGTGAGAAAGGGTTGCCATGGAAAAAGATTCAAAAATCTCTTTGAAATCCATCTTCATAACAAAGGAAGAAGCTGTGCAAAAACTTTGATAGTGCAGTATTACAGTGGACTGTGGGGTACTTGCAGTGGCACTTGCAGGGCACTTCATATCCACACTGGAGAAAAAATAAATAATGCAGGCTGTATCTTTAGAAATCCTGGAAGAACAAATGTAATGTACCGAGATGTAGCACAATGCAATATATAACCTGAGGTAGAGCAAAAAATGTGGATCACAAAATAAAATATTTTTAGAACGCACATTAGCATGCTTGACTCCTACTGAGATTAAAGTCAATTGATTATTGACTTATTGACTGCTAGGAATATGAATCTGACTTTAATATAACATAATTATCAGGGAGTACTATGATATATTTTACTTAGTGTAATAAGATAGCACAGTATCAGTAGCATATGAAAGTAAAGCTGAGATTTGTGATAGCGGTTTTTAAAAATATTGTCGTAATTGTCACTCAAGAGACCGCACAATCTCCACATTTAAAGGCACACAGGAATAATGCTGAATCAAAGATTTAATCCAATTACTTCATATACATGGAACTCACTGGGGTTACAAGATTTCTGATATAAATATATACAGAATAAATAGCACTCTAATAAGCTGTAGTACAAATATTTGGCTCATTGCTTCATGGTTCATGGACAGTTTAATGATGGAAAATATGCTCCTTTTGTGTTTCATTAACCTTCTCACTGCCTTGGGCATAAGTCAACTGCATTGCTCTAAAACTGAAGGAATATAAAACAGTGAAGTAAAAAAATGAAATTCAGTTATCATAACAATTTAGACACAGATGTACATTAAACTCAGAACTGACAAGCAAATGCCAAAGTTATGCACATCACTTTATGCTAGTATTAATCAAAATATTTATACTGTTCAGTTGTGCAAGCTGGCATACGCAACTCTTGTATTGAGGAAAACTATGCAAAAGTCTACTAACATTTTAAAATTGGAAGTATTGGAACAGTGCTCCTCACTTTTCTGCAAGATATCGAAACTATCAGTGGCCAAAAGTCTCTTAACAGGAATGCCAATACTCTTTCCTTTTAAAAGCATCATGACACTGCATGCCTTTAAGGGCTAAATTCAGTGCTGTGATCCAGTGAGAATCTGGAAATCCTCAGATCCCACTCCTGGAAGGTAGTAAGAAGTGATGTTTAGAAGTGATGACATTTTAAGTTACAGAAAAGCTGCTATTGACCCTAAAGTGATTGTTGTTTGCCCTAGGGCTCAGGCAAATCTAAACCCATATTTTGGGATAGGACAAAAACAATGTTTCTCTGACAGAATCAAAGAGAAAAATCAAAATGTGCTTGTTCTGAAGCCTCTCAGGGGTCCTGAATAAATCTTCCAAGATCACAATGACAAAAAATAAGCAATACGTATCTCTCTAGTCTGTTTTGTTTCAGATGGACAGAAGGAGGAAAGAGAGGTGGAGACTCTATTAGTCATCATTACCTGTATAGTTTTAGTACCTATGATGCCTTCTTACAGAGCTCATTTCAGAGGACTTTCATGCTGGACATACGTGTATGAGAAAAGTTACATAGCAAAAATTCATGAAGACTATGCAACCACACCCAATCAGATATTTATTTATTATTATTTTTTTTTTTTGGTTGTGATTGGGAGGGATGAGATTGAACCTAGGTATGTCTATGCATGTAAAAATAATTCTTCCCAAACCTGACCCCAAATTTTTAACTATTTGATCAGCTCAGACTGGTTCCTAAAAAGAAATGTTTCTGTATGGTTAAAGGACCATTCAGATGAAAATAAAAAGCTGAGAGTTTGGATGTGCATTTGCAGAAAACATTTCTGCAGATGGTACAACCTGCCACCAAACAGATGCAGCTCCACAGGGTGAAAAGAACAAGGAGGCAAGGAAATTCACAGCCTGGCCTCCAATATCACCAATAGGCAGTGCTGCAATAATGCTACAGGTACATAAGAGAAACAAAACAAAACAAAACAAAAAACCAGCATGTGCAGGCAAGTTGGGAAATAAAAACCAAAGCAGAAGTCAGTTTGGAATATTTCCAGTAATATTTATGTTGAACTATTAACCCTTATTTATTTTTTCCTGTTTTATCACAGGGCACATGAACAGAGTAGATTTTGTACTATTTTACATCTGTAAAGCAGTAAAGAAAACAGAGTGGGCTTTCGTGCATTGGAGATGTTAAAAAGATGTTTCTAATACAGACTAAGATACATGTACATGTTCCTAGCGAATCTCCCTTCTCACCTGTGGGATCCTGTCTTACAGACTTCACTCATCTTGCAAGTGACCTCTGGGGAAGAGCCATCAGGATTTTTGCACTTTGTTACGGAGGTTTGTTACCACAGATTTCAGGATCTTCCTGGGTCTTATTGACTGCCCATAATTTAAGGGCATATCCTGTTACCGACAGCAATGCTTACACTTAACTACAATCAGAAATAAAGCCATTTCTTGTACCTTAACATTTTCATTCATCAATTTGCCTTCTAGACTCCGCTCAGCCCTTGGCATACCTGCTTTGTCTAGCTATTTTCTACACTCAACAGCATGTGAGAGGATTCAAGTTGGAATTAATTACACTGATATGAAGCCACTGGGGAATATGTCAGTGCAGATTGCTCATTTGCCTCATGGGATAATATGTCAAGGAGGAAGTAACAACAATATGTCAGGCAACCTAATATTTCCAAAGCCTGACACAACACATTACAGGAATGAAAGATGTTGAGCTTTAGTGCAATCACAAAGCAAACAAAAAAGCACGTTGCTTTGAAGTGGATTTTATGTGAAAGCACCGTTATATTTGTGGATAATGTACTGCTATTGAAGCTTTGCCTTTTGTACTGATTTCTGTTGCAAGTTTAAAAAATCCGTGCAGAAGATAAATATGTTTAAACAACTTTAAGACTGTACATATCACCTGTGCTAAGCAGGAGAAGGGTAGGTTAGTGGGGACAACCTCAAATACAGATTCTCTATTTTGGCCTACATCTCAACAGAGAAATCTATTTGAAGCTTCTTCAGTGCACAGGGAAGAGCTGAAATGAAGACCATTTTTAACTTCTGCTTTAATTTTGCTCACTTGCCTACTTTACATCATATTTTTGCCTCTAGTCTTCATTACTGGGTTTTGAGAACAGCTTTCTGCCCACCACTTCCCCAAACTATAAAAAGAGCAGTACGTTATATTATTATATATATAAAAGAAAATTTAAACTGTCATTAAAACAAACATACGTGTAACCAATTTTGCTTTGTGTTACATGTTGTTAGAACAAACTGTGGGTTGGATTTCCCCAGGCTCAAGGACTAAAGAACAAGAAAACTCTAAAATTACCTCTTATTTTGACAACCAGAATTAACTGTTATCTGCTTTACCTTTAAATCTTTTATATGAATTGTTCAGAAAAACATTTTCCAGTGACTGCTATTCTGAATGAAGAAATTGTCTGATTTCATTGTTCCTAAAAGATCCAAAGGTGATTTCTCTAATCTACATCACTGACTGATGGTCTGCAAAACTGCAGCTTTTAAAAATAAAGTAAAACAAACACACACAAAAAAAAAACAACATAGGGAAGTATGAAAAAAAGAAAAACAAAAGAGTACATGATAAAAACACTTAATGCTTTCCTATTTCTGATTTTTTTATGCTGATGGTTTCCCATTAACCTGTCTGGTGGTATGAAAACAAACTGTGTGCATTGATCACCAGATCTGAATGTGTTTGGGATCACCTCGGTAGGGAGGGGACGGATGAAAAATACCAAGATTAGGATTGGTTGGCTGGGGGGGCTCTTCACAGTCACAGTTACAAGGGAGAGGAATAAACTTGCTTGGTAGTAGAACTTCAACTCTAAATGCCAGTATGCCTGTTCCTTTACAACAACTGGTTTTGTATTATCTAGTCAGGGAATCATTCGAAGGTTCAGCTGAGGAAGCAGGAAGCATGAAAACAAGATTTTAAAAAGAGCTCAAAAAATGTTTTTTTGAAAAGAGTCACCACCTGAGCCTCCAGTGGCATACCACTGAGGCAGGACTACTGCTGCTATCTGAGCTGACCTAGTTTAAAGATAGTTATGCCAACATTTTACAGAAATATAGCACAATCAACCAGCAGAGGAGCAGTCTGATACACTAAGATTCATAGAATCATTGAATGATTTGTGTTGGAAGGGACTATAAGCATCATCTAATTCCAACTTCCCTGCCATGGGCAGGGACATATCCCACTAGGCCAGGTTGCTCAAAGCCCCATCTAACCCAGCCTTGAACACCTCCAGGGATGGGGCATCCACAGCTTCTCTGGGCAACTAGTTCAGTGCCTCACCACCCTCATAGTAAAGAATTTCTTCCTTATATCTAATCTAAACCTACCTTTTTAGTTTAAAGCCATTACTCCTTGTCCTGTCACGCCACTCCTGATAAAGAGTCCCCCTCCAGCTTTTCTGTAGCCCCCCTTTATGTATTGGAAGGCTTCAGAAAGATTTTACCAGAGCCTTCTCTTCTCCAGGTTGAACTACCCAAACTCCTTCAGCCTGTCTTCATAGGAGAGATGCTCCAGCCCCTTTGACCATCCTTGTGGCCCTCCTCTGGTGTTGTTGTAATACTTCCATGTCCTTCTTGTGCTGGGGGGCCCAGAGATGAACACAGTTCAGTCTAGTTGGGATCTCATGAGAGCAGAGTTGAGGGGGAGAATCACTTCATTTGACCTGCTGGCCATGCTTCTTTTGATAAAGCCCAGAACATGGTTGGTTTTCTGGGTTGCAAGCACACATTGCCAGCTCATGTTGAGCTTCTCATCAATCAACACCTCCAAGTCCTTCTTATTAGGGCTTATCATTCTTCATCCAACCTGTGTTTGTGTACTTGGGATTGCCCCAGCCTAGATGTAGGACCTTGCACTTGGCCTTGTTGAACTTCATGAGGCTTGCACAGACCCACCTCTCAAGTCTGTTCAGGTCCCTTGGGATGGCATTTCAACAAATCTGTTCTTTCTTACATCTGAAGGGTAAAAGCATCAGCTATCAAACACAGTATAATGTTCCCTAGTGGCAAATTATAAAAGAGGTTTATTGATTCTTTTTCTTTCTTTTTTTTTTTTTTTTAGCAGTTGACTACATTTTACTGAAGCAAGCTATGTTGCAACACATATTGTATGGGATGGGAGATGACATATGACAAAAACACAAAAATGCACCAAGTTTCTGACAGAAAATGTATTGGTGTCTCCTCATTTCCGTTGTTTGAAATTGTGGCAGTTTTAAAATTAATGGTTTATTTGGAACATAAAATATACAGCTTAAGGACCAGGTTTAAACACACTAGAAATCTAAGGTGAACTGAAAATGAAACATAAGCAAAGGATGCTGTGAGAGAGGGAATGATATGATTATGTGTGCACTGAGGAAGGATGTTTCCCAACTGGGTATGGAACTGCTGTTAGTTAAGGTTTCATAAATTTTGTTGTGATGCAACTATAGCAATGACTAGGAGAGGCCAGCTGGTGTAGTCCTTAGTTTAATTGGCTTGTTGAAGCAGTAACACTGCTAACTGCATATTACTAAATTCACTCTGCTAGGAGAAACTTTTCAGCCTGAAGGAAATTGTATTACTTGACTGCAAAATCAACCAAAATTCACAAAATGGTAGTTTAACTAATCACTGGGAAACATATTTTCTTCATTCACACACAATCCATTTGGCAACTACATATGGGGCTAATTCCATGAACAAGGAGACAAACCGTATCTTATCATTATACTAGATCTAGGTAGAGCTAAAGTCCTAAAGATGACTGCAGAACTGGTGTCTAAAAATATCCTTGTGCTGAATCCAACAACCTTCATAACTGGGGCAACAAGTCTCCCAAGGAATTATGAAGAAGAATGTTTAAATTAGATTTTGAATACTTATCATGCATAAAAGAGCACTTGTAAAATTCAGTGTATGGTTCTTCTACAGATGCCACCAGAATGCAGCTGTACTACAAAATCTAAGCATATCAGATCATTACCAAAGAGAGGAGTTCTCTAAAATATTTTTATTGATAAAAAAGTTTATAAAATGTTTAAGATAACCTTTTTACAAGTCATTTATAAACTGGAATGTTAAATTTTACACAAAGGATCATAAATGTGATTGTGTGATTTTTTTAGTTTATTCCAACATTTGTGCACATAATTCCTAAAAAAGTGCTTATAAATGTATACCCTTAAGTCACTAAAGTTCTGCTTCGTATACGCATGGAAGGTGTATGGGGAATCAGAGCTACTTCAAACATATTACTCTTATTGTGTTGAAAATTCCTACACTGAAGGACATACAGGAAACTTCACTATAGCTATGACCAAAAGTCCATGAAGATTTTTTTTTCCCAAATTCTTAATCAAAACATCATATTTTTGAAACTACACCTCAAACTTTCATTTCTCTTCAACTTAATTAATTCACTATTTATATGTAACAGCTGAAACAACATGTTTCTATCAATTCTGAGTTTTGAACTTAAGATGTTTAGCAATAAAAATATTACATTATTATCAGTACTGGGGTATATGATTACAAATACTTACAGACTGTACCAAAGGTCTGTGTGAAGCAGGATATAAATTATGAACATTTTGAATATATCAAATAATTTACAGCAGAACACCAGAAAAAAAAATAAAATATATATATATATATATATATGTATATATACCATGGCAGATTGAACAAAAGAGGTAGCCTGCAGCCAGAGATATGAATGAGTTATTAACACTTATTTTTTTCAGCACAGCTGTAATGAGGTCACATCATCTCTGAATTTCTAGTTATAAAATTTCACAAAATAAATTACTGTATAAAGAAATGCTACAAGTTACAGAAAATACAGAGCTAATGGAGAGCTTTCCACATAAAGGAAAGAACCTCTAAATGCTCTTAGGGTTCCTAGTTATCTGTTTTGTCAAGCTGACAAAAGTTCCAAAGCTATTTATTGTAACTAAACACCACTTTGTTCTTAAAGCAGGATATTGTGTTACTTTTACTGTGTACATTTAAGATGCTTTTTGTTTCTGTTTTTGATGCTGTTGTTTCTTTGGTTTGGTTTAGTTTGATTTTTATTTTATTAAACAATGATAAGGGGTCCTGGAATGAGCAGCTTTCTTTGTAACAGTAAGAAATTTACACCAGTACAGAAAGCCAACTGGAAAAAAAATGTAATTAAGATGACTTACATTTCTAACTTCAGCAATCTTCATATCAAAATTGCACAGCTAATATGCAAACCTTTTTAATGGTGTATTAAGCCTGGGAAGTAAGACTGAGACTTACATTTTAAGTGGCATACGTAAAAAATAATAATAAAAAAAGATAATAGAATTCATATCCACTTTAATTTTCAAGGAATGGAATGAGGTCAAAGAGGAAACCAGCAATGATAACTGAAAACCAGGCAAGCTGAGGTACGTAGAGGTTAAATGTCCCTGTGTCAGCAGTATTACAACTTAATTACTACTTAAAGTCTGATCAGATTTGACCACATGAGAACCAGCTGCCTTCCTCTTCAAGCCTAAAGCCACCTCTCAAAAGAACTTCTACAGTCTGTTCGTATGGAGGTGAGTGATGCAGTATTTTAGTCAAACTGAATTATTGGTAGAAGCTTGCACAACCTCCACAATATAGAAGCACAGAGTGCACCCTACACATGCTGCATCTGGGGCTGCATGGAGATCTCCCCTTTCTCCAGCAGTACAGATAGCTCTGTATTCTGGAGCCTCACCAAGTCTCAGACTCAAACTCTCTCAAAACCTGTGGAGTCTCAAAATGCAGGGATAATATTAACAGTACTTACTACACAACGAAGGTGTTAACCAGTGTTAAACCTGACAAATTCACGTTTGCAAATGTACTGCAAAGGGAAAGTTTGAATTTGGAAGGATATCTATTCCTAGGATATTCAGGTCACTGAAAGTCACAGCTGATGACAAGAACAGGCTTTTTAAAAATCAGAGCTCCATATTTTATAGTATTCTGAATAACAAATTAAGTAGAAAGAAAAGTACAGACTGCTTTGAACAACTTGTTTTGTGCTTTTTTTAAAAAATATTTTTTTCTCGCTTCTTCCTATCTTCAACTTCAGCATTGCATAAAATAAATAATAATAAAAAAAAAAAAAAAAAAAAAAACATTAAAACTGAATTTGATTTAAATGTCAGTCATGAGAGAGACAGATGCTTTTCAAAAACAAAAGAAAACACTGAAGCTTTCTTCCTTATAGACGACATTGAAAAAGATTCTACCTGGCAGCCTAGTTAAACCATCCCATAGTCTGCAAAATCAAAAGCTAAAATTATATCAAAATAGGTAATCTTCCTTATGAAAAGGCCAGTGGTTATTCATTTCAAGTGAAAACTCAAGAGAAAAAAAGGAAAAGAAAAAGGGTACCTTATCATATGTGAAAACAGCAGACTTAAATGTAAAGTCAAGGCAAAATATGGACATAATATGAAACAATTGAGTGAACTGTCTTTAGTTACATGAAATAATTCAGGGCACCAAGTTTAGAGCTACATTCACTTCTGAAACACATAAAATCAGTTGTCTCTACTGTCTGATGGTACTTGTTATTAAAATATCCCATTAATCTGTTGCTTTAGTTTGAGGTAATGTTTTGTCTAAAACATTAAGTCATTCATAAAAGCATATCCTTAAAAGGAAATAAAACAGATTCATTCTTGATAAATACTGAACAGAAAAGAATAAAACGACTATCTGTGCTTATTACATATCTGCATATATGTCACTGCACCATGTGCTATATCTCAGTTCTACAGGCAACAGACACATCAGCTGTTCAACTGAAGCACAACAAATCATTTTTATAGCATTGATTTGCAAATTTTGCTCACTGAATTTCATGCTGAATTCTGCCTTCAGACATTTGAAATGAGCAAGATCACTACTAGTAATAATGATTTCTTTTGCCAACACAGCACTCTCATTAAAAAAAGAAGCAATTCAGAAAATCATTCCAGATTCTTTAAAATAAAACTGTCCTTTTATTGGAAATAAAGTATTTCTGAGTCCAACCAAAGTTTGTTGCCTTAACTTAGTAATTAATATTACAATGAAAATCTCAAACTGAGACTTGGAAAGACTCTTCAAAGGGACTACCTATAGTACATTTTTTTCTGTACATACCAAAAAAAAATAATAATTGAGTTTTGCATGTACAAAAATAAAACATTGATTTTTATTAGTTCCATAATAACTGTGCTGTTGCTTGTTATGTGAGCTAATGACTTTCTTTTTTGGGGTTAAGTCACGTCCTCACATGTTGTTATATATCCTATATACACCTACTGTTATTCCAATTGTGTTTGCCAGTTTAAGATAGAGTATTTCACACTAATGGAAAAGAATATATTTTAAGATAATATATTTTACTGTACAGCACTTCTTTCTATTTCTGTATGCGGAAAAAAATAGTAAATGATAACCAAAGTTCTACCTCAATTCTTTTATCCCTCTTTTATATTTTCAGCCAAAGATTTGTTTTGTAAAGAATCATATGAACCAATGATTATGAACTGAACCAAGCTTAAGATTACATATTTCACATAGAATCATAGAATCATTAGGGTTGGAAAAGACCAACCAGATGATCTCGGACAAGAAGGCCAACGGCATCCTGGCTTGTATCAGAAACAGTGTGACCAGCAGGGCTAGGGAGGTGATCGTCCCCCTGTACTCGGCTCTGGTGAGGCCGCACCTCGAGTACTGTGTTCAGTTTTGGGCCCCTTGCTACAAGAAGGATATCGAGGTGCTTGAGCGGGTCCAGAGAAGGGCAACGAAGCTGGTGAGGGGCCTGGAGAACAAGTCCTACGAGGAGCGGCTGAGGGAGCTGGGCTTGTTCAGCCTGGAGAAGAGGAGGCTCAGGGGCGACCTTATTGCTCTTTACAGATACCTTAAAGGAGGCTGTAGTGAGGTGGGGGTTGGCCTGTTCTCCCACGTGACTGGTGACAGAACGAGGGGGAATGGGCTTAAGTTGCGCCAGGGGAGTTTTAGGTTAGATGTTAGGAAGAACTTCTTTACTGAAAGGGTTGTTAGACACTGGAACAGGCTGCCCAGGGAGGTGGTGGAGTCACCATACCTGGAAGTCTTCAAAAGACGTTTAGATGTAGAGCTTAGGGATATGTTTTAGTGGGGACTGTTAGCGTTAGGTCAGAGGTTGGACTCGATGATCTTGAGGTCTCTTCCAACCTAGAAATTCTGTGATCTGTGAACCATATCACCCACAAAACCATGTCCCTAAGCAACACATCCAACCTTTCCTTGAACACCCCCAGGGACAGTGATGCCACCACCTCCCTGGGCAACTCGTTCCAATGCCTGACTTCTCTTTCTGAGAAGAAATTTCTACTAATTTCCAACCTTAATTTTCTCTGGTGCAACTTGAGGCCATTCCTCTAGTCCTATCACTAATTACCTGTTAGAAGAGGCCAACACCCAGCTCTCCACACCTTCCTTTCCAGTAGTTGTAGAGAGCAACGTTTCCCACTCCTCTGAGCCTCCTCTTCTCCAGACTAAACAACCCCAGTTCCTTAACCACTCCTCATAGGACTTGTGTTCCAGGCTCTTCACCAGCTTTGTAGCCTTTCTCTGGACATGTTCCAGGGCCTTAGCGTCCTTTTTGTTGGCATGCATAGAGCCAACATGTGTCTAGTCTCCTTTATGGCCTGAGTTTTGAAAAGTAACTCTTGTTTAAAAGGTATAAAATAAATTAAATTAAAATAAATTCACAGCCTTCCTTCCCTTCAGTAGCATGCTTCAGTCAGTTTTTGATCTGCAGCTACAGCATGCTTAGAAATTACTGTTTCTGCTGCAACAATGCACGCACAAAGTAGGTATGTCATTCTTAAGATCTTCCTAATTAAAACTCCCACACAAAGTTTTGATAATACTGGTGGAATTTCCTGGAGCTAGTGCAGAGATCTGACATGCTTCATCTTAATGTGGCTCAGTCAGGCCTGACACCAGTATCATAGCTCCTCAGAAAGAGGAATAAAACCAAAATGCACTCTTTACTGCTATCTGTGCCTGGTTAGACAGCAATACCTTGCATACCTGTCCTCCAAGAAACAGATTTTGAACCAAAGCGCCCCACCAATGTCTTCAGACAGGGCAATGGCAAGAGTAACCAGGCCACACATCATTCTGGTTCTTCGATCTTATACTGCCTTCCAGGAGCAGTCTCAGTAAAATAGATGCTCCACAGAAGTCAGAACAGCTTCTTAAAGATTTATTATAGATGGAGACACACTCTGTGCCCACAGCCAGGCCCCCACACGCTGGCTACATTTTGCAAGAATAATGAATATTGACAGATCCTAAGAAGAGGCAGAAATCTCCCTGGTGTCCAGCCCTGTCTCCTGAGATCGCTCGGACCAAGCATGACACCAGATTCAGAAAGCTCAGGAAACAGATGAGATGGCATCACCTTCACAGAATCACAGAATTGTCTAGGTTGGAAGAGACCTCAAGATCATCAAGTCCAACCTCTGACCTAACACTAACAAGTTCTCCACTAAACCATATTGCTAAGTTGAACATCTAAATGTCTTTTAAAGATCTCCAGGGATGGTGACTCCACCACTTCCCCGGGCAGCCCATTCCAATGCCTAACAACCTTCTCTTTAAAAGAAGTTCTTCCTAATATCCAACCTAAAACTCCCCTGGCACAACTTAAGCCCATTCCCCCTCGTCCTGTCACCAGGCATGTGGAAGAATAGACCAACGCCCACCTCACTACAGCCTCCTTTAATGTACTTACAGAGGGCGATAAGGTCATCCCTGAGTCTCCTTTTCTCCAGTCTGAACAAACCCTGCTCCCTCAGCAGCTCCTCGTAAGAGTTGTTCTCCAGATCCCTCACCAGCTTCGTTGCCCTTCTCTGGACTCACTCAAGCACCTCAATGCCCTTCTTGTAGTGAGGGGCCCAGAACTGAACACAGTACTTGAGGTGCAGCCTCACGAGAGCTGAGTACAGGGGGACAATCACTTCCCTAGACCTGCTGGCCACACTGCTTCTTATACAAGCCAGGATGCCGTTGGCCTTCTTGGCCAACTGAGCACACTGCTGGCTCATATTCAGCCGACTATCCACCAATCACTCCCAGGTCCTTCTCTGCCTGGCAGCTCTCCAACCACTCATCTCCCAGCCTGTAGCTCTGCTTGGGGTTATTGCACCCCAGGTGCAGGACCCGGCACTTGGCCTTGTTGAACTTCATGCAGTTGACCTCAGCCCATCAGTCCAGCCTATCCAGATCCTCCTGCAAAGCCTTCCTACACTTGAGCAGATCGACACACACACCTAACTTTGTTTCATCTGCAAACTTACTGAAGGTGTACTCAATCTCCTCATCCAGATCATCGATAAAGATATTAAAGAGGACGGGCCCCAGTACCGAGCCCTGGGGAACGCCACTAGTGACCAGCCTCCAACTGGATTTGACTCCATTCACCACAAGTCTTTGGGCCCGGCTATCCAGCCAGTTTCTAACCCAATGAAGCATACGCCAGTTCAAGCCACAAGCAGCCAGTTTCTTGAGGAGAATGTTGTGGGAAACAGTGTCAAAAGCCTTATTGAAGTCAAGATAGACCTTGACACGATCACTCACAAATTACACATTTCATTTTGAAAGTAAAATTCATGAATGGCTGTTAGCTGAGAATTTTTTTCAAACATCCTCTTGAAGCTAGAATTTATAAAATTCATATTGAGTTCTGTACCTATCCAATATGATGGATACCTTTGCATCATTAAGGAATAATTTGCAGCACATGAGATCTTGATGTCAGTTGCTGGCTAGTACTGTAGATCTATGACCACAAGTGCAGTGGAATACTGCTGTTGCTGAGACAACAAGGATATCATTTGGAGGAACGTAAAAATAGAAAATAAATATGCTCTTGAATTAGTAACAAAAGATGAAGGGAATGCATAGCGGCACAGCAGAATTATATAAATGGCCTTGAAAAATCTTTAAATATTGCCATTACTCCACCTGCCTCATGCTCTGTAGGTAGTAGCATGGGACACAGAAGGCTTGCAGCATTATAAACCTAGTTGAAATCTGAGTGAATATAGGGCTCCACAGAGAAAAAACACATTGTAACAGAGTCCATCTATCCCTGCAACCCATCTCCATCAGTGGGCAAAAACAGGTCCCTAAAGAAAGATTAAAACAACAACAACAAATCCCATAGTGAACATTGGGTACACAGAGGGCCAGAAGGACTACCCTCTATAAACATGGGGATGAAAAGAAGCCCAAACTAATACAACATATTCAAGAGGTATGTTCCTAGAATGCTAATGATCTATATAAAATAGAAGCTACTTATGAACATTGTATATCCTATCTTACAGCAGGTACAGCAACAACACATGCATATACTACAAGGGAGATAGAAGAGGACAAAGGCAGAACTCTTTCAAATGAATAACACCTTTCTTTCCTGACATCTTTGAAGATATTGGGCACCACGTTTATGTGTAAACTGGAAGATTAGTTCTGAATAAAGGACACAATGCTATTATAATTTTGTTTTGGACTTGTAATTGTGGAATTTCCACGTTTTCAATTAAACACTTAAATCAATTTGCTATCCACCAGTGCAGAAGGAAGTTTGGGAATTCGGTGTGCTGAACTACACATGCACAGTTATAATCTATATAATTTTATCTTCATTGATGACTCCAATTACAATATAGTATTCTGCCCCCCTCTCCCTCCCATCTTCAAAACATTTAACTATTGCTGTATTATATGGCTTAATTACAGCCTTATGTTTATCACTTATTATACTGAACACACAATCTGCATGAACTGACTTCATGAGCCAATCAAGAAAGCAATGCCACCATGACCTTGCATGTAATTTAGTTTGCCAAGAAACAAAAGCTATCACGTAAGGAGAATCTGTATTCTAAATGAACCGAAAAATGACAGCACAGGCATCTCTCTCTGAAAGACTAAATTATAGTGTAGGATAAACTACCTGCCCTTGGACTTCATTCAAATTTAGCATATTTCAAAGACGATTGATTATCTGTGTAATAGCCTCTGTTTAACAGCACTAACTCAGATTGTTTTATTTTCAGTAACATAACTCCCAATCTATGCCTGTATCAGAGAACAATCAGGTCAGTAGTCACTTTACACCCCAGAAAATGCAGAGTTTTAGATCTCTTCCTTAAGCAAATGAAACCAAGGTAAACTTGTGCTCTATAAATTAGTTGTGAGGAAGCCACTGCATTCATTTACATACTCTTTCAGTCATACATTTTTGGACCTGATCCATGAAAATTATAGATCAATATCCTTGCGTTTTGTAGAAAGGTTAGCTGGGTAATCTTCATCACCAGTATCTTTTAGCTAATTAAACCAAAGGAAGCTGCAGACTCCTCTTCATAATGGTGGTGATTATATTCCTTGCCAATGCCTACATATTTATTTTTTGAGTCTTTTATGCCTATGTACTACTAAAGCAATCTAAAAAAAATGTAGAGAGATCATAGCAGTATGATGGATTACCTCAAATACTTCCTGATCCACTTGCAAAAACTACAGATGAAGAGATTGGTGCACATGTTTTATGTGTCCCCAACATTTTTGACTGAACATGAAATTTTACTCTTTTATCTTTTACTGCACATACGCAAACTCTCTTGGAAAATTTAGGTAGCTATTCTATACAATACAATTTTGTTCTGGAACATTTTAACCAACTTAAAAAAAAGGCTCAATGCTCCCTTTTTAATTTTTGTGTGTTGTGGTGGTTTTTTATGTCTTGAAGTCATAACCATCTGTCAGATTGTTTCCTAATCTCTATTTCTGAAGTTTGCTTTACCTTCACAGCAAGCTCTAAAGGTTGTGCCCTACTGAACATCCATGTCCTATATAACTGCTTTCAAGACAAATTTCTAGGCATTAAACTGATTTCCAGATTTTGCTGGGAAGTAAGTAAGAGAGGAATGAGGCAGTGTTGAAAGCTGCAGAATGCAACACAAGTGCACCCTGCAAGTTTACACTGAAGCTTCTTTTGGAGGTATGCTTTGGAACGTAATAAAAAAGCCACATTAAAGTTTACAGAATTAGTTTCTCAGAGAACATAAACCTCAGTTATTAATGTTATTTAGCATGCTAATAGGACCATCTCGAACTTAGATTCCTTATTAGTTGTGACAAAATTTCATATATTGACTATTAATGGTTACTTCTGTTCTGTTCTTGAAGAGGTGGAGTAATGAAACGGTAATCAGCATTTGAATTTCATCCATGACTTTAAATGAAATATTTCTCTACTCTTAAAATACCTTATCAAAATTGTTTTCCTGTGGTTTCCTAGCTTTTCTCCACTCTCAGAAGCATGAAATATGGTATTAGTTATAGGATTATCACCCCATTTCTGAACTGTCATCTGGTCATCATGCCATTCCCTCCCTGAATATTATTTGCTCCTTTTGCAATGAAAAGCAACTCAGACTAAAATTCTCACAGTACACAGTAGAGCTAAGATACTAAAGATTTTGAAGAAAATTTGAACAATACCTAAACACGGAAGGGTTAATTAAAATATAGCATTCTCATAAGCAATTTGTTGAAGAAATTAAAAATTATCCCTAATATATTTCTTTCACTTCACAAAAACATTACATATCCAGAATATATCCAAAACTTTTCAGACCATAATTTACAATGAAACTAATGCTAGGAAAAATGAAATGTAAATCACAGAATTTTATGCTTTTTAATTGTTAGGAGTTCAGCTACTTCTCAGTATGTGGTATCTCATTTTCTGTGAAAACATAATTACATCAGAAAATAGACAATTGTTTCAACATTCTGTTTAATGATAAGGGGAGTAGAGTTTTCAAAAGTATTCACCCTTATCTGGGTTTTGCTCCAACTGAATTTAGTATTATGCTAAAATGCACGTTTTTATGCTTGGGCCATTGGAGCTGCTGAAGGAGGTTAGGTGTTATCTATATTATAACTGTGAAATTGTGCTGTTGTTCCATCAGATTTCAGCTAGGGACAGAGGCCACACATTAATTCTTCTTTAAGCTCTGCTGGAAAGCAAATGAAGATCATTGCATGCATTGTCTTCCGATAGATAATTAACATTATATCCTTTTGTTTAATTCCCCCCCGTCCCCACCCAAAGACAAAAATGAAAGTATAGAGTTTCACATAAATAGAGGCAACACTGAAGACCAGCGTGTTCAAGCACAAATATAAAACAATCTACAGTAAAGATTCCTCCACACTATTTTTTATTTTTGCACATTCAAATAAAAACTCAAATCTCTACTATAACACTAACATTGGGAAGGAAATTAGAAAAATAACCAACAGAGACCACTGGAAAAAAAAAAAAAAAAAAAAAAAGAGAAATAATATGGAAAGAACATTAATGGAAGGATTTTCTCTTCTCTGTGGTACTAAAAGGATTTCATTTTTATTTTGACTCTTTCCCAGTCTCCTTTCCGTACTCTTTGTTGTTGTTGTTGTTTTTCTGTGTTACCATTCAAAATAAACCTCTAGCTGTATTTTGCAAGAAAGGATAAAGATAAAAAATTGGGGATTGCTATTAGTGATGTAACTATCTCACTGCAGATCTACAACACCCCAGGTTTGTTTATTGCCTGCCACTGAATTCAATAGCTTCCCTGTTATTTAACAAACGTGTCTTTTTTCAAAAGGAGTGTATACATATAGCCTTTGAAATATATACATTAATACACCTTATCATACCATATGATGACAGCTACTAATTACAGTGATTGATTTTTAATTTTTTTAAATAACATTATACAAATCAAGCAACTTCACCTTAGAGTAAATTTAGGTTTCCATATATTCATATTTGCACAGTATTCCTTAAGTAAGCTAAAAATCCAAATGAAGTAGAGCAGATATTAATTCACAGATTTCATAACTCAGGGAAAACACTGCTATTACTTACATTATGCTGATTGATATAAAATTTTGTTACAGGTTAAATATGAAAAACACATGGCAGACTTATTTGTACAGTGAACAATAACAACACATCCATGTAACTTCTTTTATGGCTTTTTGCTGTGTGGACATGAATATCCTCTTAAGGGAGAAAAGATGCAGTGCAGTCCTTGCTGTAACAATTAGTTGTGATTCTGTTAGTATAGAACAAAAATTTCCCAACTGAATAAAGTAAGATGCTTATATGTAGGGTATGGCTATAAAAACCTAAGGACGGAAGAGAAAATAAAATTGCAACCATTTTGTGATGATAATATTTTAGGACACTAAAACTCAGGGAGAGAAAAGGGGAGGGAGAGAGATGAGTGTCTTAGATGAGGAGGCCAAAATGAGATACCCTGTGGGAAGGAAGGACTTTGCAAACAGATTGCATAAAGAGGTACCTGCAAGAAGGCAGGAGTGGGTGGTGACTGCTGCAAAGCCCTGTGAACAGCTCCATGCTGGGCATGTTTGCTACTGGGCAGGTATGAGGTTTATAAGCAAAGAAAGCTCTGATAATACAATGGAGAGTTGTGCTGTTTTGTTGTTGGTGGTGGTGGTGGGTTTATTTTAGAGCGTAACTTAACTATCTGACAGATCAATCCACCACCAGCTCATGTGCTCAAGTAAGAAAAAAGAGGAAATCTGTATTATATACAAAATTGGCAATGACCTAGTATTACCCTGTACAAGCTGGTGCTATGTAATTGCAGTGTTACTTCTTTATAGACACTTTTTTTTTTTTTTTTTTTTATTCTTCTGAAAGCTTTGCCTAGTGAGTCACACACATGGAAGTGAGCAGCCTCAGAAATCGTCTCAGCCTCTGAAGCATCCCCTGTTGTTAAATTCACTGGTATCTTTCAAGCCTCCTAGAGCAAGTGTGACATCTGTGGGAAATTCTCAAAAACAAATTCACATGGCACCACAAAATGTTACTGACCCTGGAAAAGTGCTCACTAAAAAATAGGCAACTCTAGATTTCAGTCCTGTAAGTCTAAATTCCACAGGGCTCTCACAGTCTTCAGTTAAAAGGCTAAATTTATTATAAAGTAGGCAACCAAAGCATACTTTTAGATTCCTATTTTATATTTCTAAGTGGGAAGTAGCTGAGGGACTCCAAAATAATGATTCAGAAAACATATCAACTATATGGAACTATTCTGATTATGCATGACACTGAGGAAAACTTTCTCTGGAAAATACATGTATACTAAATACTGACTCAGACAAATCAGTCCAGTGAAATTAGACCTAACAGTCAGAATTGTGCAGGTCTTAGTAGAAATAACGGCAGACATTTACTACCTTTTCAAATCCAAGCCATTACCTTTCCCAAATGACAGTACATTGCTCATATTGCCAATTAACTAAGGTTACTAGAAGGAAAAACTCAACCTCAAATCTTTTCATTATTACTGTACTCACTGAAATCCTGCAATGGGCAGTCCCCTAGCTACTTCTTTTTCAATCCTGACAGCTTGATTAAGTGTTACAGAGCAAATGACAATACATCCAAGGTAAAAAAAAAAATGCAGTTAGTAATCATTTGGTTGCATTATCTCTCAAGGGCCAAGGGTCATAGACTGTCTAAATGAGTGTAATCATGTAAATTTTGGACTTGAAAAGGCATTTTGGTAGAGAGGTTATAGGCCCTGCTGAAGTTTCCAGCTCTGAATCAGAAACAAGTCTGTCTATCTCATGCTGACAAGCTTGTCTAATTTATAGTTAGAAGCCTCCAGTGAGATGATTGATAGGCTTTCACCCTGTCCCAGCACCTTATGCAGTTAAAGATTTTTTTCTTGACTTCATTGATAATTAAACTAATTACTTCTTGTCCTATCTGAGACGAACATAAAAATAGTTGTTTACTTTCTTTGTGCCTCTACAGTACAGACTAATGTAATCCAGTTCCCCAACATTAAGCCCTACTAAATTCAAGAACAACAAGATATGAGACTGATTTCACACAATTGCTTCCTGATAGATTCATGTGGATTGTTTCTAACTGTATTCATATTTCCATGCTTATAAAATGATTTTTTTAATAATGTATCTATGATATCCGGAAAAATACTGTTTGCTAGATTCTACCTCCTCCTTTCACCCCACCCTCATCCCTCAAAACTATATACAGTGCTTGGCCAGCTTTGGGGTTTGTGGGATTTACATACTGTCCCTTTGTGTTACAGGACAGTCAACATCAGGCAGTTCTAATCAAAACTAGTCTAAAAATACTCTAGCTTTGAGTGACTCCTGTTTTGACTCACTCTCTGTTGGGTCCAATTAGTTCTGGTGATAAATATCTCTGTGAAGACTAGAAGCTTGGACCACTTTGGCTGTCTTAATGACATACATTGCTCCTCATCCTGCTAAGGATAGACCAATAGGCTCATTATTTCTTCTCTTGCTTTTGGTGTATTTATTCAGGCTCTTATCACCTGTGTTTCCCACTGTAACTTTCAGCTTTATCTTTTCAAAATTATATGCTTCAAATTATATGCTTCATACCTATACTTAATCCCATACTTGTTTCCACTTGTTCTGCAACTTGTTCTACAATTAGTATGACTAATAGTCAAAGCTGTCTCTTACTTTTCTTTTTCTTTTTTTTTTTTTTTTTTTTTTTCTCTTATATGAGGTCTCTCTTGATAACCAACAGCTCTCCTGAATGCAACAACTCATTGTTTTCTTACTCCATCATTTGTGATCACCTTTACCTGTAAGTAGCCTCCAAATCCAGGTTTTCCCTAAGTCCATCTATTGAAAATACTGCTGTATTACAATTTATACACTGAATGAGGGTACTGAAACTGTTTAGGGTATCTGGAATACTGATTTTTTGGGGGACATTTTTACCCCTTTGCAGATTTGTGTTTATATGTAGTTCCAGACAGAGCTGAAATTAAGGGGGGTTCTGCTTGAGGTTGTGGTTGACACCTACGTCGATCCATTTATAGCTCTGTCTAAAAAATGGCTCAAAAGGCCAACAATTGGCTTGGACAAAGGAGGAAAGGGGAAGGGAAGGAAAGTGGAAGGACTGCAGTAACAATGACAGGCACTGGTAAAATCAGCATTTGCAGCTATTTCCTCTGGAGGAAAATAAAGACATTCCAGCACCTCTATCAGATGAGCAATATACAGATACTGAATTAACAAAATATGTGGCAGGTTAATTTGCATTGTAAATATTACTTTATCCTAAGTAATTCTTCTATACTGTTTAAAACACTTGTTTTTTTCTATTTAACATAATTTCTATCTTGTAAATAACCACAACTTCAGATGAGAAACATGCATTATAGATAGTATTTTCACCTTTGTTAGATGTGTTTGTGAATAAAAGACTTAGAAAAATTGAAAAGAATAAGACTTTTTTCTTTATCTCATTTCATGGCATAATTCATAAAAAAATAAAATTTACTTATCACTAGGTATCACTTAACACATAAGGAAAAAATAAAATGGAGGGAAAAAAAAAAGGAATTCTATACTCATGATTTCAAGTCTTCAAAACTATTTTATTTATAGCTATATTAATGTTTAAGAATCACTTGTGTTTTAGTCAGTCACTTTTTAATTAATGTAAAAGAATTAAGGTTTAAGGATATGAGTATGTTATATGCATATTTAATGAGACAAAATGCACACTCTAACAAAGTTAGAAGAATTGACAGAAGACAGGAACCAAATTAGAATCACATAAATGTCAAATATTCTTGCTGTACATTGCTTAATTCTTTGCTAAGGACCAAAGGAACACCAAATAACGCACATTCCTGTGTTATAAACAAACACACACCAAACAAGCTCCCCCCACCAGCCCAAATACCAATAAACCAAATCCAATAAATCCCCCAAATTCTCATCAACAAATGATTCTCTCAAAGTCTTTTGTCTTTTTGCTAATGGAAAAGTAATATAGATTCCCAAGTGTAATAAGTTATAGTAATGGTATTTAAAGAGGAAGGGAGAAATAAAGGAAAAGTTTCGTTGTATATTAAGAAGCCTTCTATTTGTGCTATAGAGAGCATTCAAGTTTGCATAATAAAACTCTCTTCTATAGTTTACAATCACATTTTACCTTTCAGATATCATCAGTATGATACATTTATTCACAGATTTTCACATCATTTACCTCCAGTAGCAGATTTGATTCAGTATCCTTTTACTCATATGTGGCTCTCTAATTTCAGAACAATTTCTGATAATTGACTTGAGACACTCAGAGTTGTGCATTAGAAAACTGTATTCACTTTAGTATGTTATGTTTCCAAGTAAACTGGAATTTTGTATTACTGTAAATTTTTTAATCTAACCAGCATCATACTGTTAGCTACTGTCTAGGTGGTACAGTATATCCTGCTACATTCCCTTTAAAAATAAAAGTTTTTCTTTTTATTCACAACTGATACAAAAGTTTTGTGTTTTTTTTTTGTTTTGTTTTGTTTTGTTGAACAGCAATTCATATGATTATAAATAGTGGAAAATGGAAAAACTTATCAAAATACTTTTGCTTGCTAACTTCATATATATACATATTTAACAAATTCTACTACAGAAGAATTTATCTTTGTCTCTGCCATTTTTACCTAGGCTTATGCGGAATGAAAATATATAGCCACCCTTCACACGGGAAACAACAGTCTTAATAAACAAAAATAGAAAATTGGATGCTAGAAAATGTTACATATGCACTTTTCCAGGAAATAATCAGTTTTGCATAAGCTACTTGCATAATACTCCCTGATTTTGACCCCCTCAGGCATGTTGCTTGCAACCTAATACTCCAGCACATGCAATTTTAACTGCAGTAATATAGCAGGATGGCTTTATCCTCATGCTTACACCACACTAAGGGATATTGTTTAATTAGGTTCCACTGCGGACTTTTTCTCAGAAATTTAGGTAGTTTTTCTGTTTTCATTATATAGTTTTAGCTTTTTATTTATTTATTTATTTATTTAGGCAAGGTAGGGATGAAGAAAGAAAATGTGTAAGCCAGGTCCTATACTCCCCTTTGAAGGTTTGACTTTTTTTTTTTTTTTTTTTTTCCCCCAAAAAATGGCACAACTGTCTTTGAATTTCCTAATATTAGTGTGATACAGGCTTTTTGTTGGGACAAATGTTCATCCTGCCTTATAGACCACTAATTTTCAACAAAAAGCTGATCTTTAAAGTGAGAGGGAAAGAGTGACAGATGCAAAATACACTTTCATTTATTACACTTTCTGGCTTATATACATACATGAAATATTTGAAAATATAAAAAGCAGAAAAAATAGCCTCAACAGATTATACGTGGCTTCAGGTAAAAAGTGTCAAGAGCATTCTTTAAGCCTCAAATCAATGCAATCATATAATCTGCTCTATATATGGTCAGCTACAAATCAATGCAATCATATAATCTGCTCTATATATGGTCAGCTACACTTAGGTAAAACATTCAAGGAACTGTATGGAGCTCCTCAGGGCCAGAAGCTCTGACAAATAAGACTGGTCTCTTGAGATATCATACTAATGGTTAGTTTTAGATGTTACTTTATTTTATTGGGCAGCATCTTAAAAAAACATACCAGTTTAAGGCTAAGGTAATGCTTTGTTGTCATATTAGTTTTACTGTACATAATGGGTATAAAACCATTTTAATATAAAAAAATTGAAATTACTTTACTTTCAACCTAGAGATGTGACATTATTAAGGTACTTTTAAGGCAAAGAGAAAAAGAGGTATTACTAATATCTACTACCAATTTCTTTTTACTCAACAGAAAGAATGTTGTTCATCTTTTTTGACATAACTCCTTTCCAGGACAGACTTTAACAAGCGATATCATATATTTAAGTAGAAACGGATGTATAAAAGCATAGCTATTTTTCTAAGTGATATTTACTTTTCAAATCATCTATGATAGTATTCAGAAGTAGGAGCCTAATCTAACAACAGTGTTAACAGGGTTATGGCCTGCAGCATGCAGCATTTCATAGCATTTCATTTAACTGTTACCCAGAAAAAAATAGATTTTGTATTTTCAAACTATGGGTTTTTTAAATAACAATGGATTTTTCAGTTTACTTCTGTAATCTAACATCTGAGATGATTACTTATGTTTAATGCATTTAATGTTACTTTTATTTTACTATTCTCTACTACCGAAGTTCAATCCAGAAGAAAATAGAGTCATATTTAGCAAAAATTTTCCAAGAAGTATTAGGACATTAAAAGTTGAAGTTTGGCTTCTGGTACTGCTGTTTAGTCTTACTCTAGCACAACTAGATTTCCATTGTCAGGAACAAATGAGACAAATCTTGTTGTGCATTTAGAGTTGTATCTATGTAGTGATACGGTGGCTCTATATGAAATTCCCTTGGGAGAAATTACATATTAGTAATTCAGGTATTCAGTAATGCTGCTAGCTAACAAACCAAGCTTGAGGAAAGGAACAGTCACCAGAAACAGAAAAGAGAGAAACGAAGATACTCAGGTTAGACGTCAGCTTTGAACATGAGGTTTTAGCCCATACCAAACTTTATTTAGAAGGAATATTTATTTTCTCACTGTGTTTTGACTGAAATGATATAGAGACAGGACTTTTAGATGATCTGCTTAAAAGACATTTTTTGGAAACTGTGTATGGATGAAAAATTTAATTATTCTATGGTTTAGTCGCAGAAATTAGGATATTCAACACTACTATCCATATACAGGCATCCGGAAAAAAACATTTAAAAGTTTTGTTAAATTCACTCTACTATAAAATTATCTCAAATCATCTGAATTTAGGTCAATCATTTTAGAAGTGCGGGTTTTCTCCTTGAGAAGATGATGTGACTGCATTTGAACAACTTCCCATGGCACAGTATTGAATTTGTTATGACTTCTAAATTTCAGAAAACAATGTCAAATTTGGGTACCTGTCTTCTAACCCTCTCAGATCCCAGCTTAAAAACAGTCTACAGAAAGAAATAGGGACTCCGTGCAGAGTACCTTTTACTGCTGCATGCTCACTTTTCTCAATGATTTGCTATGTATTTGATATCTACTTCTGTTACCATGGCACTTAAACACTTCTAAATTCAACATCTTCCTTTATTTATTTAATGAAAAAGGAGGATAAAAGTGTTTATGAGGATTCCTGCCCAGCACACATGGTAATTACAAAGCTGGATTCATTCCCGCATGTCAGGTTCTTTGGGGTCCACAGGGTGTAAGCCATTAATAAAAACAAGAAACATCTGCCATGGCACTATGGGTATTTTCTGGTGCTGCCCAGGCTCTGGTTTCACAGTGATATTTTCACAGAAGCTGTAGTTTTCCCCCACTAAGGCTACCTGCAAATATGAAACTACTGATGCATATGAGAATTCCTCAGTGTATACTTTTACTAGTAGAATATAAGATTATTGTTTTAAACCTGCCTTCCTCTCAGTGTTTCAGTTCTGATGTTTAGAATGCGTATAGTAAAGAAAAATGTGTTAAACCAAACATAACTATAAGAAAATCCTTTTATTATCTTTTCATACTGTAAAATAAACAAATTAGTCCTTTTATTATGTATTTGAGGTTTCTTTACATTTGGACCTAGAGACTTACTTCACAATATGCTACCTTAATAAGGGCTTATCTATCAGAGCTTGATTTCCAGGTCATTCCAATCACAGAACAATATCAATTTGACATTAGCAGAGAGATACTACTAACAGTCTTAAGCGTGAGCTGGAGAACCCCCTGCTGCCTACTGGTGAGGGGAATTGAGTCGGAAACCTTTATAAAAAGCAGCAGGCCATGAAATGCCAAATAAAATTCCTTTTACCATACAGAGATAAAGGAAAAGAGTATTGTACTTCTTTAACAAATAGGAGTTGACAAAAAAGAGAGAAAATAGATGTGAATGTTTTTTTTCAGCAGTTGTTGCTTTGCTGAATAGAATGTGAAGGAAACGTTTGTGGTTTTTTTTGAGGAAAAAAAACATTGCACATGCACAAAAATATTTACTTTTTAAGACCCTTTCTTTTACCAAAACAAACAAACAAACAAACAAACAAAAACCAACAAAAACCCACCATCCAGTCTGATTAGAAATTACCAAGAGATGGTAATACCAAAGAAGGCAAAAAACTTGTCTAATGTTCTTTGTATTTTTATAAGGTACTGTTACATACACTTTCCTTTTTATTGAAAGCATGGCAGAAATACAATGAATATATTTATGTATAATTCATACTACTTTTATTTGGGGGACAGGGAGAGTGTACACTTACAAACCTCTTTCATATATAAGCAGTAGGAGCATGATTAAATAAGTTCATATTCATGTTGATATTTTTTTGTGATTTTTCTAGAATTCTGACTAAAATTTCTAAGATTTCAGTATTCTCCCCAACAATAAATCAGAATACATTTCAAGATGCTGACAATTTTGATGAGTAATTCCTGTAAATAAAGGAAACTGTTTACCTCAATAATTACAAAGTACCTTTTTCAAAATATTTTTAATTTATAGTTAACATCTTAAATCACAAAATGTTGCTTTTTACAAGCTGTCATTTTTCCTTTTTACCCTGTAAAAACCTTAAGCAAGCATCAAGATTTTCCAGTATTTACTACCATTTGGAAATATTCTAAAAAAATTCCAAGAATGCAGGAAACAGACAATATTTATTTGGATAATAGAGTCTTTCATTTTATCTCTTATTGAGTCCAATGAGATATATAGAAAATAAAATAAATAAATAAAAACACTTTTTTGTTTACTCACACGATGTACACAATGTCTGAGCACAATCAACTTTTCTCCGCTCCCATTAATATTCAGAAATTAGTGCTGTCAACAGCTGCAGTTTCACAACTATTGTTCACCATTTCCTCATTCAGTAAAATGTTAACATTTATGCTTAAGGACTTCTTTTGTGAATTTTCAATTAACTAACACATCAACATTTTCATCAAATTTACATGACTTAATATTTTCATTCCACAAACCTGCCCAAGAAATTTTGGCTATTCTAGGCTCACATAGGAATAATTGCACTGAAGTCATGAGAACAAGGCTATAGTACACTTATTCTTAAGACCAGGAGAGCAGAACTCCATGCTATTTTTCTGAATTTGGCTTATCTATAGACCAATGGAATGGAACATACCTCTTGACAACTAACAAAATCTGTGATCTGATAGAATTCAAGGACACTTTATGTGGAGCTTGTGTCTTGTCTGAATCTGACCACCCCACCTGACCACCTGACCACCCCACCCCCACATTTCCTACCAGGGTTAATTTCAGCATGTTTTGGTGTGGCTATTTTCACTTTAAACAATTTCAGGCAAAATATATCAATAAAATTGTTTTTATATGATTGGCAGAGTATGAAGTAAACATCCTATGATTTACTTGTCAATCATCTAATCCTAATCCATCATTCTGTCTCCTTTTTCTCAATGCCATACTTAAACGTTCAAAGCTATGAGTCAAACACAGTATTTTAGACACTATCTCACTATTTCTCACTTCATCTACAGACCAGACACCTCCATACAATAATCACTGAAAATCAAAGATCAACTGATCTATCTACTACTCAAATCATGCCAATTGAAGGAAAGCAGCTTTCACAATTCTTAGTAGGGTAGCTCTAGATAGGATGTTGTCAGCTTTCAAAGATACAGTGAAAATTCTACAAGTGTTCAGGGGAAATATCAATTTTATCTCTTATTCTGTTTTTAAAAACTATTCTACAGCCAGCCTCATCACTCAAACAAATGCTAAATGGGTGATAGAATTGCCTCAGTTGATTCTTCTGAAGTTGTCACTTCTAATGCCTGAAAGGCTGATTCCTTCATCTCCTTTGCTGCTGGTGCCAATAGATACTTGAAAATGAAGAGACAAGGGCACACTCCTGATCTTCAAATGTCAAGAAGAAAATAGTCAACTCAGTTCCCCTCATGACCAATATAAAGACATTATATGCTTCATCTTGCTATCATACCCTAAGCCTTAAAATAAATTCTCCAGAAAAGAAAAAAAAAAAGAGAGAAAAGAGAAAAAAAAAGAGAAAGGAGAAAAAAAAAGAGAAAAGAGAAAAGAGAAGAGAGAAAAAGAGAAAAAAGAGAAAATAATAACACATGGGATGTACATTGAAATTAAATATATTTTTTACTAGCAGCATTTGGATTCCCATCATGAGGAAGGGAAATGGAGAGGGAGCTGCTGACCTCTCATAACCAATGAGAATGTGAGGGATCAGCACAAAGCTGCACCAGGGGAGGTTCAGATTGGATACTAGGAAAAATTTCTTTACCATGAGGGTGGTCAAACACTGGAACGGACTTTCTAGTGAGGTGGTTGATGCTTCATGCATGTATGTCAGTGCTCAAGAGGCATTTGGCCCTTATTAATATGTTTTGACTTTTGATTAGCCCTGACATAGTCAGACAGTTGAACTTGATGATCTTTGTAGGTCCCTTCCAAGTATTCTATTCTATATTGGATAGAGAGATTCTCCATCCTATACTTTGTTCAAGAAGAAGATGAATTAAAAAAGATACCTATACTTAAATCCTTCTGGTACCTAGAGAAGTAAAGCCCAACATTTCCAGATCCCACTGGAACTAATGGAGAAGTTCCTACCAAATGTAACAAATTACTTTATGCCATTATATGAAGGAAGGTAATTCTTATGAAAGTATGAAATTACAACTGCTGCCAAGTTCATAGACAATACATTTTTTCCAATTTGTATCTCCCTGATTTATGGAGATAGCACTTCCAGATTATTCTTGATGACTTATACTTTTTTTGTGTGTGACCAGTCTATCTTCACACTACTGCATTAAAATGTGCCTTGTTCTTCTCTCAGCAGGGAACATTCAAACACATTCTAGTATAAAGAAAAAAATATTAAGTATGATTGCTTAACCACAAGCAGGTTTAATTTTTAATTAAAATTTTATAAAAATTAAAAGCCTATTTTTTTGAAATAAAGATATGCTCAATCATTAATGTAAAATACTGGGGGGAGAAACAGTAACAATACTTAGAAATTGAATAAAGAATATCCTTGTATACTTTTAGCTACTCATAACATCTTCTAAGCTACATTTAGGAGTAGATCTTTTCTTAATATTATTCTCTTTCTTGTTGGTCTGAACTGTGTTTGATTTTGGCCTGTAGCCTGACTGGCAAAGTGACAGGGTATAACTACTTTGGGGACATCAGTCACAACACGGAGGTCAGATGATGGCCAAGAGGGACATGAAAAAGAGAACATATTTTGTTTTTGAAACGTTGGCTAAATTTTACTTTGTGCCTGAGGTATAAAACAATCTTTATCTCTCTAAAATTCATCAGCTGTTAGGCAATTCTGCAATAAGTAAACAATTCCATGGTGAATTAGGCAATCACATCTCTTTTGTGGAAAACTCTAGGTCTGAAGCTGAGTACATCTGCAGAGCTGCAAAGAACCAATGTTCTGTTTTTATGTTGAAACACTGTTTTCAGCTTTGCAGCCACAGCTATGCTAAAGGTTAAGTAATATGATGTAAAAGTTTGGCAAAGCTGAAGAAGCTTTACCAACCCATGAATAAGCCAAAGCCATTTGCAATGTAATGCACTATCAGAAAAAGAAATCCACAGGTGCACTGCAGGAATTCAGTCTTCAGCTTTTTCACAGAATCACAGAACTATAAGGGACCTCAAAAGATCATCGGGTCCAGCCTCCCTGCCAAAGCAAGTTCCTCAGAGCAGGCTGCCCAGGTAGGTGTCCAGACAGGCCTTGAAGAGAAGGAGACTCCACAACCTCCCTAGGCAGTCTGTTCCAATGCTCCGTCACCCTCAACGTGAAGAAACCCTCGCCGTGTTTCATTTACTCAAAGTACAGGATTTTCCTGTAGACCCTGCATATTAAGTCCAGAGGTTTGTGTTTTGGTAAGTAGTAGTATCATGTCACTTTTTATTATAAAATATTTAGTGACAAATGTATCAGGAGAACAGAATGTAGATAACATTAACAACTGAATTCAAATGTGATGGGGTGAATCACCTTCTCAACCCTTCTCCAAAGCTTTTAGTGCAGGACTCAGGTTTTACTGCTTTTTTTCTAAAGATTTATGATTTCTCTTGAGATGCCCTCAAGGGGAGACAGTACTTCCCCAAGGCTGTGTTTGTATTCTGCTAAAAAGCAAGAATCCTTGTCAAGTCAACAGGAATCAGTCAAGAGATCTTCTCATCTGACAGTGAGTAGAATATGTTGAATAAATATTGCACAGTAAACCTCACCAGTTTAACCCTTGCAAGAGGGATTCTCACAAGTAAATCCAATAGTTATGCCAACACCACTACCACCACGGTCAACAATCATAACTAGCAACACTTAGGCCAACACTTACTACGTCTGAAAATTTCAGAGTTCTCCAATATCCAGACAATATTCCAGAACTTTGACACTGGGACTTTTATTTGATTTAAGATGCGTTTAATTACACTTAGCTGTGGGTGAAAAGCATCCCACCACTGCTAGGTATTTTTCTGATGTCTCATCACAGATATTGCATGGTCAAGTAACAAAAAAGATGGTTTACGTATGCTTCTCCCAGAACTCTGCATGTGTCTATCTCTACCCAAAACTCCCTCTCTGAGTACTGAATAGTTTCCCCGAATGAGGGAACAATGAGGGGGGAGGAAAGAGTAACACTTGACAAAGAAAAATGTCAAAAATAGATTGTAAAGTCTATGACACTTGTCTAAATGAGTACATGTGGTAACGGACTATCCATTAGGGAAAGCTGCCAGCAGAGAGAGTGGAGGATTGAGAAATTTGACATGAGATTCTAAGAGACCTGACTTTTCCTATAATTGTGTAGAAGTTGTTACTGGATACTTGCCTTCATAGCCAGTTTTGTATGAATAGATACCTGACAATCAGTCCTAACACATCTCATTAAACTGCAAAGAAACTTTAATCAGCCAATAATCAAATTTAGCTAAAGGGAGGAAGGAAAAGTGGTGTTATCCCTTCTGAGAGCTTTACTTCCATGGGAATGAGAATGCTTCAGAGACAATCCCAGTTGATTCTGTGGACATATTATCCACAGTCTATCACAGAGTCACATGCTGTAATGACATGTTGGCACATGCCAGGCACAGAAATGGAGGAAAAGCCATGGAAGCAGCCTCTGTCTTTGCCAGCATGCACACGTAAGACTATACACACCCTAGGACAGATCCCAAGTTAATACTCTGTCAACAAGTGAGGGACTGTAAAAACTAATGCAGAAAGCGTCTATGGCTATCATATTGAAAATAATACTTTCCTTTTAAAACAGTGGGGAAGACTACCATGGCTTTTTCATCATTTCGTATTTATAGAAGCATACATCTTATACAAAACCCTACTGTATAGTTTTGCACATATTTTACAGAATTGTGTTGCAAAGATAAAATGATACATTAATAATCACATACTTGGGCCAACAATTTCATGTTATAGGACATGATCAGTACGTTACCAAGCTCTCTGAAGTTAAAGAACACTTACATAGCTTTCCTTAATTACATAGGTAAATACAACATTTTCCTCTTTTATGGATATATTTATGGGATATATTATACTATAATATTATGGGATATAAATTGAATATTCTTATCCAGGTAGTTGAAAGTTTTATAGATTTTTTTTTTTTTTTAATAATTTCAGAAAGATAATACTTTTTTTTTCTTGGGTAAAGAAAGCAGAATTTTACTTTCCTAAAGCCATTCTTCAGCCTATACTAAATTTTTTTGAAAATAAATGTTATATTTAAAATCTCACAATTCATTTCTGTTCAACCATCTTGATGTCAAGCCATATACCTTTTAGAAATAGACCTGAATAACAGAAAATTCATTAGCTAGTCAGCTATGGCAGTAATAAACAGCACCATATGTGTCTAATTGTTATTTCAGTCCACACAGAATTCATTTTTATTTCTTACCTAAAATCTTCAAGATGAATTGAGAGGCCTTCATTACATCAAATTTATTATGGAAAGCATTTCAACTAATCATAAATCCATCTACAATTGTCTTCAATATTTAAAACATTAATTAAACAATAATGGAAAGAAGTAGTAGGTTTTGATGAGAAACATGCTGTTGATAGCTTTCTAAAACCGGAAAGGTTTTTAAAATCTTTGGTAGCCACTTTTCATACTTGAATGCAACATTTAAATAAGATTCAATAATAATGAATAGAAAATTAGAAAATTTGAACACAATCCTTTTGATATGCTTGTGCAGTGACAATTGCCAGAGAAATAAAAGAATAAAAGGGAAGAGGGGCATTGAAAAACTATATGATGCACAGCAAAACAGCGTTCAGCATTTGGGATTACAGACAAGCCTGAATACTTAAATTGAAGGTAAAGAAACATCCAGAAAAGTGTAATTGTATTTATATAACAAAACAAGCATTGGCCAAAGTACAGCGAGGTTACCACAAGACACAAGAAATGCTAGAAGCACAAATTTGACAGACTAGATTAAGCTGCTGGTCCATCAAGCCTGTGCCCAGCCTTTGGCTGTGAACATTGTGCAATAATTTAGAGGCAAACCTCTCTCAGTGCATCTACAATTAAGAGATGCCATATATTGAGGAGAGCATTCCTTTTGCTTCCAGTGTCAATCACCTTATTTCCTGAAGCATGAGATTAGATCACCCTCATTTTAGCATACCTACCTACAGGTACTATTCCTTGTCATAGTATTAGTTGAAAAATATTCAGCTGTAGCTTCTAACTCTGTAAACTTCCATGCTTTGACAAGAAGTTTAGATGAAAAGCTTTTTAACCTTGATGCATTTACTTGTATTGCATATTTTTGTAATCTTAGGAAAAAAAAAAAAAAGAATATATATATATCAAGAGATCTTTGCATGTGCATGAGTGTTAAATGTCGGAAAGGAAAATAAATATTTTAACCAAATATGGATTTTTTTTTTATTATTTTTTTTTAGAGACTAATACTGTTAATCTTGTAAAGGATACTGAGGACCTCAGTGAACAGGACATATATATTTGACTTAAGTACTGAGAAACATCACTGCAATTTTTGAGTCAAATTGTTTTATCCCCACTACAGCATTTAAATGGCAGCAGGGTGAAAGAGCTGCCACAGATGAAGCCAACATAAAATACTGTGTTCTTTTCTAGTTCTAATGATCTTTGTTGTATATTTAAAGTAGCATACTTCTACTACATAAACTTTATGAACATTTTTGTACAGTTCTGTTCCATTTAACTGTGCTATTTCTCCACTTTCTTAAATCTCTGCTTAACACGGTCTCCTTATATCAGACTCATTCCATTCACCTCTTTCCTTCTCATTTCTCTCCTGCCCCATCAACTCTCATGCATCTGTGCATGCCTCCTTTTCCCTTATCTTGTGTGACAAAACATTGTCTTAAGCACATTCAAACCAAAAATGTAGTGAAAACCTAGCACACTGAAAAAAACAACAAACAAACAAAATGGACTTAGTATGCATTTTGCACCCCTTCTCTACTATGTAGCAGGGACATCTGACACTATCTTGTACATTACAACAGGACTCTGTTAACAGTTGTTCCTTAAGTGGCACTGTAGTATAAATAAATACATTAGCAATTTGTTATATTTATTTTTGGCAGAGAACTTGAGAGACAAATTATCTACCTCCAAACACAGATATAAATAAGTATAAACCATGCAGATGTTTTCCTCCTTCCTGTCACTGCATCTCAATTCCTTCTGAAACATGTTGAACTTTTTATTTATTTATTTATTTATTTTAACCTCCCAGGCAACACATCCCAACTTACAGAACACATCCCCGAAATGTGCTGTTTAACATCCTCTCAAAGAAACTTTTGTTATATAAAGCAAGTATAGATCACCTTCCCATTGATGTCAAAGATAACAGGCTATGTAAATAAGTTACTTATACATAATAGAGCACTTCAGTGGTAAATGCTTAAAATTAGCTGATGCTTCTTGCATAAGATCTGTGTGCATACACAGTTAAAAACAGCACTGTTAACATAACGAGTTTTCAAAACCCTTTACCACAAGCAGTGATTTTCCAATAATTAAATTCACCTGATTTCCCCTCCAAAGCATGCCACAGTAGTTCCAAGACACAGATAATGACAAGTGAACTGAGGTCCAATTCCTGTCTTACTAAAGTCAACATTGGGATGTAAGATTGCTGGAGAAGGCTGAGAACCCAATGGAGAAGACACAAGAAATAAAATCTTATGTTTCTTATTGATCACAGCATTATTACAGGAGTCATTCCATTCTGATGTGCTTACATTCACAAAACCACAAATACCTCAAAAGCAGCAAGATTTACCTTATTCAGTATTTTTTCTGACTCTTAACACAAACACCTGCCTCTAAAACCGTACAGCAAGCTCATGTTTGCCCACATCTCTCTACACAGATGTATCTTAACTATTTCTGCCATACCTTGCATGATGTGGGAGTGGTACAGTCTCTGCCAAAACATAGGTTTCAGCACTGTTACAATGTGACAAAACAAAAACAACAGAAAAATGCAATTTTGATGCCACATTAAGCTCTTTTTAATTGTTCTTTTGAAAAAATATATGGACTTTAGAACATCGCATTTCTTCTTTGATTATGCCTAGTTTAAACTTCCTTTTGTTCTCTTTATTATTATGTTGTGTGTATCTCTGAACATTCAAATTACTGCACATGCTAAGCATTAGCATTCCAAAGCACAAACAAAAGCACTATGAAAAGCTACAGAAACTTCTTTTTCATTTGACCTTGTTTAGATACTAGAAATATGTATCACTTTAATTCGCTTTCTTTTGCATGCTGTCTGTGCTCCCGTCTTCATCCTTAAGGTTGAAACATTCTCATCAGACAGGTCAATTATTTGGGCTTAAAGAAATAGTGGAAATATCAGAACTGAGAAGCTACTGAAATGTCAGGAGAAACCCGCAAAGACTTTTCTTTCAGGTGAGAGTTGTGATATAGCAAATACGCTTCACAGTACCAGGTATTGACATTTTCTCTTTCATGAAGGCTCTCACGCAGACTGACATCTTACTACCACAGAAACACTACCTAACCAACACCCTCAAAACCATGTAATGCGACTGCTCAAACACAAACCTTCATCTTACAAGAAGATTACTTTGTAAAACAAATATTGTGCTGTCTCTACTTCTAAAATACTTTATAAACATTTTGTAACAAGAAATACAGCCATGCCTTTCCATTTTTCTCTGCATTTTTCTGACAGTCTTCCTACTGTCCTGTACCCATAAAAGGAGCCGTGGAGGTGCAGGTCAGAACTCCAGCCTGACAACAAATTAGAGGAGGTGATACAGTCCAAGAAGACTCTCATATCTTCATTTTAGTAAAATAGGAATTATAAAATTGACTAACATATATTTTACCTCAGTTCATCCCGTTCCAGCAGCATAAAGTGTTAGAAGCAAAACAAGAAGCTGCAGCCCCTGCCCTGAAAATTGAGTTAACTTTTTGCAGTCATTTGATCAAAATTAACATAAAAATCAACAAATCATCTGCCACATATTGTAGGGCCATCTTCTGCTGCACACAATACCTTTTTCTAATGAGCAATCAGAAGTGTCTGCGCTCATTTTTTTCAGTGTATGGATCCTGTTCCACTCCTTTTGATTTTGACAGGCTCAACCCCTGAAATAAAATCTTATCTTGTTCACCGTTCCCAAAAGTGAGATCAAAGTGAGGCATATTTTTGGAATTTAGCATGAAAATTCTAAGCCAAAATCTTGCTAGTAATTGGCACAGTTCTTTGTTGAACAGTCTCCAGTTTCTCCAACTAGTTTTCGTAGTGATAAAGTCACTCATAAACACTGACATATTCATAATTCACTAATTCATCTGAAATAAATCTCTACTTTGCTTTATAATACTCATTGTTCACTAATTTAGCCAGAATTAGAAAGCTGTCTCTAAATAAATTAATTCAAATTATAAGTGGATATACATATAGTATAGACACACAAAAATAATGTTGGATTCAATAAACCCAAGCTTCAAAAAAGCTGAGCTTAATGAACAGTCTCTGAGTGATAACCCTTAAAAGTGTAAGGAAAAAAAAAATAAATGAAAAGGCTCTTTTTCTCATATTCAATACCATTTAAAATAATGAATTATGGCATTATAGTAATTCCTTTAAAGTCACGGAAAAAATAGGATTTTAATTTTGGTTAAGTATTTTCTCTTAAGAATTCTGCAAAGTCCTGTCAAACTCCAAAGATCTTGCTTCTCCTTTATTTGACAAGGCTTTGATGTTTTTTTACAGGGACCCTGACTTGATCAGTCCCCAAAGGACAGAATACAAATCTCAGCTGCTGCAGCAAGCAAAACAGGTATGAAGCACTCTTGAAACTGATTTTCCCACACAATTTGTTGTCCCTCCATTCCTACTCTAAAAAAGAAATGTCGTGATAACACTTGTCTTTGATATTTCTTTAGCTTTTTTTTTTTAACCTAGTTCTAATTATGTGAATTAATTGAGAAAAGTCTTATACAAATATGGCAGAAAAAAAAAACAACAACAAAAAAACAAAACAAAACAAACAAAAAAAAATGAGAAAAACAAGGGATTCCGAAACTGGCAAAAAATATATATAATATATATATTATGGTTCCTTTATATACATAAAGGCAAGAAAAAATTGCAAATCTGCCTATGACAATCTACACAAAAAACTGGACTCTGTTACTGCACCTTCATTTTCCTCTTACTGAATACCTCATATCAGACAAAGTTGGATCACACATAATACCCTTCCTGTCAGTGTTGTTGCTTAATTAGTCAATATTATGTGAAGCTTATGATAAAAATAATTGAGCTGGCACTTCCAGCCTCTAAAGAGAGGCATTAATATGTAGAATATTCTCACAAACTACAGTTTTCATGGACTGTGAATGGAAAAAGACACTGAGACATTCTCCAGAGAAGGGCTATACATGACTTCAGTTTCAATTTAGAGAGTACAGATACTGCTTAGTCTGCAGCTTCCATTTTTGGACATATTTATAATTAGTTGGTAAGATATCAAAATACATGAAAGTATTAACAAGTGTTTCTATTATTTCACACATTTTTCAATGATGTCAGTTGTCATACCAAACTTACTTTGAGAAAACGTTTTTTCTTCCAGCCTCCCCTAAATAACTAAGGGAAAAACACATAATACATAGCTTCTGCATTGCAACAGATACACAATAGTGACAAAGAATAAAAAAATAGTAAAATAAAATAAAATAATAATAATAATAATAATAATAATAATAATAATAACACAACAGCAAAACACTAAAAGAAAGTGGTTAAAAATATTTTTCTGCAAAGGACACTATTTAGAATATTCTGCATGCAGTATTTTTTCATCTTGATCCCCAGGGAGAAGGTTTTATTCTTTCTGATGCTTTGTCTTCTATGCATTTTCAAATGCATTAGGCTCTAAGCTGAACATAGGCGATTACTAAGATCAAAATATATAGTTATTTTTTTCAATGCATTAACATGAAACTATCAAACCTGTATTACAACACTGATATTTTGAAATTACTACCTATAAATTTGCATTAAATTCCAGAATATTAATAGATTTCAACTTTGACAAAAGTATAAGTTGAAAATCTTTTGTAGAAATACCAAAACCAGGCCTTCCACTCAGTTTTTTGATGTCTCTTCTCTTTGTCACCTTATGGGCCCCTCATCTTTTATTGCCTGTACAAGGAATAGTAATCAGTACATTCCAAACACATACATTTCCTTACCTCATACAAAGTAAAATGACAGATCGAGACACTCTCCCAAGAAAACTTTAAATGAAATATGTTAAAAACAAACAAATAAACAAACAAGCAAAAAAACATAAAAACATCCACAGAACAACATTCAGAGGTGCTTAATGAGTTTCGAGTAACCTCAGGAACATAAGAAGTCATTAAGTTCAAAAGTCTTGCCACCAGTGGCAATTAAAAATACACAATCTTGCAATACGTTATACATAGATTACATTTTCCATTTATATCATCTTTTATTCATATCCATGAGACTGTTCACCACCTAAGTAATATGTATTTCTCAATATATGAATATATGAAGATGATATAGGAATAAAGCAATTCAGATTCCCACTGGTGTCATGGAAATATCTTGTTAGATGCTTTAAGGGTCACATTCATGTCTATTCGAAGTTTGGATCAAGCCACCTCTCCTTATCTTGCTTTGTACTTTCCATTCTTTTCCCTTCCCCAGATGACACCATTCATTTAACTTGGTCTGTCTCCAAAATCATATACAAGCACAGGGGACCCCAGATTTTTTTTTCGTATAGGGCCTCTCCTTGCACAGTAACCTGCCAAGAAACTGATACATTTTCTGAAATTTATAGTTCTTTCTGAAGGAAGAAGAATTAATTTCAGAAAGTTTGGGCAAGAATATACTCCAACACACAACAAAGTACTGTTTATCATACTGAAGTGAACTCCCCACATAAAGTGTTGGAACTGAGAATTCAGAAGAGCATTAATGCTACCAGATCTAGTTTTTGTTTTGTTTTGTTTTGTTTTTTCTTTTTTCTTCTAGCTTTCTTCTGTCATAAAATATTGCATGTCATATGATGTCTTCCTCTGATAGATTTTTTTATTATTGTTTTGAACAGAAGATAAAAAGTGTTTCAGATCATGCTGCTCGAGTTTCCAACAGATATTTTACGAGCAACAATTTTCTCTTTGTCTTGACATTGACATTCAAGATTAGTTCCATTTTTTCTCCCTAATTAAGTTTTCCAAGACAATTGTATTTTTGAAACAAACAGAATACTTTCCCTGAGGGCATCAGAAACTTAATCTGTCCAATTTCCTTTCAATGGATATTGAAAACAAAGCAGTGCATTGTAACTCAGTAGGGAATTCAGTACTACGTGACGTAAGAAAAAGAAAAGAAAGGTACTATGAAAATAAATTCAACATAGAGGGCAATGAAAATATAGTCATGAAAAATCCTTTAAGACACCTTTTTAAGACTTGACAGAACTGCCTGTTCCTATTAAACTTTGTCTCTCTTCTAAGGGAGGTTAAGACACTAAATTTACACAAAACTGAGGATTTTCGTATTCATAACAACACACTGACTGAATAGCATTAAATTGTTTAGAATAACCTAAAGGATCAGATCAAATCAGTTTATATAGCAGTATTGCTTATGACTAGATATTTTTTCTTAAAGTTTGATTGTTCTACAAAGATACTGTCTTTCACAGAACTCATATTTTTTCTGACACATGACAGAAAATAATCCATTATGCTAAGAATACAGTTATAAGATTAAGATAAACAGTAAGGCTGTAAATGACTTTTTATATGGAATTTATAAGTCTTATCTTAAAATAAATATAACTGTTGTAGCAGCTTTTGGATTCTGAACAACAAACCCTTAAGAAAATAATTGCAGATCTTTATTTCCAGATTCTGGAGAAATTAACTGAAAATAATAATTTGTGTTGTGTTGCATGCAGCCAGTATAGCCTACCAGAAAAAGAACTCTGCAGAAGTCTTAATCAGTACTGCTAACAGACACTCTCATACATGAGACAGTAATTTCTACTACACAGTAATTTCTATTACATACAATTTACAGATGTACATACAATTTACATAAGTACATGAGTACACGGGTGTGTGTACCATGTGTATAGATAAATATAGAACACTACAGAACTTCTTACAAGTGACTACACATCGATGTTACGGTGTAGATTTCAGCTTCAGCTGTGCCTTTCACACAGAGTTCAGAAAGGTACTTACTGATGTGTAGAGGAAACCTTCACCATTTAGGGCTATATACAACCCGGTTTTTACGCCCTGGATAGCAACAACTCGAAGTCCCACTGGTATAAGGTTGAATAATGCTGTGAAGAAAAAAACATGACCAGATATGATCAGATATGATTCATAGTATATGAATATACTATGGTTATTAAAATATTTTAATGAACAACATTGATAAAAAGAAAGACAGGTCTTTCCTTCTTCTTTTTTTTTTTTTTTCTCCTGACATTAAAATTAAAACTATTCAGAAAATATTGTTTTTAGTAAAGTTAATCCTTAAAATTAAAGCCTAAGTATCTATTTAGCAGTAAGTCCTGCAATATTTCAGTATCAGGTACGAGTGCCAAATAGCAAATACAAAGCAAATACAAATACAAGCACTGCAGACACAAGTATCTCAAATGATATGAAAAGAGTCAGAGACAAACATTTCCTTCGCCAATATAAATGGATCAGACTGGCAATGCATCTGAGATACCCTGAAGAATATATACCTTCCTGATTCAGGCAAATATATATATTTTTTTATTTTCTTAGGCAACTTTATGTTACCAGTTTAAGATGTACTCTTATCAAGACTGCTTTTAAGGGGTTGTGATTTGAAGTCTAAAAAAATTACTTGGTTTTGTGAATGGTATATTTGGTACAAGCCTCAGGTAGCTGCTTGTCCTACTTCAGGAAAGCACTGAAATATGTGTTTGACTCTGAAAGTGTATTAATATTGAGTTGAATATAAAACGTATTCAAAGGCAAAAGTTCTGGAAAATCATTCTTTGAATTAAAAAATAGATAATAGCAGATACCCTAGCAATGATATACACCTCTGTAACAACAAAAGCAGACACAGCTTTGATTCATCTGAAAAATACTAGTGATGGAGAGTTCACTACAACAGAAGAAAAACTGGTATAAGTAAATTTTACTTTCAATATATAAATTCTATATCAAACCATCTTTTTTAATTACAGAAGAATGAGCAAGGAGATTTGAAAAATCTACTTTCTCCTGAAAAACAAACAAACAAACAAACAAACAAAAAAAACCACAACCAAACAACAACAACAAAAACAAACAAACAAAAACAAAAACAAAAAAATCACAGAATCATAGAATGGTTTGGGTTGGCAGGGACTGTAAAGATCATCCATTTTCAACTCCCCTGTTATGAGCAGGGACACTTCCCATTACACCAGGTTTGCCAAAGCCCCATCCAACCTGGTCTTGAGCACCTCTAGGGATGAGGCATCCAAAACTTCTCTGGACAATCTCTTCCAGTGCCTTGCCACCCTCAGAGTGAAGAATTTCCTGCAAATCTAAATTTCCCCTCTTTTAGTTTAAAACCACCAGTCCTGTCACTCCACTCCCTGACTTAGAGTCCCTCCCCATCTTTCCCGTAGGTCCCCTGTAAGTACTAGAAGGACACTGAGGTCTCCCTGGAGCCTCCTCATCTTTAGGCTGGACAACTCCAGCTCTCTCAGCCTTTCTTCATAGGAGACCTCTCCAGAGCTCTGACCATCCTCTGGACCCACTCTAACAGATACATGTTCTTATGCAGGGAGCCCCAGAGCTCAACATAGTGGGTTTTCATGAGAGCAGAGTCAAGGGGGAGAATCACCTCTTTCAACCTATTAGCCTACTTCTACCTCACTTCAACCTACTTCTTCTCACACAGGATACAGTTGGATTTCTGCATTGCAAGCACAATACAGTTGTGCATTGTAAGAACAAGAAGCTAAATGGTATTTACAATTCAGATCTAGAATCACAGCCAGAAGATTACAATATTCTTCAACAAATCTTTTAGACTGCCCACTGCATACACTGAAATTACCTGTGTTAGAAAAACGAGACACAGACCAATTCTTGTTCTAAGAATTATGCCAGCAAACACACCTATACTAATTTTACTAACTCATATCAGGAAACCAAATGCAAAGCACACATCAAACAGTCTCTGAAGAAAAACCTGGATGTGCCAGAGCTCATGCTGATCAGTTTTTCACTGTGGATGAGTCATGGATTCACAATTACTTGGATGAAAACCAGAAGTGCAACCACTGTGTTAAATGTAGGCAAAGATAATAGTTGTACCAAGCCAAGTCTCAGTAACACAGTAATACCTACATTAAGTTCCTCAAACTGTAGGAATAGCATCCATAAGTGCAAGCAGAAAGTGTGCACTATGAGGCTACTTGTAATTAGAATGGCAGTGGTAAAGCCCAAATCAAGAGAAAAAGGGCAATATGTTTGCAGTGGTTAAGTGTGTTTTCATAAAATGTGAAAACTCCTGGGTCATCTAAGGACATAAAGTCACAGATAAAGCTGATCAAAGCAAAAGCTGATAAAGCTGATCAAATCTTTACGACTGAGAAAACATATGGATAGACTATTATAATTTGAAGATAGAAGTGGATGGAAAAAAAAAAAGGAAGAAAAAAAAAAGAAAAAAACACCCTTTCCTCAGCAACAGCAACATTCTCTGGAATATTCTCATGTACAAAAAGACATATAGTTCCATAAGATTTTTTTTTCTTTTTAGGAAGTCAAAAAGTGAGCCAGAAATTGTCATGGCAGCTGTAGAAATAAAATTGTATTAAAAAAAACTCTGGAACAACAGAAAAGTTATGGAACAGAAGTTTCATGCAAACAGAAAAGTTATGGATTTGCAAAGAAAAATAGAAGAGATGAAATCACATAAAAATTAGCACAAATATGTAGTATTTGAATTTCAGTAATTTCTGAAAGTCTCAGTCATGTTAGGTTTTTACTGGGCTGGTCTCTGTAAAATACTGCATACAAACAAGATTCCCTCTCTAATTTATAAAAGACAAATGTAAACCAGTGAAATATGGTAGTAACAGACAAGATATCCTACGAGTATATAGGTTAAGCACTACCTGACTTGAAGACTTTCAAATGTTCAATATAATTTGTAAGTTTTAAAAAATAGCTATTACCTTCAAATGAAACAATGTGAAAAACAGAAAAACCACTATACATAGGATAGTGTAGGGTGAGTCTGTCACAGTAAAACTAGGTTTTGTAGCGAATTTACCATCAGGCCTTTTTACTCAGGCTGAAAGAACCAAGAAATAAATGAAACAGAAATGGACAGAGAGGCAGTTAATTTTGTTTTCTTTCTAGAAGAAAAGAAATTCCAGGATATACCTGGATATGAGCACCCTATGGACACTGGGCAGCAAATATTTAGGGGATGTCAGGAAGAAAAAACAAATATTTTTATTATGAAAAAGGTGAACACACACACACACACAAAATGAAAAGCTAGTGAAAAATAAACTTAAATCACAGAGTTTCTGTCAAAACTTGTGGAATGTACACTTCATTTACTACACTACCCATAAAAAAATAAAATAAAATAAAAAAGCAGAAATAGGAAAAAAAAATGGAAAAAAAAAAAAAACCACATTGAAGAAAAATTAGTAGCCTGTAACATAGTAGTGTTTTATGCTACCTATAAAATTACTGGAGTGCCTTATAGATGCTGGTGAATTTAGAAAGCAGTGAGGAGGCGACATAATGTATCTTCTACTGCCACCAACTATTAATCAGAGATAGTATGAGCTGCTGTAATTAGTGTAAGACCATAAAATTTTAGAGTGTGATATGAATTGCTGTAATTCTGCACATACCAAATAATCAGTATTTACCACAAAAGCTTTCAGACTTTGGAGAAAGTAGGGAGGCTAGTCTACTATTGATTGATAAATGCTCAGCAATGTGCTTCACACTGAGATCAGCAAAGCATGCACCAGTAACGTAGGACATGTGATTTTTACATGCTCTGAAGCTGGCCAAAGGAAAATCACCTTCCTCCACAGCCAGGCTGTGCCATACTCCACACGAGCAAGACTTCAGTGTCCAACTGCAAATTTCAAACCTTTCTAGGATTTTCTTGTGTTATCCCCCACTCTAATAAGAACCTGCCTTATAAAAGCAGAAAGCTTTCCACAGCTTGCTGGCTTATCAGATCTGCACAGCCAAAGCTCTACTCTTACCTAAGTGGTGGTAAAAAAATAATTATGCCCCTAGCTTCTGTCTGTCTTTTAGACAATCATCCAAAACCAAAAATAAACGGGGAGTTAGGTCCCTGAACATCTTGATTTTTCTGAACCTAGCTCAATGAGTACACTGATATGCTGAGAGAGACAGCACTCTTAATCAGTCAAGAAAATACAATTCTGCCCTGTACTCAATTCTCTTATGCTTAAGTATAAACCCTGGTAAATCCACCTGCAAATAAGAGGCGGGAACATCAGGGAAATCAAGGGAACCAATAGACAGAAATGGTGAAAGTAAAACACTTTCTCCTCCAAAGCTCTGAGCCTGTGCAGAGTGCCTTAGCTCTCTTTTGCATTCCATCTAATCCATGATTGTAAAGCAGATGAATTTACTTCCTTTTCTTATGCCTGCGAGCCTACTTTCATCACATACAAGATCAGAACATGAAGGCAGAGGGCAGTCAACCGCAACAACTGGCCAGAAAAGAGAAAACTTTTCATTGTTACTCTTTTAGGTATCAGGGGGGAGATTTGCTGGCATTAATTTGAGTTGGATTCTGATCATCCAAAAGTTTTAGCCAAAGCTATAGTAAAAGCCCTCTTTTTGATAAGTAATAAATCCTTCCTTTACTTGAGCAAAATGTAAACGCTTCATTTTCCCTATTTCCCCCTATTGTGTTGCCATCATAGTATATTAACTTTAAATCTGAAATGTCTGAAATTAGATATTTAAATATCCCTGTGAAAGTCTGTGTATGTATGACTGACATAGCTACAAGAAAATTGCCATTACAGATCATTTCTTTTCTCAAGAAACTTGCTAGAAACCAATTGCATGAGGCTTATTAACTTTCTGTCCGTTCTGCATGTGCACTGCCCTGGTGTCAATTAACAAAACTTCCCACAGCAATTTGCAATCAGATCAAGGCAAGTATTTCTTTAATATATTTCCATCTATGGGCCCAAAGGCAAAAACAACAACTCCATCTGAACATCTTTTAGACTAATGATGAGTGCAGGGAGGTTGATATTTAGAGATCTGTACATCCATTTCTCGTGGAGCAAACCCATTCTACCTGACAGATGTAACATAAGATGTAATTAAAATGCACTTTTTATTGTGGCTGAACATGGCCTCCATTGATCCTGTCATACTAAGACTATACTGATAGGAGAAATGGGCTTTCCTAAATTCCAGAGGTTGTGTTGAACAGATGACTAAATGCCTGTGTAATTGTTTGAAGACTACAGTACTGCAAAATTCAGACTGAAAATATTTCAATTTAGTAACACAAATTTAAAAGCATTAAAAGTGTTGTTTTTTAATTCTTATATGCTTTATTTCTAATGATCTATTTTATCTTACAAGGATGCTGTAAAGATTATTTATTAATATCTTCAAACCAAAATGTTCTAGTGGTACGTAGCTTAGATAAACATTAAAAAGTTAAAAGTTTTACACTCCATTTGGAAGATATAAACAGAGAATTAGGAGCATGCATTAAAAGATTAAAATAAAGGAATGTTAAATGGGTGCGTGATTTTTTGAACGTAAGCTCTTCTAGGTACCAGTTGTCATGAAAGAAATAAAGTGTGGTGTTGCATAATTAACCAAGAGATGTGCACAGCATAGCCAAATCAAAGTTTCTTGGGTAATCTTAAATTTGGCACCTATTGTTTATGAAATAGGGCTAAAAATGATTGATGCCCTTTTAATATATTTTAAATATTACTGTAATTTCATACAAGGCATGAATAGCAACATTTGAATGTTAAAATTAAGATTATCATGGGAAATATCATAATGCTGAATTTTTTCAGTGGTTGTCTGAGTTCACATATTATCTTCACATGAATCAAAATAAGCCACTGCATTTCAAACTCAGAAATTAAAGAATTGGAATTGCTTGTTTCTCAAATTTGATTATTCTTCCTAGTAAACCTACCTTTCATTTGTGAGACAAAATGCTGAATATAAACTAAAGCCTGAAAATGAGACTTTCTGGATGGAGAAGTCATGAGGGGAATGTAATGCTTGTTACCAAAAGCACATGGATATCTATTTCTTTATAGTTTCTCTGCGATAGGTTAGTTTTCTAAAGCAATAATGGTGAAGTACCTGGAGATCATTGTGAGCACCTGCCCCCAGTATAAGTTTAATTTTCAGCAAGTAATGCTGAGAATTGCTGTAAACGATAAAAAATTATGACTCCTACTACTCCTGCTGAGTAAGATCACAGTAACCAAGTCTACTATTTTAACCACAGACACTCCTGCTTTCATTAAAACAAACAAACAAACAAAAACCATATACCAGAAACTGTAAGGCATTGAATGAAGGAAAAAAACAGCTAAAAGAAAAGAATCAATGCAATGAAGCCTCTTTCCACATATTTCTGTGAGTTTGGCAAAAATGCAGACTGTACATACAAGATAGTTTTAAGTTAATAGTCTTCTTTTGAGAATAAAAGGAAACTAAGCAACATTAACCAATAGCTGTACTAGTTCATACTCTATCACAAAATATAACTACCTAAAAAATACATAAAAAGAGATACCAACAATAAACTGAAACCCATCAATCCATTCGCAATGGTTGACACTTTATAATGGGTTACTCTTCAACAGCTGACTGAAACCACAACTCATTTTGATTTCAGATAGAAGCAAAAGACCCCACTAAGGAGGACTAGCTTTAAAGACAAAAATGAGTGTTAACGTAACCACTCAGTCTGAACAGACTATATTTTGATCTTTCTCTGCACTGTCTCTCCATAACCATGACTCCAATAGTATGTAACATGTTTACTGGTATACATACAAAATGAGTACAAAAAGACCTGTGCTTGAGGGAATTTTAACTTTAAGCAATGCTCTTACTGCTTGATAAAAGAAATTTCAACAGCACAAAATGTAGAACTATAACTAAGCTTCAAACAGTTTCCTCACTGAAAACAAAGTCCTCTTCTCTGTCCCTTGCCATTCACTCACTTTGGTTTCTTCAAGACAGTGAACTACTCAAAGGCTGTGCAGGTGATGAGGACTGCTTCACAGGCTGCAGTGACAAGGAATAGCGAATAGCTCAGCACATGCCTGGAAGGCTTGGCAGAGATGCATGCCCTTCAGCAATCTCAATTACCTCTCTTTTTATGAAACACACTTCAAACAGAAGTCCTCCTCACCACCAAGGTAAGCGTATTGTCCTATTAACAGCTAATATATGTCCATCCCTTTGCCCACTGGGTACATTAAATAGGCAGACTACAAGCACACTGGTCAGGAGAATTTTCCCCTCACACAGGAGAATTCTTCCTTTACTGCTGCCAAACCTGATTTATCGGTTTACTTATTTTCTCAGACATGAATTATCATGATAAAGAGCTCACCAAATAACAGATCAGAAGATGAGAAATTATATCCACAACAAAATTATTTTATAAAGTAAGAAAGAAAAAGGAAAACAAAATATGCTGCAATAGAGAAAAGTGATAGAAAATAAAAAGTTCAACAGGTCATGGACTGGAAATGGAAAAGAGCTAAGGAGAAAGACTGACAGCACGAAAGAAGTACACATAATCATATATTCATGACTATACCAGATGGATCAATCTTTTCAACTGCTGATACATTGTTGATACTAGTCGATATACTGGCAAAATTCAATGTGAAGATTGTATGTTTTCCTGGCAAACAACATGGATTTTATACATCTTTATGGTGTAACCTAACTATACTATAAAATTGGACTACTGCAGAAATAAACAGTGAAGCACACCAGTTAGAGAGTAAAAATCCTTTTGTAGAAAGAATCACTTTAGCCTAAAAGCCATGTTGAATTAAAACATTATATTACCTAACAGTATTTATCCAAAATATGGATTATATGGATTACATCCAAAATATATCTGGTATTTGGTTGGTTTTGGACAAGTTCTATGTTTCAAAATATTTACACTATAAGATATTAATTCTGCATTTTGGAACAACTGAGAAGAATAAGACTGGCAGACAAATGGAAATCCAGAAAGAGATGGAAGAGGGGAGAGAAAAGACAAATAATAAACAAAAAAGGGAAGATTTGTAAAGCTGACAACAGAGAAAAGAGGAAAGGAAGGCATGATCAGCTAGCTTTGTGAAGATTCAAAATCCACAGATGTCTAAGATTAAAAAAAAAAAATCCAAAATTTTTGCCATCATACACACCTTTTCACTGAAGTGGAAAATTAGAGAAAGGAAGAGAGTGGAAAGGGAGAGAAATAGGAGCTTGCACTCTAAGACACATTACTTAGATCTCATCTAAGTAAAGCGTCTCTAAAAAGGAATAATCTTGTCTGTACAACATTTTAGTATTTGGTCCAGTACAGAAGTGGGCATGAGAGATGAACACACTAAGGAAATGGGAAGAAAAAAAAACAAGGGACGGGGGAAACAAGCAAACAGAAACACACTTGGAAAACAAACACAGAGAGAGAAATATTCATCAAAATAGATTAGTCAATTATTTTTCTCAATTCTAAAAATAATATAACAGTAAGAGAAGCTCATGCTATCTGCTGATGAAATATGTTAAAATGACAGCCATGCATTAACAAGTAAAATAAGGAGCATTGCCAAAGAAAGCAGAAGCTTCAAATCCCTTAATTTCTGCAGCCTAATTCCAACATTCTTGAGGGAACTAAAGACTTATTTATATATGCATAATAAATAGATAAATCCTTGGTATTAAAATGCTTATAATAGACCCCAAGACCACATAGAAATATTACTTAAATGTTCCATTATCATTGAACTAAACAAAATACAAATGCTCTTTGCAAAATGGAAAATTAAAAGTCAAGTTTTTCTAGAGTAAGAATACATTTGTTTAACATTTGCAGCTGAAGTTATCAAATGTATATATGTCCGTTGAATGAAAATATGTGGCAGTATCATAGGAAAAGAATACCAAAGAAATGATCCACACTGCCCATCAAGACCACTCTCGTTTGGAGTATTTTTGAAAATTGTAGCAGTCCCCACACTGGCAGAAATCCTGTTTAAATCACTGGAACTCTTGCTAGTGTAGGGACAGACTGTAGGATCTTTAGCTCCAATTCAGCAAGGCACTTCAGCCTCTGCTTTAGGCAGGACTTTGATAGCTTGGCACACATTTATTTGTTTTGTTGAGTCAGTGCCTGTATGATCAGATTTTCAAATATGTTTTTTATTCCTTTATCTTTTTTGTTGTTGTTACTTAATCAAAAACAATAAATTTCTGTTAAATGTATAGTTTTATTTTTTTTTAAATATTACATGATTTTACCATTTTTATAAAAATATCTGAAGACAACAGTGGCCTAAATATCTCACCCCCAAGATCCATTGGCACTTACACCTTCAGAGGGAATACATTTAGGCCAGCATCCTGCACAAGATGTGCCAGGCTTCCAATTGACAGAACCCTCTTCCTTTTGACAAAACACATCAGAAACCCTCCAAATACATTAAAAGTGTTTCTGCATGTATACACTTGAATGATTCAATCTGCGTGTGCGATTAAGACATTCCCCTATGACATTCACTTACTAGAATTACTGCTGTCATCCTTGGTTCCATCGAGACTTCCATCGGGGTGCATTTGCAAGTAGTAGCCTTGCCTGCAATATAACCTGGTCACTATACCCTTGAGCTGGGGATCTGAAAGACAAACATATTTTGTCACTAGCCTCAAAACTTTTTCCAAGACTTATCCCTACTTCTCTCACTGTAGAAGGAAGTTTGGTGAAGCACCATTGCCGTCTTAAAGTTGTACTAGAACAAGATGGTTCCTGATGGAGATGGAGAAACATCTTTCTGCAGAGTATAATTATGCCAGTTTCATGTCCTGTTCTCTGTCTTAAACATCCTTAATTACAATTAACAGAGGTAAAACAAACATAAAAATAGAATACACCAAACACTCATAGTCAAAAGACTTAAACTAGATTAAGCCCTACAAAACTTTGTAGCAACAAGCAGCAAACCTTACAGAAGCCTAAAAAATTAAAATTAATTAATTAATTAATTAACTACTTTTATTTAATACTTGTTAGTAACTTACTGTACTTCACATAAGTTCTAAGATCATGTGCATGAAAGCATCTGTTTCATTTCACTCGCTACCAGAAGTCATAAACTCATCTGGTACAATATTTTGTAAAAGTCCCAAGATACCAATCTAGAGGCAGAGGCAAGGTGATTGCCATAACTCTACAAGCAAAAAAACAAAAAACAAACAAAAAAAAAAACAATAAAACTACCTGAGTAAGATAAAATTAAATGGGAATTCAGGTAGCTGAACAGCTAAGCTACCTACAATTATAAAACTTGCCAAGAATTGAGTAGGTGTTACCAAGCATCAACTTTGTGATTCATCTCAAGGATGGTGCCTTACCAAACCACTTACTAAGCTGCTGAAAATTTGGTTTGGTGATGAAGAAAATGACATCACATCTTAAAAAAAATAACAGCGCTACACGTGTGATACTGCTCCTAATATTGATAACATAAACTATTAGGCCCAACTATAGCCATTCAGTACAATATGGTATAAACTTTTGGGGACATTGGCATTAAAGGCTTCTATATCACATTATCCTTAGCTCTGCAGTAATGAACACAAAGACTTTGAGGCAGATACGTAAAATGAAGAAATGAAATTTTAAGTAAGGCAGAAATGATTTTCATGCAAACCTGTAGCCAGAATATAAAATCCTCCTTGAATTTGTATATAATTGCTCTCACAGTCAATCATGCTGTGTTACTTACAGTATCCTAAGGGAAAGTGAAAATAAACACTAATAAATGAAATTGTCTCTAAGTGGAATGATCTAAAGTTTTCTACAGAAGCTGAGTTCCATGAAATGTGCATGAAAATGATACATTTTTCTTGAAAATGCAAAGTCATATGAAACAATAAACACATCTAAATTAAAAATATAAGTTTAAATTGTAAATATCATAGAAATATTAACACAAACTGTTGAGGCATAGAAATAAAGTATTTTGTGATAAACAAGAACATTAAAACTTTTCTTTTGCTTTTAAATGAAAATTTTGATTTATTTATACTTTAGCAAAAATTGCTCTGTCTTTATATGAGAATAATCAATTTAATATATATAAATATAAATATAATAAATTTTATTTTATTTGAAAGTACTGCCTTAATCAACAATATCAGGCAAACCAAAAATATTTTCATCGTTTAAAAGTTAAAAGTGAGTTCCTCCTACACAGGTACTGTTCTTTTCATCGCATTCTTTCAGTACACACTTCCAAATTGACAATTTTAAACATACTTGCTTTATACATACTGACATTGTATCTTAAAAGACTAAAGAAAATAACTAAGGCAAAATTATTATAACCAGAGCTTTAAAAAGTATTTACAGGGAAAAAATATCAATATTTTGAAAAGCTGTTTCTATATCTAACAAACAAGAATTAAATCTGATTTTAGCTTAAAGTATCCCACAGGAGGGCAATTAGTCAATTCACTATCACCAGTTGTTTATACCTACCACTACAAAGGAAAAATGCAAAATTTAGAAGTGATTTTCAAAGTTATTCTTTATAGTTATTCTATTTATTGTTTAAATTCTCAAATAAAATCTACTTTGTTACAAGAAATCACACGATCATGTCTATATTTTCTCCAGAAGTATTACTTAAAATTAAACCAAAATTTACCAACTATCCAAAACTGTATTTGAATGAAAATAATTTAGTGAATAGTTATGCATTTCAGCTAGCATTTCAGACTTCATATGGTGGGGAAGGGCATAAGTCCTCCATTTATTTGTTCACTCAAGTTCAAATACAGCAAAACAATAACTATTATAATGTGAGACAAGAGGACCTCAGTTGTGTTTTATCTCATTTGTATACAGTTTTAATAGTTCTAGTTGTCAGAGAATAGTCACAAAACAGCTCTTTCACTCAAATATTTCATTCAAAGCTGGAATTTATTACTAATAACAGGATATTAATTAATATTTTGATTATGCCATATAGGTCTCTATAGACCAAAACAAGGAGAAAAAGGTCCTTTTTCCCACAAAACATAGCAATTTCAACTTTCTTTTTACCTTTTTTTTTTTTTTTTTTTTTTTCCTACAGATTATTAGAACCTTGTTTATCCATTCTTCTAAGAAGGTCTTTTCTACTTCAAGGTTAAAACTAATTCCTGACAAAAAAAAAAAAAAAAAAAAAAAAAAAGAATCATAGAATTTTTACAAGTTTCTTGATTGTCATATTCAGTTAAAATAATACTTCAGGTCTACAAATCAGAGTAAGAGACGAGCTAAATATTTAAGCTGAACAGTGCTCAAAATACTGAGAGAATTTGACAAGACAATATGTTTTTATTTTATTTTTCATTATTTTTATTTTAGGAAAAATTAACCCAAATTTAGTGATGGGGTTGTATGCAATGACTCATTAATCTCAATGCAAGTCATAATAAGCAATAGTCAAAATGCCTACTCTATATAGTCTGAAAATGGATTAAATATCTTAAAAGAAGAAACAGACAATCTCGCCAGGCAAGGAATTCATCTCTTCACCTTGCAGAAAGATAAATGATTCTTTCAGGTCAATTTTGAGATAGTTGGGCAGCAAGCAGTACAGAGAAATCCTCTGGTCTCTGTATTGTTACGGCATTTTATCTATCTATTGTCAGTTGATAACATTACAGAAACAGTCTCATCTTCAGACAGTTTGCAAATGAGTTTCTCAAATCCTTCTTGACCACACTTATTTATTTATCTTTATTGTGCATTAGAAAGCAGGAGCTAATAGCAATACCCAGTAATACCAACAAAAGCCTACTGCTGCCTGTCCTCAGGTACCCGATACCTGATGCTAGTAACTCCCACCATGCTGATGCAGGTAGACAGAAAAGCAATTATCCTCACCCTTTACTCCCCACACATGCCTTTTTCTTCCCACATGAAAGAGTAAGGAAATGGCAAGAGAACGCAACCATAAAACACAAATTATCAGGATGAGAATGGATGATCTAATCAAATAGCTCCCGTTTCTCATATTTTTTATTATAGATTTTATGTTAACGGTTCTGTAGTAGTCTTACTTGTGTCACCCAGACAAATATGTGAAAAAAAAATTTTGCATTCAGTTCTAAGCACTTTGACTTCAGCCAAAAAGAACAAACAAACAAAAAACAGAAAAAGCCCACTTCACCATGAGTCAAAATTAAAAGTCAATGCAACATCTCCTAATGTTTTTTATTGATCTTATTTTAGGTCTGTACTTCTGATTTTGAACAGTTCAGTGTGACAATAATGCAATGCCCCACCATGGAGAGAACCATTCTCGCTTGTAATGTTTAGAGAAATCCTATAAAATTTTGGAAATGTTCTCTTGAATGGACAAATCAACACATTTCCAAACCTCTCTTACACAGCAACCTGCATAAGAGCAGTCACTTGCAGCCCCTTTTTATTGCTGCTTTCTCTTGTCAGTGGCAGCAGCAGGAGGTATGATTGCAGTTAGCATGCACACTCTGTCAGTAGCCTGATGTCCTCAACAAAGATAGAGTTTAATTAAGTTGTCTTTTCTTCTCTCTCTAATAGTGGCTACAAAAACTGTTTTGTCATCAAGACTTGACAAGTTGAGTACAGCTTTTGCTTTAGAACAATTACGACATTTGATGTTTTAAATTAAAAATATTTTCTGTACATAAACAGAATATTTTTAACATTTCCTCTTCCCTCACCTCTCCTCCTAAGGCTGCCAGGACAGATCTCTTCAGAAATTTTATAGATTTAAAATAAACAAGGTTATAAACTCATTAGAAACATGTTATGGCATTTACCTTTCATTTCAGACATAGATGAACTTACAATGCTACAAACAACGGCAGGTATGCCCATAGTGTTTTAACACCATGAAAAATGAACACTGTAGAATACACTGAAGTTTTAATTTTACATGAAACTCCTTGTCTTGCTTTTGGTGCAAAAGTTTAAGTCTTAAAACTACAGTTATATTTTAAAATTTATTTTTATTTTTTACCAGAGGGCTTTTTGTTGGTTTTGTTTGTTGTTTGTTTGTTTCAGCCTGGCATAATTTATCTACTCCCTCTCTTGAGTAAATAACAGTTGCTTAATCTCATTCTTATGGAGAATAACCTACACTAACCAGTTAATTACCAGTCTGTCACAAGTTCGTCAATGAGTCACATGAAAATGTATTTATTTAGCAGTGTTTATAGGTAAATTGTGCTCCTATTGCATAGCATAAAACTCATGTTAACTGGTAGCTCCATGTCTGTCACATTTTACTTGCACTTTACAATTTGTATTTCCCTCTTGCAGTTTTTACTTTTGGATAGTTAAGTACTAAAAATACCACTCACGTTGGTCCAGAATAAACCAGCCACCTTTTTTGGCTCTCTGATGCTTCAATAGTCACTGTGACTTGCCTATCATTTTTTTTTTAATTATTTTTATTTTTTTCTCTCTGACACAGTCTGCATTTGTTAAGAATCTTCTCTCTCCTGTTATACTTGATTTGAAATATCAAAAACACTTCTAAGCTTTTTTAGGATTAAAAACAAACAAACAAAACCACAACCATATCTAACCTGTTTTAGGATTAAAAAAACAACAACAAAAAACAACCAAACAACAACCAATAAAACAAAGCAACAACAACAACCAATGAAACAAAGCAACACACAGATTTCTTGGGAAGTTGTGAAGCACAGTGCCCACCTGAAACACAGGCATGTCTCACCCCCTCTACACCCACCTACCAACTAGTACTCAAGGCCCAGGATGTGTAAAAGGCCACTGCTTGTCACCTTCTCACAAAAGAATTCTGACAGTACTGTTGTGTGGAGTTTTGGACTGGGATTTCTTGCAGTTTCTCCTGCTGAAGCCATTCTATATAGTAAATTAACTGCCCACCACAGGAGGCATTAGAGTCTATGTGCTAGATCATAGCTGAAGGCAGCCTCTAGCCCTTCACTGACATCTGTGCATAAACTCCTTAATGTTTCATATTAATGTATGAAGATCATATAAAATTTTAAAATGTGTCAGTACTACTCAGTAATTTAGAAACATTTTCCAACAGGTAAATCAGCTACAGAAGGAGGGACCAAATTTAATGTAAAATAATGCTTCATTATTTTTTGATTCTCATTTGAAGTATCCCTGTTCCTGCTGAAACACTTTTCCCAGTATCAAAAAGTTGTCTTTGCAAGCATACTGTTGATATTTTAATTCCAGCAGCACTGAGAAGCAAAGGTACAGTCAACACAGAGACCTACATCATACTCCTTTCTTTTTGTTTTTGGTGCAAAACCTGCTGTTTCCCAGCACACAAAAAAGAATGTGCTTTGTAAGGATATTTTGATCCTTACACAATCACAAAACAAGGCTTCTTCAAACAAGTATCCAACCAATGAAGAGTTCAAAATGCAAAATTTTGTTCTTCATTTAACAATGATAAAAACTTAAATGCTCATCTAAAACCCCCCATGTCCGCCCCCCTGCCCCCACGTTCATTCTGAATATTAAACTCAACTGTTTGTGATACAGCTCTTGTATTCAAAAGCCTTACACACTCCCAACTTCTTTATAATTGCAACTGTCTTGTCAGTCTCTAAGTGTTTCCAATGTTTTGATCTTTTGTTTGTTTGTTAGTTTTGTTTTACTTTCCATCTCTGATTCTACTGTTAATGATTTCAATATCTCATAATACACAACAGCCAACTAAAGCTTAATTAAAATATTTAAAGAAAAATGTCTTTTAAAGAAAATTTTTGCTCTGTTCAGAAAGGAAAGGAAAAGGATATAATGTGAACTCAGAAAAGCAATAGTTTCCATTATTCCCTGTTCCCATAAGTAATAATAGTACTTATTCTGAAATGCTGTGGCTTTGTTATTTCTCTGTACTCACTTATTTTTCTGTCCTCTCAATGATTGCAGAGCACTCAACTTTGGTGTTTATTTTTAACTCTACTTTTTGTCCATTCATGTCTAACATCACAAACCCATCTCTCACAGAGCCTCGCACTAAGAACATATTTCAGAGGGACACAAAGTCCCGTCTGTCTGCACTGTCATCAACATTTTCACTGAGTTGATGAAATTTCTTGGTAGACTATGAAACATGTTGGAGTTAGACAGAGTGGTTGCTTTTTGTGAAAGTATAGCACTGTACCATTTCTGCTGGTGTCTTTGCCTTTGTATTGGGAATGTCTTTATGTTAACTGCACATTGGGGTCTCTTCCACTTGTGTGCACGTTTTTTCTCTAGGACTTACAATACATTTCTAACTACATGAAATTTGTTTTTTTCCATGTGGTTTTATGTGAGCAAATGTGATTGTCAATAGAACTACAGCAACTTGACTTCTTGCTGGGATAATTTTTATCTGTTCAAATTCATAAGGTGATCGGATTTAATACACTCGTCTATCGCATAATTATTTAGTATCATTTACCAGCCTTTTTTTTTTTTTTTTTTTTCAGGATGGGAAGGGAAGAGGTTTAGGTTGTTAAGAGAACACACGGTTTCCAAATAAATATTCTAGACAGATCATGTTTAATTTTAGTAACTTTATTTAATAATTTGCATTTATCTTCCTACTGGACTATATAGTACATTTCCAGTATTTTTGATCTTGCAACATATGACTTTATTTTCTGCCTAAATACTTTCTTTTAGTGTTGATCCATGTTTCTTCTATTACACTAAATTTCAAAGCCCTCTGATTTCTCATTATCTAAAATACCTGATGATATGTTTCTCAGTTAACACTAAAAACATTTAAATGGAATTAACTGTTACCTAACAGGCATCACCACTGACACTAAAAATTATGTTTACACAGCTATACTCGTGCTCTCAAAGTTTACTTTGAAAAGGTAATAAGAAAATTCTATTGTCTAAGTTCTATTTTACACCAGCTTTGCTATTTTTTTTTTATTTAACCTTTTAATTTTATGTAAGACAAAAAATATCAAGTTTTATGAATCATCTTGTCTGGAAAAACATTTTCTACTATTTTGTTTAGGATGCCTTTTTATAGTTGAACATCTTAGTTCTACCTAGTATTTTCTTCTTTCTAACTTCTGACAATAAAAAATCATACAAAATATTGCTCAGCATTCCTCTTGAAAACAAAAACATTAAACAATGGATACTGGGTTTAAGTAATTTTTGTGTCCTCATTTTTGCAATGGGCTCTACTTTGGTAAACCTCCCATAAAAAGGCCCCATGATGAAAAAAAAAACAAACAAACCTTATTTTAGTCACAATCAGAAAATATCAAGGCACCACAATGTGACAGATTCTATTCCCATTTAATTTATGTATAAAAGTTGACCAATGTGTTGCACTTTGAATCAGTGCGTAAGTGGATTTTAAGAATGAGATTTTTCTGAAGATGTCAGTACACACTGTAAGCACAATAGGATGGACATAAATGATCTTTTCACCTTTAAATATATGTCAGACAGCACCTAACTTACCAAAGAATGAGTATGATTATCCCTTTCCTAAATATTTCATATTTTTAGAATGAACTGTGTAAACATTACATTTATTTTTACATCTTGATTATTGGTCTCCTTGCATGCTGCATCACAAAGCAATGAAGTATTTGAAATCAGTCCGTATTTCTTTGACAAACTGACTTAGAGTTAAATTTGGAAATAAATAGTCTATTGAAAAAGTATTCCAAATTATCATGGTTATGCTCAATGAAAAGAGGATAGCTTTATAATTTGCATTCTGAACAACATTCCATTTTCTATTGTTACATGGAGGAAACTCCTTCAATAATACCAAGTGGCAGGGGTCTGTAACTTGTTATTAACTTCATTTAATTCTTGCTAGAATACACAAAAGCACATAAAATGAAGTATATGCAATATCACTTCTGCATTGTGCACCTCAAGAACAGACTGTATTCTATTTACTTTTAGTTTCTTGCCAATAGCACAAAACATCGAAAGAAGGCACATCACTTCTGAGAAATTTTACATTTTTTTTTCTACTGACTAGCCTAAAAAGTGCAGGCAAACAGATAAATTACACTGCCAATAACTGGCACAAAAGAGATTTTATCTGGTTACAAGCAATAGCTAGGATTTGCAATGTATGTCACCGACTCATTGCAGAGCAAAGAGCCTCAATTTTCTTTGGTAACAGGACAACATATAAGGCTTTCCAGGTTTCAGATGTAGCAGTTTCCCAATATCCTTTAGTGAAGCATTCTCAGTTTCTACTGCCACCACCACAAACAGATGCATTACAACACTTTATAAAATTACAAAAAAATCACAAGTTTTTATTTCCATTTTAGTTGGCTTGAGTGGACTGAGCTTACATTAGTGCAAATTTAAGCACACCCATCAGAAAGCCAACATCAACACAACTCTGCGTTCTTTTTCATCGAAGTTGACAGTTCAGTACACAAATGTAAACTCCTGGTTAATAAAACAATAAAAGCATTAACTTGTGACCAAATGCAAACAAACCTATTTAATACTTGAAAGGAAAATCACTCAAAAGGAGATGAATAATTACCAAGGAATTTGATTAATTAATTAAGTTTTAATTTTGTGTTTAACAATGTATAAACCACTGTGATTAGTTGCTTGTATCTGACAGAATTTACTATAAAAATATTGATCAGTAAACTATGAAATTTCAAAAAAAGTTAAAATTTTCCTTCATTGAATATGTTTGTTGTTGTTGTTGTTGTTATTTAATTGTTATCCTTTAACATAAATCCTCGGTGCCAAACCACATAACTCACCAACATTATCTGAAGATATTTGTAATAAAATACCAGCAAAATGTGATCTATTAAATGCAAACTACATTTTAGTCCTCTTCATGAACATGTAATATTACTTGAGATATAAATAGGACTCTAAAGATATGAGGTCAGGGTTAAAGGATAATTGATTATCCAATGTGGAATGGATAATACCATTGCGAAAGGGGAACAAATGCATTTCTATACTTGTTACTGGCTAGAAACTGTCTTTATTTTTTAAAATGTTGTATAAAGTAAGATTACAAAGGTCCTACAAGGCAAGCTGAAGTTTGCACTGTTAATATTAAAAAAATACATTAAATATTTAGGAAAAAAAAATGTGTGTAGGAAAGCATGAATACTCTGGAATTAATTCACACAAAAACTCTATGAAATAATTTTAATATCATTATGCATACAGTACAATTAATAATTATTTAGTATTTTTAAAACATTCCCTTGTTCTTTCACAATGTGTCACTATTTTCAGTTTAAACTTTGAACTGCAAGGAACACATTAATACTCAAGAAATATGAGTTATAGGAAACAGAACTCCTTGAACCAGAAAAATGGCAAGTTATACTAAGCATTTCAGTTGTTCTTTACTATTTGCAGTGTAACTAAGAGTTATCTTGGACTTCTAATTAACAAGGGACCTGCTGAAGAAATAGTAGACATTTTCCTATACTTTATTCTATGCACAAGTGCTTGTACAGTTGCAAGAATGCAGTGAGATACAAAGACAAAAAGAAAAGAAATACATTGCTGTTTTGGTTTTCTGAGATTAAGTTTTCCCCAGAACCTCCCTGTGAGAAACACAAGAATCCTGGTTAGCCTATAGACTGAAAGACCTCTATGGCATTAAACACAATTGGTAGTCTTAAGAGAAGCAGCTTGGAAAACTGATCTTCAGCTAATGAGACAAGAAAATAATCCACTGTACTTTAAGAACACAGACTATTCCATTTCTACTTTAGCATTACAGATTTACTTCTTCTATAATTATCATTATGAATCAGTGCCTCTTTACTGGAGGTAATTCCAGTGGGCCATGGGCCATGACTTCAAGGATTTTTTGTTGTTTGTTTGTTTGTTTTGTCTTTCCCCATCTGTGCTACTGTGAAAGTTGGGAACATACAGAAAGAAAAGACTCCAGGAGCTTGGCTTTAAGGAAATCACTAAATTTTGACACTGATGTGGGACAGATCATAGAAAACCGCTGTAGGCGATCACTCATCAAGCCCTTTTTTGAGGGATCTTGGCACAAACATTGTCACCTTGCTTCTTCTGAACTACTTTTGCTCCAAGCCTCACTTTAGCAAGAACAACATCAATACAAGCAGCAAACTCCTTTGATGCTTTGAAGTTGAGGCTTCTAGAGAAAAACAATCAAGCATTTGTCCTACCATGATTACTCTGGTTCTCTGGCTACTTAATCCATAAGATTTAAGTACTAACCAGAAAATAAGCAGAAGTATACTTGGAACATCTACAGGAAAATGAGCAGATACAGTTCAGGTCAAATAGATTGTTCACTAAGAAGGAATAAATAGTCTTTTGATGATTCTCAAAAGACTGAAAGGGTCTGTTGGGTTTTGGAAGAACTCAGAGCTGGTTAACATTTTGGTGGATGCTCCAAAACACCTCAGAAAACATTGAAAGGGTTTTCAATCTCTAAAACTAAAGTTGGTTAGAACATGAACCAGAAAAAAAAAAAAAAAAGTAGTTTTTGAAAAAATAATCTGAGAGTAAAATAAACAAATAAATAAAAACCAACACAACACTAAGGTCTCCAAAACAAATCTCCCATCCTGTGTAGTGCATTCTTGCTGTGACCTCATAACCTGCTTTTTAATTTTTCTTTGCTTCCAGTATGTCATTGACAACTTGTACCTTTCTTAAGTCTATCAAGTATCTGTACAGGCTCACCTTGCCCTTTTTCTTACATCCTGTCTTTCACTTCCTACCTGCTGTATTCAGCAATCCAGCATCTTCTTCCACCTGTGTATCTTCAGATGTTCTAAGGAGTCAGAAGGACAAAAGACTACCCTCCTTCCTGTTGCCCAACCAAATCTTAATCTTAATAACAAAACGTGATTGTAAACTCAAGCAATAAACAAATATGCCATCATTCACATACATCTTCCTTCAGAAATGTATAGAAACAATAAGATTATCCTTAGGCTAACGATACATTTAACCAGAGATACAAACTTCACCTTGTAGCTACCAGGGAAGTAATACACAGTCTGTAATTTCTGGATTTTGTTTCTGTATACACAGAAACAAAGCAACCAGCAACTTATCAATGCATTTTGTAGACTCAGAATGAAGACACATGGCAGTTCCAAATGTATAAATTATTCTAAGATGTGTAATATACAACTGGCAAAAACAAAAACAAAACTAAAACATATTCCTCAAGTCTTCTGAGGCACAACACTTCCATGAAGATGGTTCCCCCTTCACTGTCTTCTTGGTCAAAACTAGTTATACCAGCACCATTAACTGTCAAGGTTGACATAAAGTCTCTTAATTATGGATGACCTAAGGAAGGTACTAAACAAAGCAAATTCCATGACTTGTAGTTGGTGCCTTCCAAACACAAAACAAGTGAGAATCCTCTGCTCAGGTATGGGTGTCTGAACTGTTTATCCTCAACTCCATCATAGTGATAGGGAGAAATGGGCAGCTCAAGGCATGTTTTCCCTCATTTCTAAAGGAAACGTCAACAATGCATCAAATGAATTAAATGCAGGAGCGACTACTTGTCTACCCAAAAATAGGTATAATGCAGTATTTAGCCCTGTTCATCCCCTAGAGACACTGAAGTTCTCAAGTCTTTGGATGAGCCTTCCCTCCCTAGGACAACTCCAGTCCCAGACTATTCGCTTTGAACTGGACTTATGGTATAACCCAAATAGACCCTCTCAGGTTCTTATTTTGTGTCAGGAGACCCACCTACACTATAAAAATGCTACCATATGGGCACAATTAAATTTAGTTTGCTTAGCACCCTAATCTGGCAGCTGTTGATGTTTCTCACTCAGGGTTTCCATTCCACTCCTTACTTAGAAACTTGTCCTGTAAACTCCCTTACAAAACACACATATTCAACTAGCATGTTTTAAACAGAAATCAAGAACAGTTTTATTCTCTCGATTCATTAGTACTGCAGCAATATCCTGTTAATTCCAGCAAAGACTGAGATGCTACTGTGCCAGGCAGTACTCAGAAGGGTGAACAGGTATGCTTAGAAAGAACAAATTAGACCCTTTTCTGAATATTAATATTAAACTCTCTTTAAATCTCTTATGCGTCCTGAACATTTGTTATACTGACAACTTAAATGTTATTTGAAGCTGAAAGATTAGAGATCGAGAAGCAGGAAACCCAACCCCAGAATTTCCACAGCAATTTTTGTCCATGCCTGGTGACACTCCAGTGATAGCACCAGTATTGAAGGATATCACTGAGCAGCTGTAACAACTCATGCAAATTTGACACTGTAAGGATATCTTAATGACAGCCTTCAACTGAATGTTTCCCTCATCTTTCTTTACTTTCACATCTGGCACCTAAGCTTTCCAACGTGAGAGCAAGGCTTGCAGTTCCTCACTGGGAGCCCAGTGCAGGGCAGGCAGCCCCAAGCCCCACCAGCAGCACAGAGCATGGCTGACACCATCTCAGCTGCAGTCTCATCAGCACACTAACTTCAAAACCCCATGCTAACACAGTGTGGTGTAAAAAATCCCTGCCTGCCATATTTTCATTTTCTAACATTCATACTCCCTTGGACAGTTTGATGAGGTGCCTGGAGGTTATTCCATTGTACCTTAACTACAGATGCTGATGGTGCTTCATACTGCAGGTGAAACCCAATAAAGTTTAGTATCACACTACATTTCATCTGTGTAAATACACAGACATGTACTGACATCAGACATCTTGTGTAAATACACAGACATCAACAATATAACATAGCATGAAATACCCTTCTACTTTTTATTGTGATATAAATTAAAACTTCAATTAAAACTTCTCATCCTCCTCAGTGTAGTCAGAAAAAAAAAAAAAAAAAAAAAAAAAAAAAAAAAAAAAAAGGATATCTAATTCAGGAAACTGTCTAACTGTCTAAAAATGTCTGCTTTCTCTCCAACAAAGCTTACATGGTATATGATTTATTTTTTTTTTGAGGCCTTCAAGGTAGTTCTCTATTTCTATACACAAATAATAGAAGAAATCTGTGTTCTAAATCTTGTTCAAATTTAACACACAAGACAAATTCCCTTTTCTACACACAGACAGGAAGGGCACATATGAGCCTTGATTATGCTTTATTAAGTTATTCATTAAAATCCATGTAAGTGTCTTTGTCAAGCAGGCTATACTTGATTTTTCTAAGAACTTATTTTTAGCTGTGTGCAGAGCATGGATTTACCAGAGAAGGAAGAGAAGGAAGGTGGAAAGAGAAGTTAAAAGCTCTCATCACCCTGACTAATATGCTGTCATGCTTCTGGTGACACGATGGCAGCACCCAGTCCCTGGTGCAGGCAGCAAGCACCCTCCCTTCTTTCTCCACTTCCCATCTGCTTTCACACCACAGCTGTGGAGTGCTACAGAACTTACAGAAGGTTTTTTTAGTGCATTTTTCTGTGGACAAACCAGAATTCTGCCACTTTGTAATCAAAGTATCACTTCAGCTGTTTCTACAGAACATAGCAACACAGCAAAGGAAGCACAGAACATTGGAAAGCAGCTGAGCAATGGCTTTCATTTCAAAATAAAGCCTGAAGATTGGGGCCATTCCCTATCTAAAATAAGCATATAGATTTTGCCCACTGTATTACCAAAACAACAGAGTTTTTTATTATTATTATTATTTTATTGTCCCTTGCCTTGCCTTCCCTATCTCTCCCCCTTCCCCTTCCCTTTTCCCTTTTCCTTTATAAAGTTACTTCCTCCTGATAACAATGAAGTAGAGAATTGTTAGCTACTCATGTTGCAGAGGACTGACACACAGCTCAGAAACTATTTACACCATATGACTAGAAACTTTTTACACCACATGAATTTAGGTTTCTATGATGAGTGCTGACTCACTCTCTGAAAAGTCAGAAACTATTCAGAGAACCCAATGCTAAAGACAGAAGTCTAAAGTTAGATGGCATGAGTAAGGGAACACTGGTGTTACCCTCTGTATTTGCAACAGGAAAAAGACTTATCTGAGACTTCAAATCACCAGAAACTGACTGAAGTAGGGCAACTAACCATTGTTATTAAAACCAAGAGTCATTTGTTTTTTTCTGAAATTAAAGAAGAAGAAAAAAAAAAAAACAACAACAATATAAAAAGCAATAAAGAAAAAAGTAAAAGCTTTTCCATTCATCTCTATTAGACCAAAATGAAAAATGCTGTATAACTTCTCCAGTACAAAACAAAACAAAATAACAACAACAAAAACAAACAAACAAACAAACACACACATACACACACACAAAAGTAAACCACCACCACCAAAAAAAAAAAAAAAAAAACAAAATAAAAACAAAACAAAAAAAAAAAACAGGTCACACCAAAAAAAAACAAAAAATCAGTAAGTCAAAGAATTTAAATTAATTAATTTCACAACATACTAATATTTAATTTTAAAGTTAAGTGTAATATTTTTTTTTTAATTTAAATTGTCTGGCAACCTGAAGTAAATAGTTACTTCAACACTGAAAAAAAAAAAAATCATAAAAATTGGAAATGTCTACCTGAAAATAAAAACCTTACTCCAGAATGCTTCTAGGTTCTCTTCTTTGTCCTACAGTGAGCAACATGGTTAAACTAGTTTGTCTTTGAAGTCTTTTGTTGCTATAAGTTCTGCATTTTAGAATCAGGAAGCTTGCAAAGTAATGTATCTTTAAAAATAGCCTAGTCCCATCTATCCCATCTAACATGAAGAAACACAAAAATCCTTACCACTGGAGCTAATGAGATCAGTTCTTTGGCTTCTGGTTTCATCTACCAGAGTGGTTCTAATATATGTGAAAGTATCTAAAACCTAGAGAACTTGTCATAGTGATATACCCAATTCTAAAATATAGATACATCATGGAAACTACTGCAATACTCAAATTCTCTTAAAAGCAGAATCAACATCCTTCCCATTCAGAAAGTGTCATGTGCTCATGTACTACTGCACAGTAAGTGCCCTCTATGGAAACTCCTCAGCTGCTTCCTGAAATCTCTGGAAGTCCAGCTCTAATGAAAAGAAAGAACAAAGATAGCTTTTGATTTCTTATCAAGATTGCAGCACAAGTTGCCTTTGCATTTCTAGTTTGCATTTTTATTATTCTTAGAACATGATTAGTTTTTGATTTTTTTTTTAAATAAATATTTTAAAGATCATACAATTATGCATTGAAATTATTATTTCTTTATGCTGGGACTTTCAGCTTGAAGAAAGTGAGGACAGCCCTGTTCACCAAGCCCAGATGTCAAGATGTGACAGATACTCCTGTTCACCAAGCCCAGATGTCTTGATTAGGAGAGGAATGGATGTGATTAGACCAATCCCCTTTGCAGGGGATTGGTCTAATCATGTTCTAACATGACTAACAAAGCATGTTCTGGAGGAGAATGAGCACTGGCCTGATATTGCAGTTACAGTAAAAATGCCCAGCTGCCAGCAGATTCCCAGGCAGATCCTAAACACAGGAGATCAGCATCACCCTCACTTGATAGACAATAAAGCACTAAGAGGTTGGATGTGTTTTCCAAAGCAGCAATGAAAATGAGGTTTTCTGCATTTTAGTCAAGGATGTAGAAGCCCCCATCAGGTTATAAAAAAGGATGTGCAATGACTGGAAAAGACACATTTAACAACTGGATATACAGAAACCACTATTTATAGGCATGTCAGAGGACAGTTACTACCCTGATTTTCCATTAAATTGAATGTGTTTATTTGTATAATATAACAGTATTAATCCCACTGTAAAGGCAGGTGGAAGGTTTTTAATAGAACAATTTAAAGTGCGGGAGTGAAAGCAAGGGGAAAAGACTTGCCACCGTTAATAAAATAAATGGATGTCAGCAAAAATAAACATTACTTATCAGAAGCCTTCTATCTGTGTAGCAGAATGACAGATTATAAAATTTTCCCAGTGCCTTAATATCTAGTGATGATTGCAACTGAAAAGACAATAAAAGACACCTTTGTCAACAGTTGCCAGACAATTCTAAATAAAATAAACTAATTTAAAATTATATTTTGTACAATTCATGCTAGCTACTGGATATAGTATTTTGGAATAAATAATGTATAAATGAAATTATCCCCTTTGAAACCTCAAGAAGTATTTTAATGGCAGTGTTTGAGTACTGTTAATAGATCTAAGACTTCTCTAAAAATCCTTACATTTAAAACTGGACTAAATTGGAAATAAATATGAAGATTACCTTTTATAGTGTTGGGATACCAGTAAAAGTCTAAAATGTTGAAATTTCAAAATCTCTTAAATAATTAAATATCAGTAAATACTTCAAGTTTCTTCCACAGAAGTATCTGAACTCCAGATATGTAAAAGCTAAATGTTAGTGATATGAGCTAAAATTAAGACAATTTACTTATTCCATCATAAAAGACTAATTTTTCTTTAGAAATCAAGCTTCTCTTTTAGATAAGAATCTTTTATTATTATTATTTATTTTTTTTTTTCTCTCCTCGTCTTCACAGACCTGGGGACTAGGAAGCTGAGCTGCCACTGCAATGCAAAGAAAAGCTCCCCAACAGTTCAGGCTCACACTCTGCCAGGGAGCCTGCTGTCAGTTCAGGAACAGAAGAATGTTTTGAAGATGTAGACAGCTTGATTTTGGAACCTGTAGTACTTTCAGAGGTCTCAGCTCTCCTCAGGCCTGCCATGCAGTTTCTCAGGAACCAGAAGCAACCTACTCCAAAGTAGGACTCTGGAATAGAAGTCATTATGACTTCTAGAGTACGCATCTCCCAAGCTCTCACAGCCTCTCTTCCTCCACAGCTAGTGGAGCCATCTGCTTCAGGATGTCATCCTAAAAATAAAAGTTTCTTTCATTAACTGCATGACAGCCAAAATATGAACTTTCAAGTCTTGGTCAAGTTTGTCAAGGTCACCAAGTCTTGATGTCTACACAGTCAGCATTTGCATTCGATCAGATGAATCTCCTTCCAAAAGTCAAAGAAACTCAACTGATGGGTTCAAAAGCATACTGGAATGTCAATGGAATCCAAATATCCCAGAAAAAATAGTGTCCTACAGCGACCATCCCTCCATACCACCATACACTCTCTGATAATGTCCTGGCATTGATGAAAAGTATCAGTAACCTATTATCTGACTTCTGCAAAGTATTTTGAAAAAAGCTTTACAGCTATCTTGATTTTTTATTTTTTTTTTCAGGAAAAACAAAGCAAAAAAACAAACAAAACAAAACAGAAAACAAAACTTTCTTAAAGACTAATTAAAAGGAAGGGAAAAACAATATTAGAGTTACTTGTACAAGAATAACTAGAAGTCTGGCAATCTGTATTTTCAGTAGAAATACAGTTTGAATTATTTTTGCCCAACAGGTGAACCAATGAGAAAAGGAACTCAAATTTGAAAGTTCTGTATATTAGGAAAGTGCTCTAAACACAGAGCTGTTTGTTACATCTTGTGATTCAACAAAAAACTCTCAAGCCTCAAGATACTTCTCCAACAAAAAGTTTTTAACAAAACAATCTTTTTCTGATGGAAATTTGAAATTTGTCCAAGCCCGATGGGAGAGTTAAAATAGTTTCAGCTAAAAACAAAACATCGGTCCAACAAACGCTATCAGAAGGACACAAAAGACTGTAACATGTGTCTCAGAAGGACTTCTGTGGACACTTGAAAATTTTGCTTTACTTGCTTACTCTAAAATATTTGGTTAATTCTCTTCTCCTTCCCTGATGATATACAGTCCTTAAAAAAAGCAATTATAGTTGCAAGCATAAAGAATAAAACCAAATTCGAGTGAATATAGCATAACAGAAGGTAATTGAACAATTTGCAAAATTAATGACTCAGAGTTTCTAAAGAGTCTCTTATACATTAGGGCAAAGCTTCACCCCTGCTTCAACAGAAATAGAAAATCTCAGATTTTACACACACACAGGTGCACTGTTCAACCCTCTTCAGCAAAGGTGAAGCCCACTGATCTCACTCCATTATAATTATGTAAAAACACAAAAGTTGCACAAACCCTTACAAAATTTATGTTCAGTAGAGTTGCTGAAAATAAATCTCTGCTTCCTTAAGATGACTGGAATGATGATTGGACATTTGAATCTACACAGCTCTTGATGTTAAGCCTTGCTGTACTTCAACATTCAAAGGTTAGCAAGCTTGTTTATTTCTGATAGTACAAATTCTCTAAAAATTTATGCTAGATAACCAATGGAATGTATTGAAATCTATCTGAATACTAAGCATGGCACATTTTAGTATGCATCCAATAAAACTTCTACAAAGAGAATAATTTTAGTTGTATTTTAAATCAAAACAAATTCTTTATGAAACATATGAGTAGCTTGATCACCGACACTTTGAAACTAACAAACAAACAAACACACAAAACCCCCACAATTCAAATGAGAACCTTCAAATTTACTTGTAATAGGCCACAGTGGCTTAATGAATTCATAGATATATTTCGGTATCTTCAAAATGAAAGTGAACTTAAAGGAAGACATACTTTTAATTCAACTGTAATGTGTAGAAAGACAAGTATTTGCTCAGTTGGTTTTATCCTTTAGAAAAACAAAATTATCTCTGTCTTTTATTGCTTCAGAAAATATTTTTATTCTTTTGAAACTGTGAAATGAGTGACTTTGTATCTGCAAGGTTACTGGAAAAGATGTGTTTCTTATAATCATTCCTCTAAATCTGCTAGTTCATAGAATTAGGTCATCCTGGCCTCTCAAAAAGAATACAAGCATTCCCCAAAATATTATTTTTCCCCTCCGACTCCCCAAATTACAAAGAATATAACCTTCCTTCTATAATATATGAATTACAGAAAATACTTAATGCAGCAAACAGCTTTTACTGTCATTTACAACACCTTGTGTAGCTTGCATGACTTCCAAGCCCAGGACCAAACAGAAAGGCTGCCATCCTAGAGCCATTTTTCCAATGTATTTCACATCATTAACTTGTACCAGCATCTATCCACACTCTGCCAGTTCCCCTCACTAGGCATATCACATTCTAACACAGACAGAATGCATCTACTAAGGATCATCAGTAATGAAGTATTGTATGCTTTCTTTATCGGTTAGATATGTTTGGAAATAAGAAAACAGGGAAGAAAAGAAGTCTGGAAATGGAAAGATTGATGAAAAATTAAGGCACCCTATTCCAGATGATTAAAAGATGTTAGGCAGTGCCGTATATCTCACCTTTTGTAAGGTATCACTAAGCTCTCTCTGCATAGCTTAGCAAATTAAACAAAATCAGCAGTGTGGACCACACTGAGGTTGTGTTAGAAATTTTTGCCAGTTAATTGGTCGCTGATACATTTCAGCAGTAGTGTAGAAAGGAGTCAGGTGCAGGAGTCATAATAGACAGGGTAATAACCTTCCTGAGTGTTTGCAACACTGAAGTTTCCAATGTTAAAGCCACAGTGTTAAAACTTACAAATGTAAACAAAGCCAGAAGGATATCAGAATTATCAGTAATTAATGCACATAAATGAGCTCTTTTTCTAAAGTGCTAAATGCATTTTTTTGTTGTTGTTATTAAAACTCTGATCATGCATATATTTCTGCCAAGGTTACTTCTAATGTGCAGTAATTACTCTCAAAGTGTTGCTTGCTAGGTCCAGTGATGGAATGAGGAGTAAGTTCTGCCCCTTCACATGCCAAAATGAGGAATTTCAGTTTTGAAAGATATATGTATATGTAACTTTACTTGTTTCTTGACTTATAGAAACAAGTAAAATGGATTCAAAGTGTCTGATTTAGTTTACGGAAATCTTTACAGAAGTGGGTTGTGGCCGTAAGCAGGTTTTGTCTTTACAGTCCCAGAATCAACTGACTATATTTATTTTCCCTTTACAGAACTGAAACCAATTCCAATTACCTGTTTTAATAGCAGAAAACTGTAAGAAAAATAAACTCAGTGAAATACACTGAGGATACAAGAACAAACCTGCAGTTCAGAGCTGTTTCAGTGAATTCTAGCCCTTCTTTACTACTCATCATTAAATGCCTCTCCACTTCTAGCAGAACCTGACTTTACTGCCAACTCCACTCCACTGACCAAAATTACATAATTGCCATTAAGTAGTGTGTCACAAACAAACTATTACTCCCCTTGGTTTTGTTTTAATATATGAAATTACAGGAACATGGCAGATAAGAGGCATTAAAGAACCTGTAAATTAAAAGGTAAAGCTTGACTACTTCATGTTACAGTACTTTTTCAGTAAGTCCTGTATACCTACCATAGGTTTTCTTAGATGGAACAAAATAGGTATACTCATTTTATTCTTTTCCATAGGGTAATCAGGTACCTATCCAATGTGGCTATACAGTCCTGCCCAGGGAGGTTGTGTGTATCAAAACAGGTTTTGAATAGAAATGTTGTCCTGACAAAACAGAAAATACAGCATACTTACCAGTGTGAAACCCTACAAAACTAAATGTTATTTTGTTTTCCCAGATGACAGTAAAGGCATTTTCTGAACAGCTTTGTTTAATAATTTGTTGGTATTACTACTACGATTTCCAAGCCACAGCTTTTAGGCAGACAGTGCAGTTTCCAGTCCACTGTAATGTTCTGCTCTTAGGAGGTGACTATTAAGCAGACCACAAAACACTTCTCTGTTTTTTTCCTTTTTTTTTTTTTTTTTTTTTTTTTGAGTACTCTCAAGGTATAGGCATAAGATAGCATGTTTTCCCGTGGTTTAATTCTTGTCACAGCTGAGCCAAGGGCACTTAGGTCTCAACTTCATCACAGAAAGAGTCATCGTTCTCTTCCAGAGTCCAGGTGCTTGTTGAAGCAACATTCCCTACACTGTACACGCTTGCCACAAATGTATGGAGCAATATTAACATCTAATATCATAACTGATCTACATGTGTTACACATTATAGTTGCATCCTGCTGCTAGGAGAGTCAGACCAACTTCTCTCCTTCCTACTGCTTTTCAAATTTAATTTGCAGACAAATAGCTACCCAAGCATAAGCAGCATATAAACACCATGGTATCTGTTTCACTGTTCCCACTGGAGCAAGAAGTGAGACTGAGCACTGTCTGATGTTACTGTAAGGAGTAAACAACAGCCCAGCACATCATGGCTAGCCTTTCTTCAGTCTTACGTTCACAACACAGGATGACAAAATAAATCCCCATGAATCCAAATGGCAAGAATGAGCAGCTTCATACTGGGATGTTTGGAGAACAATTCTGTTTCCTTTCAAAAGCATCTCTGCTGAAGTTTGCATGCAAAATTTGTGGCAAAGGGCTTTCAGAGCTATAAAAATTCATATTTCTCCTTCTTTTGTGGGAATGCAAATAGGAAAATTTCTCTCTTGCTCCACACATAGAGTCTGAATGACCCCAATATAGAAAATTAATCTAATCTTCTCACCTTCCATTTAAACGGCTGCTTAGATGCCAGTAAATAAATAGACAAACTGACAATATTCAAAATGAGCTCACCAATCAGCTGCCTTACAATTGTTTAAAAAACACTGATCCAGTAAAGAGAGAAGAATAAACATAACAAGCCATGCACTCAAAATCCAGAAAGTCCAATTGCATCCAGAAGAATGACCAAAGGCCAATTCATCATGAAAATGTTCTCTCAAAGCTCAGCAAGAGATACAAGACCAAAAAAGACTATTATTTCAATAGTTGTCCCATAAAGACACTTCTCTGTTTCCATGGCAGTAGACAGTAGAGTCCAAAACTGTGCAATTTTCATGTTACTTAAAGGAAGAAATAAAGAAGAAAAAAAAAAGCCTTCGTAGGGATAAAAATTCAACCCCATAACCAAATGGAGGCATTCAGGACTCACTGAGCTGTCAACATATTAGAGCCACTGTGTGAGACACTGCTGATACTATGGCAGAAGTGAAGAAACATTTTTTCACTTCCTACACAGCTATGACATATCCCTAAAAAAGAACTCTGTATGCCACAATCTATTGGACTCATGATAAGAGTTGTGCCATTAGTGCTCTGGTGTCACATCTGCACTGCTTTAGAAAATAAACAGCATACACCCAAACTGTTTGCATGTGATAGCACAAACCTATCAGGAAATCAGCTAAAACTAACACTATTACATATATAAACAGTTACGCTGTCAAAAACTAGATCCATTTCATTTAATTAAATACATTAATAAATAAAAAATAAAGACTGTCTCTATGTCAGGTCTTTGTTATAGTAGTATTTGTCATCCTTTGTATGATTAATTGCAAAACAAATACCTAAAAAGAAGCAAAACCCTTATGCTGCTTCAGGCTCCAAACTTTTCTGGTTTCCCTCCTATAGTGAGGAACACTAGAATCACGCTACTTACATGAGTAAGAAGCCTGAATTCAAAGACAACTTCTCCAAACAACCCCGGTTATGTCCTAGATGGATAGTAGTATGAGTAAAGTAGTATCAGTAAAGAAATAACTAAAAAAAAATAAAAAATGAAATGACATTCTCTTTACTTAATCTACAAACATTACAATCTTTGGTCAGTTTGATTAGATGCATTAACTTACCCTTTCCACACCTTAATAGGGTTGAATTTTCTTAAAGCTTAGCCAAAGCTGCAGTGTATGCTTTTGGAATAATAAAATCAGTAATTTACTAGTAATGCATCCCCCTCTCAACTACTCTCAAATACTTTATCCTTATTCTACCTCAGTAGAAGTAGAAAAGAGTAGAAAACAGGCTTATGTTTCTTATGCCAATATATCCCTTGCTATATTTAAAACAAATGTCAACTGAAAAAAAAAAAAAAAAAAAAAAAAAAGAGAATACTGATACTGTGTGAAGCTGGTAATGAGCTAAAAAAACAGAGTTAAGAATCTTTAAGCATAAACATTTTCTTTTTTAAGATCAGATTCACTATGTTCCTCATGCCTGTGCCACTGGGGCTGCTCAAACCCTGTTTTTGTTAGTTATTATTGGAACTCTGCAAGGAAATGGAGAGTTTTAGTAAGTCAGATCCCAAACTTTTGAGTGTTTATTCACAACATAGAATAGGATCTGCCCGGTGATATCCAACAAGCTAGTAATCTGCCCTAATAGTCCAACAGAAGTGTGTTATGCCACAGGTTCATTTCAATCATTATGTCTGCCAACATGAAACCTTGGTAATGTCAGAGTGATGACTGGCTGACTGAACTGTACTGAATATGATAAGCAGCCCTGAGATGGCTATTGGCTTGATTCTGCAACTCTGATACAACACTGTACAGCTATTAAACCTTAGTTTAACTACAACCAGATTATTCAGGTTTAGATGTTAGCAGTTTTTAACTATACGGAAAACCTGATATATCTTACATAGAAGAACACTTTTTATAGAGCACTACATTTCAATTTTAAAGATTTCCAGAATCATGTGTACTACATCAAAAATCTGTTTTAGAGTAGTAACATCACAACCTCACAGTCGCTTTAGACAACAGAATTTGCTAAATAAATTTATAACAACAAAGGACTAAAATGTTAATTTTCCTACTTGTACACAAATTGCAAATTAGGGAGCATCTGTCTTTTAGAGGTGGAATTCAAATATTTGTATCTCCCTTTTTCTTAAATATTGCAACCACTAGTGAGGTTCTGCGGAAACAGGTCTCTCACTTGCCCTACCACAAGTCTATGGACATAAAAAATAGAATGATGGTTCATTTTACTTTGTCAGAAAAACAAAATATAACTGGAAGCAATAACAAAGTGGGATTTATCAACCTAATGCCTATAAGAGTTCAGCTGTAAAGTAACCTCTGCACAAATCCATTCTCAAAGAGAAAAAAAAATAAAAAGCGAGAAAAAAAGGGTTCTCAGAATCCAGACTGTTAATTTAAGTGAGCCAAAACTATGCTAGTGATGAAAACAAGACTATGCTCTTCATTTTTTAATATTAAAAAAAAAAAAAAAGAAGTTATAAATCATAAATTACACAGTTATAAATTTGTGTACCAGACCTTGTTTGGAGTTTGAGATGAACATAAATACTGGATACTCAAATAAAGAGTATGCATATCAAAAATATGCAGATAAAAGAATAACTTGCTTGGTAGTGAAAACTACCTGTATATCACTATTAATAATTTTCAAACTGGTTCCTTAGGAGGAACATATATATTTTCAAATTATTATTTTCAAAATATACACAAGCTAAATTAAAATATATGTATTAGAAGTGACAAAGGCTTTCATTTCTTCAGACTACCAGCATCAGCAGGGATACTTCTCCCTCTATTTTTCTATCCCAGGGACAGTATTCTATACAAAAATCACTAACGTATCCTACAAAAATCACTAACGTATCCTATGCTATTTTATAGTTAATCCTGTTTCTTGACACAGTCACCATCCAAGATAACTGAAAAGATCATGAAAAGGAATTAATAGCAGGAGAAATACATTATTAGTTTTTGTGCATCTCCAAACAAGAGAAGGGAAAGACAACTCTATATAAGTCTTCAACCTGTAATCATGCATGTACATGTCTAAGGGCAAGCACGGATAATAGATGGATGACATAAGTACATCTCTAGATACAAGACTGCCCAGAGCTCTAGAACAAGGCTTGCAGTGGACAAAGGGGGAGCCTTGCTAAAATCAAGGAAAGCCATTTTGCCATGCAAACCTTTTTCTCATATCACAGAATGAGATCCTATAGATGATGCAATTTAATTTTTGTTGGCTTAAATACCACAGTTTAAAATGCTCTTGAGAAAAAATATACACATTTCATGTGTATTTGTTCTGATTACACATCAAGACAAGTGAAAGAAGGAAATAGAGCAATGAAGTTTAAGAGTTCATTTATTTCATAGTAACTGGAATACAGATTACAGTGGTAAATGTTTCAACTCATCAGAATTTCATATGAAGAGATACAAACCACTAATTAAGGTAGAGGAATTCAAGTCTCAGTTATGCATAAACTACACGGATGAAAATTAGAGAAACATCTGTTTAATCTGAGACATTGACAATGCATAAGGTAGTTAAGTGTGTGAATTATTAAATGCTCAGTAAATATTGCAAGATTTTGGACAAGTCATGAACTATAATCTGTGAACTACATAGTTTAGGTTACAAGAAGGAGTAACTGGAGAAAAAAATGTGTTTTTTTTCATTACTTCATTACAATTATGAATATATCAATTTATTAGAAATCTGTTCTTAAATACAAAAAAAAAAAAAGAATAAAAAGAAAAATCATGGATTAAAACAAATATAACTCCCCCCACCCAAATACTTAATTTATTTATCCTCTAGAAAACAGAATATTCTTTATGAATTACCAATAAACTTCATACACAAAAAATGTTTGTTCTTATGTGAAGAACACTGTTGGAAATTCTGGAAAGAAAATGTAAGTATTATACTGAAATAGACTTACTGTTGGTAAAGCACTCACTATTTCACTACAGTGTGCTTTTTAAAGAGCACTAACTTAGTGTAGGTATTATAGATGTATAATTTTTACATGCACATATATATAGACATAATAAACCAAAAATATACTACTCATGATCACAGAAGTCTGAAGCAAATACTTATCTTTCAAAGATATCTTTCATTCATGCTATGGAAAACACTACAATAAAAGCTTAGCATATTTAGTGGCAAATCTATTGCTCCAGTTTTATACTGGTAATTAAGAACATGAATATCTATAATGTTCTAGAAGTACACATTCTCACAAGAACACATGTAGAAATATCTAAAATGTGTTATTCCATTAAGGGAGACCTTCGTAGCAACTCCTACCTCTAAGTTCATAGTTCCATTTACTGTGAAGAAATCTGCTAACCTTCTAAGTTTAATGTATCTGTTGTTTGCAAAGTGACTTCAAAATCAGTAACAAAAACACCCTGAGGCTTGAAAAGTCCTTTTTCACTGGGACATGAAATTTCATTCAGATTTACATGCACAATGAACCATTAAAAAAAAAAAAAAAGAGAGAGAGAGAGAGAGGTTTTAAAAAGATCATTACCTTCTTTCTCACATTTGCATTAAAAAAAAATAAAATAATAAAATAAAGCTCTTAAAATAGTCTGGCAACCAAAAATATATGTTTTGTGGAGCCAGGCTTTAAAGTAACAAAGCAGCAGCAGCTACACATTAGCTACATCCTGGAGATTACAAAATAATGTAGAAAGCTTTGAAATGTAAATGATAATTAAATACTTTAGAAGGATATATATATATATTTTTAATTTCTACAGAGAGAAAGACTGTGCTCTTGTGTTTCTTAGTATGGAATTATTCTTACATGAAACAAAACTTTTGACAATATTTCAAACAATTGCTGAATTCCATCATTTAGTTATGCTGATTACTGCCCATCCCTGTTCTAAACCTGTTTTAATTTACAGGAAATTCATAGCACTCTAACTCTGGTGCCTTTCAAAAAGTCTACACCTGGCCAAGGGATTAGAAGCAAGACTATGGATTTAATTAAACTGTTTAATTTAGTTACATCCTAGAGATTATCCTTTATCTTAGAGCAAGGACATACTTCACATTCCCATTTCAGTCAACTTTATCTAGCTTCATCTATGAAAACCTTACTAAGATAGACAATACCATTAGTTTATGTTCACCATTTTAAGAAATGGCAACAGAAACAACCTTGCATCCCAAAAACCTTGGGGGTAAAATGTTTCTGTATGTTTTTCAACATAGTGCAAATTTTGTATCGACCTTTTATCACTTTTTTATCACTTATTTATTTCATTTTTATGTTAGCTTTTCTATGAAGTGCCAGAATTATCCACCTTTTTGTTTACATATTCATTTATCTACAGAAATATAAATTATGTAATGTCACATATTTCAGGATATGCTAAAATCATTTATAGTTTGGAACAGAATCAGAATTTGAGTTCTGAGTTTGACTTCTATCTACCTCTAACTTTTTCCAGTTATGTATTGCTAAACCCAAGCACCAAAAGCAGCTAGATTCTAACACCAGGAAAGGGTATGTTTCTTAATTCTCATTTCCATAAAAAATATATTGGAAGATCAAAACTTTGTCACATTAAGGTTACTCTCTGATTTATATAATTGAAATACAAAACTAAATATAAAAAAACTTCATGGTCTACAACACAATGAAAACAGGTTGCAGATTTTAGGTCACAATAGAGAAATTCAGGGCTTTACTAGTTTTTTCATCCTTTTCTAGCATAAAATATAGTATCGTCTATTCCTTGTATTTTCACACCACTCAGAGTATGGCAGAGCATAAGATCTGAATTAGCACTAATTACTCTAAAGAACAAAAATGTGCCAGTTTTAAAGAGTCTCAGAAAAAAAATGATGTCACAGTAAGAATATATGCAATTGGGGTATATCTTCCTAGGCATTACTAACTCTCTAATATTTGCCAAAGGTAAAAATGAGCTTACATATAACCAACTAAGACAGACCTCTATTCACTTGTTCAAAAAAAGGTATCTCATCTATCTCATCTCACAGTTCTGTGCATTCTTAAGTTTACCAGTTATGTTTAAAATCTAAATCAAAAGACTTTAACAGCAAAGTTTTCTGCAGTAAACATTTTGACTGTTAGCTCTGTATTTAAATTTATTACTGCCACTAATATATCAGTGGCATTAATAGAACGTATATTTTTAAAAGTCTTTAAATACAGCACAAAAAACTAACCTCACCTACAATGTTTCTTACCATGAAACAGAAACTGTGTGTACCGAAATCTCCCTTAATATAACACTTAACCAGATAAATTATTTCTATAATAAGTTTAATGGGTTCAATATGTGATATACCTTCTAAAAACAAAACAATCAAACAACCCCTCCCTCCCCCCCCCCCCCCAAAAAAAAAAAAAAAGGAAAAAAAGATAGAACACTATGTGTGGAATGAAACTGCCTGAACTTTGGAGATCCAGCAAGATCACTCAAGAATAAAGAGCTAATTTGCAAATGAAAAGTTAAGTCAGCAATTACAAAGTGTAGAGTATGAAAAGTGATGATTGTTTATAGGAAAAGTGAAATTTGTTTTCTTCCAATTTTACATGTACTCCAGATAAGCAAAATTCCTGAGGCAAATAAATGTAGAACAATGTTTATCAGGAAGAAAAAATGATAAAAATACACAGTCCTTTACAGATGAAACAAGCAAGGAATTCAAGCCAAAACAACTATGATTTCAAAGAAATCTTAATATGCAACTACTACCAAACAGAATGTTTAGAAAACATACATTTAAATACTTACTGCTCTCTGAAATTATCTGATTTCTACTTTCAGCATAATATTTTAAGATATACTATGTTTATAGTTAAGTTTTTCTGTTCGCTTGACATTAAGATAAGAAATATTTTGAAATAACTTTGGTACAGCACTATACGTAGGTTAAAGGCCCACAAAATTATTTCACTAATGTTTGAAATATTCTTAAATATCAATGGTCCCTAAAATTATGTTACCATTTAAAAGTTTTCTTTCCCAATTTCCTCTCAAAATCCTCTCATTCATCACTTTTAGAGCCACTAAGACCAATTCAGTATAAGAGAATTACAGTCCAGCCATTATTATATTTATTTTTAAAGCCTCTGTTAGCAAGAACAGAGTCGACATGAAATACTGAATGTATGGAAAAGAAAACTTGACACTCTGTCTAGCAGACCACACATTTTAAAAATGAATTTTAAATATGCTTATAATATTTTACATAAGAAATAGAATACATTTTCAATTAATGATGAGCATTCAATCGCTCGAATAGATTAGCAGTAAAGAAAGAAAAAAAAAAATGATTTTAAAAGAAGTGATTCTTTTATATACACTGTTAAGACTAGGTCATTAGTTCCAAAAGGGTTGTGGATTAGCCAATTTCATTAAAAGAAAAAAAAAAAATTAAGAATTAGCAACACTAGCAAAAGACCCAGCAAAAACACCTTCATTTTCTAACTTTTATACTTAGACAATGCAGAAACCGTGGGCTTTTCTGAGCTGTTAAGATTAATTAACTCTAGAGACAGTTACACAGGGAAGTGCAGCTACAGGTTGTGGTCCAAGGAAACTTCAAACAAGACAGATCATCCAAAGATTGGAGTTAATGGATTGGAATTCTATGCAGGTTCTTAAGTTTCCGGAAACGAGGCATGTCCATTTATATCAGTCTACAGGTAAGGAGAACTAAAAACTACTTCAGGCATTATGGAGAATTATCTACATCTGAAATTCTGGGCCACTCCCACATATATCTCAAAATATTAGTTGATATTCTGAGGATTTTTCAAAAAATGTTTTCTTTGGAGAATTAAATTACCTTTGTAGATGCAATAAAATCTAATCAGTGCATTTTCTGAACATGTTCCCTGGGTTTCTCTTTCTCATAAATATTAATATACAAAATCAGAGGCCAAGTCATTCCAGAATTTATACACTGTATGTATAAATTTAGACCTCTAAATGTGGTATTAACACAGAGGAACACTAAACATTACACTTGGTTTTTAATACATTTAAATGTTGCATATTTTCCAGTAAAATAATCTCAAGAGACTTAATTAAACAAATGATGACTGTTCAGATTAGTAAAGAAGCTACATTTGAAGATGAAAATATACACTAAGAAGTTAGAATTTGCACTTAGTGGTAATCATATGTTTTTAATCTCTGTACTCTGTAGATGCATGAGGTAAAGTACTGGCTTTTGTTTTCTTCCTGTTATTGGATAGTCCCAGGTTATATTAGGTTATTTCCCAAAACAACCTTAAATCTTGTCTGTCAAGCATTCCACTTGCGATTATGTTACCATAAATTGGGAAACAATTGGAAATGAACAATATCTAATACAGAAGAAGAGGACGATTTATAATTAATTGATGTCTGGCATCAGTGTCAGGCAAGATCTTGGCTTCATGGCTACCTGAAAATTAATGACAGTGATTTCTTCTGCAGATGACAAGTAGAATAAAATGAAGATGAGACAAATTTGAAATATCATAATACGAAACAATATGAACCCAAGATGTCTGGTGAATGGAAGTGGTTTCATCTATTCAGTAGCTTACCAGACAAGTTTTTCACAGAAATCACTTTGATTACCAGTCTAGTTCATTAGCCAAATTTTAGAAAAGCTGTTTAAAATTACCACTGCATGTATCACTGGAGTATATAAGTATATAAGCAAATAAAAATACTACCCTTTACCCTGATTGATCTCCTGGATCTTTTTTTTATGCTACCCTTCATAAGTGTTAGTCTTCCAAAACATATTTCTAAAAGAAGAACTATGCACAGAAAATTAGTCACAACAGAAAAAAAAAAATCACATTCAATTAGATATGCATATGATATTATTGCATTATATATTTATAATAACTTGATTTGTGCACAAATAAACCCCACTCAGCAAGAGTATTAACAGGCATTTTTAAAGAAGAGTTTAGAAATAAAGAATACTTTCAAAAGTTTGCTAACATCTTGGTAAGTGTGCATACATTGTGTATAAGTATTTGTCTATCACGTACATTTGTATATACAAGAGAAAATGTATATTTTGAATTAAAAAAGCAGCATATTTAGGTTTTGCTGTCTATTTTAAAGATGGGTAGACATTTATTTTTCATATGGAAGAACTTTACAAAGCAAAACACTTTTAATTCCATGTGTCTAGCTTTTACTGATATATGTTAAAGATATTTTATATATACTTCTATACTTCCATTGAACTGAATGAAGAAGCTACATTTTGTTTGTCACATCTCGGTTATCTCATTTTTCACAATGTTCTCATGACACTCTGTATATCATCTACATAAGATTTATTTGTCAGAATTCCATAGTGCCTTTCTGACAACAGATATTTTGACATGCATCCTGTTTTGCTTGGCAAAGACTTATTTGATGGGTTTGACAGTAAATTTCAGTGAAGAATTCAGCAATCATTTAACTCTGGTTAGGTAAACTAACTCTGGTTAGATAAACTAAAAAGTGACTCACATAAATATTAATTTCTATATGAATTGTACATTTAAAGCAATCAACTTGTTTCATCAGCTTTCCTCCTAATAGCATACAACTTTGAATCCACAGGTACTCCAAATATCACTCTATGAATCATGAAAAGTAAAGTTCATACACAGTAAAAGGTATAATAGTATTTTTTTTTCAGAATGAATTATTGGATGAACAGTAATTCCAAGACCTTAACATGAATAAATGAACTTCATCATATCTTCATTTGAATGGTTCTTAGAGGAAATAAGGTTTGATGCTACAGACTTTACAAGTGAACAGCCCTTATTCCAATCATTCTTTTAGATATCATCTGTATGAGTGGTATGGGTTACAGGTAAGATATATACTAATCAAATGCCCTTATTCAAGCATGACACAAAGTGCCTTATGAAAAAGGAAAGAATGAAGAAAGATGATTTTGGAAGTTCCTTTTAAGCTTCATCCTTCCTAAGAAAATGTTTGCATTTCAGTGCCGAGAGGCAGTCATCGCCTCTTCAAACTGTAATATAGTCAAACGCAGAGTTGTCCCCCAACTAAGAGTGAACAGGTGGTTCAAAACAATTGTTAAGTTAGGAAACCCTCCTAAACTTGTTCTCATGCACAAACATTACATACATTAATCCACCATTATAAACCAAGTACTCTAGTCTTCTTATGAAGTCTAGTCTTCTCTCACATGCAGACTGCCTAAAAATAAGCCTGAATCGAATTTACCACTGACATGCAGTGAGAGCAATAACTCATCTTCCCAGTATCATTATCTAAAAATGGCAAGATTTAGCTTACATTAGAAGTTATAAGAAATAATTCTTATTGTAATAGAGCCATGTAAAAATAAAATTGGATTTATTTTGACAATGTATGATATTTCAAATATGAAGCATGGAAAAAAAAAAAAAAAGAGAGAGAGAGAGAAATTGATTAGGGAAGATCATTAATGGTGCTTCTTAAAATTACCTTCCACATCAGCTTAAAAAGGAGATGTAGTATCGACTACATATCGATACATATTGAACTACAACATATGGTGGCATTCTCTAATGTATAGCTTGCATTTCATCATTGATTAGTATTATCCATGTTTTGAGTTATACTTAAGATTGTGACTCTTCATGATACAATTCTTTTGTTTTAAAACTACTTGTTTCCTGAGAATGAGTACAAAATAGGTCATCATAAGTTCTGAACACTGTTGAATATTGAGTATCACAAAATAAGAACAACTAGGGAAGTCGAGTTATCACTTAACTCCTTTTATGCCTAGTGTCCAGACATGAAGTAGTAATGAAAGGCAGTCCCTATAGTATCAGTTTTAGACATGTTGGGCTTGTTGACTACTTGCGATCTACCCAGGACTGTCTGCCAAACTTCCTCATCACTACTCAGGGGCACTACTCGGAAGAGCAGTGGGAAGGCACACAGAGGGGGATGCAAACATGAGCTCCCAAGGCTGCCAACCGTGACATATTTCTTACTTTCGTAATTCGGAAGTTACCGTTTCCTGCTGCTCAGGGCAGCTGGAGGGGGCACCGCTACAGGCTGCATGGCAAAACCACTCAAGCAGCTTAACAAAGGGTCTCATTAGCGACGGCTCCCCCGAATTGCCTTCCCAGACACCGGACACTTGAAAGGCTTTACGCGCCGTTTACTATTCGTCCTTACAACCACACCAAAAAAAAAAAAAAAAATGGAGAAAGGGAGATGCAGTGATGCGGGTGGGGTAAGACGACTCGCCACACGCCTCCACCTCGCCCAAGGAGACCCCCGGAGCCCCGGCTCCCGCGGCCGGAGCCCAAACCCGCGGCTGAAAAGAAACCCCGGGAGGGGGCAGCCGGAGTCGGGGAGGGGCTCTCCTCGCCCGGGAAGTTTGTGGCCACAGGTCGCCCCCTCCCGCCCGCCCCCTGGCTGCTCCCGGCCCCGTGGACGCACCTTGGCGCCGCAACCTCCGTTTCTTGAGCCCGAAGATGCGGACCTTGGAGAAAATGTCCACCAGGTTGCCGTTGCAGAGCCCGCGGTTCTTGCTGGGGCTGTTCCGCCTCCTGCTGGCTGAGGGCCGGTCCCAGTGCTGCTCCCTCGCCTGACGCTTCTGGCGGATCAAGCCGCTGGCGATGGCCGCTGCCATGGCTGCTCGCCGGCTCGCCCGCGACGGGCAGGGGCGCAGGCGGCGGGGCGCTCAGCCCCGACGGGGACCCATCCCCGGGGGCAGCGGGCGAGCGAGAGCCTCTCTCCTTCCCTCCGGGACGAGGGGCTGCTGCAGGGGGGTAGCACGCCCGCCCCGCGACCCCCCGAGAGCTGCGCTGCCGCTGGGGGTCACCGCATGGGCGCCCCGTCGCCCTGCTCCGGCGGCTGCGGGCGGAGGGGCGCGGAGGGGCGCGGAGCGAGGCGGGCTCGGGGCAGAGCAGCGCTCCGAGGAGCCCCGCTCGGGCCGGGGGCTTCTTCGCCCCCCGCCCCGGTTGCCCCCTCTCAGCCCCGCGCTGCCGCCGCCCGCTCGCCCGCCGCTGCCATCGGAGCGGCTCCGGGCGGCTATCGCCGCCGCCTCTTGCAGGCTCCCGCCTGATGATTGCCAAGTGCTTCGGAAATCAGCATCTGGAGAGAGCAATCTCCTTCTCCTGGGAGAGCTGTAATCACAGCTCTTCAGTCCCACCCCGCTCCAGCCTCCCTACACACGCACACGCACACACACACCGCACACACACGCACCGCTGGAGCTTTTTTGTCCTCCCGAGCCGAGGGGCGGCGAGGGTAAAGGGGGTGGAGGAGGGACGGGAGAAAGGCAGGAGAATAAAGAAAAAAAGACCGAGGGGCGGGGGGTGTCGTTGACGCCTTTTTCTTGTGGGCGACGGCGAGTTCCCAACGGATCCCCCACCGGCAGCCGCTGCTCCCCCTTAGCTCTCCGGGGTGCTTCCCCAGACACCCTCGCAAACACGCACACCTTCACGCCAGTTCCCTCGCACTCCTTCCGACACCTTCGCAGCGGCTCCCTGCCGCCCTGCATCCCCCAACACCTTCCCTCGCCCTCCCGAGCCTCCCTGGGCGCCGCCCGGCTCTGCTGCCCTCAGCCAGGGCACGGCGGAGGGTGGGGAGGGGTCTCCGACGGGGATGCCGACTGAGCAACCCCTTCTGCTCGCCAAACGGAGCACGAAACCTGGGGACGGGGGTGAGCGGCGATGACCCGCCGACAGAGACGACCAGCCAAAACAATCCCCCACCAGACGCTGCTTTACACAGGTGTCTCCTCTGTGCTCAAGCCGGAGATGCTCTGGGACCATCGCCTCTCCAGGCCAGCCCGCCCGGAGCCAGGCAGGGCACACGGGTGCGCCTCGCATGGTGGCGGTCCCACGGGCAAGGAGGTTCTGTCACATGGGAAAGATTCAGAGCAGTGAGAAAGAAACACTTCCACGCAGCAGACAGGACCCTCCACCAAAACCAGCATGAGCTCGTGGTCTATACCAAGACTATACCAAGAGCAGACTTTTAACTCGGAACATAATCCATTTTTGGTGGTTTCAGAAATGCTGAAGGATTTCCCTAGGGCACCCACAAACAGACACAGCAGGTAGATTTATAGATCACCATCATAATGTAAAATTCTTTCTTAGCGTTTTTCATTATCTACATCTTGAAGCCCTTGAGCAGTCACTAGTCAAGCTTGTTAGATACTGAGTCTCTGCCCCAATGAGTTCACAAACAACACAGGTAGTAACTACTATGTAAAATATCACTACTCGTCTTTTTTCTTTATTTTTTTGTTCATATTGTGTCATCTTCCATTTCAAATAAGGGTTCAATGTTTTTCAGGTTTACTTTCTGCTAGTCTAATAGTGAAACTTCCTGAAGTTGTAACTAAATACAGAAATAATGTAGAGTTATTCTACAGGGAAAGGCTTGCACAGGCAGATACAATGAAAAACATATAGCCTTTATACTCTCGTCAGATTGCTCTACTTTCTAGTTAGATGCCTTTTTCAAAAACAATAAATCAAACAAAAACAACTAAAAAGACTGAAGTGTAAATATGCATCCAGAATAATTCACATCTAGAATATTTCACTGTTTTTCGATATAGAACCTATAGGTGTATTGTAAACAAACAGGTTCTTGTTTCAGTGGAGGCTTCAGCATCTCCTATATTGACCATTATTTCCTACATCTTTTAATCTATGAAGGACTATTTTTATACAAAGGGCAAAAGTTTATGAAAGGAGCTCCTTTATACAGGGATTTTGTATTAATTCTAGACCAACTAGGAGCAGAACACGCACAATCGGATCTGGATAATACATTTTAATTCTATTTAAAAGTGTCTCTAAAGAGATTCAGCTAAAACACTCACACTGGATTTTCCGTCTGGTAGTTTTTACAGAACAGCAATTTCCTTACAACTGCTACAATTACCTTAACAAATGTAATTAAAATGAGGGCTATTTTTTTTTTTATATTTACATTTGACTGTTCTAGTTTTGCATTAGGCTTTTTTTTTTTTTTTTTTTCTTTTTTTCTCTCCATATTTCCCAGAAAGCGGGCAAGACACAGCGTTGCGTTGCCTCCTGTAGGTCTTTCTCCAGGTGTAGGTGCTCCCGGGGGCTCCTACCGGCCCGGCTCGGCCCCTGCCTTCAGCACCATGGACAGCCGCAGAAAGCCCCACGGCGGGCGGCCCTAGGACGTCGTCCCCTGCCTACAAGGGAGGAGGTTACAGGACACAGCCCACAGACCTGGCTCCTGGCTCCAAACAAAGGAAGGAATGTGAAGGAGTATAGTGAAATAAACCCATCCCACTGTTATCTTGAATTTTCAGAGGAATTTAGGAGTGGTATACAAACAGCCCTAATTTTTATGTGTGAGACTCTGTCTGTAAAGTAAGTTCCACGTTCTTTTGCCCTGTACTATCCATGATACTATCCCCTCTATGTTTCTCTCATTCTATTTCCATAGTTTCCTTCAAATACTGGACTTTTGCCAAAATACCCTAACATTTATCAATGTTATGATGCTCAGGGTCATGGCCAAAGAACGTAGATGAAGATGGGCAGTATGCCTACAGACAAGAGAAGATGTGTTTCTTAATGCAGAGATCAAAAACAATAGCTTTCCACTTGCATCTCAAAAATGCAGAGCAGTTGTTTACTGTTTGAGGTTTTGCAAAGAAAACTCAAGAGAGCCATCTGCTGTCTTAACCTGTGATAAAATGTGTGCAATTCTAGTCAAAGTGAAGCTTTTCCTAACAGATGGATTGTAGAAGTAGGAACATATCTGCTGTCTTAATGACTAGTAAATGCATAAGATTATGTATTTAGGACAAATGGAAATATCTCAGTTATAACATTTGCTACATTAAAATAGAGTTTTATTTCTGATTAACAAAATTCTCAATGTGCAAACAAATGATTTAAAGCAAAAGAGGGAATTTTCAATACTCTTCATTTTTCGATCTGTTCATTTCTAACTACTAATTTATCATAGATTTCAGGACTCTACTAAAATAAACATATATAAATAAAAGATATTTTTTTAATTACTTGTTTTAATGAATTTTTGAGAAAAGCATTCACCATATAAAGTGTATGTGAAATACTTGTTTTACCACATATTAGGATATGAAACCATATTTTTTTCTTAATTTTATTTTGGCAATATTTCTGGGGACAAAACTTTTCCCATTTTATCTATTTTTAAATGTAAATTATAATGTGTCATTTTCAGGCATCAAAGTTTAATAAGTGAGAATATACACCATTAATATTTGTGTATATTCAAGTACTAGTGGTGCATAGTACGTTTTTATAGGAGCTTCCATTTAAAAAAAATAAGATTTTATACTTTAAATCCTATCCTAACATAGATCTATAGGCTGCAAAACTGTCAAACTGTCATCGTTATGATTTAAAAGCTGTGTTTCTCTCTCTCTCTCTCTTTCTTTACTTTGTATATGTTCTCATTTTTTTTGGATAGGGTTACAAGCTACAGACTCATTTCTGGCCAGTACGGGTATGAAGACTGTTCTTCCTTTCATAATTCATTTCAATATAAACAAAAAGGTATTACCATAGGTATGTTTTCACCTATACAAACTCAGACCATGTATCCTCCTCCCAGATACCCTGAAACCATTCCACTACTACTACTACTACTACTACTACTACTACTACAACTACTATCAGTAAAATTTCACGCTAAGAAAAATACCCCAAAGTCCTAACAAGCATAGATTTTCTAGAAATGTAAAATGCCAGATTATTTGATTGCTGCTAAAGATGATATAGTTTCATGAGAACAAATTTTTATTACATTTTCTGAACAAGAGTAGACAAACGCAGCCTGCTTATCTGGTTAAATAACTTAGAACATGATGCTCTAAATCCATCTTATTTTATATTCTAGAAGCAATTAGTCGAGTATTGTGAATTTAGAAGTTCTTTTGGACTCTGAAGAGTAGAAGATCATTTTGTATCCCTGAAAAAGCAATTATTATTATTTTTTTTTAAGACAGCCTGTGCTATAGTTGCAAAGAAGATTAATTCCTTACCCCTTATGCTTTCTTTCAAACTGGGTAGGCTTCTTTGGGAATAAAAGTACCTGTCTAGTCATAACAGTAGCAAGGTATGCGTAAGAGCACATCTGGGCAATTGAGAAATTTTAATGTTATTCCAAGAAAAGATGTCTCAGCAGTGAAAAATGCTTGTTTATAAATTCTGAATGATGAATTGAATCAACATTCCAGTATGTTCAGTGAGACAGCAGACTGATTACCACAGTGCTAGGCTTCTGATTCTGAACATTTGTCAGTACTGATCAAAATTATTAAAGGTTGCTGATAATTTTGGTGGAATGTAATTCAAGTGTCTAAATTCATTTTACATATCAAATCAAATACCTATCATACTTATCAAATTCTGCATAATGAAATGGCAAGGAAAATTGATACAGTTCTATGGAAAGGATTATTCATGTAACTACAAACTTGTATCTGCCTGAGGTATGCAATGTGTTTATACAGAGGGGAGAGTGGGTGTTGGAAAGAAACAGTAACTTCTAATTCTTTATTTATTTTTCTTGGATGGCAAAGCTAGAACAAGAGATATAACTGAATGACTTGAATAAGAAGAAATATATCCGAGGGTTTACTCTATAGGCAGCGGTGTGTTTAGTTTTTAAACATTAACAACATAGAAAAATATTCATTGACATAAAAGGTCATATTTGTTGAGAACATACCAGTGTGAACATATAAAATGATAGATAATAAATGTTTGTGTTTGTTTGTTTGTTTTATCTAGAAAGCTGAAGTGCTTTCTATGCTTATAATAAGATGAATATTGTTATGCAATGAGGTTTAAACAGTTTAAATTAGTTCAGTTTTATGTGTTCATGCATTATTGTCAACCTATCCAAAGACAATCCACTGTGAAGTGCTTCAATTTAAAATCCTTAATGCCCCAAACACTTTATGCTGGTTGATTAGACTTTGAAAAGTATTAAGAATTAAGTTTATTAAACATTCTAATATACTTCAGAATTTGGATAGCTCTGCTTTTACGCTGTTCTGTATTAAAGGCACTCAGCTTTCATCTCAAGATGCACTCAAGGATCCAAACCTATACCTGCTAAACTGTACTGATTGCATATGAAGTCCTATATAGTATATATATATATACATGTTGAAAAAAATACTCATATTGAAAAAAAGAGAATCCCTTTAAATAAGATGAAAGGAAGTTTCCAATATGTAGTTTAGAGGACTGCACATGTTTTATCCATCTTCTCCACAGACTTTAGACTTAACTTTATGTATCCAAATAATTAGACAATCTTCTAATGAGTAATTAATGTATATTAAAAAAAATCTGCCATGTAAGAAAGTCCTATATTAGGTTACTGGTTATGCAGAGAACTATCGAAAACTAAATATTAATATGCATAACATATAAGGAAGTCAGAGCCATTATATCAGCTCACTGCCAATTGCTTAGCTAATGCAGTAAATCTTCTACATCAACTGATTTCTTCCAAACGTGACCTGGGATATGTCTGCAACTCAAAGGAAGAAGTACATATATGATGGTAAGGATTCAGTTTCATTTAAGGAACTGGATAAAATTGTCTGGTAGATGACAAATAGGGCAACACTAAACATTATTATTGGGTAGTTTTTTAGAAATTACACATTTTGAAATTGCTTAGCCTTGCTTTTTTTTTTTGACTTTGCTTTCCTTCCTCTTAATAGCGTTGATTATATTGTAGTAATGAGTCTTATGAATAGTGACAACTCAAGGAATATACCTGTTTTAATTGCTTGAATTTTCATTTTCATTTCTGTTAGCTAACTCTTCATTTTTCTACAGTGAAAATAAACGTGAATAGAGATTCTCACACTATTGCCAAGACACATGATTATAACTCCTAATTTTTAATACTTCTCAGATATCTTTCACGAATATCCCCAGTTTTCAGCTTATTTATTCTCTACTTTTGATATCGCTTCTTCTGAGATTAGGTGAACAAAAGATACCACCTGGATTCTTGTTTCAGGAAAATCTGAACAGCAAGAAGATCATATGAAGCTGTCCAGGATAACTCACCTAGGTCTAAAACCTATCCCCAACAAATCTCTTTTAAGCAACAGTTAACAAAAACAATGAAGAAGCAACAACAACAACCTAAACGCACACACACACACACACACACACACACACACAAAACAAGACCACTTTAAGGGACAAATCTATGAAAGTAATTAAAGTGAAATACACTGCATTTTCTTCCATGATATCTATATCTATGATTTTAACTTTCCATACTAAATAGTCCCCTTGAAGAGGGATTCTTAAGTACTAATAACAGAATTGCATTGTCTTTTATTTTGTTCACACTGAAGATAAATAATAAAAACAACAACAAAAAACTCTGCTACCAGAGTCCTTTAGAAAAGGCTTCAGTGACACAAGCCATAACAACTTCTGTTAAAGAAAAAAAAAAAGCTAGCACACATCTCTAGTGCACACAGATGCATAGAGCAGTTTAAGTATTAGAGACCTAAAAACAGTGATGAGCTACCTTATTAATTTGTAGTATGCACAGCTTAAATCAACATCTGTTGTATTTGCTTATGTAGCCACAACAGGACTGTTTTCTATTTTGCATTAATTCTGAAATAAGCAACAGATATTTCAGAAGTAACTGAAAGTCACTGCAATGTGAGTCTGCTAAAATTTATTCTACAGAAACAAAAGAAACACCATTCCTGTGAAATACAGTCTCAAGCCTGCAGTGAACTTCCTCTGAAGTCAATACAGTTGACAGAACATGCCAATATGTAAGCTATTACACCTGTTTGACTTAATGTTTCTAAGAGGGCTTTCTACTCTTAAAACAGTAAAAGAAAAGAAAAAAAAAAAAAAAAAAAAAGAAAAAATGATTGCAATGAACTTATTCACAGTATCTTGAATGAAAGAATGGAATCACTACAAATGTAATTCTTGACACACATTGATTTTTGCTACACGAGTTCTTGGAAAAAAAAATATAAATATATATATATACAGAAAAGTAGTCATCAATATGAAATTTTCCAACTGCAAAGAAGAAAATATCTTAGCTCCCTTTATAACCGTAACTTGGGAAATATTTACCAGCATACACATATGCAATTGCTCCTTTCATATAATTTGAAATTTATTATATCATGATATTTACCAGTTAATTAGATGATTATATTCCAGCTGATATCTTCATAGAGGAGTCAAGTCCTTTAGTCTTTTTGTTCATGAAATAAATAACATCAGTGTATACAGAAAACACACAATTACAAAATATATGAATATGTAAAATCTTACATATGAATATGTAAAACCTTACAAAGAATATTTGACACTTGTATATGAAAAGATTTTTATAAGAATTTGGGATGGTTAGTATGGGGATATTTTTATTCAGATGCCTTGTCTGAGTGACATTTAAAGTGCATAACCTGTCTGTTCTTTATGCAATATTTAAACCCCTAATTATACACTGAGATTATATCTTCTGCTTTAAATTATTAGGAAACTCTAAATGCCATCCAAGCAATATATATGTATACATATATCAAGCTTACTGACAGGTATTTTCGAAAGTCTTCCCTAATACGTATTTTAAATCCTTATATAAGGGTGTCTCACTTTTCTTGGAACAGTTATGTTCCAAGGGATAAGAACATCCCTTCCTTTGGGGTTCAGACACAAGTAATGTTTTCTATAAAAGCCACAGCTGCTTCCTTGTTTCTAAACAAAAAGTTTAGTGTATTGTCTTCTATTTCTCCTGGAGTAAATTAATGACAGATATAAATATATATATTTTAATTATTTTATATATTCAGAAGTATCTATAGGATATGTATGATACATATATATGATAATGTAATTTATACTAGCATAGGAAGATACTATTGTTTGTGATTCTTAATGTTTCTTTCATTTTGCACTATTTTCATTAATAGAAATTTTTTCTTTGCACTGACATGCTTTTCAGCAAAAAAAGCAGAAAAATATTATCTTCCACAAAAATACTAGAAGAAAATTGATTAAAATAAGTTTTAGGTACAAGACTTTTCTCATCCTTTCAACGATAATCAATCTACTTTTGCTTTGTTACTCCTATAAATTGTCATATCAAAATAGAGCTCTTAAGCTATCTCGTCCTCAATTTTGAAGACACAACAGTTAGCATATCATGAATACTACTCATAAATATAAAAAATACACCTATTTTCAAGTCTTGAAAAAAAATATTACAATGCCTGTTTATATTACTATGCTGGCATTCCTGACTATTAGTTCAAATGCCATAGCATTTATTATTGGCAGCAATGGCATGAATACTGCTAACATAGTGACCTAGTACTCCTATAATGACCTGAAAAAGTCCAATAAACCTGAATTATGAAGTATTTCACAATCAAGATTGTTAACTCATCAAAACTGTTCAACAGGGTATCACTACTCTAATGTGCAGTGCAATTATCTGATTTGCCAGCAGTGGACACTGTTACTCTAGTTATCTACAGATATATTGGCTGGAGAATAACTTGCAACACATACTGATAATTTTTTCTTTTATTGCTTTCCTTGCTGTAAGAACCTAGAGTTATTTACAACAGGCAAAAACTGGATAAATATTGTATGATAGGTATATTTTTCAATATTTTTGTGGCAGTAGATAGATTGTTCATTTCTTTACATATATATACATATATATAATACATACATATAATATATATGTGTATATATACATATATATATATAATATGTGTGTATATATATATATATATATATATATATATTATTTTAAAGTAATTAAAAAAAAAATCCTGACTTACTTACATGGGATTTTTTTTCCCCCATCATAATCATTTTAGGTCCTAGAAGATATTCTGATACTGAAAAATAAAATTCCTTCTTTCCTCTCTTTCACAAAACCATGGTTCTCACAATGAAGCTGTAAATCCTTCTAAATGCTTTAATGTTTCACATTGCTTTTATACAATTTTTTCATTTAATTTAATCAGCAGGCTAAAAAAAAAAAAAACCTAAACAGTACATTTACTTCAGAAGCCTGTACCAATCCTTTTTTATATTTTGAATATAATTGTTCAAAATCTGCAAAGTACAACTCACTGACACTTTTACAGGTACTTTAAACTTAAGCTGAAGTGTAGATATTGGATAAGGACAGAAAACAGATAACTGTAAAACCAACCCAGAATGTTGCAGAAGAATTAGCTAGGAATCAACCTAGCTGTTTGGAAGAGAGTTTCTATTCATTGTAGAGACAGAAAGAAAATCTAAGCATTTAAGAAAAGCAATGCACAAGATTAATCACAGATAATAAATATTATCTTCCTAGAGTTACAACATTTACAGCAAATCACATTTTTAATCCCCATGTTCAAATACCTCATTAAGCTCCCCCTAAAATTCCTACCAGTCTAGTATAATGTAAATGCACTTCTCATGTAAATATATGTGTACTGGGTCTGGCTGGAATGTTAACTTTCCCTGCAGCAGCCCATACAGTGCTGTACTCTGTACTTGTAGCTGGAACAGCAGTGTTATCACGCCAGTGTTGTGTCTACTGCTGAGCAGCACTGGCACAGCATTGGGCCTCTCTATACCCTCCTGGGGGGTGGGCAAAAAGTGAGAAGAGAAACATCACTAGGGCAGCTGACCTAAACCAACCAAAGGGATATTCCATACCATGTGATGTCACACTCAGCAATAAAAGGTGGAAACAGGAAGAAGAGGGGAGGGGTGGGCTCTCGTTGTGAAAATGTCGGTCCTCCTCCCGAACACCAGTTACGTGTGTTGAGGCTCTGCTTCAAGGAGGTGGTCAATCATCGCTCATTTGTGGGAAGTAGAGAGTAATTTCTTTCCAATGCACTTCCACATAGCCTTCATTTATTTTATTTTTTTGTTTTCCTCCCTTTTTGTTTTCCCTTTCCCCCCTCTCTTTTCCCCTTTCCCTTTTTATTTCCTTTTAGTTAAATTGTTTAGTTCATAATAATCTTTATTTAATTATTATTATTATTTCCCTTTAATTAAATTATCCTTTTCTCAACCCGTGAGTTGTTCTTTGCTTGACTTCTCCCCCTCCTCATCTAAAAAGAGGGGGAGTGAAAGAGTGGTTGTGGGGTTTAGCTGCCCAGTACGGTAAAACCACCACAATATGTGGTATCTTAATAGCATAATGTCCATTGTCTGGCTAATGCAGCTGAAAATTTTCAAATAGGACCTAATAATCTGCTGACAGTATGTATACAGAAGGCACCGAGTAAGTCTCCTAGATCTATGCTTTTTGTCACGTGAAGTCAGTTGCAGATCCAAATTTTTTTATACATATATAATAAAAAAAATAATAACCCTTTTAACTGTTGCACTTGATTTGTAAATTGGTATGAAGCAAAGAGAGGAGCATGCATATTTTCAGCAGTAGGATAGTCTCACATCAATCTAAGACTATTTTGAAATCAGCTCCCAGAAAACTGAGGAGGTCTGAAATGTTGGTGTGAAGTCTACCTTACAGCTGGCAGCAATTCAATACTTAAGAATGTTGAGCATTGTCTGGGTCAATGACTCTTGTTCATAGCCTCTTATTAACTAGACAGAAGTGACTTAGACGTCATCAGTCAGTGGATGAATACAATCAAAGCAGAACCGACCTACTATATATAGGCCTAGACTGAGAGACCTGCTGAAACTGCAGTCTAGTCCCATCAGCTCTAAAACATGCTCACCCTTGAGCACAGGTAGGCAGAACACTGTGCTGCCCCAAAGCTCCATTTTCCCAATCCATTCATCTTGAAACTGAACTTGTTACTGGTATACAGGGTTCCTCATACACATATCTTTGAGTCTCATTTGTTACCAAAAGTCTCCAAGCGTATCTTGTTTTGCTCTTCAGTGTTCAGATAAGCAAATGTAGCTTTTGTGTTTAAGAAATAATAAATAAATATATATATAAGAATTTTGACGAAGTCTCAGAGCTTTTTGATTTAATTCCAGCCCTAGTTTATGCACTACGGAAACTTGCTTTAGCTACAGATGTAAGGAGGAAGATCTAAATTAATACCAGGAAACAGCTTGATGAGTGGAAGCTCTCTTTGATGCAATTCAAAGCTGTGCTCTGTAAATAATAACTGAGTGGTTCTGGCTATGCTACACTGATAAGGAAGAACAGAACTCATTAGAAATGGAACATACTGGCAGCCAAATTGCTGTGAACCATAGCTGCTTGACTAATATTCTCTCTCCAGAGACAAAGTAATACTTTCTGGACCTTAAAAGACTCAAATATAAACAACCTACACATCACTTATTGTGAAAAGAGATACTTATTGCTGCAGTTTTACAAATGTGGAATAGGGTAGCACCTTGCTGTAATTATTACTCATATAAAGAAATTTTAAATGATTTTTTTTAAAATTTATGTTTCACAAAATAATAATGCTTATAAGCACTATATAATAATAATAATAATTAATAATAATAACCCATATTTTTTAAACTGACTGTTAAAAGCCTTTTATACAGGTAGGTCAACTTTCATAGAAATCAATTTATATTATTTTAAATATCCTAATTAAAAACAACAGCAACAACAAACGAATTCATTTGTCTCCCAGTATATAGTGGAAGTTAAGATCAATCTTGTATATAATTTCCTTTGAAAATATCAGCACCTTGCCCATCAACTTCATTATTTCAAGATTTGGCCCATACCTACCTTAAAAAATTTAACATATCTTTAAAAAGCTAACTCAGATTTTTTATTTTTTTTTTACTACAAGGATAAAGAAATTACAGGTATGTTGTTTGCATATTCAAATTGAGAACACACAAACATTTAATAGACTGGACAATAAAATAAATAAAAATATTCTTCATATAAACTACTGACAAATTTAGTGATCCAAGCAAATTTCAAATCTAGTCAGAAATGAAGGAGGTTTGCTTTCTTCATTCAAAGTATTCAATAAAATAATTAAACTATTAAAAAAAAATGGAAAAGATAAAATTTCTTTTGTAGACTGAAAATAAACTGGGCTTCCCCCCCCCACACACACACTTTCCTCCCTCCAACCACCATAGAAATATAGCACGTGTGCAAAACATGACAGCAAAATCATAATTATCTATTTTTTAGGTGAAGCTAAATTGTCACCAATCAGCAAATCTGATATTAGTATAATGGAAATCCAGATCATAACCCACATAGCAGAGTTGGAGGAATAGTATCTTTAAGGAATGGTAACATTTCAATGAAAGACATAGAGACTGTTCTAGGAAAAGCCTTGCTCTGTTTGTGCCTTTTTCATGTGCTGCAAACAAATATTAGGACTAGAATCACTGGACTTGATGGGCAAATCCCTTTTATAACAATCCCCATCATTAACTATCACACAATTTGTGTTATCAGGGACCTTCACAGTGTTATTCAACACTCTTTATGTGAAGTCATTTGGCCAACATGGATTTTGAGTTGCTGTGTGAAAGACCTACTGTTTTGTTTGTTTGTTTTTCTGTTTCTAAAGTGAGTAATTAGATTTAGATTCAGAAGTCTAATTCTGTTTTTCTGAAATGCACCTCTAATTCTTAAAATAGACTGAAACATTTAAGATGTTCTGGGAGTTTAAACTAATAAGAAAGCTTCAGATAAGCTTTCAAAAAAAAGGAAATTTTCAAAGGTATTAAAAAAAGTTATTAATTTTCAGTACTTAATAAACCATTGTTTGAACTGGGATCTCTGTATTGTAGCATCAGCTGAAATATCCTGGATTTTCTTTTTTTCTTGTTTAAAATGCTTACACTCACCAGAAATCTTTAGGCCACTTAAATTTTCTCACAAAAACCAACAAGAATGCTAATTAAAAGATTATGTAAAGCAGTTTTAGTATGTAGACATTGAAACATTAAAAGTTATCAAGAATTACTGACTTTGACACATTCAGTTACATGTACATCTGCAGAAACTTAAGTAATTTTCCATCGTAGCTGTGATCATTTTCCTGGTTATTCAGTGATGCCTGAACACATCTCTAGACAAGATTTTCTCTCCCTTCTCACTGCACTTACATCACTAACCTGACATACCACGTAACCAAGTCTGCCTGTACTTGTTTTGTTGTGTTTTCCTGGGGTAGGAGAGAGGAAGGGGATTGAGAATCATAGATGAAAATCTGAGCTGCTTTTTGTTGTAAAGCACTCCTGGGTTGCAGGACATTTTTTGAGAAGGAAGACAAACATCAACCCTCTTCACACACACACAAACTCTGAATCTAAATGAATATTTCAATTTAAAATATGTCCTAGTTGAGGTAAATGTTTGTGTTAAAATACTATGTAATTAATTGTTTTTTGTTTGTTTGTTTTTGTATGTGACTACTGCTAATTACGTTCACTGAATTAAGTTAAATATTAATTCAAAAAAAAAAAAATGCAGTTCTGCTATGAAACATATTTTATTAAGACAGAAAGACGACACAAGTTCATTCCTTCTAACCAACAGCACATTTTGATATCTCTTGGAAAAGTACATGTTAATATCATTTGAATATAAAGGCAAGATAAAGCTGCCCTGGTCTGGGTTGCTCAGTTCCAGATGAACACAGAAGTGCAGACAAAATATCACCCCTCTTTTTCTGAGACCTTCTTGTGGATACTCAGCTTGCAAATGGAAATTAATGTCAACAAACTTATTTTTCCTAAGACATCTTTCTGTATCTCTTTTCTCTGCTTGGTGGACAGTAACTTTGACTCCCCTGTTACTCTGCGCCATCCCTTTGACATCATATACTTTGCCTTGCTACCAGAAATCCAGTTCCTGCACATTATCAAGATTCAGTTTTTGAATTATTAATTAATTTGGTTTGGATCCATTATAATGAAATCTTATGCTCTGTTTTGTGGTGGGACTATCATTTGTATGCCACTGAAGTCCAACCACAGTGATACAACATGATGATTGCCTTCTGAGCTCTTTGGAGGAGGGTCTTCTCTGTATTCCAGGTATCAAGTGTGGGGACTGAATTTCTGTGTCAGCTAGGCCAAGATAAATCTTCCAGTCCACCAATGATCCCCATGTGTTCAGAATTTCTGATTACATCATCTATACCAGCAATAGCTTCCTCCCATAATACATAACAGTGGGATGAAATAAGTGCTGTTGCCGGTATTGGAGAATACAGAAAGTTCTGATGAGTACAGAGTTGTTCTCACTTTAGTATAAAGAAGGCTGTAATCTCACCAATGTCTATATGCTATTTTAATCACAGAATCACAGAATTGTAGGGGTTGGAAAAGGACCTCGAAAGATCATCGGGTCCAACCCCCCTGCCAAAGCAGGTTCCTTAGAGGAACTTTTATATACTAATAAAGGTTCTAATACTAATACTAATTACCGATCTTTAGTAGATAATGATCTTTAGTAGATCGGTAATTAGTATTCCTAGTATAGGAAAAACAAGAAAACAAAAAAATAAAAACAACCAGAAATCTGAAGAACAGTAGGTAGACTTTAACAGACAAAATACAGTTTATTCTCTGAAATGCTCATTATTATTGTCAATTATAGGTAATTTCCTTGCTTACCCTCTCCCCACATGGCATGTCAAATAAAAGAACAAAATAATAATAATAATAATAAAAATACATTAAAAAGTTATTAAAATTTTATGAGTGTAATCAGGATGCATTCTTTCCCAGCCTAGAACATAAAGAGTCAAAACAACCCATCTCACTTGTAATCCTGCCATAAGTGATTAATTTGCAATTGAAAATATTTGCCAGTTTATGACATATATATGTATATATATATATATATATTTAAAAGAGGGTAATGCCATCTCATTCAGAATTTGACCATTAGGATGTGTGAAATGTTATCTTGCTAGCCCCCGCTATACATATTCTAAATATCTGATGGCACAAAGTGCAACAATAATGCTTCAACTCACCCAAAACACATTATTATGTACCGCAGTTTCTTTATAACAAGATCAAAGATCATTCTTTTTGTACTGTGTACAACTGATCCAACTACTCAAGGTCTAATCAACGTTAACATTACACAAACTTTGAAAGAGAGAAAGAAATGAAAGAAAAGAGAAGAAAGAAACATCGAATCATAGAATATCCCAAGTTGGAAGGGACCCACAAGGATCATCGAGTCCAACTCCTGGCACCACACAGGTATACCCAAAAATTCAGACCATGTGACTAAGTGCACAGTCCAAACACTTCTTAAACTCCAACCAGCTTGGTGCCATGACTTCATCACTGGGAAGCCTGTTTCAGTGTGCAACCACTCTCAGTGAAGACCCTTTTCCTGATGTCCAGCCTAAACCTTCCCTGCCTCAGCTTGACACCATTCCTGTGGGTCCTATCACTGGTGACTAAAGCGAATAGATCAGTGTCTTCTCCTCCACTCCCTCTCATGAGGAAGCTGTAGACCACAATGAGGTCTTCTCTCAGACTCTTTTCCAGGCGGAACAGATCAAGGGACCTCAGCTGCTCCTCATACATCTTCCCCTCTAGGCCCTTCACCATCTTTGTAGCCCTTCTCTGGACACTCTCCAACAGTTTTACATACTTTTTGTACTGTGGTGCCCAGAACTGCACACAGTACTTGAGGTGAGGCTGTATCAGCGCAGAGTAGAGTGGGACAATCACTTTTCTTGACTGACTAGCAATGCCATGAAAAGAAGGAAAAGAAAGGAAAGAAAGAAAAGGAAAAAAATGAAAAAGAAAGATGAGAAAGATGAGAGAAAGAGAGAAAGAGAGAATTTTCCCATGTGTCCTTAAGAAGTCTTCTGCTAGTCAAACTGCTAAAAAAAAGCACAGTGTGAATCTGAATACAGGAATGTATATATAATAAATACAAGCAATAAGTGATGTTTAAAGGCTCAGTTTTGCCATTAATAAGTATTTATATTTATAAAGACAAAATACACAAAGAGATAGATTAGGCTCACATAAATTTAGTCACTGGAAGTACAGAATTTTGACTCTCTCTGTTGTGAACCAACCTGTACAAACAAGACAAACACTGAACCTTTGGAAAATCCTTACAACCCTCTACTGACCATAAAAAAGATCATAAGAATTATCCTAAGAATTAGGTGAGACCCAAGGGAAGCATGCAACAGCTGCAGTATAAGAGACATATTTTTGCACCCAGCTATGTACATGACGGTATGCAGCCATACCCTCCCTTTATTCATCCAGTTCAGGTTCAGTGGTTGTGTCCTCTTCATAATAGAGATCAAGATTTTATAAATTCATTTTGTGAAACCTGTCATTAGCTTACCTTCATCCTGTCTATCTATATATGTTAACTATTCCTTCTTTACTTTTCTGGATCTCTTTCTGTTCCTCTGAGTACAAGACAGGTAATACAGAAGGTCTTGTAGAAGTTCTGCCCAGAATCAGAGGAATCACAAGGCAGGGTGAAAGGACTTTGCCTCTGAGTGCCCACACTGTGACAAACCGCAATCAGCATGATGTCCTTTTTGGATTGTGGTTAAAGAGGAGAGGGAATATAGTGGCTTTTTTTAGCACTTTTTTAGCACTGTCTTAGTGTTTAGATGGTCATAAATTTCATAACATTCCACAGGCATGCTTGCTAGAAAGTCCTTCAAATGACAAGTAAAGAGAGCACTCAAAATTTATTAGCTACATGTATTTTGTCTAAATAAACCTTTGTGCAAACTACTACTTTCAAATCTTTCAGAAGGCACTTCTCAGTAGAAGATTTGAGATGTTAGATTCATGACAGGACAATAAACTCTTGGGGATTGAGATAATGACTAAATACACACACACACACACACACACACGTGTATTACCCTGAGAGTTAAGAACATACAATTTTTTTGAGGATTATTTTGCACTTGTTTGATTAGATAATATTTTACTAATCTCCTGAGCCATTAATCTTTGCTGTATCTAATAGACATGCTTCCAGTAGTTAGCAGTGACAAAAGGTAGTGAGACAGAAGGTACATTACATAATTTCTGCCTCCAAGTTTTTGCTATTACTTTTCCTCTATCCACAGTTCTTACCTTTCCCTTCCACATTCTAAATCCTGCTATATTCACCAATCTTGTAATGGATTTTACACTAAACAGTCACTAAGTGGGGTGAAGAACTTCCCCAGGCAGGAACTCAAAAGCCAGAAAACCCTTCTTTCATATGGAATTTTTTCTTATGGGGCTACTGTCATGCCCATACCTCCCCTCTCCCATTAACTGGACTACATCTCCCATTAATAGGACTACATCTTGAACAGGAAGAACAGTGTCCTCTCTCTCATTGCCTAGTTTGCAAACAGTAACTCCCAAAGTCCTCCTGTCTGCAAAGGACTTATAGTTTGTATGTCTTATGATTTCTATAGTCTCAAACAAGTAAGTGTATAAATACAGAGACTGTATAAAAAATAAACATCTTTTTCTACAGCACCAGCTGCACGTGAATGCAGGAGAAATTAACTAAGCTCTAATATTTAAAGTAATGAAGAGAATTCAAAACCCTCTGGAGAGGGTTTTGGTTGTAAATACCAGCCTGACAAATACAAACATTTCTAGAGTACTTTATAGCACAACTGCAGAGTAGAAGTAAAATTCCTTTTTTGTTAGTAAGGACAAGGAACTACAGATGAAACATTTCATTCACAAAACACATGATTTTGAATGACCAGGAAACTACTGCAGTAGCCTAATAACAGCAATTTTTCACATTTCAAAGTCACCTGTGAAAAACACAGGTATTTTCACTTTAGCGAAGAAACAAATAGAAACTTTAAGCGAGAGAAAAAAGAAAAAAACAAAAAAGATCTGAAAGGTGCAGTGTTCATGGGTGACAACACTAGAACATGCCTATGTTTTAGATCTGGGGTTGGTACTGCTTTAAAGATCATCTTAAAGTAGTTATGCAAAAATCATGGTAACAAATGCAGTGGTCATTTCTGAAAGTCTCAACACTTCATGCTGCCTATAAAATGTTAGGAATACCAGCCATTATTCTGCATATCATGGAATAAATATTAACAAGATTTTTGGCCAGAGAAGAAACTGACTTTCAGCATTATTCTCCTGTTATTGCTGAAAGATTATATTTCTAAAATCCCCCCTCCCCCTTATTCTTTTTTTTTTTAACAGGATGCAGAAAACTATGCTAGTATACAAAAGGCTTGTATTACAGTCAGAAGGAAACAAGAAAGTCTTTTTTCCTGACATAGAATTTAAATACAAGATGTAAATTCAAGTAATACTGTCAGCTGCCTGTGTTACAAGGCATTTTAATGAGAAAAGTTCACAGTAGGTTGCATAGCCATTAACAAAAACATCAGTTACAAATTAAAAGGTTGACAAGCAATTCAGAAACATTTAGCCATTCCCCACTTCTTGTATACAATGGTGTGGCAGAAGTAAAATAAATTGCCATGTAGATGTCAGTACAATGCACATAAGAAATGTTAAGGATTAGTGATTGAATGCTCCCACAAAGATATTCAATATGTGCAGACAGTTTCTTTCCTCCTATGTATCCTTTTGTCAACTTTCAAGTCTGGAGAGGTCAGTTAAGCATGGCCAATGAAAAGCCAGGAAGAGTAATCCATTTCCTGTTTAAAAAATATTAAGAGGTATAGAAATACAACTTGCTGGTCACTGAATATGTGAATCCACTTTTTTATTATTTTTTATATATTTATTTTGAAAAGAAAGCGTATTTCTTTTTGCATTTGCTCTTTTTCTGTTTAGACAGGTTCTAACAGCTGCAGTTTCATTTTACATTGATCTAACCATTAGCCTCCAGTTCCCTCTGTTGATCTCTGCTTCCCTCTTCCAGTGAATGGGGGGATCAGAGCAGCTCACTGATCTGTTAGTAAAAAATGTTAGTTTTAGCACTTTGTATCTGCTAGTTCATGATACTGATCCTACTTGCCCTGTAGCCACCATGATGCAGGAGACAGAAGAGGAATGTGAGGCCACAAAGAACAATAGTCCTCTCATAAAAATGCCTTTCAAAAGCTTGACATAATTCATTAAAACATCTAGTGCTTGGTAAGAGATTATTGCCATGCATTAACTGAAGTTTGTACATCAGTTTAGGATCTGTTAGCACAGAGGTAGTTAATGCTACTAGAATTCTATGATGGTAATATTCTATCACAAAGATGATGCTAATATTTTATAGAATTAATTTACATGACTTTTACATGACTTTTTTTTTTTTTTGGAAACCTCCTATAACAAAAGTTACAAGGACTCTTAAAAAGAGAGAGCATAACATGGAAAGAGTGAATCTATTTCATAAACATGCCATGAACATAGGATGATTCCAAGACTTCTGATATGAGAGAAAGAAGATGCTATAGACTCAAGGAATTTTCAGAGACTATTGTAACAAGTTCACAAATGGTCTATTGCTCTATTGTTCAACATTGCATACATTTCTGGATCTGTTAATATGCTCTCTTCAGAATTTGAAGCCAAAAAATATACATTAAAGCAAATGGTCTTGATTCTTCCAGTACATGTTCTTACACTACTGAGAAGATGCAGACTAGCCTGACTCAAGTCTCAGTTACAGGTTCTGATATAAGAGGTTTGTAGTAGTATGACCTCTGTACTAGAGTTCATTAATACTTCACACAGGAACTATCACCATGAGTCAAGCCCTATGAAGACCTGTGGTACTGTGGGCTGGCTGTCCTGTTTAGTAAGTACCTATGAAGACTTATCCCAGTCTCTGAAAGGGGAAAAGACTATGAACAGTGAATTAAAACCATGGAGAACACCATGGGCTGGTAACCTGTAGTTCTGATTAAAATGAAATTCCCTTCACATCCCCAAAAAAAGTAATAGAAGAAAACTACATGTACTGAAGAGTTAATTAGTCTTGTGAATAGAAGCAATAATCAAATCAAATCATCTTTCCACTGTGGTTTTTAAAGAAGATGTTAATGGATAAGTAGGTATGAATGACTGTTTCAGTTAATCCATTTAAACAACCTATAGAAGAAAACCTTATTTATCAACTAGAAAGAATGTTTGCACATGAATTCTGTTTTGAGTTGTTCACTGACTTGTTTTCCCAATTATTTCAAACATACAGATTCAATTGATTACATTGTGAAGCAACATAGAAATTGCACATTTATATTCATTATGAATTTGAAAACCTCTTTCATGCTAGCCCACTTCATAACAAGCACTTTTTTTTATTATAGTGATAGCACTGATGAAGTGACTTCTCATGGAAATCAGTGGCAAAATTTTAATGATTTTTATAGATAAGACCCAAAATAGCTGCCAAATGCAGTACTCCAAATTTATTTCAGATGCATTTTAAAATGTTCATATCTGTTGGGATGGTGTGGAGAGAGTTGCTTTTTATTTCTGCTCACGTATTTATTCATAAAACAAGAAATATGAAAAAGCATAGTGAAATACTTTATTACACATAGTTTGTGTCTTTTCTGTTGTGATGGTCAGAACACATTGTGTAATAAGTTTAATGAAAACCATCAGAAATTTATAGCCTTAAACTGTCTATGCTGAAATACTTTTATTACATATTGAATGCAGGACATTGCTTTCCTCAACAATGAGATCTGTGCCACCTTCCTCCAGAACCAGATGTGTGTTTAAACTCAGACCCTGAACTCCAGTCTACTATTAAGTAAAAAGCTGGATGTGTATAAATACTTTCGATAAAAAGTGAAGAAAAAGGAAATGTAGGGGGAAATACCCGAGAAAGGCAGAAGAGACCTAATTGTTACTCAAAAATAGGAAGCATGAAGAAAACAGTTTCCCAGTGAAGGACAAGGATTATATAGAATAACTCAGAGAGGAGGTTTGTTAAGTTACCATAACTGTTTTTGAAGTCTCAGCCTCAAGAAGAAGGTTGCTAATTCTATTATTCCTAACTTCCTAATTTGCTATGACCTTTACTTATAAAGGCATCTTTTTTTTTTTTCTTTTTTTTTTTTCCATATTTAATAGTTTGTTTTGTTTTGTTTTGTTTTTAATAGTCTGAATTAATTAATGGTTAAAGAAATGACTGCTCAGGCTGAAGTAAAGCTTAAGTGTTTGAACTTTCTAATTTCAGTTGAAGTCTGCTTTACATGGGAATGAGCAGAGGTACGACAAGAAGGGCTCTCCTTGCATATGATTTTGGCAGTGTTAGAAGCAAATGCATTTTCCATTTAAGGGATATTTCCTCACAAGAATTACAAGCAAACAAAAAATAGCTCGAGAACTACTCTCTTATTCCACTAGAGATTCAGAAAAACACCTCTGATCTATTCATTCTTCTGAATTAAGATAATTTGCATTACATTGATAGCTTCACACACAATAGTGACTGTGTGACAATACCTGTCTTTGAGCTCATTCTCATTTTCAATACCATGAAGTGAAAGTAACCTCATAGAGTTTCATTCAACAGTTTCATCAAGATTTTATATCATAGTAGATATGGGTTTAAACATATAGGATATGTTTTATTACACGTTGGGGATGAAATAAATATGTATGAACTGATTTGCTTCAGCCATGAAGAAATGTTTTAGTTAAGGATTAAATTCGAAGTAACTTGGTAAGTTTGAAACTTAAAACCAAATTCATTTTTAATAATTAATGTGAGAAAAGTGTTTTGTTTTGTTTAAACCAAAAAAAAAAAAAAAAGAAAAAAAAGAAAAAAGAAAAATGTGAAGTTTCTAGGGTGTTTCCAGAGTCAGAATTTTACACATTCTAAAATAAAGTCAGTATTTGTCTGTGACTAGTCATGGGAGGAGTTATGCACTTAAAAGAATATTCTAAAAGATGTTATCATTTTGATAGTTTTAACAACTCCCATAATCAGAAAAGAAAAATAAGATGTTGCTATGGCTCAAATACCATCAGAACTGGCAGGTCCATATCTCTTGTATCTTTAAAGCTGTAGTTATAATGGCAGGCTTACACATCCACACAGAACGAACTGTTGTTTTATATTTGAAATGAAAGAAATACGATATTTTTCCCCGTTCAGCTATAAGAACATCTTGTTCTTAAACTAAAGGCTTGCAGTTGAGTTTCCCTTTAAAAATAATTTGTTGGACATAAATCATGCACAGCTTGCTCTGGTCTGTAGTTTCTAAAGGAAAATTCCAAAGAAAACCTTCCACTCCACAAAAACAAAATACCACATAAACAAGAAGCTTGCTCCACTAGCAGATGCTCTTGTATTTATCACCCTAACATTCAAGCTATCAGCCTAGGCCAAAGCTGTCAAAATCAAGCAGGCTTTTAACTCCTGAGTCCGTGCTTCTAGGATTTCAACCTACCCATCTCAAATATTTGCAAAGGATGTTAATCTTCATTTTTGGAAGGTGGAACCAAACTCCTTGCCCAAGGTTATAATGTCAGGAACATTACAAGACAGCAAAAATTCCTGTGCCCTTTTCCATCTGTTGTACCCATACAAATTCCCAAAGCTTATTATGATTAAAATATACATAGATAGACATATATTCAGCTTAAATATATTTTCTAAAATAACCTCATATTTTGAAATGAGAAAAAAGAATGTTAGAACATATATAGTGGAACAAGTTTTGAGGATGACAGCTGTAATACTATTGAATGAAACAGTTCCCTACATAAATTGGCTCAAAAGGAAGATAAAAAATATTTTTTGAAAACCTAAGTTTAGTAAAAATGTATAATGAGATAACTATTTATTGAAAACATATTTCTTTCAAGAAATACCTCCTTAGTCTTTGTTGTCCATCTATTGTACCATAGTGCTAATGCTTGAAAACTGAGAAGCAAATAAAACTAAAAACAGAAGCCAAAATAAAAAACAATGTAAAAATTAAATTATTTTTATGACCATGGAATACATATGGTGAAAACTAAATTTAGATTGGCGGTGGTCCAAAAAAATCCCATTAATTTTGGCTTCAAATCCAGAAAGGCTGTCTGGAACAGCCTCAGCACAGTGGTATCCTGGCCTAAGACTCTGAGGCATTACAGGAGAACAGTAACCATGTGTAAATGCGCACACACATACACATACACATATGTATAAAGCGACAAGAAGCAATGCAGTAATTCATGCAAAATTCAACATATACATTCTCTGTCTCTCATCTACACTCATAAAATGTAACATCATGAAGACCAGATACTTGTCTTTAATAAAGCCTACTTGATTCTAATTAGGAACAAGGAAAACTTAAACTATCTGCTGTTAACAGGGCAGAAATTTGTAAGAGAAATACTAAGGCTAGTATGAATGAAATAAATGGAAATGTGTGCTTGTAGGGAAATGGGAGAGGGAAAGAGAATACACTGGCATACAAGTGAACAAGCTTCGATTTACAATATGTAGGATTCTGCCCTTCTGCCCTGTAAAAAAGAATTTGTCAGAAGCATCCATAAACTCCCGCCAGGAAAATACACATAAGGAAAGCTGCCTAAGTCCTGAAAATTGCACAGAACTCAGAACTTATAGAATCTAAAAGTTTCCATTTTTTTTAAAGTTTCCACAGCTATGTCTCCACTAGCTTCTGCAGCCTGACTGGCAACACAAGATCAAAGGATCCATAGTCTGGAAGACCATGGGAGAGAGAAAGGTTCCCAACAAAAGGGAATCTCAGAGATCTAATACTGCCAGTGATTAAATCCTGCCAGATATAAACTTCCCTGTCAAAAAGAATCTATTGCATCCCACTCATTTGCTCTGTCATTAGAAAAATACCTGTACTCTACCAGCTGTTGCCCTGCATCTGTGTACTAAAATGTTTGTAATGGTGTAAATTAAAGTAACCTATATGGTATTTGTCCCTATTTGGGAGACGGTTTTGAGTCTTCTTAAAAAAATAAAATTAAATTAAATTAAAAAAAAAAAATCCAGACTAAATGCATAACCTTTTTCAGTTTCGTTTGTGTTTATGAAAAAAAAATCTATGAAGTCTGTTACTGAAAGATATGCTTATGAACTTCTGTTCTTATGAGCTTCTAACAGAGATTTTACCCAAAAATGACAGAAGTAAACTGAAGAAAGGAGAAATAAAGAAACACAGCGTTAACCAAAAGAGCAATTAAACTGGTTTTGTGTCTCCCACACAAATTGTTTTCTGTTTTGATCTGTTGTGCCCCACATTTTGATAAATAGTAAAATTAAGGATCATACCTATAACTAAAGTGCCAATGAATTGCTTCATTAGTGTTTGCAGGCTCCATTACAAAGCAGAAGTGCACAACTGAGATTTGACATAAAAGTAAACTGTGTTTAGGGTATACTAAAACCACATTAATATGTCAGGTATAATCTTTCAAACTAATGAAAGTCAGCTGGAACACATTAGCTGTTTCCAGCTGTCAAAATAATACATCTAGCTTTATTTCTCAGGTTAAGATTCAGGCAAAATTGTTACTTTAAATGCTAAAGTTCTGCAGTTGGCCCCAAGTTACAGGTGAGGGCACTATAAGCAAAATAAAACCTTAGGACAAGCTAAATACAGATACACATCAAATGAAACGTTTTTAAAAGACACAATGTAAGCATGCTCACTGATGTATCAAATCATAGAACAGTTACCCCCAAGATTAAAAATATTTTCTACTTGGTATATAAGCACTGTGATTGGAAGAATAATTGAAACATTTCCCTGGGAAATTTACATTGTGTACACACACATATAGGAATTTGAAGAAAATTTCCTAAAAATAAAATTCGTATAACCAAACAAGATTACATGTCGAAAGTTAAATCTGCTGCCCCATGCACATGAATCAGGGTACAATTTGAGAGATGACTATAAAGCAAGAGGAAAGAAAATACTAGCTAAGACTTTTTCCTCTATGATTGTGAAGCCTCATTTGATAGTGTTGTAAGAGACTTGATATTCTAAAGCATTTTATTTTTTTTTCTAAGTAGATGTAGCTGTAGAGCATTTTGGTACTTGTTTTAAAATAGGCTTGCATGCTCAGAATTATTTGAAATTTAAATACTTTTTTTTTTTAATTGTAATATATAGATTAAAAAAATAACATTTTGTTTGTATTTTGTCTTACTTTTATTTTACCAATTTGAAAGGCATTTCCAAAGATTGTTACATTGATTTTCCCATCCTATGCATCATTTCAGCTCGGAATACTTATTTAAATGAAGTAGGAAAAAAAATAGTCACACTTAGTCAATGCTGTAAATCAGATACTTTTAAAAAATAGCGATATGGTTTAGTGGACGACTTGTTAGTGTTAGTGTTAGTGTTAGGTCAGAGTTTGGACTCGATGATCTTGAGGTCTCTTCCAACCCAGACAATTCTGTGATTCTGTGAATACTCAACACCAAACTGTTCTGATAGTTACTGAAGCTCTTCTGTTATTTATTTGCCTCATTACATAATCCAAAATTTCAACAACAAATGGATAGTAATTTTGTTTAAAAGTTTTGAACAGAGTTTTTTTTCCTTACGTCACTATACGTTGAAGCTCCTTCAATCTTTCATTTTACTTCCTCTGAGTAAACTTCTTAAAAACAAACATAAAGACCCCCCAAAAATTTGAAGGAAGAAAAATATATATATATATATATAAAGAATTTTTAAAAAAATTACAAGTTGTTAATTAAATTTCAAAATTGATGAAAATATGTTTCCTTTTATATTTATTTTGCAGTAGAAATGGCTCTATGTGAATATAGACATATTCCTTCCACTTTTTTTTTTTTTTTTTTTTTGATAAATACAACTTTTGCTGAATCTTTCTTGCAAAAGAAAATTAAACGGAATTTATCAAACAAACCATAAGAACACTATCTGGTAAAATACAAATTAATATCAATCACCTAACTTTAAAATACAGTAATATTTTTGGGGGCAACTACAATTATTATTTAACAGTTTGAATTCCCAGAAAAGAAAAATAAAGTTTAAAACTACTTTCACATCTTTTCTTTTCCTCTGCCCCTCTCTTGTGCCACTAAAAGAGCAATGAACCCCAAAGCTATTACTAGTGCAAGTATCCTCTATAACGGACTCAAATATATCTATATATTACAGACCATCCATTTAATCTTTTATTTACCCCAAAATAGTAGATTTTTTAAAAATTAATAATTTTAGATAACGTAATTCAACTGCAAAAATTTGTGATGGATGAAACTTCATTTTGATTGAAAATCATTTTGATCGTGTATACAACACCAAACAGAATATCACTTAAATCTTGTGTGTAACACCATATAGAAAGTCAGTTTCAATCAAAGGAAAACTAATCAAACTCTTCCTAACTAAATTCACAAATTAGAAGTCTCAGACATTTGATGACAAGCTCTGTGACAAGTAATTTACTTCATGAAGGACACAAAAACACTCACAGTGGGAAAGTGGCATAAATAAGTTGAGGCTTGCCAGCAATGCTCTTCCAACGCCAACTGCAACAGGAGGAGAACCTCAAGGCAGAAGGGTAACTCTGCCTGAGCCAAGAAATCATAAATGTGTGGCAATTATGAGCACACAGAAGGAAGTAATTTGCCTAAGAGATGACACTGCTGGATGCCTATATGGCATAAGAGATGGCACATGGATGTCTATATAATCCATGGGAGATACCTTTACTTCAAAGCTTCATGCAGGTTTGAGTGTGCAGCAATATTTACTTAGCCCTGGCTTAGATTCACTATCATTTATCAAGACCAAAAGTATCATTGTCATGTTCTAGCATCCATTTCCAAACTTCTCCTGGTATTTTGTTTGGTTTAGTCAGGTTTACTTTATTTAATTTGTTTGGGTTTGCAGGCCTGCACAACAAATATAGATTAATTAATTTGTTGTATCTTGCAGTGAAGTAACCTAAGAAAATAACATGAGAGAATGTAAGAAAATATGTAAGAAAATAACAGCTTTTGTAATAAATTTATCTTGCATTACCTTAGCAAGACTAAGTATGCATATCATAACAAACTAAATATTTATGGAAATAAATGTCTGGAAAAAATGACTAATTTTAAGACCAAGACAGATAAACGTATACTCGCACATTTCTCTATCACTTAAACACATGTACTAAATGGCTAAAGTAACAGTGCAGAATTATTATGATAATTCTAGTATATTTTAAAAATGTAATTTTTTCTTGGTTCCTCTGGATTTTGCTTTCACCCTGGCTGGAAATGTATTTGAAATCTTTATCTATTTATGGAACCACAGAAAATGAGGTACTAACTACTACAGAGAAGATAAGTAAAAAGGTTAATAACAACAATGACAACAAAGTCATTTTTTAAAAGTGTGCATCCCAAAAAGTGAGAGGAGTAAATGGAAAACAAACAAACAAACCAAAACAAAACAAAAACTAGAATGCATTTGTTTATCATTAAGAAACTTGATGACACATTTTAAAAGATGTTTATGTGGGTGTACATTTCAGACCACAAATCAATTCTTCAGGACAAATGTACATTATTATTATTAAATGTTACCACAAATATAACAGTTACCTACCACATTCTCTCAAGATAAGATGCTGATATTCCACAGATGTAAAATGATTAGTAAATTCAAGACATCCAAATATTGAAAGAAGGCTAGAGGTAGCTTATAAGACTGCCTAATATAACAAATTAAATATCAAAAATCTCTTAATGGGGGAAATTTATTGCATTGAAAGAAAGAGAAAAAAAAAAAAAAAGATCAAAAAACTTTTTCAGATGGGATGAGTGAAAAATTTTCACCAGAGCATTCTTTGGTGCTTTTACGCTGAAATTTGTGTTTTGTTTTTAATATGATCCTGGTCTTAGCCAGTGATGTCAGCTTTAAAGTATGCTTCAAGAACAGAACTAAGCATGGTGGTAAAACAATTTATGAAACAATGCATAAATAGTCTGTGCAGTTTCCCTATGAGACTTGAGAAAACATACTGGCTTCTATCCAGACATCAAAATGTAATTAAATATGATTTGTTATGTATATTCATGCATTATTCACATCTGAATATTTTGCTTGCTTAAACTGTATTAGCGTATTTGGCCCAGATCTACAAAATATTTTAAGTGGAAAACATACATTATAATAACTTTTCCTGGAGGAAATCAGTTTCTCTTTGTTTCCCTTTCCACAGATAGAGAGCAATTAATAGCTTGAGACATTAGGTTACTGTTAGACCATTAATCTAAATATTTAAAATAGTGACAGATGGTGCAAATGCAGCACACAGTGTGATCCTGCCGAATGGAGAGCTCAGCTATAGGAGCAACACCAATTTTCCATATGCTCAGGTCGGTGGTGAACACTTTAAAGAGAAAATGATTTGCTACCAACAACACAATTGCCACAATTTCTATATAAACTAATAAATTGTCAAATTAGCTCAAGGACAATCCCATGCCACATCTCAACCTTTTCAGGCCTTTAGTCAGAATGCTTTTTCAAACACAGAGAAGATCTCCAGAACAAAATATCCAAGATCTCATCAGTGCTTCCTGTAAAGATGAGAAATCTCTCACATATAAACTCCTGTCAGATTGGCCTTAACCTGTTTGGACTTAGAAAGTCACAATTTTTATTTAAATAGGTGATATCTGATTAGTATCTCTAGCAAAAGAGGAGGATAGAAATACCCAAACAGCATTGTTTGAGGCCCTTTGAGAGAAGAGCCTGGTTTTCTTTTGATTTATTAGTTCTTCAACGTTTGTTATGGCTCAAACAGTTTTTATAAGACAAAAACCCCACAATCTGCACAGCACACAGATGTAACAATAAAGATGTTATCATGGTAAAGATATTATCTTTGCCCATGTGGTAATAAATGCATACTACTGCTTCCTATATTAAAATACACTTGCTTTAACATTGTTTTCTACCTCAGACTCTTCCCTCCTCTAAGGTTTTATTTAGTCCACTTTATGGTGACTCAGACCAAATTCTGAGTCACCATAAAGTGGACTCTTTAATGTGTCTACATTTCCATGAAACTATCTTTTTTTTTTTTTTTTTTTTGGTAATTAACACAGAAAGCTGTCAGTCACAAACTAAAGACAGTCAGGAGCTCTTATAATGTTAACATTAATTTCCCCTTTTGCCATATTATTCTATCAGTCTAATTATTCTCCCAAATGATATAGATGATTACACTCTGTTCAGTTGTACAGTCATGGTAGTACAATATAGAAAGGGACTAAGTGTATTGGGTTTATGAAGCAAAGTTTTGGTAGAAGGATCTGCAGGGGTGGCCTTTGTGAGCAGAGTCCAGAAGCTACCCCATGTCAGATCAGAGCCAGCTCCAGCCAGGTCCCACAGTGGAGCAGATCTCCATGCTGCAGCCTGTGGAAGGGCAGGTGGATGTGGCCTGGAGGAGGCTGCAGCCCATGGAGAGCCCCCACAGGAGCAGGCCCTGGGCCGGAGCTGCAGCCCATGGAGAGGAGCCCACGCAGGAGCAGGGGGTCTGGGGGGAGCTGCCACCCCTGGGGGACCCGTGCTGGAGCAGTTTGCTCCTGATGGATGGACCCCATACGGAGCCATGTGGGAGCAGTTCTTGAAGAGCTGCTGCCTGTGGGAAGCCCCCACAGAATCAGTTCAGGAAGGACGGCATCCCATGGCAGGGACCCCACATTGGAGCAAGGGAAGATACTGACCATGAAAGGAGTTACAGATGAAGTGTTATGGACTGACTTCAATCCCCATTTCCTATTCCCTATGTCACTCAACAGGAGGAAGTGGGAGAGGATGTGCCGGGGGGGAAGGTGTTTTTAGTTTTCTTTTAGTTACACACTGCTCTAGTCTGCTAGTGATAGGCAATAAGTTATATTAATCTCCTTATGCTGAGTTTGTTTTGCCTGTGACGACAACTGTTGAGTGATCTTCCTGTTTTTATGAGCCCCCGTGAGCCCTTTGTGTTGCATTTTCTCTGCCTTCTCCTTTTGAAGAGGGGGAGTGAGAGAGCAGTTGGGGTGGAGCTCAGCTGCCCAGCGGGGTAAAACCATCACACTAATTAAAAGTATTTGTTCTAGAAGAAAAAATAAATACAGCTGATAAAGGTACTTAACCAGAAAGGAACACACCTAGTAAGCAAGGAAAGTGCTGTAAAAAAGTTTTAAGCAATAGTACATAAAACTCTTCCATTTCATAAAGGAAAAAAAATCATCCAAAATTATTCTTCCCCATTGAGATATCTAAATAATACAGGCTAATTTTATTTATTTATTTTTTGAAAATGCTTAGCATCCTGTAACTATGGTAACAATCGCTTTGCTGAGTGTATCTTTGTTAATGTCCCCTTTCTGTAGTAATGCTTCCATCACCATCTGGCAGTGACACTTTTCTTGCTTTAGCAAAAATTTCTTCAGTCTAAAAATGAGGCCATTTATTTTTAGAGGGAGGACTGCCGTAGCTCCTATTGACTTGCAGAGTCCTAGTCAGAACCTCTGTAAATTCACTCATGTGATTTTGACGTCTTACATGAAAGGGACAGTCACCAGTATATAAGAAAAATTATTGTGGTAAAAAGCACAATCTGTTGCCTTTCCATAGGTAAAGTATATTTTTTCAATTTTTTTTTCAAGAAGAGAGGTATTAAAAATCGTGTAGTCCACATCATCTCCTTTGCTTCAGGTTATTTGAACGAAATTGGTTGTATCAAGCAGATGGCAAAATAAATTCCATTATTAATAAGACAGGTTCCAAGAATATTGCGTGAAGACTGGGAAATCTTTGGTTTCCATGGTAAATCATTTGACTCTAATACACTTAATAAACATGGCTAACATTCCAAATTCAGTGGGTCAAATGGAAATAACATAATCAAATTAGGTCAAATAAATAACATAAGAACTCAGAACAGCAAAATACCAGGTTGGACAGATAGAAAAGCAAGAGTTCTTTCAGCCACGGACCTCCCTACTATCTACGTATTAACATTACAGTAACTTTTCTGAACTCTGCTCTAAATCAGAAAACATTATATTTGCTTCACAGGTATAAAAGAAGTATTATATTTCAGTTTAGAAATAAGATAAGTGCTACTAAATATTATTTAAATTAAACTCCATTGGTCGTTGTTCTTTTTTTGCATATCTGTTTATTAAAATGAAGTTGATTGATAAATAATTTATTTCTGTGTTAGAAGTATTCTTTGAAGTTGCATAGAAAACAGCCAAATAATCCTCCCAGGTTTAAGGGGAGTGTAGGTAAGCACTAAACTGATGCTAGAGCTTAAGATACATTTTACACATATTTATATCTTCGGTGTACATGCAGAGAACAGAGAAGACAGGCATGGGACCATTTTTTTCTAGATCACTCATCCAAACATGCGTCTCTGTTGATTTCTCCCATCACAGGTCCATACCATAAGACCACGGAGTGCTGGTTTGCTCTGTGCAGTGAACATCTAAGACAGGCTCCTTTTTATGCAAAACTTTTTTCTTTTTTCCCTGTATGTTCATGTACTGCTACCCTCTGCCTCAGGTGTGTTTTTGTTTTGTTTTTCTGAAAGTAAGATATATTCAGAAAAAAAAAAAAAAAGGAAAAAATAAGTGGGGAGAGGGGGGAGAATTGACAGTAGCAGCTTAGGCTGGCATTTGGAAACAATGCACAGCACAATATGTAGCTTGGCAAGAAGCATATTGATGGAAGCATATTGATGAAAGCATATTGATGGAAGAGATATACTGATGGTCACCATGGGAGAGTTGAGAGACCACATGACTTTCAAATTCTTGGATAATTCCGTAGTGTTTGAATACTTTGTCAAACAGATGTGCTTTAAACTGAGCACATCAAACATGAACATTTGAGAAAGGATATATATATATATATATATATATATAAAAGCCAGATTTCTCAGTGAGAACTCCTGAAGTTACCTCAGAGAAATGACTAAATGTCTAGTAATCTTTGATGATTCAACATCTTTTAGGCTTGGCATCTCAATATACCTCCCAAACAGTAGTGTTACAAAACCTGCTTTTTTTTTTTTTTTTTCAATACTACTGCAAGTTCTCCCTCCTTCACAAGGGTCTTTAATACACTTTTTTTCTTATGCTTAGTGAATAAATATACAATAAATTAATTAAATATTAACTAAATTATTTTATGAAAGGACTGAAAAGAAAATTCTCTATTAATTATCCAGTTTATCTCTTTAAAGGAAGTTAACATGTAACACAGAACTTTGGAAAGGTCTCTGAGGAAGACCACTACCAGTTTTCTGATCAGAAAAAAAAAAACAAAAAAAAAAAACTAATGTTTATATTTCATTTTTTATAAGGTAAAGAAACCTAACTTTTATTGAGACCACTAATCTCTCTTTGTGTTATAAACTTATTACATACACAGTTCATTTTACTGGGAAAAAAAAAATCATCTGTTGAAAAAGAGAAAATTTTCTTCTTTCAATCTCTTATAGAGTAAATTTAATATTTTTAAAATGCAGAAGCACTTCAGTGTATGAATTATCAAAAACTCACATGAACAGAAATAGTAGACCTCTCAGAGCTACAAATGGCTTGATAAGAAGTGTGAAAATAACAATTTACCTTCTCTCTTCCCCAGGTTCTGGGCATGGTGCTAGGACAAAAGGTTGGGAAGGAACAGGTTTTGATGGGGCCAGTGTCTCTACTGAGCCTGAATAAGTAACCTATTCATTATCTACCTCCCAATAAAGCTAAAGGGAGATGTGCTGAATCATTAAAAAGATCCTGTAGTGGTCAGACATAACTTCAGTGGTGCCATAACATGAAGGAAGTGATAACATGAAGACGTTTCTCGAGCATTGTTAGTCTGGAGTTCATTTCATTGCAGATGTGGTATAGGTTTCTCTTGCCACACCCTCAGGAAAGATAGTGTATTGGTAATTCTCCTGCCCTAGGAAGTAGATGCAGAAAGTTGCTGCTTCTCATTGGCTGACATCTCTTTTGTTTCAACATCAATCTCACAACTAACACTTTTTATAGTACCATCAGAATCCAACTTCAGTACGTACAAGAAATCGCTTCTCTTACGAGAATTATTAATAGTGAAACAGGCAAAACAAAATGGATAGGCATATTTACAAACATGTTATAATAATTATAGGCTAAGAGCAAAAACAAAGGACTCCAGAAATGATTTTAAAGGCAAAAGTCATTATACTCACAGTAAGAAAAATATTATATATTTGGCATAAAACAAGAAAAAGAAAAGATTGCCAAAAGAAAATCCCAGCTGCAAAATAAACAGGCTTGGACATGAAGCTACTATTAATCTGAATTGTTACACCTAACATTTGTTACACAGTTTTCATGTTCTGAGAGAATTTCAGCCATGCCATCTCTCGTTATCAATGTGAGATTTCAGTATGACTGAAGAACTAGACATATTATTTTTTTTAAATATAGCAAACTTCATACTCTAGCTATCCATTCTCAAAATCAACCATTCAGTATTCCTAAATGTTGACTTTCATTATTTATAATAGAAATATAATAAAAATCTAGCAAATTGCAGAAAGAACAACCACATATCTAAGTATCCACTTATGTCCATAGGAAAACTTTGCTTGAAAAGGTTTGTAGTAGTCTTAGCAAATTGTCATATCTATTTTATTACATTAAGAGGGTTGTTGTAAACACTATTTGCAGGAAATACAGAAAATGCAAGACTCATGTGATGCAACATATATTTTGCACTCACAATTCAGCCAACACAGATAATGGGATCTTTGTTGCTAACCAGGACTTTTAGGTGCCACAGTGATGCCATGGGATCTTAGAGTATCCAAGTTCTTCTATTCCTTTCCATTCCAGCTGGTACTCACTACATACCTATTCCCATTAAAATATGTTTCATCCACATATTTTCATCCACAAATTTCATCCACACATTTTTTGAATATATTTTTCCACATATTCAGTATTCAGAAAAAGAGAATATAACCCAGAGGTGGCTGCCACTCTGTTATAGTCTAAGAAAACCTCTTGAAATTAAAATGGACAACCTTCTAGGCTGCATGGAGAGAAGGAAGCTATCATTTCCATAGGATTTGTGAAGGTTATGCAGACAAATCATGCTCATATAAAATAAAATAAAATAAAATAAAATAAAATAAAATAAAATAAAATAAAATAAAATAAAATAAAATAAAATAATAAAATAAAATGAGATTAAATTAAAAAAAAAACAAAAAAAACAATTCCTTCCACATCCACCTCAATTAGAACTTAATCCACAATAATTTGCAACTCTAAAGGTGCAATTTTTCTTGACATCTTAGTAGCCCATGCACTCTCTATCAAACAGACAGCTCTATTCAGTATGTGTCATGTCTATGCAACAAAGTTATCACGAAAATTAATGGTAATGTTATGAACCTCAGAATAAAAGCAATTAACTTTTTTCAAAATGCCAGAAGGAAAAGACATGCAAAACCTCTACATCTTAATTAGTTCTCTATTATCTTATTTCATATTTTTCCAAAACATCAAGTTATTATCCGCATAAAGTACACTTTGGGGACTAATTTCCCAGCATGATGAAGTAGTTTTGCTCAATGTTGACAACATGAATTTAGATTTTACCTTAGACCGGGAAATATCATTCCACCAAAAGGCTGAATTTCCTTTTAAGTGGACCAGGAAAAAAAAAAAAAAAAGACATTTCTAGTTTCACAATAGAAGGAAATATTCTGACCAGAGGCATCATCATAGGTTAGTCTACAGCGGCATGCTGAGAATTAACGTAATCCATTATAATAGATTTTTCTCCTAGCAGATATTAAGATTATTTTACTGAGTATCAAACAGATAAAATTTATTCTGCCTTTCCATTTACTTTCTTGACACGCAATCTGTGTGGGTCAGTTAACATACAGGATCTGATCCCTAATGTGCCCTTATCAAAAGGAGTACTGATTCACTAATCTTCTGAGTTCTTGTTGGGTTTCATTCTTGTTTTCAGCTGAAATGGAAGAACCTTCTGATCACTGTGGTAAATACAAATGCAGCTTTCATTTCACAATTATTTCACAGATATTTAGGAATTGAACATACAACTTTTTTGTTGTTGTTGTTTTGTTTTGTTTTGCTGTAGGTGTACTTCTCCAGATCTTAAGGGTGTCATAGAAACTAGTAATGATTCACTGGGCAGGCATGTTGTTTCTCAGGCAATAATGAACCAATAGCCTATTAATTCTAAGAAAAGTTTCTTTAATGAAGATGGTATCTTTCTTGAAACAAGTTTTTGATACATCATTTGTTTTTTCTATTCCTTTGATAACCGAATTCAGTATTTTTTCCGTAATCTTTGTGCCAAAACTATGATGTTTTATACATATGCCTTATAAACACTGCCATTTTGTACCGTTTTAACATGAGGACAGAAGTTAAGGGCACTTTAATACAGGAAAATAAAAAAGAAGAAGAAGAAGAAGAAAAAAATAATAATACGACTAACTTCTGTGGTTTTGAGCAAAATGATCAAACACTAAGGAGCACAGTACTTTTTAAAGTGCTAGCCTACCCTTAAAAATAATACAGGTCCTGTGCTTACAGCAATCTTCCCTTTCATTTCATGAGAAATACCCCTCTAACCTCCAGACAGTTTTTGTTGTGCAAGACTGGATGGATTTGCCTCATGCCATTCGAATTAATTAAGACTGCAACTAGAATTTAAGTTTACAATATTTTAATGAAATTTGACCCAGAAAATCAGACAGTTATCTATCAGCTCTACAGTATTAGCTTTTTGGAAAAATAGCACACTGTATGAATATAGTAGATTTAATTAATAGCCAGATAATTGCCATCGCAGCTGTTTTCTCCAATATCTGATATACTGTAGCCTTCTAAAGGTGTTTTAAAAGATAGTGTATGACTAGAGGATACATATATATATATAGGGCATATATTATATCCTGGAGGACTAAGGTATAATAATGGGATACAGAATCTGTTTTGTTTAACTTCAGTCTCATTGTGACCAAGAATGAGTATAGAATGACCCAATACTCATTTAAATACATTGTATTTAAATTTGCGCTCTTTCTCAAAACGCTTCAGCCGATTAACTAACAAAAACCAGGAAGATGTGTTTTTTAAAAAGCAGAAAATAGCAGTACAAAACATCATCATATGATCAAGAACATTCTGTGTTAAGATTGGTAAGTAGGGAGAGACAAAGGAGAAAGGGAAAATTACATACCACTATTTGTGTTTGTTGTAGTCCTCCCTCTTCTTTCACCCTACAAAACAAGATCCCATACAGCAAGCGTTATCTACCTACTAGGAACTAGGATGTAAAAAGACTGTCAATCACAGGGGTATTACATACAGTAAACTTCCACCCTTTCTCCCCCTTGTAGTCATTGGAGAAAAAAAAAGGGGGGGGGGGGATGAGGAATGGAACAAAAAGAGATTTTTTTTTCAGATTTAGGAAATATACTAATATGGAGGAAGTCACTATAATGCAAAAAGGAGAAAGAGGGAGGAAGGTAGGATGGGAGAAAACAGGACTATGACAAACACAATTACTTGTACGTAATTTTACACTTTTGCATGTCCTGTCTCCTCCCATCCTACAAAATAAGATTCCATACAACAAGCAGAAGTGGTAAGAAATGCAATCAGGAGATGACTGAGGAATTCTTCATATAAAATCATCCAGACTAAGTAATAAATCTTGTTGATAACAATAGTGGCAAGAACTGCATCAAGGATCAAATCTCAGCTTTGCATGTAGCAGATGTTGTTGCCTCAGTCCGTTGGTGTAGAAGATTAAAATGCTTTCAATCACTGCTCATGAACAGGCAAACAACTACATTTTTTCTGTACCCAATGGAATATCTTCACAGAACTAAGTAATGCTTATTTCAAGTATTACTTTAAAATTCCGTTCCCATAGAATAAACCAGATGACTTTTGAGTGAGGATATAGTGTCATCTAGAGTGTGGTCTAGGTTAAGGAAGATAGAAGCATATGGTGACCAGTGCCATCTGACAGCTCTTAAAAAAACCAAGAGTTATAGCAATCTATATAATGCAGAAAACTGAAGGAAAGAGAGATAAACTACACAACAAACTACAGCTGTAAGTAGCTGGCTCAGAAAAATAACAAGGTCTGCCTCCTTTTGTATAGAAGCAAATGAGTGTTCTCAACAAGACTCATACAGAAAATTTTGGAATTTCCAGGTTTTGAAATACAGATTATCCTTTTCTTAGTGTTTGTCAAGTCGTATCTTGAGTACAATAAGTATGGAAATTTCTTAAGCACAAAGAAGTGTTTTTTTGATTTTTGTACTGAAAAGGGGAATTAGAACCCAGTAACTTCAGAGATCACATGTCTACAAAGCTACCCTAAACTAAGAGGATTCAACAGCTGTTAAACAGCTATAATGTGTAACAATATAAAGAGAAATTGATGTTAGAAGACAAACATGATAGAATGACTACTAAACAGAGTGAGGCAGGTGGGTCAAAATTGGTTGTAGATAAGTACAAGAAGATTGAAAGAATATTGTTGAAATGCATACCTTGTTGCAGGAGGTTATTTCACTGTTTCTACACACTAAATATCAAAGTATAAGTGGGCAACTAAGCCAAAAGTAGGATGTCTGGGTGGGGTAGGTTGGGTTAGATATTCATGCAGTAACAGGTCAAATGTTACAAGAGGACATGATGTACATAAACAGTCCCTGACAATTTACATATATTTCTTTTAAGTAAATGTTCTACGATATAAAAGAGACGTTCTTGAGAAAACCATAAGTCACTCCTTAATTTCACACAGGAACCATGTTCAGTTACTAAGCTATGGTAACAGGAATGTAATTAAAGTTCACATTTTAGGATAATTATTACAGTACTATAAGCATTACGAACTTTACAGTGATATTAAAAAGAAAAAAAGATGTTAATAAAAAAATAAATATCTACACCAAATGCAAAGATGCAAACATATGTAGGTTAAAATTCTTCAACACCTTTTGAAGTCTCCTTTAGAATAATATAATTAAGTCACAGTGAGTAGTCAGAGCAAGAGGAAACAGCAGTATGACAGAAGAAGCAAAATCCAATAAATGGAAATAAATATTCAACATCTATAAGACATTTTTTTCCAAGAGTAAAATCAACACATGTAAACTTAGAAGGCAGTCTGAAGACCAAATAATCCAATATATAAAAGACTAAACTATGAGCTAAAGAAGCTATGAGAAAATAGAAATGTTCCACCAGTGCAAGGGAACAAAGCAATTAAAATACATTGAAAGCAAAATAAATGATCTATTTGCCTTGTTATAGTTACAAAATAAAAAGTTATAGACTTCTTTTATTTAGGTAGCTAAGAACAGCTATTCACTAACATTGACATGTTAAGACAGTCAAGAAAACTGAAAATGCACAAATCACAAGTGAATAGAACTATGTAGCACCTCCAAATGACCCACTGTGTTTATGGAGGACAAAGAAAAAGCAATCCAGTAGCTACCACATACAGGCAAGTGATACAGACACATGGTATCCACCAGCCTCAGGCTTCCTAAATATACCATTTTTGTCTGAGTTACCTGATGCAGAGTTTTCAAGCTGGCTTAAAGTCAAAATCTTGCTACAGATCCAGAGAATACACCACCTCTACTGTTCTACCTACAGAAATGTTTTCCAGTGGAGAAAGGATCTAAGATACAAATTCTATCTAGGAGAAGAAATTCTAGGAGAAGAACCAGGAACTAGAGCATGGGGCCACATGTGCTGGCTTTTTTACTGTGAAATTTGTTTTGACCCTACAGCCACCTTAAACTCCGGTCAAGTCTTTCTTACACGTATCACTGACTGAAGATGTAGGATAGCACACTTGGATTTCTCATGCATATTCAAACTCCCCACAATCATACACATTTGATTAAGCAGGAATATCCTAACAGACCTGGCAGTCAGATTATATCACTGTTAAAAGCAGTTTGCTGCCAGATATATGGTCCTGCCCAGATTAATAAAAATAAAGCCTTGTCGTGGTTCCGCTTGAGCAGGCAGCCAAGCTCCACCACAGCTGCTCTCTCACTCCCCCTCCTCAAAGAAGAACGGGGAGAAAATATGTGAAAAGGGCTCAAAGGTTGAGATAAGGACGAGAAAATCACGCAGTAATTATTGTAACGGGCAGAACAGACTCAGCATAAGGAGATAGTAAGATTTATTGCTCATTACCAACAAGCTAGAGAAGTGAGAAACAAAGGAAAGAAACCAAAAGCACCTTCCCCCCCCATCCACCCTCTTCCACCTCCTCCCCCCAAGCAGCGCAGGGGAACGGGGGAGTGGGGGTTATGGTGAGTCTACAGCTCTTCTTCTCTGCCGCTTCTTCTCGGTCACTCTCGTCCCCTGTGATGTGGGGTCCCACCCATGGGATACAGTCCTTGATGAACTGATCTGGTGTGGGCTTCCCACAGGCAGCAGCTCTTCCAGAACTGCTCCAGATATGGGTCCGTACCACAGGGTCCATCCCTCAGGAGAAAACTGCTCCAACCTGGCTCCCCCACGGGCAGCAGCTCCTGCCAGGTCACCTGCTCCTGCATGGTCTCCTCTCCACGGGCTACAGGTCCAGCCCGGAATCTGCTCCGGCAGGGGTCTTCCACAGGCAGCAGCCTCCGTTGGTGCAGGGCCACCTGCTCCACTGTGGTCTCCTCCACGGGCTGCAGCGTGGGACCCTGCTCCACCATGGTACTCCATGGGCTGCAGGGGGACATCCTGCTTCACCATGGTCCTCACCACAGGCCGCAGGGGACTTCTGCTCCAGTGCCTGGAGCACCTCTCCCCCTCCTTCTGCACTGACCTTGGCGCCTGCAAGGCTGTTCCTCACTCCTTTCACTCTCCCCCGCTGCTGTGTGGCACAGCGTTTTTTTTACTCTGTCTTAAATATGCTCTCACAGAGGTGCAAAACAACATCACTTATTGGCTCCGTTCTGGAAAACAATGGGGTCCTTACAAACATGGGGCAGCTTCTAGATCCTTCTCACAGAAACCACCCCTATGGCCCCCTACTACCAAAACCTTGCCACATAAACCCACTACAAGCCTGCACAGTAAACAGAGTACAGAGTAATAAAGGAGGCCAAAATCTCATTGAACAGTTCAGGTAACATGAGCTAGGTCTATAAATTCTACACTCAGTCATCCTATCTTCAAATAATATGTAAGATTTTTTCACCAAAACCGTGTTAATGGAAATGAAACCCTCAAAGAGCAAAGATTTGTGTAAAATTTGCTCTTTGACGAAAGAAAAACAAAACAAAACAAACAAACAAAAAACAGAAACAGAAACATTGGTTTTAAATACACATATTTTTACTGAAATGAAATTGTCATTCTTCATCTTTCAGAAAAAATGTTGTGTCCTAACAGCTCCACTGAAGTTGCTGAAGCTTTATGGAGAGTATCCTCAGTCAGGTGGTTTCTGTATACAAAAGTATACATATCATATATACATTCTGTATACATATGTAACATATTGGAAATATATTCAAGAGGTTCTTGCTAATTAATCTAAAAATCAATGGAAATATTTTTTATTTCTCAGAACACTATCTGACTTGGAGTTCTCCTACAGATCTTCATAATAATTTTTGTTTGATAAAGTTTTGTATCTTACATGTCCATCATTTTCCTTTGGAAGCAAAAGGCCTGATCTCAGAAGAACAAGTGTTAGGAAAACCTGTGAGCTAAGATAACATGCATCTGGATTGTTCATACTTTCCATTATGAAATTTCCCGTATTTCTCCTCATTTCAAGTGGGTGGAATTATATTACTTGTTGTATGTAAAGTTATTTTGTAGGCTGAGAAGAGGGAAATATAAAACTACGATGAAATCTGAGAAATAGTGTGGAAAAATTCTTTGTGTGAGGCTGATCTGTCTTTAAAGATGAGCCAAAATAGCAGTATTGTAATCATCACAAAACAACAGTGTCTTGGATGTTAGGGAAGTAGAAGAAAGAACAGATGGGATAAACTATTTACTAGATTGAGCTCTGCTTTCAGCCATTTACTTCTACACAGGTATTGCTCAAAAAAGTGAAAAAAATAAATCTGCAACAGCCGTAACATTTATTAAATGCAGGAGACCAGACATTTTTCACAGGTTGCAGATGAACATTAAAACAACTTTTTTTTTTTTTTTTTCCATTGTATAGGTTTATTTGCTTTTAACCATTATCCTCAAAGTGAAAATAATCTGTATTCTATTATCAACTTCTTGAACATCTTACTCTTTATAGCCAGTGTTTTTGCATGAAGTTCTTCTGAACTGATTGTATTAAAGAAACAAAAATGCTTGCTTGCACAAATACAAGTACTTTTTCATAATGAACTTGTTCTTGCAAGGAATTTTCAAGTCAGAAATGGAGGAAAGAATATTCCAGTTAGATTATTGACCATGGATCTATTGTCTGGGTCAATTAGGCTTAGTACTACACAGCTCACTAAAAATACACGTCAGAGCATAAGGTGCAATGCAGGCATTTCCTAATTTCTTAGAAATGTAACTAATCTCCTCTGGCCCAACAGACTTTGTAGCACAACCTAAGTTATCAGATACACTCATAACAGTTCCCAAATTACAATATAATTAATAATTATTCTCTAGTCACAAGAGTTAATCACTCACTGTACTGTAAACAGGCAATGTGTCAAGCAAATACAAGCTGTAAAAATGCAGGCATATAATTAAATGAGTTTATTTTGTTTATAAATCAACACCTTTTGCTATCTTATGTTTGCTTCATAAACAATTACAGTTTGACAACACCATGTTTAGTATCTTAACCCATTGAACATGAAGACAATTGTTTTCAAGTTGCGTTGCAGAAGGAAAGAATGTACCATGAATTCCCTAGGCTATAAACACTGTAAAGTTCAGGTCTGATGGGATATGATTATGGGGATTGCAAGGAACTCCAGAAACTCTGAAGAAAATGTTATAGATATTATTCTACTGGGCTTATACAAGAAATACAAGAATAGTAGCATATTACCACTGACTCGTATTATAGTCATCCATTTAAAATTCTGCTTCACTGACACATTTAAGAGAGATGCTGCCTGAAGGAAGGATGTAATTCCTCAGTCATATAACAGCTATAGCACAGAAATTGACTTTGTTTTTACAGCACACAGTGAGTTTCTGGACCATAACTAGGTCTCTGAGGTACTTCTGCAGTATAAGTAACACATCTAACTATACAATAGCCATGTAAACCTAGTCAGTTATGACAGTTTCTTCATCACACCATTACTTCTTTGAAAAGACCTCTTGCTTCTTTAAATATGCTTCAAGATAAAGACACTTGCTTGTAATATTTTGAGTTGCTAGCCACACATGTATAAATGTACTTTTCTCTTTGAAAATACATAATGAATGATATTCTGACAACAACAACAATAACAACAACAAAAAACTAAGTGTTATGATAACCAATATGATAACACTAAAAACAGTTCATTGAACAGCATTATAAGAGGGATCAGGAAAGAAAAGAGAAAATCTTCTTTAAAACACACCTTCGAAAGCTGTTATAAGAGAGATGAACTGGAACATGTAATAAGAAAATAAAGTGCTACGTATAAATTTTACATGAAAATCAAGAAGGAAGATTACAAGATCTTCTAACCTAGAAGAGAAAGCATGATTCCCAACTAAGAAAGCTGATTCTCATATGAACAGAGTGAAGAAGCATACACTTTGAGAAGAGAGAAAGAACATCATGAAGAGATGGACAAGAGCTGGAGTCAGACTGGACAACAGAATAAGACAGAATGTGTGTGTATATTTGTATGTGTGCCAGGGGAGACTGGCATCAAAAGAAATGAAAATAGAAAATAATTAACAGAGGATAGAGATAGTAAAAAGATAATATATATATATATTCAGAGAATATAATTCATCTATAAAGAATAATGCGAATGAAACATCCACAAAGTAAGTGGAGTGCAGGTAACTTAATAGCACTTCAGTATCTTTCAAGAAACTCCAGTATTCAGTGTATTTCTAAACTACACACTGTTCTGAATGCCTAAAATAGTGTTCACAACCTATAAAAATTTTGCAATATATCCATGTATTTAGACATAGCATTTAAATACCTGATGTTGCACTATTATATTTGAATATTGAGATCTTTTTGTATGCTACAATAGTTCAATCTAACATATAATGGCAGGCCTGTTTTTAAAACTTGTATCCCTCCCCTCACTAGAATAAGAACACAGGTGAACATCAGTTGTAGAAGTGTTGCGTTGATTATTTCTCCTCCATGCATTGCTCTATTAACTTTTTCTTCAGAGAATATTGTGTGCTAAAGCAATAAGAACACATGAGATTAGGCTGCAACAGCTTGAATTCAGAGTTGGCATTTTGACCAGTCTGCATATCAGACAGCTGTTGAGTGGTACCTAACTTGTATCAGCAGTTATTATGGGTGAAGCACATAGTGCAGAAGGACAAATGTCTTGCTTATTTCCTTTTCCTAAAATAATAATAATAATTATATAAATAAAATAAAAAAAAAAAAACAAAAAAAAAAAAACACAAACAAACAAACCCTTTTACTGACAAATCTCCAATCTCCAGAATGAAAGAAAAAAAAAATCAAAACTGCACACTGCATGGAAAGTGAACTGCCTACCAATCACTTGTACATTTTAAAACTCCTTTTTACTGTAAGTATGACTCATTGTTTGTAAGTCTTTGTAACTTGCTACTTAAGACTATTGACTATATAGCCTTAATGGTCTTATATAGTCTTGATATAGTCTTAAGACTATATTGTCTAGGTTTGCACACTTTCCCATGGTCTTGCTACAGTTATCCTTTACATGTCAGCATCAGAAAGGGACATTAAGAAATGCTGTGTAGATTTTTTTTTCCTAATTCCACAGCTTCCACCAAAAAAAAAAAAAATCAAAAATGCTTAGCAACTGACTTGTTTAGAATATTTTTAAAAGCCAATGCCTTATTTTTATAGCTAGATAAGATTAGAACATCTTGCTGGTGTTTTAGAAAAAGTAAAATCTAGTTCAGGAAACCCAATCTTCTTTCAGTGACACCAAGTGAAAAATACCTTAACAGTACAATACAGTTAGTTTGGACTTTAAATATATTTTTCAGTATGTTATCCATCTCTGCAAACATTGTAAGTGGAAAAAGACAAAGCCTCCTACACAATATTCTAACTTTTTAAAATAATACAGAAGGACACTATAAGGCATACTAAAATTAAGATGTAAAGCAAGAATCTGCTCACTCAAATATGGTTAGAACTACTAAATAAAGAATTCACTGTATTCACAAGTAAAATCTAATAGTTCCTAATATATACAACAAAAGACTAAATTGGTTTAAATATATTATTACCATTGACTGACGAAAATTTTCCATTTCCTAAATTCAACTGTCCTTCAAAACAGTATAATTTAATCTGAATTCAGATCCCATTATCAAAGTTTCACTTATAGTTGTCTAGCATTAAGAGAAAAAAGTTCAACCGGATTTCCACCTCAAAGAGTCTCAAAATTCCTTAGCAAGTCAGGCAAACACAACAAAATTTGATTTCATATCAGGGAATCACACACATAATAAACTCACTTCATCAACACTATCCAAATGCAGGATATTCATATTCCTGCTAATGAAATCTCAGTGTTCCTCCCCCTTTACTTCCCACCAATTTCAAGGGAATCTTTGAAGTAATTATATTAGGATACAGGTAGGTTTACATTGTAAATCATCACATGGATGAATATTCAGTGTGTGTCATCACAGTTAATACATAACTATTAAGAAAAATTGAAAGGCAACAGACTACACAGTTATGAAAAAAATGTACCTAGATTTTATAGATTTAATTATTATATTCAAGTGCCATTTTAAGATGATAAATTAACTAGTTTTTTCCAACCATCATTTCAGCTTAATTAATAGTTTGCATAACAGGCTACAGCTTCAGCACATTCTCTTGATTCAAGCACTTTTAATAATGCAGTGTAAAACGTAGTTAAAATATTCTGTTGTAATTTACTGTCTTTGGCTCTGGAAAACAGAATGTTTCCAAATTCTATCTTGTTAGTCATTTTTCACTAAGTTCTACATGAAAGTAAACTTTCCTTTTTTTTTTTTTTTTTTTTTTTTTTTTGACACTTTTTCATACTGCTGGGAAATTCTATGTTAAACATTAATGCTAAAGGGTCTCAAATAAAAAAAAAAAAATCTTCCTCTTCTGAAGAAAAAAACATCTCTAAGCAGAAAAAGTGACAAATCACCTGTTCCTGAATCAAAACAAGCAGAAATCACCTGTTATTAACATAGAGGACTACTTCAGAAATCACATAGAGGATAAGGAACTCCTGCATTTTAAGGATGCTGCCTGTACAAAAATGCTAAATTTTGTGGACACTGTATCCACATAGGGCTAACTTAGCCCACTGCAGAACTACCATGCTAAGCCACTTGAAGCATGTGAATATGACTCTTTCAGCCTTATAAAGACTCTTATACAGAATTTCTGAAGTGAGTAGGATTACAACAGCTTGCCAAATTTTTTCATTAACAATCACAAGAATTTGCTGTATTTGAAGAATTTTACTATTTCCCATGTTTCTCAAAGTGCATGCATGCATTCTAGACCAATGCCAAGGAATATTCACAAGATATTTCCTTCTGTACATACAGCTTGAGCTTTTAGAATTGATCTCCCCTTCAGTTGTTGGGCTCAAATTCATCCTACCATTATATTACCTTTAAGAAAATATACTGAAACAAAGACTGAAACTGATACATCCTTATATTCACTTTCCCATCCCCAGCCCCAGCCCTCAAAATTCCAACTAAACAAAGTCCAAGAGAGTAAATTACTTTCTTATCTGTTAAAAAGTTCTTGTTGATTTAGGTTCAAAGAGTGCAAATTACTTTTTTTTTTTTTTTTCCTAAGAAAAGCAAACATGGGTTTTAATGAAGTTTCAAAAATATATCTTTTCACTATAGAGTAAAACTCACCCAGATGATAAAAATTTACTAGCCTCACAATAAAGGGAGCAAAAGTATTTAGTTATTCAATATGGTCAAAACATATGATACAAATTACATGTCTACAATTATGCTATCCCACTGTCATGGAAAACAGCAATCAGAATTAAAAAAGAAAAAATTGAAAATTTTCTTCTAAAAATATTTTTTTACTTAATTTCTTCTTTATATACTGTAGAGACACTCCAGCATCACATCTGAGGGCCCAGCCACAATTCTGGATATCACTGATTGGATTTGCCATCTCCAGTGACCAGAGATGCAAGAACAGTATCTTTGTTAAATAAGCATTTTTAGGTTGTAAATGAATGATACTAGAAAAATGATGTTTTAAAAACTTTTTTTTTTTTTTTTTTGTGGGGAGAGGATATGACTGCTGTCTCTTGCTGAATTCTTATCCCCCTTGCTTTTCAGCTTTCCATCATTATTCAGCTCTACAATTTATTTCTTATTCCCCTCTTTCCCCTCCCCCAGATGTAGTTTTTTTAAACCTTTAAATCCATCATAGAACCAGTTATCTCTGTAAAAACAGCAGTATTAACTTTTCATCACCCTTGCCAAAGGAAAAAAAAGAAAAGAAGATGCAAAATATTTAAGATACCATTGTAATGTTGCAGAGGCAGCACAAATGTTCTTCAAATGCTCTTTGTTTTGTGCCACAACTGTATTTTCTGCTCGCACCAAGAATTGTATCCTGTGATGCATTCTGGAAAGCTTGAGCACTTTTATTAACAATTAAGTAAAAAATAGTTCGAGATTTTGTATTTAAATCAAAGGCAACAAAAAGCTTAGTTACTTTTACAGAAAAAAAAAAAAGAATTTGATCTTGTGAAAATAAATTCTATTTAAAAGGTAGTTGGTCTCTTAAAATTTACTGTCAGGTAAAATTAAAACAGAATTGGGTGAACAAAATATGAATGCACATTACAGAGAAAATGAGCAGTGGAAGGATAAAAAAATCAAACATCATACTAGTGATATTGTACTCCATCTACCCAGAAGAACAGTGGGAAAGAAAAAAAAAAATCAGTTTCTGATGTAGAATAATTTATAAAATGCTGCCTGAAATAATAAGGAAAAACTGCATAAATCCCTCTCAGTCACTGTATTCTAAAATTACTGACAGCTATGTCCAAACAAAATGATTCTCCATGACTCTGGTAAAGTCAGCATACAATTAAAATTTAGCTAATAATATAAAAAACACACACACAAAAAAAGTGGAAGTTGTGATTTTTTTTTTCAAGACAAGTGACAGGAATGAAAGTGCATGAAAATAATTATAAAAGAGCTATTTGTTCCAGTTGCTCATATGCAGTAGGAACATGAAAAGGCTGGAGGTTAATTACCTTCTGTAAATAATGTTTTCCAGAGAATAACTTTGCTAAGTGTAACAGGTTCATTGGAGCTGCAACCATTACTTATTGAAAATGTCTGTCCAGAAATGTGTATTACCTGCAATAGGGAGCAAGTGATATAAATCATATTTTAAACAGAAGTTTCAATTCCTAGAAAATATGAATAATTCCTATGTGTAATTTTACCTGTATTTTTAAGTTTCTTCACCTTTGGTTTTGTGACTCAGTCTTATTATTCCTCTTACCAATACAGTCTGAAACATTTCAAATATATGACAGCTTTTCAGAAACCCCCATGACACCCAGCTATAACCATGCCATTCATACACCATTTATGTGACTTTTTCTAAAAGTATGTAGAAGAGCAATATAAGCAATATTATAGCTTCAGAATTGCCAGTATGATGCTTACAATTTCACCTATCTGATTTTTCCGTCTCTGAGAAGTAAAGTTACATTTACTGATATCAGATAGACTTGAAAATGCCAAAATAAAAGTACTGTTGATAACACAATTTAGAATAGCTCACTCTTATCTGTACAGGAAAGTGCCAGTGATAAGTTGAAGAGAATAGAATTGATGATGGACTGCACAACTGCAAATGTTTCAGTCTATGCCTTGCTAACCAACTCCACATGCCCACTTGTCCAGTGTTGTTGCTCACAAAACAGGGAAAAGAAGACCATACACAACTAACAGACTTGCACATTATGATGAAGAGGAAAGACATCAAATGCCATGTCACAAGAGTAAAATAGACATTTTTGTTTTCTTTTTTAACCAACATAAGTCAGCATCTGACAGATTTTAATTTTTACTAGATTACTGGAAGATACCAGTTTTCTGGAGGTAAAACAGCTATCAGTAACATGCATGGTTACATGCAAGATTCTTTGATTCAGTTACCCATACTGAATCCACCAATCTATGGAATTTATTGCCTCCAACTTCTGCCTTGGTGTATACAAGATTACATGGGATAGTTTTGATTCACCTACTTTATCACTGGAGCAAAAATTGACAGATTGATGTATATGTTAAACAGAATTAATTTCAGTTAATAAAACTTGGAAAAAAAATAAAAGCAAGTTATTAAATAGAAACGCTTGAACTGTTGAAAAGAACAAACAAATTAACAAACCAAAAATTTTGTTAAAAATGCATGTGATCTTGTTCTCTTCTGAGTGATTAAAGTATTATACAGTTAAACAGATCATCTACATGTATACAGAACTGCATGAATAAAACCTACAGCAATTCAAGGTTCCATTTCAGGTTGGAAATTAGGAGAAATTTCTTCTCAGAAGGAGTGTTTAGGCATTGGAATGGGTCACCCAGGGAGGTGGTGGAGTCACCATCTCTGGGGTAGTTTAACAAAAGGTAGGACGTGGTACTTAGGGACATGATTCATTGGGTAGTATTGGTGGCTCAGAGACTGTTTGAACAGATGATCTTGGAGGTTTCTTCCAACCTTTATGATTCTATGATTTACTCATCCACGTACCACAATATATGAAAAAAAAAAAAAAAGGAAAAAAAAAGGAAAAGGAACAGAAAAAAAATCAGTCAGAGAGAGAAGCCAACCTTCAGCAGGTCAAACAGTCATGCAGCTACTATGATAAGCCACAGAAATCACTTCATCTGTTAATCTATGGAATAAAGCTAGCTTACTTTGGTGAAAGTAAATACTGAATAATACAAACCTATGTGGTCCTATGAGACCTTGAGGAAAATGGGAAAAAGAAAGGACACAATGGTATGACAGAATGGCACTATAAAGCAAACAGAAGAGCAGAAAGCACATAACAACAAAACACATTTATTTATGTATTTATTTAGTAGTAGTAGTGAAATCATATTATTTGCATATGTGCTATAAATGTTTGCCATGGGTCCACTCCTCAAAACCAAATTCTTCATGTGCTTTTGAAAGATTCTTATGTTTTTGTCTTTTTGAATATAACCTTAGAGCTTATATTTACATATGAATATTTTGCAATTAAAAAATAAAACTAAATTTATGTATTTTACTGCTGGTCTGAGTGTGTCTGTTAGGAAAAAAAAAAAAAAAAAAAAAAAAAAGCATCGTTCCTTACATATTTAAGACATAAGGAATATAATGGCCTTTTCACTGTTGAAAACCTCATGCTGCCTATGCTTCTTGAATCTATATGTCTAGTTGCACCAAAAGGGTCTCTAATGCCTAATTTTTTTTACATTGTTCTCCAAGTTTTTTTCAGCAAAGTAATAGGAAAAAGAAAATCAAGAGTTAAAAATTAGTTTCATATGTCATGTGTTTCTAGCCTCTAAAATCTTTTCACAAAGTGGACTGGGCACAGCAAGTTCAAGATTTGCAGCTTTAACAATAAAATATACTATTAATGAGAAACATCACTGGTTGAACTCCTTGTCTTTGGATTTCTAGAGATAGAGCATCTGACTCATCGAGGTTTAGAAGAATATACCTATAATTTCTGCATGGATCTTGTAAAAAAAAATCATGGCTACTTTGGAAACTATCAATTATTTGCAGTGCTATTAGAAACTTAAAATATTTCAGAAGGTTAAACTGTAATGATTTTTATTTATATATATATTTATAGGTGAACACACGTTCTCACCAATAAAAGAATCAAATTTCTGGAAAAAAAAATAATATTCTGAGTTGTAATGGACAAAATAAACGCTATTGACTGAAGATAAACATTTATCTTTCCTTTATCAAGGAAACCAATCAACCAAACAACTTTCAGATGCTCTTTTAGAGCAAAAACATGGGAAATTTGCAAATCTAACCTATTTCTTAGTTTTCATTGTTAAACAACATCTACATAACATAAAAATATTCAGAAGTTTCACTTTTCAACCCAAATAAAATTGCATTTTCAACTGATTATAGAAAAGTATTCTTTTTTTTAATCAACTGTACTCTTTACAACAATTATTTGCTATACCAGATGGTTCAACACTTTTTTTCCAATAAAGAATTCCTGAATAATGTGAGTGTTAGAAATAAGATCATATTTCATTAAATATGCTTACAGCTTTCTTCAGATCATTGTCTCCACAAAACTGCTATGATACAGTTGAGGTGTGTGTTGGGGAAAGCTACTCAACAAAACGATGAAACAAAGCACCCACACTTTGCCTCCTCTCTGTTGCTTCACCATCTTTTTGTTATTTTCCACACTTTGCCCACTCATCTGAATTTGCTCCAAGTGATATTTAGTTTTATCACTAAAAACAAAAATTGAAATTCTTCTAGACAAAAAACAAAAATTGAAATTCTTCTAGAATAATTAAAGAATTTTTAGAATAAGAAGCATAATTAAAGGAATTCTTCAACAAGCTATTCTGTTTGTTTGTTTCTTTGTTTTAAATGCATGACTAGAACAACAAAACTCCAGAACATTTTATTGCTTGCACTTTTTCAATTATATTTACAAACCGTTTTGACACATGTGACCGCTCTAAGAATGACTCAGAAAACTGGAACCCAAGACCTATTACTGATTCTAACATAAAGTCTGAAACAATACTTATCAATACATATCAGGACTGTCTAACAGACAAAAAAAAAAAAACAAACCAAAACAAGCAAATGTCACCAAAATTCCTTTTATTTACTTACAGTTGAAGATATTTAATTTGACCATAAAAACTTGGACCCTACCACATATACATAAAAACCAGTAAATTGTAAGATTTGCTGTTTTCAGTCTAAGTAATATATAAAGTTTACTGCAGAATCATTTAGGAACATAAAACAAAGCAAGTATTGACAAGAGAGTCCACATAAAACAAAGGCCTTTAAAAATGTGTAAGAAAACAGAAAGATCTTAAACATACAAAGGCAAGAAAATAAGATGTTGTCTATATTGTATAATCTTGTGTTTTCTTTCCATATACAGATTAATTAAAACAGGTTATCATAATATAACTAAAAAAAAAAAAAAAAAAAAAAAAGGATTAACAGATGAAAGTAATCACATCTGTTTAACTTTCCGGGGTATTTTTGGTGCATCACAATTATCTATTTTCATAGCTCTTCATTCTATTTTTATTATTCTAAATTAATTTTTACTTCTCATGGTGCTGAAACAAGTAATCAGAATAATAATGCAAAATACTAATACAAGAAATTCAGTTGCTATTAGATCACTGAGACAACCCATATTGACTTGAAATCAAGCTTCACTAATTATCACAAAAGTGTTTCCTCCTGCTAACAATGGAAAATTAATCAGATACAGGAGAGCTATCTTAAACAAGAGTAATGTGAAGAACATATGAAGGACATAAAATTAGAAGGCATAACACTCAGAGTTCCAGTGTTTGTATATTTGCAGTTCGTTATATATTGTGTGTCATTTTTAGGACTCATAATCTAAAGACTTGACATGTTCCATAGGGGAAATCTATATATATATCTACATATATATGAAAATTCCATGGGATGGCAAGTAGTTTCAGTTCTCAAAGACAGATGGTAAATAATGGAGGCAACAATTTTGTTGTTTGTTTCACGTGGAAAAATGGAGAAGGAAAAGAAAGAAGAAAATGCAAAAAGAATAAAATGCAAAGAAAAAAAAAAGAAATTAGAATGAAAACTAACATGACATTTTCTTGTTTTGTTTTTCCAGTGATGAAGAACAGCTGTAAACATAAGTAAGGGGTGAGACAAAGACTAACGTCTTTCAAGACTTAGATTTATTTTACCATCTAGATGAAATTAAGTTACAGGCTTTCTGCAGTTTAGATGCTGAATCACATTTAATACTGCCAGGGATTCATTGCCTTATTCACATGTTCATCTTTCATTACTACAGCTTCTCTGTCACAGGTATTAGGGCAATCTGTATTCTCTGTTTGGATAGCCAACAATTACTCACTATATTCTTTATTTCATGTGTGAGGAAAAAAATATATCAGGCCTAAATGAGTATGACACTTTTTGAACAGTTCTGATTCCAACTACAAATTTCAAGGTTTTCATGAAATGACTTCAAGAAAGAAGAGCTATATAAAGGAGAAGAAACAGGCCTGAAAATGGCTATGCCAACTTCTGGTCTGGGGATTTTTTCTGTTTTATAATTCTTACAAAGATCACAATTGAACTTAAGATCATTAGAGGGAGTTGATGGCAAGTGAAGAAAAAAAGATAACTGATGAAGCCTTAAATGTTTATTTACTGTAAACTGACTTGCAAGTACTAGTCTGCTAGTACTATGACAACGCTCCATTCCTCCCTCATTATCATTATTATTTAACCTATTTTGGCTGCTATCAAAAATGTTAATTGAAACTAGAAGCTTTTTCTCACTTCTTGCATATTGCACCTAATGATCTAAATGCATCTCATCTCAGCAAAAATCCATGCAGTGCAAGGTGATACTGACTCTATTTTTTTCCTGTAATTTTCTTTTAAACAAGAGGGAACAGATGTGAAAAGATGTCAAAAAAAATATATATATAAAAAAATTGCAAATCCAAACATTTGGCTGGAACATATTTGTCACTTTTTACAAGAATGAATTTATTGATTGATTGATTGATTGATTGAGGTGGGAAGGGGAAAGAATAAAAGAGAAAAAGAAGGCTGAGAGAAGTAATCTTTAAATAACATTCCCAATAAAAATAACACTAAGGAGATGGAGGCTGGTTAAAATCCACTTGCTGTAAAACCTACATCAGGTAATATAACCCTGCTGTCCATATTCCAGCAAATGCTGATTATCAGGCTCTTTTCCGTTCAATGACTAGACATGGAGGAACAAAGAGAAAATTACAATTATGTCTATTATATTCTATAATATACAGCCGTTCTGTGATAGATGCAAATGCCAATCAGCTCATCTCCAAACACTCAGTCCCGCTGCAGAACAGAACACATTTAAATTGAGACGTGTCCTATGAACAAGAGAACTAGCTCTCCCAACTCTTCCTACATAGGCTTTTGCTACAAATAATTTTATATATATTCTTTTATAGTGTTGCATTAAAATATCACACATCATATTTATACACTACAAAAAAAGCATTGCTTTTAAAGTGTTTTCAGACTCTACTTAAACATAGGTCTCAATCCTTAGGATTTCAGATTGCAATTAATATTTGCAATTAAAATTATTGTAAAATAATCAGAATGCCATTACTCAACAAAAGTCAAAGTATGATTCAACACACAACACTTTTCCATAGCAACTGCTGAAAAAAATATTTCTCATGCACACTCATACACACATGCACACTCATAAAAGGAAAGATAATTCTTTATTGTTTCCTAATGAATCAGCTAAAAAATAGGACATCTACAGGGAAAATTAAATTTAAAAAGATCTACTTAGATTGTGTAGCTAGTTTTACTTTAAAAATAAATAAGTAAGAAAAGCATTACTGAGAATCAGTAAAAAATTGATATAGGAAAGGAAAAAAGAAATCCTTAAACTTAGACATTGACTCCTACCATTCCTATAGTACATTTTGGATTTGTGGGGAAAGTTCAGATTAAAATCTTTTGAAGAAAATACTGGAAAATGGCCAGCTTTTTAATGAAGTTTTACGTTGAAATGTAAGGCCTGCTACATAAACTAGGATTCTTCAGTCCAGGCAAAAACACTGCTGAACGTGAGGTGTATAAGAGCTTTCTATAAATTCAGAAGTGACATAGAGAAGGTAAAAAGGGAGCAAGAATACAACTGTGATATCAAATGAGTTTGAGAGAGGACGGGTATGAAAGAAACAAAATCAGTGGTCAACCAGTCACTGGATACTGTAGATGAATCAAAGTTTAGGTAAGTTGCAAAATTACTTAAAATATTTCTTAGTCAAAAATTCTCTGAGTTATATTATATAGAAACATTTTGTCTTTGGCTCTGGAAGCCACTAAACTGCCTGACACTGGAAACTGAGTTTCTGGAAAAAAAATTCTCTCCTCCCACCATTTTTTTATTCTTCTCCAAACAACTCTTTGCTGTATTCCACCTGAGTGATGGTGTACAGAGCTAGGTAGACCTTTGGGCAGATTATATGCCAATATATTTTCAAAGTCCATAACAAACTTATTGACAAGAAGTATTTGCTTTAGGATAGATAAAGTCAGTACTTCTGTTAGCTGTATGGACAAAGGCAGCTCAAAAGAAATAAATAAATAGAAATAAGCTTGTGATAAAGCTCACAAACTCAACTACTAAAACATGAGATGTGCCATGCACCTATTCTATTTTCCAGCACATTTAACCAAAAGTTCAACTACTGCAAACAATGGAAGGATCTAAACAGCCTTAAATGAGCTTGGAAGGCAGGTCTGCATATGGAGAGCTCTGAAGGGCTCCCCAGACAGTCAGCTACAGATGTTCTCCTCCTCTCAGAAGACAGCACAGTAAAGGAAACAAACAACAAAAAAAAAGGTTGTCAAAAATTGATCAAAATACTGTACAAAGCCATGTTTGAATATGCTACTTCTAAATGAGCAGGTTTGATTTAGGTTGGTATACCCTTAAATCTTTTACTGCATCTTGGTAGAAATTTAGATGATTAACATATCTTGATATTAATACCCAAAGCACTAAGTATGCTGCACAACAATTTGTTTTAAAGAGATGTACAAGTTCCAGAAGGTAGGGGTGTAGACTGTGGAACACATCCTAAAATAAAATAAACAGCAGAGGTGCGAAACAAATGCCTTCTAGTAAAAGCAACTTATTTTTAAAATAGTTCAATTTTTGATTCTTTTACATATGTATTTCATGTATGTCATTTGTTAGAGGAAATATAATGATCTTATCAGTCATTTGCATTTCTGGGCTCAGTTTCCCTATGGACTTGATTTTAAAGGTCTTTTACAGTCTAAATCATTCTGTGATTCTATGATGCTACGATCAAGCTCATTAGAAAATACATGAATACCAGAATCTCATTTATTTTCAAGTCTATCCTGACATTAAGTACAAAGCTATTTTTATTACTTCCTTAAAAATGTATATTGCATTATTACCAGAAAACTTACAACTGGAAAAAAAAAAAAACTTATCATAAACAAATACTTCTTCTCTCATCAAAAGTCAGTTTGCAGTGGAGACCTTACTGCTTACATTTAGATGTTTATCCTAATGACATACAAATATGTGCTCTCAGCTTTTTAAATAAACAGTATGGCCAGTCTGTATAACCGTATGGAGTTCTTTCATCAGGAAAAGAGAGAAACACAAGAAAAAAGCTATATTGAAACAAGCGATATACCCCCACCCCCCACCCCCCAGGAATTTGTCATCAGGCACTATTTAAATTTAAATTTTATATTGCAGCTGTTCCTGTAAGCTTGTTAGAAGCTGCCATTAGTTATAACCACAGGCTGTTGTAACATGGTAAGGTTTCATGAGAAATCTCTGCAGCTTGCACAAGTCACTCCGCAGGGACATTTCAGTGTTCCTTAAAGGAAGTTTCACATGAAGCTTGACAACCAGGATGACAGAGCATGCTAATATGTCACTGGAGGCAGAGAAGGCCCTGAATGTCACATGGAGCAGATACTCATGCAAAATTCTTTACTGATGTACAGAAGCAATCATAGCTTTCATACTGCACTGTTTTTCCAATATGTCATTAGTATGTCTATGGCTACCCCTACTCTAAGACCTATTCTAGCATTTCTGAGCATGACCTGAGCCTCTTAACCTTCAAGTGAAACCCTGGAAATGAACCTTCAGGTGAAACTCTGGAAATGACTGTCATGCTGCGGTACCCCACATATGAAATGTACCTGACTGGGTGATCCAGCAAGATTCAGTGCTGTTGCTTTTTTTCTTTGGGATGAGTGGTGACCAGCAGTGAATAAGACAATTTCCTTAAAGTAAGAGTGCTTAATGTTAGCTCATGACAATAGGAAATACTTAAAAATTAAGAGGTCTACATGTATGTCTTGTGACTGGATACCAACAGTGCAATTGGAGAAAGACTGTAACAGGTACAGATTTATTCAGGCCATTTCTAATCAGGGTCATCCTGACACCTATTGCAGTGGTGTGGAAGAAATGGATTTTGGTGGTGAGCAGATTCTACCAATAACAGTTTTTTGTTTTTTTTTTTTTTAATTGAAAAATTTTTTGAAAAAATTTTTTAAAAAAAAGAACAAAAAAGACAACAACAACAACGACAAAAAGCCCTGTTGCTATCAAAGACCCAAAGAACAAAATGAGAAAGCCACTGCAAAAATATCAGTTTTTCCCTTGTTCAATATAAGCCATAGCATTACCAGTATTATCACACCATTGCATTCCCATTAATGACTCAGGGATTTGAAATGAGAACACAAGCCCAATCTGTTTTTAATTTATTAACAAGGAAACAAACTCTCCTCTCATTCTCTCTCAAAGAATAAAAGCTGTTTAATTGTACTTCAGCTTTGGAATCAAAATAGCCAACTGCTACAGGTGTTGGAAAAATTAGTTAATTTATTGCAAAACTTATGTAAAAAAAACACATAAAGGGAAATCAAATGCTGCTAATTGTTCTCTAAAGTGCTTTCCTATGGGCAGCCAGAGAGAAATAGAAATACCCACCTAAGACAATGCATAAATATTTTATTAATTTATGCAGGTTCTATCAGATTTTTTCTTTTTTAATGAAAACTACTGAGAAAAAGTGTCTTTATTTTCATTCCCCTATTCCCATTCCCCATCAAGACCATATTGATCATATGGCAAACCCCAATAATTTCAAACAAATTGTATTTAAATTCATAATTTTTGAAAACATTTGTCACCATAATATTTAACATCCTCCCTGAGATAATTATACTCCCTGAAGTATATTCTACTGATTGTTATAAATTTTGGACATTTCAGGATATTAAAACTTCCTCATATCTTGCTCCAAATCTCTGCTCTGAACAGAAGGAGCAGAACATTATAGTTTAAAAACATTAACCTCAACATCTACTCAGCTTTGGTGCCAGTGATATTCTTCTTTTAAACAGCTTGCTTCTCTGGGGAATCTAATGTTAAATGCATCTTTTTTGCTTTTTAGCTTAGCAAGACCATGGAAGCAAGAGAACAAGATTAGACTATGCTCTGTCTCTGAATACAATTTAAAATGTTGAATGAAAACACAAACTAGCCTCAATATAAATGTTGTGTACAGCTCTGGAGCTTGTCCTGCTTCAGCCTCTTCGTTTCTGGACCTTTGAGGAACTGCATGGAAAACAAACTCCTGTGATACAGTGTCAAAGCTTTCCACAGTCCCTGATGGCAGTACAGTACAACACCATCATCAAGGCAAAAATGAAACAGGAAGAGAAAAAAACAGCTCAAGCTTCTGCCCCATCTTGCCAGGCAGGACTCTGCCCTGTGAAGAAGCTCAGTCTTGCAGAAACTCATTCTTGTTAAGGTTGCTTTGTGTTGTGGTCTGTTAGCAGGTTTGGTCCTGAATAGTCTCATCAGAGAAATTGGCAAATATCTGCAGAAGCCAGAGAAATCTACATACCATATGTCTTTTTACTGAGTCCTCCAAGATTATGTTCTGCCAATGCATTTTCTTCTGCTGTTGTCCAGGCACACTCAAAACACCTATTAGCCCTTCACCCTCACCAGTAATATATTAAAAAGCTTTATCAGCTCTCTAAGAGCTTATCAATCCTCTAAGACCCATCAATCCTTTATCTTAAATTACCATTATATCCTATGTATTTAAAAAAATGTTGGATATAAGAGGTAATATTCTTTTGCAGTGCATGGATACAAGCAAAGTGGGGACAGGAGAGGACACTATCTGTTACTGTAGGGCTGGGACAATGAGCTACCACAAGTCATTCTCTCTCCAGCCCATCGAGCTCTGTGTGCTGCAGTGCCAACCACGCCAAATCACTGAACTTGTTTGCTCATCCCCAACAGCCATCACCTTCTGGTAGAAAGCTAAACATAGCAACTGTTTAGCATCCTTAATCCACACATGTTACAGTGCAGCGTAAAGTAGGTGAGGAATTTTTGGAAACTTGCTGCTGGAAGACAGACAAGTCAAGCTATTACAGCAAAAGATGTCCAATCCTCATTTCCAATTATAATTTAGCAGCACTTCAGAAAATAGGCAACAAATGCAGAAAAAAAAAAAAAAAAGGTACTTAAATTTCCTTAAATTACCTGCACGCATTTGGTACATTATTAACTCGATTGGAGTAGAAAGAGGAGGAAAAAAAAAAAAAGCTAAAAAAATGTATAGAGACATTTCCAGGAGAGAAGCAAAAGACTGAAACAAAAACATCCCCACTTTTAATAGAAAACCTGAATTTGTTTAGTATCATACTGTGACAATAAACATGGTTTAGATGCTCTGATGGCATGGCTTTTTCAGTCCATTCCACCTATGAATGCATAGAAGCTCTGGAAGAAATGCAGCACCGTGGAGGAGGGTGAACTCTGCAGGAGGAGGGTGAATCACTCTGCAGAGCACCATGCTCAATTCTGTCTACATCACCAAGGTGGTCCTTTTTATATATGTTCTCATAGCTCATTTTCAGGTTCAGCCATGGGAGACAGCATCCTACTACCAGAGACATGAAAAAGAGGTAATTCTAAGTTACAGTAAGAACCCTTCAAAACAGATGGAAAAAGGTGATGCTTCTAGAGCTGTTGGTAGGTTTGTTATCTAAAGATTGAGTAAACATGGAGAACTGTGGTGAACTGCATCCTCCCCTCCCTGGAGGACAGATATATTTATTTCACTGTTTTAAGTTTTGAACAATTCTTTCTAATTACTAAAATACTTGTTTTGTGTTTCAAAGTGATTATACCCACAGAATTTTTTTTCTAAGTTTTGCCATGAATAACCCGCCCCCTCCCACTCCCCAGAAATAAAATAAAACAAAAAATCTGCTGATCTCATATAGTGGGGATAGGGACGTAGCAGATGGTTTCCCTTTTATGCAAGAGAAGAAGCCAGGGCAAGGGGCAGGACAAAGAATAGCAGGCCAGCAAGCCTTGGTATACTACTTTAAGAATTAATAAATGTGCACAAATAAATTTGTGAAAATGTTATTCCAAAGAGATCCAAGCACTGAGACAAAAAACAAAAGTATCTCATAAAAGTATTGGCAGCTTTATAAGTGATGAACAATCCTTTTAATATTTTTTGTGATGTGATTTAAAGAGTTCTTATTACTTTACAAGAAATCCAGGGAACAATGTTCCTGTCTCTAAGAACATAATTATTAAACTGAAATACATACCCAGTTTCTGAGGCATCATAGAGCAGTCTCCCTCTCTCAAAAACCTGGTTTAAATCCAAGAGGCTATAAGGCCTTTTATTCTACAAGCTTTTGTAAAACTCAGAAGCAGACTGGAGATTCAATAAAACAGTCATCTCTGAACATAGGTAGTAAGGAGTTAATTGGGGTTATAGGCCAGAGTCCTCTAGATGCATCCGAATTTATTTTAACTTCACCCAAACAAACAGTCCTACTTAGATCTGAACTGTATGAGAAAGCCTCAAATACCAGTGCCTTCATACTTGGAGATTTGGTAGAAGGAGATGTGGTACGGGAGAAAGGTGTTTAAAACACATTTACATAAATAAAATTCAAGAATAGCAGCCCTGCTTCTAGCAGCATTCATTACAGTCTTCTGAAAATGAGTCTGTTACCACAGTAACCAAGCTAATATTGGCTTTCCAGCTTGCAGACATTAAATCCCTTAAATGCAGGTGCAAAGGATGAATTCACAGTTTTGGAACAGGTGAATTTTCTCTGCCAAAAATGACTGCATTTGGAAGAAAGAAAATTTATATATATATATATATATATATATATATATATATTATGGTAAAGCTTTAGCAAATCAGCAACCCAAAGAAAGCAGCAGAGGAGCTTGTGATGTTAGTAAAACTTGCACTGGATGGAACACAAGCTCGCTGTTCTTTGCCCAGAAATATCAGACATGATTCAGAGAGTAGTTCTGTTGATGGTTAAGGTGAGATAGAATTCATTTTGCTCTTTCAAATGTAGGAATGACAGGCAATATTAAGATTGGTTTCGGTCAAGTGAGCAGCTAAGGTTCTGAATATGATTTAGCGGTAGACCTGTTAACATGACACACAGCATACTTCCCAGGACCGTTTTGCAAAGGGAAAAAAAAATAAAAAAATAAAAAAATAAGCCTTGGAAATATCTACTATTCTTCATGAAAACTCTACTGTGCTAGCTTTTCCTACTAAACCAGTAGTACAAGTAAGTTACAAGTTATATGTAGATGTATGTTGTAGATACCTAATTATTCCTAACTTAGTGGCTAGTATCAAGTTATAGAACACTTGTTGCTAACTCTCTTTAGAATTATTTTCGTGGCACTCATAACAGCTTTTCATTTTCATTTCTTTTTCATTTATACTTATATTGATCATTTGCCTGTTAATTCCAGTCTAAAGAAACTTACAAACTAGGAGTTTTACAAATGATACATTCTAAACAATATACATATTTCAAAGAAATTCTGTATTTTATGTTCAATATTTTATGTTCCAAAATAAAACTGTATGCTGGAATTAAATCATTAATAGATAATATTTTTAAAATAGATAAATATGTGTATGTGTATACAACACCTAAACCTACTGTCAGTTTCGCTTCTAGTATCATTTCTTGAAAAATCTTCACCAGGCTAAGAATATAAACATTTGGGGAAAAAAAGCCAAAAGCTGCTATTCACAGCTACAGGAGCTGTGGATGCCACCAGGATGCTCAAATCTCTCAGAGGGGCTGTGCTCACTGTAAGGTTAATGAGTCACTTCTTTCTCTCACTCTCTGACTAAAGCATTTTAAAAAAGTGACACAGAGGTGATCAGCCAGCTGGAAAAGTCACCCTTAGTCTATGCAGCACACAGGTCAGATTGGCTTAGGGGAATTTCCTGCCTTTTTCAAGTGCACAATCTCACTCTAGAAGCTCCAACTCCTGAGGTCTAAGTTTCAGGGTAACCAAAATAACTTTTCCTAATTCATCAGCTATTTGTTCAGAACGATTTCAGATAAGCTTTCTGAACACTAGAAAGAAATAACAAAAGAAACATGGTCTATTGCATGAGGATGTAAATTATTGTTCTTGCTTTTCTGTGGGCATATTCGAGGATCTTACTTAGTGATTCACCTAAATGTTTTTAATAAAGCTTCTTTCCTCTCTTAAGTTTGACTGTCAGAAATGACATTTCAGATTTTAGGAATCTCTCAGGCATACTAGATGAAAACAAAATTTGCAAAGAATAAATACAAAAGTTTTTTTATAACAGTTAGTGGATAATCTTACTCAGTTTTAAAGAGTTGGCATCTTATCCAGTGTTTTGCTAGTGCTCATCTTCAGGATCATGATCAAGATCAAGAAGCTATGTTGGTCCATAATGAGTTTCTGAATTAACTCTAAGAGATTTTCTGTATAAACACCATTTAGAATACTGAACATTTTAATAGCAGACATATAACTGAAGAAAATTCAGTTATATTCTGAAAATCTATTCTGAAAACATCTATTCTGAAATCTATTTTTTCCTTTCTCATGCTATAGTAACAGCTTGAAGACTAAGCATCATGACAGAGTACAGTCACTGTCTTATCAATCAGCACAGATCAGGAAGACCTTTGCAAATACTGACAGCTGGGGTACTATGAACAAGAATCTATACTAACAATTTATTATGTATTTATTATGTATACGATATATAGTATATCTCTTTAATAAAAATATTCAAAGATGTTTGATGCATGAGAAAAATGGAATGCATCGTGCTAACATTCAGCAGAAAATGCAAAATAAAATTGTTTTTCTACACTGAAGTATGTTTTATTGATTTTTAGAAAAAATTACAGAGCAGCATACTACTAATTGAGCAGATTTCAGCCTGCTACTAAGTCATATATACTGTATTTCCTTTTAATTACATCATCTTCAATCTCTTACCAGGAAATCTGTGAAGATTTTTTTATCTAGTTCACAAGCAGTGTTTCAGTAGGTGTGGAAGAACACCAGCATTCAAACACTCAATGTCACTTCCTGGCCTCATGTTTGCTTCCACATAAATGAAGGACATTCATTTGCTGCTTGTCCTTCATTCACAAAGCCATTTGTGCCAATACACCAAGGATATTAGGAGTGTTCATTTGACCAAGTACATCCAAACTGCAGTTCTTGCAGTTTGTCATGAAAGGTAAATCTATGTAAATGATATTTTGGCCAAGAAAAGAAAGCCTTGAGTAAATCTTTACTTCGGATATCTGTTTTACTTAATATCTGATAGGAAATCATGACCGAAATGCACATATTTTAAACTGAAATTAAGCACTGATTTACATAAAAAGTCTAATAGCAGTTATCAGTTAGATAACATCATTATTATCTAACATAGTTTTGAAATGTTTTTCCTTTAAGTAAAAATATTCACTTTTTTTTTCCTTTAAATTTTTAATTACAAATTGATATCAAATATAATCCAGTGGCTCCAGGCTTTCAAAAATGTTGATTAAACAAAAATCACTAAAAGTTTTCAAAACTCAAGTTTCTCTGCCCCAGGGCTCTCAATATTTAACTTTGTTATTACGGGAAAAGTAGATGAAATTATAATAATGATTTTAAGAAATCTGAAAAATACCTGTAATAGTTGTAAGAATGCCTATTAAATTAAAAACTTTCAATTCACCTAACCTATGCAGCATGGGACTGCTTAAAATCCAAACACCAAACAAAACATGGGTGATCCTGACTCATGTGCCTTACAGAAATTCAGGAATACACTCACCAGGCAGAGTTGTCATCTTTGCATAACACAGCAACAATATATTTTTTTTTTTTTTGTGACAAGTCTTATTTTTCATAAAATTATACTGACTGACTCAAGTCAACATTCATCCTCTAATATCTAATGAACTGAATCTCCTGTGGTGTCCTCAAGGACTGACAATGAGCTAACTGGGATACTGTGTTCTAAATCAGCCTGTATTTACATTTAAAACAATCAAAGAATACTGAGACATTACATTTTACAGCTCTTTTAAATACATCATTAGTATCATATTTACTAAAATTTGTCACTGACTCAAAGCTTTTTGGTCAATTCATCTGAACATCTTTACTATAAGTTATCAAACCTGCAGATAGAAAAATGCTTGTTTGTACAACTTCTTTAGCTTCTTCTGAAATAGGCAACATGGCACTACTTCTCTGACACCCTCACAACTTTCCTTAAAGAAATAAAACAATTCGCTATTTCTGTCTTTTCTCCACCATGCTTGATAACTTCATAATTTAAGTTGATACCAGTGCAGAAATTCTGATATGGAAGAGTTTAAATGTTGACTGAACTATTTGCTATGCACATAATCTTTTCTGGAGTGTCTAACTCCTTCAGTCACTCATTCCTTCCTCTTTAAATTAATTTATTCTCATGATTTAACATTCTCTAAGAGTCTGGGTAATGTCACTCACCTCAGCTATCACTTGTACATAGAATATATTCCATTAAATTAATGGAATGTATACTAAAAACAGTGCATATAAACAAGCACTTAAGATTTCAGAACTTCGGCATTTTCCATGTACTTGAAGGAAAACAGAACAGCCTTTCAGCACTTTGGTGCAGTTATATTTTAAAAATCTAAACCTGAAATATGCTATAAATTTTGACAGGTATGTGTTGGCATTACACCTGCAAGAGAAATAAATAGTCTGAAGCAGACACTAATTTCTGACTCCCAATTTTATAGTTTGAGAAACAGTCACATAGTGTATCAACATAGCATAGATAACTCAAGCTTGCAGTTTTGCACAGTGTTGTGACAGCTAAGAGTTCCAACACTGTTTCAAATGAAGGTGATGTACTTTTGGTATGAATTAATAATAAAACATTAACCTTCATTTAAGAAAACTGTTGTTTACCAACAATCCCCAAACACAGGCTTAGTTCATTGACCTATTTCCTTCATCTGCCTCCAAAAGCTCTGCCTGTTTTCAGGGCTTCTTTCAATATTCCTCCATCATTATCATTTCCTTTTTCTTCACCATTCACACACTGTTATGGCATATAATGACATATAAGCTGCATTCATTGCAAAAGCAACAATAGTCTCCTTATCAACTTCACATTGGGTTTAATTTCTGGTAAAATGGTAAGTCATAGATTCCTTTTTGTTATTGTAAAGCATGCTGCTGTGCTATGGAATTGTTTCCCTACTTTACAGAAAGCTTGAAAATCCTATTTGTTTTAAAGGAAATTATTTTTATATTTTATTTTTTAATTTATTGAAAAAGTCTAGTTAATGTAGTTTTGTCAGATGGGCTCTTAACAGGCAAGAATGCCTAGGTTTTTGTGGAAAGATTAAATATATACACAGCATGAAAGAAAGGCATTAAAATACTAGAATAAACAAAATGAAAGGGGAAAAACAAAGTGAAAACATTCTAATTTTTATTAAAGTAAGAATCATCTTCCCTTCAAGGGTCTATTACTGAATTGATCTAAAAACAGACATGAGGGTAGCACCTCACTGTACAAAACTTCCCTAACCTTTTCTTTCCCACTGAAAAATGTGTGCCAGTCATCACTCATGCATAGCCAAACCTAGCTGAAGTTAGCAGTTCCCGAATTTCACAGTGATGTAATAACAATAATAACAATAATAACAATAATAACAATAATAACAATAATAACAATAATAACAATAATAATAATAATGTGAGACAGCCCACATAATGCTTCTCTGGATAGCCATAATCCCTTTCCACTTTAACTCAAATTGAACCTGAAAATTCAGTGCCTGGTCAAGTACCTTGGAAGGATTTTTGACATAAAATATGCAGAAACATATGGTTTACATTGGGAAAACTCTAGCATTTAAAACATTTATATTATTATTTTAATGCACAATTTCCTTCCATTAAAATAATAATAATAATAAAAAGTTTGAAAAAAAAAAGTATTTTTATCTCCATAGTAGGGCACAACAAATATTTAAATCCAGTTTCTCAGTAAGACCCCATAAATATTCTTATCAAAGATAAATACTGTAAAAAATATCCTACTATAATTTTGAAACAGCACAAAATTCAGCACAACAATTTCCACTTCTCTATGTAACTTTCAGTAGAGGAATTTATGAGTGGTCACATCATATGAGACAAGTCTCTAATTTCCAAACATTTCCAAGGAAATTTTTTTTCAGATTGATAAGGGTTAGGTAACAGAGATTTTTCAGTTCTTCGAGAAAAAAAAATCATAAAAAAAAATCAATAACACTGTATTTACTGACTTGAGCAGACACCATGACAGAGAGAAATAAAAGCCCCTCTAGAACTGTGACATGATAAAAGTGTAGTTTTAGTCTGATCTGTTCACCGAATATATTTCCTTTCCTTGCTGAGACCCTGCAAGAAACCTTGGGAAAAAAATCATTAATCTTTGTCTGAAAACATTATTTGCTGATCTAGCTATAGCACCAGGGCAAATTTAAATAGTTGGTTAATTTAGATTTTTGCAGTTCTGCTAAACTTAGTAAAACTGATGTCATCGAGCACATAAGCTGTCTCTAGAAATACACAGCTTCTTTTCAGAGAATGAAATCTTCTGATGGACACAGGCAGAGATGGATAGAAAAATAAAATTACCCCCAAAGTTCTGAAAATTGTTTTCTTTCCTTAACATTTTAGTTTTGACATTTGTGAAAGAGAAACAACAGCAACTTCTCCATCCAAAGGCTGCTTTACCAGAACAATCCAAACACAGATGCATACACCTTGGTCTCTCATATTTCAAGGAAATGAGCTAAGCTCTGATACACCACTTGTTCCAAGACAGATCTGTCACATTTCAAAACAGAAATTAAGTCCTAGAAAGAACTGTTGAAAATTACATTGGGAGACATGCTTGATTTTGATAAAATTTGATGTTTTCTTGCCAGAGGAAAGTGAAATATTGAATAGCAAGAGCCAATTAGAAAAAAATCCTGTCCTGAATACTTGATCTAACCACTAGTGCTGAGACAAATTTAAATTTCTAAGCTTTACACAGTAAGGATGTAGCAAAACTTGTCTCCTTGTGAATAAAACTGAAATCACATGATCAGTTGGGCTTAGGCAAACTAGCTTCTCCCTGTCTCCAAGCAGGATATCTGGGAATCTGTAAATTTTACTGAGAGGAAAAAAAAAAAAAGATTAAAAAAAAAAAAAAAGGGGGCATTGGTGCCTACCCCCTTTTTTGCAGCAATACTACTTGGGATTACAATTCACCTCCCACTGAAGACTCCCAGTGTTAACATCAACCAGTAAACTTGTCTAAAGTAGAGCTGACACACTAAAAAAGCAAATCTTCATAAGAAGGTGTTTCCAAAAGCCAAAGAGAATTATTTTGCTACAGCTCTGCTGCATGTCTCAGAAGACAGAAAATAAAAGCCTTCTCTGAGCATGCTGTCAGTGATATCAACACTGGGGGCCATCAGTGGGAGGTGAACAACTGAATCCTATACTCAGAAAATGCTTTTGCACTTTTTTAGAAATATGGGGGTAAAAAAATATCACATTTGCTGAGTTTGGAGTTTACTGTTGCTAACCATTTTCAGTTTGCTGACTAATATCCTTAAAGTTTTCTGCCACAACCCCACAATAATAGAAGTGAAGAGGAAAGGTAGCACAAGGTGGCACAATGGCACACGGTGGTTGGAAACACGGTGCCTAATTAACATGAAAGTCAGCATGCAAAGCATTGATTCCTATCAGTGCTGATTCCCCTGTCAAGATGCTCTTTGCTGTGCCCGTGAATCAGAGCTGCCGGAACAGCTCCCAGCTCAGTGGCCAACGCCCAGCAGCAACCAGCAAGGCTCAGTATGGAAAGTGTAAGGAAGAAGGCTTTATGCATCATTAAGCCATCCTTTTTAATGCATGCAGTCAAGCACAAGACTCCACTAGGCCCCCACTCACTGGGATGCAGGATGTTTTTTTGGCATGGTATCTTTGTTGTATTTAGTGATACTTTTTTCCCTAGAGAGCCATAACTCATCTGCACAGCTGGACGTGTTACATACAGTCCTTCATTCTCCCTGAAGAGGGACAGTGCAAAAAAACTGCAAGCCACCATATCGCATGAAGGAAAAATCTGTTTCTGACGTTCAGTCTCAGAATCTCCCCATGCTGCTTGGCATCTGCCATCAATACGATTTTTTTTTTTTCCAGCTCAGAACATATGCCTCTTTGTGCATGAGAGAAGATTGGGTGAAAAAAAATGACATCATCTGTATCTTTGTAAACCCATTTTCAGGGAACCGAGGTCCCATGACATTAGAAAGATAACTAGTTTTTCCGTGTGCTAAAGCAAGATAATCTCCTGTGTTTTGTTTCTTCTGGCATCTTGTTTAGTACTTATGCAAATAATATAATTTATTTGAGCCATTTGCAACATTAAACATGGAATTCAGCAGACAGCATGCATGACTGAATTGCACAACCATATGAGAATGAAATGGTTTCCAAAGATAGTTACATTAAGCTTACATTTGCAGAATAAATAATTCAATTCTCATGCTCCACATTTAAATATTTATACAAATACACTGCTTGTCACAATTAGTTTGATTAAACTGTTAAGAAAAAAGGAACTGTGCAAGAAATGAGACTTCATCCAGGAGGAGAAGCTATTTATATTGCAGTTAATTATATGAAATCACAGAAGCAGCAGCAGGTCAGGATGCAGTTCTCCACATCCAGTCAAAGGTCTGACCCCTAAGTCATTCAGGGAAGACTTACACCAAATTTTTGTTTTTATTGAGCAACAGAAGACCCCAAGCTTATTTGCCTTGGTTTCTCCTTTTCCCTTTCTCCCAATAAGACTTGGAAAGTCTTATTTGTAAACTGAAAATGAACTGTGGTTTAAAAAATATTTTCTACATAATTTTATTTCACAACATGCTCAGTAAAAATTATTTTATATCACAGCATGCTCACCATACCTCCTTGAAACAGGAAGTGAAACATTAATTTCAAAATCTTTTCACTTTAATCTCTGGTGCATTTCTCAGGAAACTACAAAAATCAAACAGAATCAGAGAAAAGGCTTGCTTTGTGATCTTCTTTAAAAATCAGAATAGAGATTATTTCTGGTATCTGTGATGGCCAGTGATAAAATTTTAGGGGGACAGGATGCCACTTGTCCTCTAGGAGCAATTGAAGCTCTGACCACATGTGCAGTTTTGGAATGCTGCTGTAACAAGACTCAGGAATGGGCAAGTGGGTCACTTTCATTCTGACTTCATCCCTAACCAAGGACAAACTGAATAGCATCATGTAGTAGCTTTAACAACAAAAAATAATAATAACTGGTGGGTGGGAGGGATCCTGCAGGACAAATCAAACTGACAAAACAACTTACCATTCAAGCTATAGCTAAGGGATCTGATCTCGACATCAAAGGCCACTGAACATAGATTGTGTCCAGAGGACAAATCAAAAATCCCTCGTTTCTATCTAGTTATTTTAATACCATTTGTGGAATACACCTCTGAGAGACAGATTAAGATTGCTGCAAATATTTAAAAATACCTGTAGTACCTTTCAGTGGTGGGTGGTAGTGCAAGAGCACAGAGATTATAAAGGAAAACATGAAATACTGACTTTAACTGACAGACAAGCCAAAACCTGCCAAGGAGTTTTTTTCTATGATTCAATGACACCAAAGAGTTTAGTTGCTGTAAGTATGAGGCAAACTACATTCCTGAATGCACATGAAATTTTGCTTGTTTTATTGGATAGACTGTTGACATGTTTCCTTATATTCCACTTTCTCTTTCCTTCTCCTCCCAAAATGAAATTTCAAAAAAGTTCCATATTTCCAAGCATGAACACACAATTACATTAAAATAAAAGCAAGACAAAGAAGATTGCTGCCACTGAGGTGATGTTTTAGTTTTCCAATACCAGCAATAAGCTCATGTAGTCTTGGGAAAACTCTTGTACTGCCTAGAATTATATGTTTAGAAATAGCAGGCCTGAACCCGGCTCCCCTTGTTGGCATCTGGTTAAGCATAATGGTATGCACAAAGATAAATACATAACTAAGGACAGAACTGGTGCCTTGTCAAAATGAAAGATAGGTTTGTTGTCCAATTTCCCTATTTCTTCTATTTCTTCAAAGTTTGTGAAGCAAGAAGAAAATAGATGGACAATTACCCCTGCTTCGTTCCTACGTGAGCAAAGTTAGGTATCTCATAATAGTTAAATCCTACCCTTAAAATGTTTCTTTGCCTCGCACAGCAACATCATCTATGCAGCCACAGACCCCAAGAAATCAAAAATGGATAGTCAGATAAATTCAAAGAATTGATGTAGAGTTTACTAATACAAACTGTTACTACAGAGCAGACCTGCTTTTCTTTAGTAAAAGACCAAAAAAAAAAAAAAAAAAAAAAAGGAAAAAAGAGGCATCACAGACTTCATTCTTGCAGAGAAGTAGGAGGAGAAAGGAAGTACACATGACATGGACATTTATCAGATTGAATTTTTCAGGAAATGGATTATTCAGACCTTTCACTTTCTCCCCTTCTATTTCTCTGTCATCAAAACAGAGCAAAGAGCAACATTTCTGTGTCAGAGAAGTCAGGCATCAGGGGTTTTATTATTGTATTTATTACTGCCTACAGAAAATTCCTCCCCTACAGCCCTCAAAGCTGGAAGCCTGCTGAGAGAAAGAAAGGTAGAATACATGAGCTATTTACTGTATCTGCCAACTTACCTGCAAGATTTTTACCAGGGCTGGGGAAAGACTTCATTTTCACATTAATCATGTAAATCAGTAAAGGCAGATTCTAGTCAGTATCTTTGTGAAGCAGCTTCAACAGATCAAATCAAGACTTGTGCTTTAAAATCATTCTTCCATATTATTTTCTTGACTATTTTAAATTGCATTTGTAGATTAGTAAAGCAGTGGTAGCAGAGAAGACTTTAAACCAGCTTAAGCTGGACTTGCCATTGAAATAAATGTTCATGACAGGTTAGCTTTAACATGGAGAAACTGTCCAGCAATGTTACTGCTTAAAGGTTTGTGCAAGCCCAAGGACCTGGTTGGCACAGGCATAGGAACAAAAAGCATGACAAAATTTGAGTATGAGGGGAGCTTAGAACTGTTTTTCAATACTTTTGCCTGTCATTTTAAATATATACTGGTTCAACATATAAAAATGTTATTTCTTATATGTTTGCAATATCTCACAAGATTTCAAGTTACAAAAATATGCAGGTTACCAGGGGGTATTATTTGAAGTCTTATTAACAAATAGTTACCACTGCTCATGATTCTTCAAAGAATCATGCAGGACTGGAGTCTGACAGATGGCCATGCCCTTCCCTTTCAACTGTCCGTTCTTCCCTCTCACCAATTTTTTCTCCTTTATTTTGGTACTAAAGGATGCACTTACTTATCCATGATTATGCCGCTTCCCAACAGTCATGCAATCAAGGCATAATTTGTTCTATCAGAAATGTGAGAAATCATTTAGAAAAACATTATTCACTGTCAGCTGAGTCTGAGTCAGGGAAAAAATTGTCCAGAGGTTGTAGAAGAGAATGAACTTTTAACCATGTTATTAATTTCTTTGATTTCACAATGTGCTACAGTCTAGCCATTGTCCCTTTATAATGTTTCTACATATTCAGAACATTTTAAAAGCAAATCCATCATAAAGCAGGAGAGAATGGTAATACTAACCAATATTCCCTTCTCTACAGCAAAGAAGGAAAAAGAATCACAGTGACTAAACATATTCAATTTTTGTCCTCAAAACAGTAGTGCACCTACCATATAAATAACTACAGCTTACTTGTATTCAGCCTGGAGAAGAGGAGGCTCAGGGGTGACCTTATCGCTCTCTACAAGGTACCTTAAAGGAGGCTGTAGAGAGTTGGGAGTTGGTCTGTTCTCCCACGTGCCTGATGACAGGACAAGGGGAAATGGGCTTAAGTTGCACCAGGGGACTTTGAGGTTGGATATTAGGAAGAACTTCTTTACCGAAAGGGTTGTTAGGCATTGGAATAGGCTGCCCAGGGAAGTGGTTGAGTCACCATCTTTAAAAAGTCTTTAAAAGATGTTTAGATGTAGAGCTTAGTGATATGGTTTAGCGGAGGACTTGTTAGTGTTAGGTCAGAGGTTGGACTCGATGATCTAGAGGTCTCTTCCAACCTAGAAATTCTGTGATTCTGTATTCTACATACAATAGATATTTTACTACATATGTTTAATTTGTCAAATGCATACAAGTGTTAAATAACTCTTTGATTGCTGGAGACAGATTTGGTTGATTAAAACATTTGCTTAGCATACGTGAAAGCAAAGTCAGGGTCTGTTCCTTTCTGGGATTAAGTAAAAAGAAAGCAAAAAGCAAACACTGTTTAAAAAGCAAGCATTTTTAAGATTCACATTAAGTAACAACTGCTGCTAAGGGTTCTGTTTATTTTACCTTTCCATGTCATCAGTAATGGAAACAAAGTTCATGAAACTAGCTCAGTGTGTCCTAGAATAATGAAGAACTTAGCCACTGAGCCTGATCCATTAAAGTGATCCATCCATGTAACTCACGGACTATTTTCACACATCCTCTAGGAAGTCAGAACAAGATGCCTTGGTCAGAATAAACCTGTACTCCCAGAGAGATCTTATGGAAGATCAACAAACTTGAAGAAAATTCAGCTTTCTGCAACCATAAGACATATGAGTAGAAGGAACAATAATGACAAGCCATGGTTTTCCCTTACTATTCTGGTTTTGAAATTGCTCTGAAATGGTGACCAGGGTAAAGAGCAGCACTGAAAAGCTGTAGCTTAAGTAGAGATTAAGGACATTATTAACGTTTATTCCATAATTGATTAAATACTGTCTTGCATAATCATCTCTCTACATCTCTCTTGGACTCTGGCAGGCTCAGTGCCATGAGCACTCCCTTGGGGAGCCTGTTCCAGTGCCCAACCACCCTCTCAGTGCAGAACTTTTTCCTAACACCCTGCCTGACCCTTCCCCTGTCCCAGCTCCATGCCATTCCCTCAGGTCCTGTCACTGTCCCCAGAGAGCAGAGCTCAGTGCCTGCCCCTCCACTCCGCTCGTGATGGAGCTGCAGGCCGCCATGAGGCCTCCCCTCAGCCTGTTCTGCTTGGGGCTGAACAAACCAAGGGACTTCAGCTGCTCCTCATACCTCTTCCCTTCTAGACGCTTCACCATCTTTGTAGCCCTCCTTTGGATACTCCTTAATAGTTTTATGTCCTTTTTATACTGTGGTCCCCAAAACTGCACACAGTACTCAAAGTGAGGCCATACCAGCACAGAGTAGAGTGGAACAATCACTTCCCTTGACCAATTAGCAATGCCATGCTTAATGCACCCCAGGACACAGGTGACTTTCCTGGCTGCCAGGGCACACTTTCTGTTGACCAAAATGCCCAGTTCTCTTTCTGCAGGGCTGCTCTCTAGCTTCTCATCCCCCATTCTGCACATATAGCCAGGATTGCCCCTTCCCAGGCACCAAATCTGGTACTTGCTCTTGTTAAACTTCACGCAGTTGGCAATTGCCCAGTCCTGTAATTTGTCAAGAACTCTCTGCAAGGCCTCTCTAACCTCAACAAAGTCAAAGGGTAGAAAAAAGGGCAGAAAAGCAAGATGCCATGACTCTATATTGATAGCCTCAAACACATAACGTGTTCTTTAACATGTTATGTTATGTCATATGTCATGTTATGTTATGTCATGCAGCTGAGGTCAACTGCATGAAGTTTAACAAGGCCAAGTGCCGGGTCCTCCACCTGGGGTGCAACAACCCCAAGCAGAGCTACAGGCTGGAAGATGAGTGGTTGGAGAGCTGCCAGGCAGAGAAGGACCTGGGAGTGATGGTTGATAGTCGGCTGAATATGAGCCAGCAGTGTGCTCAGGTGGCCAAGAAGGCCAACGGCATCCTGGCTTGTATCAGAAACAGTGTGACCAGCAGGGCTAGGGAGGTGATCGTCCCCCTGTACTCGGCTCTGGTGAGGCCGCACCTCGAGTACTGTGTTCAGTTTTGGGCCCCTCGCTACAAGAAGGACATCGAGGTGCTTGAGCGGGTCCAGAGAAGGGCGACGAAGCTGGTGAGGGGCCTGGAGAACAAGTCCTACGAGGAGCGGCTGAGGGAGCTGGGCTTGTTCAGCCTGGAGAAAAGGAGGCTCAGGGGTGACCTTATTGCTCTTTACAGATACTTTAAAGGAGGCTGTAGCAAGGTGGGGGTTGGTCTATTCTCCCACGTGCCTGGTGACAGGACGAGGGGGAATGGGCTTAAGTTGCACCAGGGGAGTTTGAGGTTAGATGTTAGGAAGAACTTCTTTACCGAAAGGGTTGTTAGGCATTGGAACAGGCTGCCCAGGGAAGTGGTGGAGTCACCATCCCTGGAAGTCTTTAAAAGACGTTTAGATGTAGAGCTTAGTGATATGGTTTAGTGGGGACTGTTAGCGTTAGGTCAGAGGTTGGACTCGATGATCTTTAGGTCTCTTCCAACCTAGAAATTCTGTGATTCTGTGATTCTGTGATTTAAGCTTTAATAACTTTAAGATTTATCAGAATTATTTTTCTCTAGACTTGTTCTGAACCTATTTTCTAGGTTCTAGACCTATTTACTAAAAGACATGAATAGGCATGTTTCTTTTTAACTTTCTTACAAAGAATGCATGCTAACAGAAGAACACGTGGTTTTTATAGCTCAGAGAGAACTGTTTCAGTACCCAAACAGTTAAGATCTCTGGATGCCTGCATTTGGACAGCAAAAGTTTTTGGTTTGCATCCTGAATTAAGTTTATCTCCAATCCTTCTAACAAGAAACAACTTTCTTCTTGCTGCAGTGTAGAAACTTGATTACTAGTGATACAGAAAAGTATGCCTAATTATTCATCTAGAGTTTTTCCCTTGATCATTTAATTGGCCTTAGATCACCTTTATCAGATTCAAATACATTTTCAAAGGAGGAAACTGCAACCCATTTAAAAAATGTGCTTCCCAAAATTTTAGAGATTCTGGCAGTGAGAGTGAGGGTGGAAAAAAAAAAAAAAAAAAGCCATTGATTACAAGGGTACATTTGTTACACAAACAGTTTTTCACCAGCTTCAAAGTGTTAGCATTGAAGATTAATTTGTGATAGGACACATTCATATCTACAGAATCATGAGATAACTGCTGGGTCAAATAATTAGCTTAACTTACATGTAATGTATAATTATGCTGTTTTTTCAAATCTTCTTGGAAAGCTCAGGCACGACTATGTATGAGAGTTCTACATGCACTTTAACTTAGGCTTATGGTCTGAACATTGCCACTAAACATTGTGCACTTTGCAACTGACTTAAGACATAGTTCTGAAATTCAAAAAACAAACCTTTGCTAGTTCTGTAAGCTGTTCAGATGTGCAGCTGTCCAGATCCAGCTGCAAAACCCTGCCTGAGAAGTCTGACTGACACCTGAACAGTCAGCCAGCAAAGCAAAAGTACATATACATATATATTTGCATAATGTTTCCACTGTTCTATCTAGTAACATTATGCTCTGTGGTCAAAAATTCATAAAGAAGAATTAAATTAAAGAAAGTGTAAAGAGCATATTGTAGCTTCTGGAAGCATGACTCTACAACCTTCAGCAAATGGACCATACAGATGATTTTCTTGACTGCTGTAGTCAGCAACAGAATAACCCAAGTAGAAGTTGTCACACTTGAACTATATCATGTATTTCAATAGATATTTTTTTTTAGATTTTTTTTTTTTTAACTAAAACATTGTATTTTTAGAGCCATAATACATGTAACTGTTTGAATGTAAATCTTTAATAGAAAAAGAGATTTATTCTTTTTTTTTTTTTTTTTTTAACCATTCCCAAGTAAGCTAGAAGGTAGCTAGAAGACATTAACCTCTGTGTTGAGATTAAATAAAGCTCAATGCATTTTCAGGGTAATCTGATGCATAGCAAGCACTAATTTCAAATATTACAATTCCAAATATCATGAGACAAAGTAGACAACACTTTTCTCAGACCTCAGCTGGTTGCACACAGCAGTCAGTCCTCGTGTCTGTTATGCTTCATCTAGAATTCAACAAACTTTCTAGTCTGAATTGCAAAGATTTTTAACATTTGGAAGCTCAGAGCTACTGCATGTACTGGTGAGCCATACTTCTGCATTGTTCCACATCAGTTCATGCTTGTTTCAGACCTTTGTCTTCCCACCAAATCAAATAGGCAAAACAGTGGATAAAATTTGAGAAGCCTTACCAGTAGCCCACAGTAGCCCATAGTTTTTCTACTTAATCTGACAATCCAGACAAAGGAAACTACATTTGCAGTTACTAGAAGGGAGGACATTCGCCACCCATGAGGAACAAAATTGCTCCATTTTCAGGAGAATGCTCACCACCATGTTTCACATATTCAGGATGTTTTACTTTCAAGCTTTCCTAGACACAATTTTTCTAATGATATGAACTGTAGTGTATATCTGTATATTCCATATGCATTTATTTCTCTACAAGCACATCTCAAAAAAGTAAAATCACAGATTTATTTAACACATAATCTGGTACCTAGGAAAATTAATTAGAACAAGAACATAATACCTACACAGATTTCTATTACAGAATTTCACAACATCTTAGGTTAATACTGGTAAGTATTTGTTGTCCTTTCCAATGACACTTCAAGCACTTTTACATCAAAATAAAGTTAGAAAAGTAACCAGCTTCTAGCTGCAAGAAATCATAACCAGGAACTAGGTTAATGTTGATTCAATTGCAAACTTTAGTAATTAATTTCCTTTCCCATTATTGAAAATTGCCTTAAAAAATACTATAGTCTTTCCGTGAAATAATCTAATTTAGCTATGTACAAGCAAACTTGAAAAACACAATACCATTTTACAATTAAAAATAAATAAATAAAATATTATATTTTATGACTTAAAGACATAAGTATATATTATAGCCCTATTACTTTGGTCTTACAAGTTGACCAAGAAGAAATATCTAGGTCTAGTCACAGTGAAAGTTTAAGTGAAGTAGATGGAAATACAAGTGGTAGGTGAAAATTAAAACAACTACTCCTTCAGTCATCTCAACTGGCAGACAAAAAGATCACATACTGGAACACAGGGAAGATATTTCTGAGCTCTGCAGTTCTTTTTTCTTGTTGAAGCTCTTCTATAACATTTGAGGAGGAGACGTGAGAAATATCTAGTGAACATGGTATCTAGAAAATACTCGAGTCCCCGCTTCCATTAATATTTAAGTTGAGTATATTTATATGTAGCGGGATGCAAAATAAAGAAGTAGAGATGGACCCCAGTGGTTATTTATTTTCACAAGTATTTTACTTTGCCTTAGTTTTTAAGAAACTGAGTTTAAATTCTGATAAAGAATCACAAATCTCCATCCAACCTAACAAATGAGCTGTAAACCCATCACAAAGCAGACTATATTCTAATACTAACAATCTCTTCCCTCATCTACTCATTTGTTCATTTTCTTGAACAAGCTAAAAACATATGAAAACAAAACAAAACAAAACAAAACAAAACAAAAACAAACAAGAAAAAACAAACTGCAGTACACATGAGTTCAATAAAAATTATAGCCTACAACTTCTAGATTGCAGAATACAGAAAAAAACTGCAGTACTTTTATTTTTACTCTAGTCTTGTGTGCAGATACCGTCCCACGTTTGGAGAGGGATTACTGTTTACAAGCAGTCTAAACTGTAAATTTGGGAAAGAATAGCAATAGTCAACTGTACCCATGATTTTTATCTGAACAAAAAATATTGCTCCCATTGTTTTTGATACTTTTCTCTACATGGCAATATGTAGAATGCCAAAATTTAGGTCTTAAAATTCACTCAACACTACCAGCTGAGGAGCTGGATTTGAGACTTTTGAACATGAAGGAAAAGAAATTTGAATGGAAGAGTTGGCCAACCTGTAATTTAGACACTGGCAAAAGCTTGCTCTGAAAAGATGGAGGCCCAGCTGCATAGAATCCTATGCTTGGCAAGAAGGGGAAAAAAAAAAAGGATTCCTTAGAGTATCCTCCAATAACTGAGCCTGACCTGTCTCTTCAACCTTGCAGACCTTTCCTGCCAGGAAGAGGCACAGAGGAATGAGAGAAAGGTACTAACACATACACATTATGAAAAATAAAAGGATTAAAAAGATTTTTACTCATTCCCTATAGTGCAGGTTACATGACTTTAGTTTATAAAACATGAATATTTGCACAAGTTTTGAAGCAAAAAAAAAATAAAAAAAAAATTCAAGAATAAAATTAGAACCTTAATCATGTGTAAATATATTTTTATATGAACAGAAAATAATCCTATTCTGTGAAGGACAAAACTGAGAGGAAAGGAAAAGATGATTTATTTTAGATTCATGTAGCTAGAAGCTGTATATAAGGAACTGTGGTCCTGTTGGCAGAAAAAAAAAAAATAATAATAATAAAAATGTACTTCTTACTATACAATAAATAAATAAATAAATAATAATAAAAAAAACCCTCCTGTGCCCTATATATTCTTATCTACAGAAACCACACATTTCAGTTCAAGACTTCTTTCCATATTTATCTTTTTTCCTACAGAAATTTTGCTGACTATTTTTTTATTACATAAGCTATTATTAGAAGAAAACATGAATAGCATATTTAGCTATGTTTAATCTTTGGCTACATGTTTATTTTTGCAGGCTGTATTACCTGGATCATGTTCCAGTACTGCCTGGTTGGAAAGAAACTTGGCAGAGGTAGAGCTGGGGGTCCTAGTGCATACCAAGTTGGACATGAGCCAGAAATGTGCTCTTACAGGAAGGAAAGCCAACAGGCTCCTTGTTTGCATTAGGAGAAGCATTACCAGCAGATAAAGTGAGGTGATCTTTCTCTACTTTGCTGGTATACCTAGACAGCTAGACCTAGGTCTGGGGTCCACAGTACAAGAGAGACATCGGTAGCACAGCCAATCCAGCAAGTGCTCATGACGATGATGAAGGGACTGGAGCATCTCTCCAATGGGGAGAGGCTGAGGACCTGGGACTGTTTAGCATGGAGAAGAGAAGGTTCACGGGTTCATTTTATCCACATGTATAAATACCTGATGGTGGAGTAAAGAAGATGGAGCAGAATTCTTCTCAGTGGTGTCCAGTGATAGGACAAGAGGCAATGGGCACACACTGAAACACAGAGAATTCTGTTTAAACACAATAAAACTTTTTTTTACTGTGAGGGTGGACAAGCACTGGAACAGGTCATCCAGGAAGGGTGTAGAGTCTACATCCTTGGAAATATTCAAAAACTTTCTGGATACAGTCATAGGCAACCTGGTTTAAGTCACCCTGCATTGGACAGGGGTATTGGGCTCTATGATCTTCTGATTTCCCATCCAACATTCTCCATTCTGTGAGTCTGTAATTTTTTTTTTCAGTATTTTTTATGTTGTTCTGACTTGTATTTGTTTATAATTGTACTTCACAACACTTGAATTCTTCCATTAGAAATTTTGCATCTGTTGAAAATTATCGTGTTCTAAAATCCACTTTAACATGTTTTCACAGTCATAACTGTCAAGGTTTCAGAAAATTCAGCATTGTATATGCTCCCCTATACATAAAGTAGTTGACTATACTGCAACAATTAAAGCTAAGTTTAGCAATAAGAAAGTCTTCATAATGTTCACTGTTATCTGTATCTCTCAAAGCCAATCATTTACAAATTAAATGCCAGTAAGTCTATAAAAGTTGCCCTGGTCTCTAAACTAATACTTTTTGTTTTCTTATTTAGGTAGAAATAAATGACCATTCATCCATAAGTGCCATAAAAATAAATTATGTGTATGAGTTCAAAATGATTTAGAATCTTTCTGTAATGACTTAATAGTTACTCTACCTAAAACAATGAAGTATAATAAAATAGCCAAATCTGCAAGGAACAGGGTTAGTCAGGAGTCTACCAGACACCACTGGTCACAAATAATACTCAAATGACAAAATGCCAGGAATATGTGAAAAAATGATGCCACAAAAAACAAAGGCAGTCCAAAATAATTTCAGAAATCATCTAAGGTTTATGAAAGCTATATATATCAGGCTTAATTTTATTTATTTATTTATTTATTCTTTTTTTTTTTTTTTTAATAAAAATCCTACTTGCTCAGGTGTTATTCTATTTTCTTTCAGTAGTCTAACCTTAAAAAAGGGCTCATGCAGTTATGGATAGGGAATGAAGGACATTTATATTCAGTGCTGGTGAATCTTCATGCTTATTTCCTACCAAACTTCTCAAGTACATGTTGTCCTACACTTAGGATCCTAACATTGCTGTGGTACAAGGAATGCCCTTTCCTCACCTATTTGTACCGTGCTTAGCCTGGTGGGGTACCAGTCTCTGTGTATCTCTGTCTGTGTGGATCTCTAAATGTTATACTAACACTACTACCCAACTTTACCTATTATTACCCAGACAATAACTCTATTACTCAGTATTACCCTAACACAGACATCACATTATAAAATCATTGAATCACAGAATGATTTGGGTTGGAAGGGACCTTAAAGACCATCAAATTCCAACCCCCCTGCCATGGACACCTCCCACTACAGCAGGTTGTTTCAGAGCCCCATCCAACTTAGCCTTGAAGACTTCTAGGGATGGGGCATCCACAGCTTCTCTGAGCAACCTGTTCCACTGCCTCACCACCCTCATAATAAAGACTTTCTTCCTAATGTATAATCTAAATCTACCTTATTTTAGTTTAAAACTATTCCCCCTTGTCCTATCACTACACTCCCTGACAAGTCCCTCCCCAGCTTTTCTGTAGGCCCTCTTTAGGTACTGGAAGGCCACTATAAGGTGTCCCCAGAGCCTTCTCTTCTCCAGCCTGAACAACCCAGCTTTCTCAACCAGTCTTCATAGGAGACTTAATATCTAATACAAAATCACTACATGCTCCAGCAGTAGGTATAACATCTTATACCTACCACATTCCAATTTTACATTGCTGCCAAATGCACATTTCCATTTTATCTCCTGCGATGTTTATTGTGCATCAGGCCTACAAACATGGGGCTGCAGGGCAAGTGGGATGAGCTTGATGATCTAGTGAAGCCCTGCACCCTGTGTTTTCGTTAGTTAATTCTCCACAAGACAAATCACTGTGAGTCATCTTCATGTTGCAAAAGTGCAAAGGAGACTGAAACTGCATATCCTTGGGGTTTTGTGTGGGGGTTAGACCCTCAGTTAAATTTCACCAGCTGCAAAATGAAACTGCAGTCAAACAGAGCTGAAAACAGCTTTGGTAGAGCTCTGGCTGACTATAATAAGCATGAAAATGAACTAGATGGTCTTGTTCACAAATACAGTCACCAAACTTTATTGATTTTTAGTTTATCCTGTTTATCCATCAGACTACTGATGGAAATTTAAGGAAAGCATATATCAAGAGTGACAGAAAACAGTACAACTATACAAAATAAAATAAAAATAGTATTTATAAATTAATGATGTGGGAACTACTTTTTCATTTACATGTATTTCTTCACCTCGTCAGAACCCAGGAGGAATTTTGGGCTGACCTCGTGGGCCAACCTGATAAATAGAAACTAATCTCCACCAGACTTTCTCCCAGAGGAAAGGTTTTTCCCACCAGTCAAGAGACCAAGGAATTTTGTAAGAGATGTCTTTCATTCCTCTGAGAAATTTCAAGCCTTTATTGATAATTCGACAAGAATTACACTGAGCTGCTGCTTATGGAACCAATTTGGTTATATAGATATTCAATTCCATTATATCCATCAATAAAACAAACAAAGCAACTTAGAAAAACATATGCCACAGGAAAGTGTTCTTGATTAGATCCCTAGTCTTGGATGCGGACTCCATCTCTTGCTTTCCTATAGTCTCAGGATAATTTACTGTTACTAAATCTACAGGATGACTGAGATTAGTGTAACAACAAACATCAGAAGCCCAGAACATAAAATGTCTGGGCCTGAATTCATAAAAGACTTAAAAATAATCCAGTAAAAGAATTAGCCATCTTAAATTAGGCATGTCTAAATGGCAATGTCTAAATAACGTCTAATTTGTTAAAGCTCAATCAAAGAGCGGAAAAGAAAATTCAGAGCTAGACACAGAACAAGCGTACAATGCACAAGGAGAACTGTAGATAAGGCAAGGGACTTGTGCTCTGAGTGGGAGCTCAACAAATGTCTAGCAGCAGGGAATATAAAAACAAGAGATGTGTGCTCATTTTCCTTGAAGCAACTCCTAGTCTGTTTGGTATCCATAGCCCTGATTTCAGTGCACCCAGCAGTGACCACAAACCGTCTTTCCAAGGAATAAGTAGAGAGTGGTGGAGGGCACGTTATTAAACAGTGCCAATGACTGATCTCTAGGTAAACTCCAGAATTCAAGCTCTTCTCCTCCATGGCCCATGGGACCAGAGTCATTGGCCGACATTTGGCTGCACTTTGCAGCCTGTCTCTTCTGAAGTCCAGCTGCACTGCCACAGCAAGACCTCCAGTCTGACTGCCTAATGGCTGGCCATACCCCAAAGACTGTATTCTGAGTACTATTCTCTAAGACTACCACTACAGTTTACAAGAAATTGTCATTAGATAAAATGAGCAATTTTTTTGTTTTGCTTTATTGGCATTGGGCAGTAGAGTCATAGTACAAAAAGAACAAGCATAACTGCAAGAAAAATACTTAGGAAAATGAAAAATCAAAACCTAAAGGGTGGATTTTCTCATATCACAGAGCCCAATGGGTGTTCCAGGCCATGAAAGCGAAAAACTTAGCCACCTTTCCAGCCTCCTGCCAAACTGCCTGTCTTACAGCCAGCAGCAGCTAGAGGTTCAGATATCCAAGCAGAAGCCTGTGAGAAGTCTCTGTAAGGATAGCTTCAGCAGTTTCTAAAGGAGTTTTACGTGTTGCAGTCTTTCACGATTAGATTAAAAGTTAAAATGATTTCTTCTTTTTTCCTGTTCTCTACTTGGTCATCTCATGTATCCAGCACAGATTTTACAAAGGATGGTTATTTCTTCCCATCCCTCCTTTTTTAACAATTAACAGCTAAATAGGAAAAATAATAATAATATTTTAAAAAAGGGGAGATGGGGGGGAGGAGGGAGTGGTGGATAAAACCCCTCATTTGTTTCAAAAAGAAAAGAAAAAACAAACACATAATACAGTGTTGTCCTAGTTGTCATATATGTTGTGTATGAGACCCACACATTCTCTTTAACACACCTCACTGCTCTGATTTCAGCAGGTTGTGTATTCACATATATCTCATGATTTAAACAGCAGACATTCAAAAACTTTTTACTAACCGTAAGATAGATAGATACCTCAAAGGGGAATGGAGGTGGGGAACCTCCCCACCATCTTAACATTGTTTGTGATAACGTTTGGATATTTATTTATTTAATTATTTATTTATTTATTGTCAAAGTGTATCTTAGAATAGAAAAATAATCAGTTTCCAGATCAAACTGGGTTTGCCCATTGACTCATTGCCCAGCGACGGTTGTTGAGATGTTCTTCTCTAAGCATGTGGTTCACTCACTCAAAAAGTCAGGAAAACGCAACCTCACCCATTTTTTTTTTTTTCCTTTTAATTTCTCCACTGCAAAACTGGTTAACAATATGCACTTTCCTGAATGAATTCAGACACATATGTTTATATGCACACAGAAATTTCATATACTGAATAATTTCAAAGAATTCAATCTGCTTTTGAGCTTTAGTATGAATTCAAAGACCAATAAAGAAAAAACATTTCTGGCATTAGTTGCCTCTCACATTTTAGTTCAGCTCTCTCATTAGCACTTATTTTTTTCCCATGAAACTAAGCAACATTATTGCCTTCCTAAGTATACACTCAGAAAAAAAATTGCACCAATTGCTAAACCCAGGGTGGTTTGTGAAGGAGCTAGATCAGAACACCAAGCTTAGTACATAAAAAAACTGAGGAGGAGTTTTGGCAATAAGTACTACTAAAGATTAAATCCATATGAAAAATGTTCTGACATTGTTTGGAGGTATGCTACACAAATAGACAAAATCCAGTACAATCTAAAGCTTTTCACAAATTTTGCACCAACCATCTGTGTTACAAGAATGGTCCTAGAAGCAAAATTACTTGAGTGTCCTCTGTTTCAGTAATTAATGCCAACACAGAAATGTCATATTACAATCATCACTTATTTATTTTTCATAAATACCTAGAGATTCCAGAAATGTCGATTCAGAATTAAACTAATTTTCACCTATGTGTCCCCGAACAGAAGAGCTTACATTCTTAGAACAGGAGCCTACGCTTAATGCAGTGAGAAACTCCGAGGACCCTTATATTTTTAACTGTTATTCTATACTGTAACTAAATGTCAAGCTGTAACATTTTTGAACAAATGTGACAAAGTATATAAGCTATTTTCTGTTTGTACTGCAACAGTCTACTGTAATAAACCTCTGTCTATAACTAATATGTATGAAACACATTCACTCACTTAAATCTCCAATACTGTTTTGCAGCAGAAAATAAATAAATAAATAAATAAATAAATAATAACCGGGTTGGCACTCACTCACACTTCAATACTAGCTTTAAGTAGGGGCCCTCACTATTTTTGGAAAACATCCACAATGCTGATCATACATGTGTCTGTACTTGCTAGGGTACTGTGTTGTGGGCCAGTTCCAAGGCCCAGTTTCCTTCACTCAGGACTCAGAAGTATTTTGGTGGCAAAATAATTATTTCTATCACAATATTAGGTAATGAATCCACACTGATCTTGCCATAGAGCACTTCTGAGCACAAATGACACAAGTAGGTTACTCCTTTCCTCCTTCATAATAAAGTAGGTCTTTGTTCTAACTAGAGATCTTAGAAAAGCACTTTATTCAATTAATTTCCTCTGTCTTTGAATTTTGCATTACTCTGCTATGACTTTATTTATTTATTTATTTTAATAATAATTCATCTATCTTATAGAGAAAAGTTTAGTTCTAAAATATGTGGGGAGTTTGGTTGGTTGTTTGGTTGATTTTGGTACAGTTTCCTTTACTTGCTTTTCACTTTAAGTTAACTAGTTTTCTCACGCTGCTGTACCCAGAACAAAATAAAAGGAAATACATTTTCTAACCCTAGACTAGGCTCCCATTGCCTTTTATTTTATTTTATTTTATTTTATTTTATTTTATTTATTTTATTTTATTTTATTTTATTTTATTTTATTTTATTTTATTTTATTTTATTTTATTTTATTTTATGGAGATGCAAAGTTAGGTATTCAAACATTAACAACATCCATTTGAAATGGAAAGTTATGTTTTTCAGGGGGAGATAACATTCCCTGGCAGTATGAAAACTTTATGCCTACAACACTCTCTAGAGAAAGGAACATTCCAGGCACAATGACAGTGAGATCTTAATAGGAAGAAGATTATTCTTCCACTGGGTATTGTTACTATATGGCTTTCTGTGTCTGAAGGTAACATGGTATTACCAATTTTTCTAGGCTACCTTTAGGCATGTTTATTATTTACCACCAGAACAGTAAATTCTGTAAGTGTTAATGCTTAGAGTTCAGTCTTTTACATATACTATTTCAAGGATTGTTCAGAGCAGGCACAGTTCACACAGCATGAAGTATTAATTCTTTAAAAATAGTTAAGTACAAGCAGTATTATGTTTTGCAATAGTTAATTTTCTTGAAATACTGTCAATAACACTGTAGGGGATAGTAGACTAAAGTATTCCTTTACATTCCTTTCTACATCCATTGATGTAGAAAGTGCTAGTATCGTTTTCACCTTGGCCATCACCTAAAAACGGTTTCACTTTATACATTGCAATTTTTTTCCTACTCAGATTCCTTGGCAACTTTATTATTAATACATACAAAAATCTTAGACAGAACTAATTCCCTTAATAGAAAGGTTTGCTTACAGTTTGCTGTCCTTATGTGCACCCAGGTGGATGATGTGGAGGCTGTGGGGCAGAACCCAAAATCTACCCACCAAGAAATAGAGTGAAAAGACCCAACCATACCTGTACACATCCACACAAAGAGACTTGTACCTTTCTTTGCTCTGACTGTAAGATTTAGCTGATCACACAGATGGATTTTGAGCACGGATTTTCCTTCTCGCACAGAGATTTATTGAGCTGTAACAAACGATGAGAGTCCCTGGAAACGGGTTGCTGGTGCTAGTCCTGTGATATTGCTGAACTCTGTTGACAGGCTGGCTGAGAGATGAGGGCAGTGCCTCTGGTCTGATTTTTTGCAGCAGCTGCCAGCAGACACATGCTACAGATTTTATGTGTCATGTTATTTGAAATTATGTACACATACACACACAAAGAAATGAAAAGTGCAATTCTGGTATAAAGCTGTACGTGTCAGCAATAACACTTGCAATCACAAGCTCTCACCCTTACAAAACTCCCCTTGATGATTCTGCTAGAGCATTAAATTATTGTGATAGCACGTTATCTGTTAAAATACAAATATGCTCATTTCTCACAAGGAGATAAAATAAAGTACGACTTTTTAATTCTCTCTCTCTTTTTTTTTCTTCCCCTCCCCTTTTTTTTTTTTTTTTTTATCATTTTAACATAGACTAGAGTACAGACTTTATATGAAAACAGAGATCTATAACAGTTCTACATCAGCTATTTTTTAAGACTTCATGAAGGAGCAATGACCATTCAGCAGACTTTGGTGAAACATTGAGAAAGGCTGAAAACTTCACAACTGCATGCCCTTCATTGCCAGGGCCAGGATACCTTTCATTCCAAATCCAAACACTGTCCTAATAATTCTCTTCAAAGACTGAATTGCAGCCAATAACAGTTGATATAAACAGTCTAGAATCATGACATGCTGCATAACTACTAAATTAGCAGCAGCAAGACTTACCATGAGATTAATTAACATGAGACCCTACTTCTCTTCTCTAACCAAACAACCTGAAAACAAAGTCTATAAAACAGCAACAGAGAAAACAGTTAAATACCGAATCTGGTGAAATTTCTATCAAGAAGAACAGTGTTTTGCAAATTCTGCAAATTCATTAATATTAATTAGTATAACTATTATTTCCTTCACTGCATATATAATCTCATTACTGTCTGATGGTCAAACATTAAAAACAGTTAATCTATAAAGATATGTTTTAAAAACAATTTTCAAGATTTTTTTTTTCTCTCAGAATTAATTGCCAAATATTTGTCAAAAACAGTAGAAGAATTTATAACAAGAAAACAAATAAACATAGTTAAGTGCACAGGTTTTGTGTGACAATAGTTATTACATTCAACATGAATACAGTAAAACTAACTTACCCTCCACAACCAAGATACAATTAGTCAAAATCAGTTTTTCTTTATTTAATATATATATATAATTACATTGGAGGCAGGAGAGACTCGGTTCAGCCTACAGCCACTCAGCTTCATTCCCAGAGCTAATAAGTCACTGCTATGGTGAAAAGTATGATCTCATCTCTTGCTTCATTCAGTGTGTTTTGACAAATTACTGAAGAACTCCAATTCTTCAGTACTGCCTCTAGCCAAGAATATTAATAGGCTCCCTGTACCTGCTCATCCCCTCCTTCTTACTAAAAAATACATATCTCCAAGGATGACTAACTGGAAAGGGGAACACAGGCATCCTTACTGGTAATTACAAATGCAGTAGACTGCCAGTCTTACAGGTTTGCATCTTCCTCTAGGGCTCCTGGCTTCACAAGTGATGAAACTTGATGAAATAAGATGAAACTGAAGAAAACTGCCAAGGGACATTTACCATTTTACTTCAATTTTCAATGAATTATCCAAGGAGTTGATGACTAATTTCATTGTGGAAGCTAAAACTCAAAAGAGACACTGGAAAGTTGGAATGGAAGGTGGTTAGACCTGGGAGTGGGATCTCCTCATGAAAAAACTAAAGGAAGGCTTTAAGTCCTAATGCTAACTAAAAGGCCACATAAAACCTGGAGTCTTAAAGTCATAGAATCATAGAATGGCCTGGGTTGAAAAGGACCTTAAAGGTCATCTAGTTTCAACCCCCCTGCTCTGGGAAGGGTTGCCAACCACTGGAGCAGGCTGCCCAGAGCCACATGCAGCCTGGCTTTGAATGCCTCCAGGGATGGTGCATCCACAACTTCTCTGGGCAACCTGTTCCAGTGCCTCACCACCCTCTGAGTGTAAAACTTTCTCCTAATTTCTAACCTAATCTCCCCTGTCTTAGTTTAAAACCACTCCCCGTTGTCCTATTACTATCAACACATATTCCCCCTCCTGTTAAAACATACTTCTAAGTATATTCCCACAAATCCAGTCTTTGGAACATACATAACTTTGTATGTTAAGACTATGTAAAAACAGAGAGATGAGCTTTCAATACGAGACATTTGAGTATGCTTCTATAATCAAAAGAGAGGTAAAATTTAGGTTCTCCTATTAAACCTTTGAACCAGATGTGCAAATAAAAAGGAAGTATTTTATTGTTTATGCAGCTACATATTTCCTATCTAATTTCTGTTGACAAGAACTTAGAAATCAAATATCTTCCACAGTAAAGATTCAACAACCATCTACTTTTTTTTTTTTTTTTTTTTTTTTTTTTTTTTGTGGTGAATGATAGCAGTATAAACGAAGAACCAGATTTTTGTGAGTGCCCCACCTCTGAAGAGCTTGATAGTTGATTTTTCTCCATACCAAATCAAGAATATAAAAACCTTGTGTAAGCAAAGTGGAAGAAAATGGAATAAGAATTGAAGACCAAAAAATTCTGTAGAAAACTGATTTAGTACACATCAGTCAGTAAAATTATGTTTAAATGCACACTGAAACCAGAAGCCGTTCTGCTTACTTAGAGGCAATATGAAAATATGGCAAATGTATGCACAAGCAGTTGTGATGTCACTGAATGATGGCAGCAGCAGTGCAAGCAGAAGCAGCCAGTGGTTCATCCCTATGGTACATCCTGGAGAGGAATACACAGATAGTAAAGCCCTTCCAAAAGAGTTTTCTTTCCTTCATTCAGGTACCCAACATCTATCAACTCTCTCTCTAGCATTAGATTTTGATGGATTTTTATAGACAAAACAGTTAAAAGAAAAAAACAAACAAACAAAAAAAAAACTTTCTTGGTTGTTACTTGTCCATGAATATTTTCAATGGGAAAAAATAAATATATATTAAAAGCCCCAAACTATTAAGTTAGAAAACGATGGATTAAAATACTTGTAATTAATTGTATACAATATAAGGAAAAACTCCAAAGGTGATATACCACCATGAAATAAGTAAGCTTTTCAGTTTTTGTTGTAGTACATTTTCAGAAGCAAAACTATGGGTTCAAGTGCTTCAAATATTGCACATGGCTGGGCATGTACAGCTTTTACAGATAACACTCTTGACATCCATTAGAGCTACCTCTCCTAATGAGCATAAAAAGAAAGAAAATCCAACAAAACCTCCAACAAACTTTTCAAATGTAAATTTAATCTGACAGCGATCTTGTAAAAAGGTTTGTAATTTCAGTTTTCTACCTAGACCCAAACAGAAATAACATCGAACTGGGAATAGAAGCACTGATGCATGGGTAAGCAAGGGGATTTCTCAAACTTTTTAAAAAATAATTTTGTGTATATACAAATGCATTTCATCTGTAAGTATCAGAATTTTCAGCAAAGAATGCATAACAAATTATAACATTTTTAAAAAACAGTATATTGACTCATTTTCATTTCTTAAAGACTCAATTACTGACAAATAGATTTCATAAAGGAAAGAAGGAAAAAATCCAACTTATCTATATTAGTCAAATTACAGAATGCATTGCTTCATTAATTCAAATAAATTAAATTCTTTAATGCAAAAGCATCGATATATCAGACAGATCTTACAAATGTAGCATGCCAACTTCCATCTACTTTTGATCTACTCTGAGCATTTAGTTAAATTTTTGCTTTCAAACAGACTCATCTTGGAAAAATTTATTGCTCTTTAATTTTTACACTGTAAAACACTCCCAGATCTCAGCAGAACTATTCATGTCATTAAATGTAGAGCATACATATACATCTTTCGCAGGACTAGGGCCCAATTCTCAGACTAAGCTCAAAATTCAAGTAATAAGTCAATATTTCAGCAGAGGGAAAAAGGCTGCCAATTGCCTATATCGTTCATTCAGATTTTATAATATACGAACAAAAGGGGGTTGCACTTCCCCTTTAACAAAGTATCTAGGCAAACCATTCAAGAGAAGATATATCCTATGTAAAGATTGAGAAGTTGTGACTCTTTGAAAAAAAATAGAAATGAATATGTAAGAGAAAGTCTGGCTGTTTAAGGTAATTCATATTGTTACCCCAACATCTGAAAACACAGATCTCATTCTGTTACTATTTTTTTTCCTTTTGTAGGTATAGACACATAGAATGGAAGTGCAGAGGAACCATTAAAGGCAAATGTTGTAGTGAAAGCAGAAAAATGAGGGGATATAATCCTCCAAGGAACAAAATCTTGAGCTAGGATTAAGGAAGGAGAAAAAAAATGTTCTTTTAGGTCTACAATTATTTCTCTTGACTTTGGTAATTTAGAACTTAGGCATCAAGTGCTGGAGTGCAGTTCTTGATTCAAAGACCTAACTTCAACTGCCCATAGTCCCTTTACGATCACTGGAGATCTAGTCAGTATCTTCAACAGAGACAAGAATTATCATTTCACCGTAAGCAACCACCCATGTTGGTCAGCTCAGAAGCTGTCTCTGGTCCACCACGTATTGAGTGGTCCACCACGTACCTCCATTGACTATAAGATGTCCCCAGAAACAGCTCTAGACACACTGGTATCTTCTTGGATGTCTCAGTTTGGATCTGAGTCACATCCCTCATCTGTGTTGGGATTTCAGGGTTTTATTCTAAACCCAAGGAGAAAAATAAACACTTCTCAAGGAAGGTTCATCCCTTCCAAATCATATATAGAATAAATAGGGTGAACTGTCCCACGGAGGTGCCTGTCCTGCTTCAAGCATAGCAAGGCAAGGTTTTCTGACTTACTTTGGAACAGATATACCAAATGAGACTTATCACAAAGCAGAAACCTACAGTGCTATCATTGAAGCTCCAGAACAGCTAGATAAATCCCACTACAAGGACTGTCTGGAATGGATGGTCCTTTTGAGATGCTATTCCACACCACTTTTTCTTCTGAGGTCAAATGCAGCCTGACTGAACAGCAAAATGCAGTGTATGTGCAAGCTTATCTCACTTTGGTGCCCACATGGAGCTAATTTGTTCTTAGGGAAACACAACATTAAAAGTTCACGCCCCATCTCCAAACACAAAGTTTTGGTATGTTTACTGTTAAGGGGATGAGTTTCCTTTCTGTTACCTAAAACTTTTCTTTCATTCTTGTTATTGTCAATATTTACCATGGTTTCACTTCAGAAACAGAAGTCGTCACTGTTGATCACAAATTCAATCTGTTCATTGGATTTTCACAGGTATGTAATTTTCAGTTTCAAATACCACAATGCTAGTCGTGTTATGTTCTTAGGAACTAGAGCTGAATTCAGGCTACATTATCGAAGTCATAAAATTAAAGCACTCTGAGGATAAAACAAATGCCTCAAATGTAAAAATAGAAAACTGGTGGAAGACAACTACTAAAACTCGTTTTGCTGCTTCGATGAGGAGGCATGCTGAAGACATAGGGAAGAGATCTGTCTTCTCTGCCTACAAGTTAACTTTGTCATCAAATGTATTTACTCTGAAGGTCAGAATAAATCCCAGTGGATATGAAGCCCTCTAGTAATTTTATAATATAAATGACCACTTGGAGGTGCTAAAGCAATGGCAACTGTATATTCTAGCTATCAGAAAATATAGGTTTTATCCAATATGACCAGGCTAAGAGTGCTGTTTTTAAAATGTCACAACTCTGTCTCAGCACGCGTGTGTTATATTTTTAGTCTCTGGCCTCTTTCCTGGACCTGCTGTTTCCCTCCAATGGCACGGATGTGGCCTCTCTCAGAGGGTCACACTGTCAGATTGTCTGGGGCCCTACAAAGTGGAAAAGTGCCTTTTCAAATTTTCACTCGCATGCATCGATTGCTTGCCTGCTATGGAAATGCGGCCACCTCCAAAACAGAGCAGTGAAGCTACAAGCAGCTTAATACCAAATTCCTAGTAACATAGGGAAAGGTGACATTTTGATAGGTATTTCTGTAGTGGGTTAAAGCAGCTGTGCAGTATACTGTTGCTGAAGCTAAAGAACTTGACAAGAATTTCACCCTGAAGTTAGAGCTCTTACTCTTACGAGGAGCCTGTTAAGACTGCTATGGCATCACTTGAAAGAGACTGATGGTCCTGGTAGGACTTAAATGGGTTTCTGGATGATGGGCAGTGTAGGGGGTCCTTAGGGAAGGCTGGGCATGGCCAGAAGATGTACTGGTGCCCTGAGGACCCTGACAATGCATTTTTTGTGAAGGAGGTTCATCACATTTTGGTATGACAAAGTCCTGTTTTCATTTCTGAAATCGGAGCAGATTGCAGTTCAAGGAGACACAGTTGCACAGGGAATCAGGCTGGGCTGAACGTCTCATCATATATTCTCATCACTGCATCTGTGCTTGAAAAGTAAGCCTTCCTAATGAACTATATACAAAAAAAAAAAACTTCTACAAAAAAAGTCTACTCATAAAACTGAATGGGATGGGCCTGGACAGGTCCTTCAGTTGAGCCATCTTAGACCACTATAGTATGCCACTTAAACCACACTGAGACTCTTTTGGAAAGATTTTTTGAAAGTATTTCAAAGGAAGCAGCATCTGCAGAGCTTCTGCAGCCATTGGTGCCAGAAGCATATTTCTACCACCTGAAACCCTGCACTGCTGGCAAAGCTATGAATTCATGGTGTGATGATATAAGGGAGAACTGAAACAAATGAAATGTTTTTGATGTTCCAAAGTTAAAAAGAATTCTTCAAGTCTTTCAAAGTTTTCACAGTTTATTATCACTCACTGATTAATAAACTAGCGGTTCTATAAATGATCAGCCAGTGAAGTAGGTAATTTGGAGTATATTTAGTAAAGATGAAGATACGTCTACCCTGCCCTTTGTACATCATTTCTGACACTTTAAGATACAGGCAGAGTCTTGGCTCCACTGAACTCATAGGAATTTTATATCTTATCTCTGCAGTGATAGATTTCACCAGCTATTCTGTTTGTTCATACAGGTATTGAATTCCCGACTTTGAACTTATGCTTCTATGCTGGCTCAAGTGTGCTCCAAATGCACAAAAAAAAGAAAAATCAAGCAGCAATAACATACAAAATATACATTCTTTTTGACATTGCAGGCATCCACAACAGTGCAAATTATAGCAGTGGAAGTCTGTAATTTCTAGCAATATTGGGATTTATATCAAACTTGAACAAACAAATAATAAAATGGATACTTCTGATAGGGTTACAACACAGCATTGTGTCATGAAATCTCCTTCCAAGACCATAAATGATGTTTTTTTTTGTTCTTATTATTTTTTGAAAAATGATATTTACAACCGTCACAATCAAAAAGTAGACAAGTTGTATTTCAATAACAAAAACAGGAGACTGCCAGTTTGAAATCTCACACATAAAATATTGTAGGCGCACACACAGGTGACCTGTGGGGATGTAATAACTCAAGGATATGCAACATAAAGCAAAGTTGCATAGAAATGCAGTTATTTTATAGAAAGTCCCAAGAAGAATTTTAATAAAACTTACATTAATTGTAATAACAATCATCTTTGTAACTGTTACCTGGTAAGCTAGTGCTGGTGAGTTGACAGGCAGTAATTTGTTAATCCAAAGTGGTCAAACTATTATGAATCATGTGGCTTTTCATGAAACCACTGTTGAGTAACAATTACTTCATACATGATATTTAACTTAAGATGGGAGAAACAGCCTCTCCTACATGAAATAATTGTGGCTCAAAATGCCTGGATCACTTCATTGTTTTTCTGATTGGGAGTAATCACATTTCATGCAATTTATATTAAGAAATGTTTGCAAATGCAAGCTGAAACTGACAGTGCCAAATGCTGACAGCACACTGAATTTTCAGGTAAGAAAAAACTTCCATAAATCTTCATAAATGCACTCCTCCTTATCTCAGTTTAGAGAAAAGTGACATCTTCTCAGAGGCATAAAAAGTCCCAGCTACATTTTGTATATGTATATGTATATGTCTGTGTGAATAAAATAATAATAAAGACAATTGCTTTGTGCTTTTTGCTGCATCCTTATAAATCACTGCCAATGCAACAAGTTTATTTTCTCTACATGGATGAAGATCACTACCTGTAACAAATTCTGAGAATCTGAAGTTGCAAAAGCAGAGCTGGATCTGAGATTCTAGGCTTTACATATCCTAACAAGACTTTGGACAGATTGAAAGGTATCAATTAGATCAATATCCCAAATACCTAATTTGAACCAGAAATTGTCTTATTTAGTGATATTGTTTCCTCTCTGTACATTTGCAGCAAAACAGCAGTTCTTACTCTTTTTGTCCTACGTTTCTAGAGCTGGTAGCAGTGTAAACACAAGATATCAAGAACAAGTTGTCCTTAGCTACACTCCAGGGCAGGCTCAGGGAGCACCCAGTGCTCACTGTAACTCCGTTGCCCTTTCCTTGTCCAAAAGCCCAGCCTGTTTTTCTAGGGAAGGAAAGAAATGGAGGACAAGAGATGGGAAGAGATGGGATGAGGCTAGGTTTTTTTTTTTTTTTTGCACCCCATTGTGCTGCTGGAGTGTAGTTAGGAGGCACCCCTGGAAGCTCAGAGCTCCCATAGCTCAGATGGACACCCACTCAGAATATCAGCAGCCCCATGATTCCTGATAAATACATGCATTTAAACATGCAGTCCCTGTAAAACATCACATACCAATGAGGGCGTAGGTTGGCATACAACAAGGTTACAGAATTGAGCCCTGTGGGCTGCTCAGTTCTCTTCTCATTATAGCTGGCCATATTGCAGCAGCGATATTAACAGTGATCACGTTGGATCTCTTGCACTGCACTGCATGCAGATACACAAGATGGCAGTTTTCCACCCAGGAAGGTTTTGTGTTCTAAATTTAAATGAGATCCCATTTATAAATAGCAACAGAATAATGTGGCTAAATAGTCTCATTTGCCAGCGTCATAATGATTCCAAATTACATCAATGAAAGCAGAGAAAATTAACAGCTTTGCCTTAATCCTTTGTATGTTATGCTGGGGAACTTGTCAATATGACTGTTCCAAGCATTTCTATTCCTGTAGCTTGATATAAAGAAAACAAAATAAAATGTCCTCAAAGACAAATCATCTGAAATAGAAAGGGTGTGAGGATTAAGATAAAAAGTCCAAGGTTGAAGATACTGCTCATGGCAACTGCTGAGATTTGCTGTGTTTCCTAAAAGAAAAAATAAATAAATAAAGCAAGAATCACAGAAAGCAAAAATTAACTTCCCTATATTCTAGTGGAATTCCCCTACAGTTTAATATTGATTCCTTTTATTTAACAGTTGGATACAGCTTGCTATACAACTTGGTTTCAATGAGCTGCTCGGTAGAAATTGTTGGTCTCCATTATATTGCTGAAGCTTACGCAGGCATAGCTAAATGCCATGTAAATAACAATCCATAGCACATTTCACCAGATGGCTGTTCAAAGACTCGTGTAGGCATCCAGAAAGCCCACAAAGATAGCATTCATAATGGGCATAGTTACTAAGCACACCTCTAGAAGCAGTACAAATATGAACAGCTAAAAACAGAATAGATCTGATTTATCACTACCCGAGTTTCATATGACTCTAATTTCAGCAGTTTTCCCACGAATCAGTCCAATCGAGTTCTGGTGGACAGAGTTAGAGTGGCTTTAGGCAGAGTTACATAGAAATGAATCAGATTCTCTACCTATTGCTATTATAGATTTCTCCCTCTCTAAAACAAGGAGGAAACGAGATATTTTTGAGGATAACTGCAAAATCATATCTTCTTAATAATTGTGATATATTAAGAAAGAACATAAAGATGTTTCCCACGGTCAAAAGAAAGTTGAAAATGTTACTTTAAGTACTAAAGTTGTGATGCAGAGTATAAATTTGGGGAGATAAAGCACACCTTGCAAAGCAACTGTATGCAAATATATCTCCAAGAGTCTGATGGCTGATGGTGGACACTGCCACAGCCACTCTGGGGGAGTGTTTAATTATATACAATAACAACAACGACAAAAATAATATGTATATATAAAAAATGATATGCCGTTAAGGAAAGATTAGGCTTGCTAGGGAGGCTGAAGTAGAGACAGGCTCAGTCTGTAATCCATCCAGTAGGCTGCCAGCCTCATTGCCAACAGTAACTCAGAAGGCATCTTGCACCCTCCCTAACATCTTCATAAAGACTAAAATATCTTCATCTTGTTTCCATGGGGTCATAACTTTCTTATTCTTTTTGCTTTTTCGTTTGTTTGTTTGACTTACTATGATCAGTGTATGTCTAGACACTAATGAAGAACATATGATAGTTCATTTCAGCTCCACTGCAAGTAAAAATTCTGATTTCTAAAATGTGAAGATGAGCACAAGTTTTTGCTGAAACTTAGTAAAGGTAATTATGAGAGTTTAAATTGAAAGAATATCATACATGAATCTTTGTAGGGAAATTTCTGGCTTGAAATTAAAGCCAATGTTGTAAACTTATACACAGAAGATAAGTAAGTAAGAAACTAAATAATACAGTCAGTTCATGAAAATCTCCCCCAGTTAAACACAAAGTTCTCTCAGTAACTGCGACTGAAAAGAAAAGCTGACCAAAACAAAGTGTAGGACTTTTCTGTTCAACACTCTGAACTACTTCTGATGACAGCTAGCAAATATCAACAAGTCTTTTAACATATAAATCTGATTTAGAAAACAGAAATGAAGGTTATAAAACTTTTGAATGCTTACAAAAAAAAAAAAAAAAAAAAAAAAAAGAACATTCACTTGTGTGTAATATATTATAAGATTACAAGATAAAAAGTATTTGTTTTTCTGTTTAATCCTTTCCTTTTATTATGCTTTAGTCCTCAGCATAGTAGGCTGGTACAAATTAATTTTTTTTAACTTATTCTGAAAATAAAAATATCACACAGTGTTTTTTGTTTGTTTGTTTGTTTGTTTGTTTTTCATGCAGTTATTTTACCTAGTGTATTTAACCTAGTGTAACCTGGTTCTAATCGTAAAATATTGTTTTTCTGGTTCATCCATACCACAGTTTAAATAAAAACAGGTGTACGGGCAAGCATACAATACATCATCATCACTTTTGGTCAGGGGTTTTTGGTGGTTTTGGAGCTGGGATGACCTCTGAATCAAAGGATGTGTACTTCTGACCACAGAGAAGAGAAATTAGATTCAAAAAAAGAGGTCTTTAATATTACCCTTACAGCTTGGTTTATTGGGGTAAGAAAACGGTAAAGGTATATGAAGGGGAGACCTTAGAGAGTAGGACGAAGGTATGAGAGCTTGGTAGATTAAATAGGGTCATCCTTAGGAATATATTCTGAAATCTGGGTAAATGAGGCAGGCTGAACTTCAGAGTTGGTCTACACCTGCCCAAGCTTAAAAAAATCACATCTAAAGACTCAGTTGTAGCCATACACATTCTGAACATTGAACACATTGAATTTGCAATGGATTCAAAGTAACTTAAAAGTTCAAAGTTACAAAGGAGTGCTTTGTTTTGATGTGATTTTTATTTTTTTTTGGTGTTAAGTGTTAAGCAGTAAGAAGTCAAATATTACTTGCCCAAAGTCATAATAATCTACCTTTTCTTCAGTTTCTTGTTTTGGGCTTCTATTTTCACAGAGACATATTAGATATCTCAATATCTAGATAATATGCAGATGAGAAGTGTAGAAAGTAGGTAATATCTAGATAACTATAAATAAAATAAAATAAAACAATCTAAAGCAAATTAAAGCAAACTAAACTAAATTGTTGCAGCTGGGGAGCAGAATGGATGACATGAGAGGGTGATCAGGCATTGGAACAGGCTCCCCAGAGCAGTGTTCGGAGTTCAAGAAGGACAAAGTTCTCAGACCTATGGTCTAAGTTTTGGGTGGTCTTGTCCAACCAGGAGCTGGACTGCACAATCTTAGGTCCCTTCCAAATCAGGATATGATTCTATGAGATAATATCAAAGGTTTGGACAGAGCACAGACACCCTGGTAGAGTTTCTATCTGTAATCAGGACTATCCTGTATATCAGGACACCTCCATTATACATTATGGATACATTACAATTTATTGAACTTATCCTTGGTTCATGCTCTTTTTCGCAGTGATTCAGTGATTCTTCAGTATGAAATTTTCTTCATGGTAAAATTCTTTTTTTTTTTTTCAGGGAAAAAAAAATATTAAATGAAACTACAGCTACAACTAAAACTACAGCTTTAAATTTATTATATTTCTATAACAGTAAGAATAACTCTTTACAATTTTTACTTTAGATTTTCCTCACTTATTAAAACCTTTCCTTACTCATTATGCACATTGTTTTCTCCGATGCTCATTTTAAGGCTATCCATTGTGAGGTTGAAATACCATATACCTTGAACAAACTGTAGTAAAACTTTGCACACAATGCAAGGAGAAGCTGAGGCTTTTTGTTGATACAAAGAGGAAAAATAACTATTAAAAACAAAAACAAAACAAACAAACAAACAAAACTGATGAAGTGTGGGATTAAATGTAATTAAAAAGAAAATGAAAATAAACTATTAAAGGTGTCCAAATTATAATACTCCTAATGATCTAAACCAGTGAAGGCAGCATATGATCAGAGGCTTGCTTGCAGTGTATTTATTACATGTACAGCTGCATATATTTTTTAAAGTGATAATGTATGTTGCTGGTCTAAAAACATTCTCACTGAAAAGATAAAACAAAAAAAAATGGTCATGTCAAAATCAAATTGCAATTTGTTTTCATGAGAAATATTTTCTATATTTAATTTGGTTTACAGTTAACTGTTTTCTTAACTGGAATATGTTCAATGTAAGAACAAAATCTAGCCTAAAAAGACTTTTTGTACTGCTCTATGTCAGCCATCTTTGGTTGTTACTATTGTTTAAGCATCCTCCAAGAAACACTGAATTTGCTATAATGCAATGTGAAAGGAGATATGAAGCAAAGATATCAATTATTCTTAAATACAAAACCTATAAACTCTCAATTTATTATCATTCTAACATAGGCATAATTTATCAAGTACAGCAATAGCTGTTTTCAACAAGAATGAAGAATAATATTTGCAAACCTAAAGCTGACTTGGCATACACAACAGTATTGTCATAAACCTAAATGCTGTTTTCTTTGTACCAAGGGCACAAACATTACCAAATGAAAGAACAGACTGTTAAGAAGGAACATTTTGTATCTTCTCGTCTTTCAGACAATTGGAACCCTTTATTTAGTCCTTTTGAAGTACACATTTTTGCCTTCGAGTCCAGTCCAAGAAATGTTGTAAGCCATTCAATGTCTAGGTCACAGAAGAGGAAGAACTGAAAACTAAACTCGTGTTTCTCATCCACTTTCAACACAGCCTATGCCCTTGCACTAAAGTGCTTCATCTACTGGCAAGTCTGCACTAGAAAATGGATCAGTCAGGGTCAGAGGCTTCTTTGAGTATTGCTTATCTACAAGTCTGAGTGGATGGATGTTGTTTCTTAAAAAAATCTTTGCGAGAATAAATAGGTGACATCATAACCAAACATGAACTTGTTCTTTGAAAATGGCACTTTCCAGTAAAACAAAATAAGAAGTATTAAAATTATTCCATGCTTGAAATAAGAAAATTAACAGGTTGCTCTCTATTAAAACCAAGAAACACATATGCCTGGGTTTCTATAAGGATTTGCTGGTGGTGGACTGTTTTGTTGTTGTTGTTATTTGTTTGATTTGTTTTTTAAGTCATTCCATGATTTAAATAATACCTGAAATTCACGTATTTCTGCTAATGACTGTCTGATTTTTATTTTTTTTTTAGTTTAGTTTGTTTGTTTGTTTGTTTTGGGGGGTGAGGTTTTTTGCATGTTTTAAAGAAAGGAATGATCCAGCCACCTTTAATATAAAATTTCAAATTTTAGTACAACACACACTCAATTCTGACTCCATGAAGTCTTTTGAGTTATTTTCTGATGGACATAGAAGGAAGGCAGTTTTTGTTCTTAGGATTTTACCCAAAATCCAACATGAGTATGAGGTGTCTACCTTTTCAATCTCAATATTCATTTGTGTGTAAGTATCATTTTTAAAGTGTACAGGTTGATTAGAAGGGGAAACATTTCAGTCATATTGCTAGATACATGTGATTATGCATATGATAAATCCTAAAAATTTTCAAAGCCATTTCCGGTGTAAATCCATGAATTCAAATACATTATTGAATAAAAGCCACCTGAGGATTCAAAGGAAAACAAAGCAAAACTAAACAAAGCAACCCTCATAGAGGAGGAATTAAGATAATAATGTAATCTCTCATATTTCTTGTGATCCCTCTGTGCCTTGTGACAGGGCACCTTATAACTTTAGCCTTTAAAAGGAAGGTTTGGGAGAAAGAGGCATTCTTTCTTGAGTAGGGCCAGAAAGGAGCACACGCTGTACATTACTGAAATGTTTCTATTTTATCAGTTTTTAAAAAATATGTAATTGGTGTAATAAAGATGCCTGAGCCATTTGCTTTGTACCAACTTCCTTATTCCTTTGGAAATCCTAAAATAAATAGGGTTAACTGGCAGATCTTGGCCACCATAAAACAAAAAGCATTGGTTTTGGATTGCGGTTTCCTCCTCCCACAAAACCCAGTAGGATTCCTGGGGATCCTATAAGCCAAACCTTCACAGAACAATCCCTAGTGAGTTATAACCAATATTCCAGTTGCAAGTAGGAGATGGGTGCAGAATAACCTGAGACTTCAGAATTACACACTTGTCATTGATAAGAAAAAAATAAAATAAAATAAAAAAGGGGGAGACAGAAGTAAACAATTTAGCTGAACAAAGCAAGGGTAAATACAAGACAACTGCAGTAAATCCAGCATATATACTTTGTTGAAACTGACAGTTCTGACAAGAGAACAGGAAACAATGCCTTAAATTTTCTGTTCTAGTATGAACATCTGAAAAACAGTACACTGCAAAAGATATATGCTAAGACTAAGCCAAAGATGTTTGACAAGTAATGGCAAGTAGTAAAAAGCTGACATGGCTTCCATACAAGGGAAATTATGAAATTCATTAAATCTATAGGATGACTCAACTTTGATGAAACTGAATGGGGAAACTAAACATAGACAAAATAAAAATAAAAATTAAGTTTTTATGGTCAACACTCACAACCAGGTGCTCCATCAGGCTTGCTATAGGACAACTAATCAATAGACAACCCCCCTCCAGATTCACTAAAGAAAACCTTCACACCGCAAAACTTAAAATGAACCAAAGTTTGTTTCTTTTTGTTTTCTTTTTACTTTTTAAGTATTTTTACTCATTGCAGGTTCCATTACCAACATTTTCCCTCCTAAAGAAAGCATCAGAATGTAATTTCCTAACAATTTTAGTGTCTCAACAGACTTGTTCATCTCCTAAAGATTCAAATGAGAAATGTGATTGTGATTCACATGATACAACTGGAAGATAATCCAAAAACCGCTTCATTTTCACTGAACTTTTGCCAGAAGTGGACAGTACCCAGTACAGAAAATCCTGGACACTGCTGCTGACCATGACTATTTCCACTGCAGAAAACAGCAGCTGCCATGGACTCTCAAGAGCTTAGCAGATTAGTGGAACTAAATGCTTTGCAATATGAGTAGGTTGCAAAGCTGTTGCAAAACTAAAGAATCCTCACAAAACAAAAGTTCACTGATATGTTGATATAGTTGTATATGCAAAGTAAATTGTACCAAAAAAAACAAACAAACAAACAAACAAAAAAAAAAAACCCACGAGATAGTTCAGGCTAGATAAAGCATACTTTCCCATGATACCAGAATATGTAAAGAACAAAATGGATGTAAAACAGTACACAATGAGTACCAGACAGAAAAGTCCACCTACCATGTGAGTATCCAGGTGAGGACTGATTCCCCTTTGGTTGGCTCCTCCGTGCAACTTTGTGCACATTAATACACATTTAGATGTTCCCAAGAGTTGCCTAGCACAACGGAAATACTAGTAATTATCAGTTGTTGTGTTGTGTTTTGTTTTTTTTTTTGTTTGTTTGTTTTCAATTTTGTTTTGCAAAAGTAGCAATAAAGTCAGTCCTGTTCTCTTTAGTCTACCCTACAGCAGGTGGGTCCTGCAAACAGCACAAGGTATCGTTTTTCATGTAACAGATTGATGGAGAATGCGGGCAACTCAACAGCCAAGGCTATGAGAGCAAGAATGTGAGAGCCTGAGTGGAGCAGAAATAGAAATTGTATCATTGTCACACACAGCGTACAAGAACACTTGAATACCAGGATGGTAAAAAAGGTCATAACCCATGTAAGCCAAGGCAGGACAGGGAAGGGGCTTTAAACCCACTTGGGAATATTGCAGCCATTGAAGGAGGCTACAACGTCTTCTATGGAAGGAGCATAGGCAGAACACCAGGGTCCTGACCCCTGGACATGTGAGGCTTTTAAAAGTCTATTAAGTAGAGTTGTATGAGTTTTGGGGGGCCTTAGAAAGAGAGGATTGCTTATGGAAAAGGAGGAGTTAATGTGGAGGGCAGCCTGGGCTGGAGGAATGTTGGGCAACAGACAGCAGCTCGTGAGAGCACATGAAGATAAGAGCAGGGCATTAGGGGAGAACAGTAAATAGGGGATCTCAGAAAGGAATGTACCTTTGCTGCAGAGGGGCTAAAACAGCTGCTGCTATGAGGGGATGGTGAGCATGGGAGAAGAGACTGAGGAAAGAAGTTTTGGATGTAAAGCACAGTGAGGGAAAAAGAGCAAACAGTGAGTTTGATCAGGCTAAAACTGCTGTTATTGGATAAAATACAGGAGGGGAGACTGGATGGTGACAAGTATGACTCTTACAAAAAGACAGCTGATAACCTGGTAAAACAGGTAGCATGGCTGCAGTACAAACCAGAAAACAGCTAGTAAAATGGATTCCTGAGAACTGTCAAAGAGACCTTGGGATGATCCCAGTCCATCTGAGCATACTCCTTGTGAAAGTAAATTGTCTGTAGTCAAGCATTGACACTAGATTGCATGTGCTCCTTTGCGTAAAGAGGGACAGACATGAAAACAGAGGCAACTTGTAGTGGTAAAAATAGCAGGGGAGGGAAAAGCACAAGTGAAAAAAGCTACCAAGACTTTAACCATTGAAATACACCCGGCTACTACTCATATTTGAGCTTTATCTAAATAATTGGGGCTTTTGAAGAACAATACCTATGTGGGGGACAAGTGGTTTAAGAATCACAGTTTAGTTTCACTGATGCAAATCAAAATCACATGGCTAAAACAGCCTGTGCAGTCACTGATTGGGTCATGTGTAATGAACTTGCCGAAATGCCAGCCACAGGGAATTAGAATGGTTGCAGCCAGTGTTGAGATCTGTTAAGGCAGCCGTATTCATGTCTGCAGAGCTTCATTTGGAAGAAAAAAGAAAAAAAAAAGACCAAATGGGTCCAGAGTCACACATTGTTAAAAAGCTGCTACTGTCTGTAGTTAAACTGTTGCTGTAGTCGTTAAACTGGGGTTTGTAGTTATGAAAAGCTATTCAAAAATGTGGCATTGGAGGATTCACTCATCCATTGCAAGTGATTATAGGACCTTTGAACCCTGTAGGTTGGGAAAGCAGGCTGAGAGGGACAGGAAGATTCTCCAGGAAGGAGAAGCACTTAAGAAACCCAACCAAAACGTATAAGGCAAATAAATACAATATTAAAATAAATACAAGCAGTTATTATGTTTGCTAATACAGGCTTTGAGGGCAAGCAATCCAGGTCCCTGGAAAACAAGGACAAATCAGACCCTCATATTTCTAGTTACAGGGCTTGCCTGCAGGAAGACACAGAGGTTGTTTCTTTTTATTTTATTTTTCCAAGAGTACTGGATGAGTCATTAGGATGGCATTTGAAGTGGAACAATAATAGGGTTTGGAAGAAAAAAATCTGAGAGTCTGGGTGCAGATACAATGAGCAGAATAAGAAAACATCTACTGCCTTTATGCATAGGTTGGCAGAACAGTATGCTAGAAGTGAAAGAGAGGATCCTAAAAGTCAGGTGGAGAAACCAATGCAGGTGATCTCTGGAGAAAAGAAAGCAACACCTTCTTCATTCTCATTGGATGAGAAACAATTGGATTTTAACACTGGCCATGGCCACTCCCTCTGGAACACGTTGTTAAGTTAATGTATCATCAGCCAGAGGATGCTAATAGTACCAACCCTGCTGGTATATCTGTAAATGTACTGTGTGGCCCTATCCTGTTAATAATGAGTCTGGCACTATTGCTAATGTCTCAGGGCACACTGGGTGCCCAGCATAATGGCAAGTTTGCAGAGCAGAGTGGTGGTATGTTATTCAGGAATGCAGGGGGAAAAAAAAAAAGGCATTTTAGGCAATGGTCTCCAGTTAGGAAATAGTTTCATTCCATATCCTTCTAACAATTGTTTATAGGGGAAAAAATGCAGAAATAGAAAGCCCACAGAAACCTTGGTTACACAATGGCAAACAGCAGTGAAGCTCCAGAAACACTTGAAACACAGGGGAAGTGGCAAGAGAGGTTGCCTAAGTTGGAGTGTGGAAATATTAATACATTTTTATTAATATCAGGATCTGATCCAAAACCACAGAAACTGTATGTGAGGCTGAGGAAAGATTGTGACCCACTATTATGGTGGATTATGGAGTGCTAGTTCAATGACTGAGTTTATATCATTTACCATCGTGTCAAAGACTGATGGAAAGATGCAATGTCTGAATTCCAGGGCAGTAAACACTATAACTCCATAAACTGCTCTTGTTAAAATGCCAAAATGCATGCCCACAGAATTACAAGGACAAAAGCAGTGTTCAGTTATGGGCCTTGACACTTTTTTTTGTTATTCCCCTAGAAAGGAGGGCTTGTATAATTTTGCTTTTATATTTTTAAGGAAAAGATGAAGTCACTTGAATTACTCAAGTTTCACAAGAATTATTCAAGTTTCACAATGGTCCTGCAGTTTGCCAAGCACATATCACCTGAATGTATGATAAATCAATTGATGAGTGAATGAAAGTGTAATATCAGGTAGTAATAAAATACCACAGATATTGTTGTAAATACTACTTGGTTTTGTTCAAAATCTGTACGTTTTTGATAACTAAGAAAGTTTATATGTCATTCATTTATAAATGCACCATATTACGTGTTAGACTAATAAGGAACAAGAGATAGAGCATTCATAACTCCTGTGACTGCTAAAGGGGCTTAGGGTACAATTTAAATGAGGAACAAAAACCTTTACAATATTCTAAATCTACTAACAGCTGAAATATTACACAAAATTTCTCTTTTGTATTCAAGAGCAGGAGCAGAGTAAGGTTTTATATAGTGAATTGTTTAAAACTCCTTTTTCCAAAGTATACATCATGAAAAAGATCCATTTTCCAGACCTTTTTTCAGTATAAGAGGCAGCAGCCTGAGATCACTTTTTATCACTAGACATTGATATCAGAAGATGTATTGTGCTGCAGTCAGTTATTGAAAACAACAATTTGGCTTTTTATAAAGCAATTGAAGCTGCAGTTATCTGAATGGTTGCTTGACAGGAACTGCTTGCAAACTACCTTGGTTTCTGCTTCCTCAGAAATGTTTCCTGTGGAGTCTCAACCCAAATGCTATCTAAGTGGTAAAAGTAGACAGGAATATTTTCAGAATTGTATTATTAGTGTAACTGTAGAGTTTAAAAATTATTAATAGCACCTGTATTTTAGTATTTGATGTTACTAAGCGTTTTAAAAATAGCACAGGACAAAAGCCAAATTAAATGAAACAAGTTAGTGATAATATTAGAGTATTAGAATGAAGGTTGAACTTAAAATGATGTTTTACTTCTGTATTTTTATTAACTCGATAATTCTTTTCAAAAGCTCTGCAAACTGCAGAATTGCAAAAAGGCAAGGATAGGAGTAAAAACTGTAGACTACCTGTATAGGGATGACCGTACATTTAATGAACTGTAACCAGTAACCTGTAAACTGCAGTCTCTTAGTTGATCCCAGCCTGGCATTTATGATTTGTTTTCTAATGTCTTTCACACTTTTTTCTTTAAGGGAGCAACGGTAGTACCAGGGTGGTATTTGGTATGTTGTGCTGTTGGTTTTTTTGTTTGTTTGTTTGTTTTGTCTGAAGACATTTGAAATAACACCATAGTGATATGACATTATGACATTCCTATTGCTAAGAAATAAATGAAGCTGGGAATGACATGGGAAGAGGGAAGCCAGCATTTCCTAGCATCAGCATGTAAAAGGGTTTTCAAATGTTCTTATGCTCATCCATAATAACAGCATCTTTGAAAGGCTGCAAAAACCTCAGCCTCAGCATACAGTCATAAATCAAAACAACAGCCAGATGCAAAGCGAGGGTTTCATCTACATTCATCTACCATCTCAGAGTGCTGTAGTTTTTGAAGGCAGAAAATAATCCTCAATTACAAGATAATTTTCCATCTATAGTTTTCTATAACAGACACAAAGGAGAATTCCTAAGGTGCACCCATCATTCTCCACAGCATTATACAAATAAAAAATATCTGTCAATGCAAAGGCCACTATTGATTTTAACAGCCAAGCTAGTATCAGGTACAGAATGTTTGCTGCATGGTTTTTCATCCCCTTTAAAAGAAAGTCCTGATGCAATTTTAACAGCAGTTGTATAATCACTACAGCTACATGTTGTCTTGTTAATGAATAGAAAGAAATGCCAGCACTAGCTGGCACATAAGGTCTAGGAACACCTTGCTTCTTAAGTGGTTTTAAGACTCATGATCTATGTGCATTAAGTTTCTTCTACTCTACAAGGCAGCACTTCCAAGAACAGAGTTTGTACTGTGAGAGAAATTGGCTTTTTTTTTTTTTTCAAAAGTATAAATTCTAATTATTGTGGAAGGTTGTAGCAGCTGATAGCTTAAATAGTCTATGTCTAATATATTTTCTTGAATACTACCTAATAGAATTCTTCAAGGTGTTCTCTCCCATACAAAATACCACTTCAGCATATCAAAGGAGACAGATGGGTTTAAGGGCAATGAAAAATGTATAGAGACATGTCTATTGAAAATGTCTCCTTAAGTTCACCTTCATTAAAACATAATTATTATTTATTTATTTATTTATTATTATTTTTATTTTTTTAGTTTGATTTTGATTAATCTTTTAACACTTTGTAGGGTTTACTTTTTATTTTTTTTATTTTCATATTTTAGTGCTATGCATGTGTTACTAATTAATCCATATAGATTTTATTGCAGGTGTAGGAATTATCCATTCATCTACAGAGGGAGGGAGAAACTGAAAATTCTGTCAGATTTTAATGATGAATTTTTAATGTAGATTCCTTTTTCTGATATAATTGTTTATCTTGTGATATAAAATTAAATAAAATAAAACTATTTTAACTGTGATAAGCATAACATAAGTTATATCTTTAAGAAACACCTTGGAATATCTCTTTACTTGCTCTGTAAATCTTTGTATGCCAGGAGGCCACAGGTCTGAAGGAAAGAAGGGAAACATTTACCCTCATTATGGAGGTTACATCACACACACAGTTATCTTCCAGACTTAAAATACCCATTCAAATGCATTCTGGTTGCAGATTTTCCCGCACCCATTCTTTCCCAAAACAACAAGTATTCATACTAATAATTTCTGTGTGTGTATGTGTGTGTGGCTGGTTGTTTTGTTTTGTTTTGTTTTTGTTTGTTTGTTTTTTTTTAATGTGCACAGCCTTTGAGTCCATGATCACCTCACTGACAAAGATAAAAATGTGCCTGTAGATTTAGGTGGGCACAGGCACCACCACAGGACCAGTATGTTGCTAGCTGCTTCCAGCTCTGGTGCTGCTCAGCAGTCTCCATTGGAGTGGCTGTGGGTCTTCATGCTTGGCCATTCAAACTGTCATAAGATCATTTAAATGAATGGTCTCTGGGGTTGCTGTCTGGATGAATAAATAACCTCATTTCTCACATGCACTGTAAACTAGCAATGTACTGGTAGCTTGGCTCTGAATATCTTCATTCAGAAAGCAGAAAGCATTTGATGAACTTGAGATACTCCCACCTCCTCTGCGATCTTGAGCCCTCACGCTGTGTGTGTACACAGCGCAGGCTTTTCTGCCAGATGATGATAAAGATTTTCAATATACTCCTGTCTTAATAGAGCTGCAAGTCCTACATCAGTGGTAGAAGTATAAAGTCCAGCATAACATTATGGTAAAGTCCATTATTTAACCTTTGGATTTCATATACTGCAACCACTTGAGCTTTACCCTTGCAGTCTATGAAGTAATAACAGTCATTTCAGTGAAATTGCAGCTTTGCAGAGCTCTGCTACATACACAGCCTGCCTCACTGTAACACAAGATTTACAAGGCAATAGGTAGTACCTCGAACATTTTAAAACCTGATGTGAATATTTGAAGGAGTAAAGCACTTTAGAGTAGTTAACAGTAGTGGATGAATGACAAAAGTGAGTCATGATAGTACTATTTTTCTCTAAAAGTGAGAGAAAAACAGATGTTTTCTCCTTTTTCTTGTGCTCAAATAGATATTCTTTTTCAGTATCTTCTTTAACAGAATTTGATGTATTTCCATTAAAAATTTCCATTGTTCCTGTCTCTCCCCACGAAAGACAGCAGCCACAGCTCCCTTACTCCCACCCTGCTGGCAGCTAAAGACATGGGGTTTCTCATGTGCTTGTAGGTCCCCACATATGTGCAGACTGCCCAGAACAGAAACAGCAGCCTTGGCTGGTGGCACAGACTGTATGCCATGCTTTTGTGCCTGTTCCTTTTCTTGGAGCCCTGAATATTTATCACGAAAAAGAAAATCCTCACCTTGGCCTGCCCAGGGGCCAAGGCCCAGCTGCCTAGTGGCTTCACCAACACACTCACTTTCTCTTACAGATGTTTTATCTAATCAAAGGTCTGTTTTCTTTATTCTGGAACATACTCTACATGTTAATATCTGCAAGCCATGCTTAAATCAGAAATGAAAGGAGATAATTTAAGAATGAAGAAATAACTGACCCAAATTTTCACACTCTCCCCAAGGAAAATGTGTTTTGTTCCCTTGAGGATCATTGTTTTGCCTAGGGAAGCAAAGTTCCTGAAGTATGCATTCTGTATTCCACACATCTAATGTGAAGTAAGAGTAACTTGATGTGAAGGACATCTTGAAATATTCTGCCTTTGTGAATATGAATGTAGGGATCTGCAGTAACTGTGAATGAACATTTACAACAAACTGTGAGCCTCCTACTGATGCACTCAAACACAAAACAGGAGGCGAGATAGAGAAGGAAAAGAGATGAATTTGTTTTCCTAGCAAACAGCTGTCTTCTTTAACAGAAGAAACTAAAAAGAAAACAGTGTGTGAAGAGGCCAAAAGCTGCATTAATTACAGTATTTTTAGATGCTACAAGCACAATTTTGATAAACACTCTAAACTGTGAAAAAACTGTACTGTCACTGCAATTAAGTCTTTTTTCTTGGTGCAGCATCATCAATGCATGTGCCTGCTGAGAATATATTGTAGGCTGTGCAGTGCACCCTTTGATTAATGATTCAAAGCATTCACTAGGGACCACACAAACTCCTGGGGGATGCCACAGCAAGCAGCACAATGTCATCATTTATTTTCTTCTCTTGACCTACATTAGAAAGAGTGACGATACATTCAGTGTTAAGGGCCAAATTTCAGCCATGGTTATAAACAAACAGCTCCCATGGAGGTAAAAACAATAAGCATGTGGCTTAGGAGCAAAATTTGAAATTTGGCATAGAAAGGTTACTGCTTGATTCTAGGGGTGTTTCTTTAGATCATTTGGGGGATGTGGGAAAGTGTCAAACTAACTCTTAGTTTTAATGTCTAGGACTGCTGTAAAATGCACACATCAGGAAAAAAAAAAATCCCTCTAGGTAGAAAAAGCTAGATCTCATTTCTGAGCTGGCTAATATTTCTGTTCAGCCAGAGCATGGCATTAAGCTGGTATTTTATCAGGATAGACTTAAAACTCAACCTGAAATAATATTTTTGCTAGAGGCTCCTAAAACTAGTGACATCACCCTGTCAGTTGGATTGTTTTCCTGCACTGACATGAAGTCCTCTATTTCATGCCCATGGGCAGTGATCATATATTCTCTTTAAATATTCAGAGCTGAGCAAGTCAATGCAACATATTTGTTTTTGTAGCCTTCAGCAATTAGAAAACACTAAAAGGCTCAAAATATCATAGTACATCATTCAAACAATAGTGTTTACTGTTTGGGTAGCAAATCTGTTCTCTGCTTCCTGATCTGGTCCTCTGTATAGTATTTCTCCTTGCCCAAGGTCTGTGATATTATCGTCAAGGTACGTCATTGTTTCAACCAAGGTTAACTGAAAGGCCAACATTAGCAACGCTGCCAACAGCACTGTTTCTATGACATAGTGAAATTTTCTACAGTGAGGGTGAAGCTCGTCTGCACTAGAGACATCATTTTCTCCAGGGCTAAGTGTTTGAAATGTATTTCCTGAATAACCAAAGGACATCTATGTGCCAGAGTTATTTTCAGCTTTGACTCCTTTTATTAACTCAAAACATCTCCACTTCTCCCATTTTTCCCATAGGGGAAGAATGCAAGAACAAATATGATCGATGCAAGTCACATTACTTTCTGCTCTTCAGAAGACTGCTCAGACATTACAGTAAGAAAATCTACATAATATAAAATGGAACAAAAGAACAGGAATGTAAATATATTTACTTTCATGTAAATGAAAGTTAGTATTTTTCTAAGTAAAAGTATTATAAAAGTTTCTATATTATTAAAAAAAAAAAAAAAAAAAGTAATTAAAATCCCTCTGATGTACTTTATGAAATATAGTCCACTGGGTCACATACACTGAAAAGTGACTTCAAATCTGTGAATTATCACCCATTAAATATTTCCTCTGAGTATGATCATAAAAAATATCCAGAACAAAACAGCACACTCTGTGCTTAAGAAGTCCACAAGGATCTTCTTCTAGCCTAGTATTAGAGAATACAGGCAGTAATAGTGCAACTCCAACAAATGTCTACTAAATTTTAAATTGACCAAAACAAATGAAGACATTCATTACTGGGGTATTCAACAAGAATTTCTATTTTTATCTTCTATTGCATAAAAAAATAGACTAAGTTTGGCAAGTCAAAGCAGCTGTTGAAACCATGTTCTACATACTTGCAGGTCATTGACCAGCAGACACAAGCTGAGATAGCTTACCTCACCTTCAAACTGAAGATTATTTAGCTTCTACTCCTTTACAACCGGAATGGCACATTAAGTTTTCTATCTCATAGATGTAATCTCAGATGCATCACTTAATTTTTATGAAATATTAAACTTTACATGTTATTAAAAAAATTTTTTTTCTAGTGAAATAATACAAGTGGACTATATCTCTTAAATTAATGATGTATGACTTCAGAATTACTTAAGGGGAGTTGCCTTTTTTTTCTTTTTTTTTTTTTTCTTTTTCTGAGCTTTGCATGTAAATAATCTGTTTTGGCTATAAAAATACATCTTTTATCCTTTTTTCCCCATCCTTGTGTATAATCTTTCTATATAATCTATATAATATTTCTTTATATAATAAGAGATACATTTTCCCTGAAAAGAGTAAAGCTTTAAGCTCTCAAAATCCGATTTTCAAAATCCTTCAGGTGCCTGGAACTGTGCTTCTGTGCTTAAGAAGAACTGAGAGAATTGAGGAGTAAGGTTGCTTTATTGGCAGACAGTCTCCATTCCAAGGATTTCTCTCTTACTCAATAACTATTTAATATAAAAATAGGTCCTTGGACCAGGCACCAGAACCATTGTATCCTATTTCTACTCCCCTACCCTTGTACGCCCTAACAGCCAAAGAGTTCTGTCCTCAACAGCTAAAAGAAAGCAATTGGACCAGTTTCAGTGGAAGGAAAAGGGTAATCCAATCAGTGTACACTACAAGTTTATATTTCCCTGATTATGCCCTTCACAGACTTAAATCCTTCATCACTTAGACCTCAAACATGTATTTTTCTATTGGAAAACTAACTTAGAAGCAGCCAATATAACATTATACATCTAAATATAAATTGGTTCACCTTATTCCTAAGAAAGTGGCATTAATTGTTCTTTAGACAGGTCCTTTCTCTTTCCTTCAATGACAGAGAAAGTCAGGGTGAATACAGGGAGCGTGAACCCTGAGCTCTGTTGCTGCTCCTTTTCTGCCTCATGACCTCATGTCTACACTCATACACTCTCAGCAGTCACCAGGCTAGAGAAGCCCAGTTTGATAATAACCAAAATTTACAAACTACCTGATCAAGCACCTCACTATCCTTAGTGACTAAAATTCAAGGCCTGAAAAGTAAGAGTGTAAGACATCACTAATCACCCAGATAGAATAACAGCACTGGTTGCTATGCCATGAGAGATTACAGGCAGGAAGGACAGGAAACACAAGAACTGTAGGAGCCTTCAAATACTTTTAAGAAGATTGGAAAATGTCATACTGGAACATAACACAGAGGTCATATGTTTACGAGGCCATCGATGAGTACTCCTTGAAGCAGCTGTGAAGGCAGTCCAAAAAAGTGGGAACACCCCTTTAGCTTTGCCCTGACTATAACACGTGGCTTTGCTCAAAACAGCACATGGGAATCTAAATAAACCTTGTAGCTGCAAACATAAGCTGAGTCAATATCTCTACAGGCAAAACAAACACCAGGAAGATACACTGCCATTTTCCTCTATTTCAAGAGATATAAATGCACAAGCATGAAGATATTTGTTTAAAAAAGAGCAACTAAGGTAGTTAAAAACTTACAGACAGTTTAATCCTTACAGAATTGTTGAAGGACCTATACTTTGGAGCACTATCATAGCGCATATTTCTAAGACCATTGTGACAGTTACTTTCATAGAACTATTATTATCTCAGTAGTAATCAGAAAATTAATCAAGTATTATGAACTGATGGGAAAAGAATAGAAAACTACACAAAGAGCAAGTTCAAAGTTTGCAAGTCTGGGGGTCACCCACATCTTGAACACTGCACAGTTCTTATTCTGTCATGTCAAAAAGGACATATCAGATAACTGGAAGATTCCAGAAGAAATAGTGAAGGTAGTCAAAGGAAATAACAGGAAAGAACAGCTTCCATAGAAGGAATCATGAATGCCATGGCAAAAAGGATAGACAGTGAGTACTTGCTGCATCTTCCAATACAAAAACTAGAGGCATCAAATGAATATAGTAGAAGTTCATTCTCAAAGAAACAACAAAGGTGGTTCTTTGTGCAATTCAAAGCAGACAAAAGGAACTTGCAGATAAGAAATGTTGTGAATGATAAAAGTTTACAAGAGCGCAAGGAAGGAATGGACAAGTACTTAGAAGAAGCATCTGTCAGGGGTTAGTAAGCTCACAGAAACATCAGACTTTGTAAATCAGCTGAGTGGAAAACATCTGGAACCTAGGAAAGTACTCCAGGGAAGTACTGTATATGGTTGTCCCTGTTTGTGCTCTCCCCAAGCTTATATGGCTATATGCCATTGATGGAAACAGAATACCAGATTAGATGAACCCTTAGGCTCCCACAGTATTGGTGTTCCTAACGAGGAAATTCAAGAATGTAACTTTTAGATAGCTAGAGTTAGACGAGATGGAACTCACACAGATTTCTAAGGAAAAAACTCCAGCATTGTTATTTCAGAGAGGAAAAAGGTATATGTTTCCCCTGGCAAATGCATCAGTGGTTACATCATCTTTTTTCATACAACTAAACATACAAGAGATATTATATTTTGACTTGGAAAAATATTTTATCCAAAACAAAAAGCATCCTTTAAATATAAATATATATATATATATATATATATATATATATATATATATATATATATATATATAACATGCAAAACTAGAATATAAAGGAGTGTTCTTTGGGATCAATTCTTAAACCACAACCTAAGCTACCATTTCAAGTTCTGATTAATATATTAGCTTTCTTCTTACTGATGAAGATAAAACAATTTCTATGTTGCTTAAAATATTAGGGTCCTTGAACCAAACTTTATGATTTTGATTTCTTCTTATCTATTTATTTATTTATCTATTATCTATATTATCTATCTATTTATTTAGATATTGTATGACCCAAAGCCTTGCTTCTCTCTCTCCCCCCCCCCAAAAAAAAAACAAAAAAAACAAAAAACAAAAAAAAAAACAGGATCCTTTGCCAAAATCTCCTATTCTCTAACTCACTGTTTCTTTGGTTTTGATTAAAACCATGTTTCATTTTCTGAACTTGTGGAATTAAAATTATTGGAAAAAAAGTTGAAAATAACAAAAATATTAGTCATTTGCATGGTTTGTGCATGTGGAAATGAGCTCTACAAATAAAGCATGACTTTTTTCTCCTGTATTAACTTCTAATTCATATAATTAGTTAAGGAGAAAAGGGAGAACATCTCCTGAAGAGTGACAAAATATTGGTTTGTCCATGAACAAGCTGAACACTTGCCTAGCACCCTGACTAGGAAATATTTTACTGCTGTCCTGAGTTAAGAAGAGGCTTTCAGCAAGTCAGGTAAAACTTGGTATGACAACCTTTACAGGCCTAGGGATGCTGTAATGAGTCTAAGTTTTATTTTTCCCTAGGGAAATATAAATCCTGAGTGCATTCAACTGTTGTATTTCTGATACACGTGGTGTTTTCATAGAGAAGGTAATGAGATATTTATAAGTGGCATGATACATTACCCTGAAAATTGATGAGTAATCTGTGCATCATGATCAAGAAATTAATCAGTCACAAAGTATCTTTTGCTTCTGAATTTTAATTTTAGACGAGCTTTGAAAACTAAACTATTGAGAAGACAAAAGTTAACATTCCGCAATGGCACGTGTTCTCTGCATCTAGTTTGAAAACAACCTAATAGAAAGATTTAAACACTTGTTGATTTTATTAAATAATACAGGTGAATAATACCATTAGTGGTGTTGTTGATCCACCAGACAACAGGAAAAAAGATAAGAAAATATCTATAAAAAGAATATTTGGAAGGTTTTGACAGGGGGAAGAACGATCCAAAAACATGAACCTACACAGCATTGGGCAGGTAAACTTTTGTAATGAGTTATACAGGTTACAGGATTATCTTTCATAAGTGGTTTTCAATCACTTATGAGGAACATTTCAAGAACTGGAAGAGAGGGGTGACTGGACAGAGCATTCCTCTACTGTTATAAAACAACAGGCAGAAACTTAGAACAGGGCTTTGGACCATATAGGTAATTTTCCTTTGGGCTTCTCCAGAAGCCACATAAATATTACCTGTTTGCCTGGAGATGGCTCTAATTCAGCCTTAGATAAGATGTACTAAGAGTTTTTTCAGAACCCTGCAAAGTTCAGAAATATTAACATCAGATAATCACTCCACACTAGTGTAATGCGTACTTTAATAAAACCTACAGTTTCTCATCTAAAAATACCTTGGAATCTTTTCAGCAAGAGTCACGATATTGAAGAGATCATTCTTAAATTCATTGATTCCATTGTGTTTTGGATTGGTGTGTAATCCTTAAACTTTATGAATAATATCATAGATTAAGGAATTAATTCTCTCAAGTGAGACTGCCAGTCACTTTGTTAAGAAGAAAAAAAAAATAAATAAAAAAATAAAAAAATAAAAACATAGTAAAAGTAAGCCAAACCACATTCTTCTGAAAACACTGATTTCACGGTTTGTTCTTTTATCTCCCCTAGAAAGACACTTGCTTTTTAAATTTAGTATCAGCCTTCCATCATCTTTAATTCATTTTTTCTTTCAGACTTCAGCTAAAGGACAATTGAAGACCTAAGAAAATCTTCTCTTAAAGGACTTTTAGAATTTATTTATTTTTTTTTTTTTCCAAAAGGAAATCATGAATTTACCAAGTTATTTCAACTAGAATAAGGAATCTTCATTGCTGTAAAGACTGGAAAAGGGTTTAAAATGACTTGGATGTAAGCATCAGATATATATAAGAGATATATATGAGATATATATAAAAGAAATGACAAAACCTTGAGCAAATCACTGTCTCTCCAAAAGGCATGATGCTCATCTTGTTAATGATACATTCTTGAATCTCTTTGAAAAAGTTAATATTTTCCTCCTCTTCTCTGAACTGATGAAAAAAAAAAAAAAAAAGGAGTACAGATCTTCATCAAGAAAAAAGAATGAATTTTGGAGTTAAATTCAAACCACATACTGAAAATACAGTTCTCATTCAGTTGAAAGAATACACATGTACTCCACTGTACATTCATTCTGATATCCAATGTGGAAAAATTTAATAGCCCTAGAAGATGTAAAAGGAAATGTTAATGACTTTTTTTTAAATGTCCCTTTTTCTATTTTAAGACATAGAATTGCTAATCAATTTATTCCTTTATTTCTGGCTTTATGTTAGAAAGGGATAAATAATTCAAATATGGTTAAATCTGAAATAATTCTCAATCAAAAATCAAGTACTGGAAAGCAAAAATTAAATTGTGATGAAAACAAGAGAAAGAAGTTGAAGCCTGTGCATTTTAACATTTTTAAGATGCAAAAAAATAAAACAAGTCAACTGGCTAACAAAAAGAGGTAATGATCTCTTCTGTTGCTCTCCAGATACAAATCAAGAACCAGAGTTCTTGATTTTTAGAACCCATTTTTCTTACGTAAAATTAAATTACAAATTAATAAAAATTATGAAGGGCAAGGCTTTTATGAGAATTACAAAGATTTTATGCTGAAAAATTAAAACAGCAAATCTCAGTGCCTTTCTGAAATTTCTATTCTAGGTTCCCTCTAATTTGCAACAACTATTGCAATAAATAAAGAATACATTTATTTTAATCTAAAATTACTTTTTTACTTTCTGCATGTATTTGTGGAGTTTGGCAACTATTCAGAGTATTCCACTCAGTCCCAACCTGTCCTTATATCCCTCTTATTCATTTTGTTATTTGATTGTTTCTGGTTAACTCCTATCCGCTCTAATATGACTTCTACACTTTCCATGTGATGTCATCAAACCATTATTTTAGAAACAATACAAGATACTTATTAAAGTGTCTCTTTTATATAGTTAATAATTTAGCACTGACTATGCAAATGTGATGTCTGAAGATGTCGTTACAGTAATTTTTCTCAGGAGGTTTGGAGTTTCTCAAACTTACCTTCACCTCTGATTCTTCATTGGCAAGAGGTTAAGATTCTCTCCATCAACAAGTTCAAAAATTTGCCCTTATTCTCAGAATTGTCTTTTACTGAACCTCTCTGCTGGCTTTATTGATAGATTTGAAGATGTTTTCTATCTTTTCCAGAAAGGAAAAGAATTCCTATGAAATGTAAATATCACTATGGGCAAAACAAGAGAAACAAACAAAAAAAAGTCAAGAACAAAACTTCACTTTCAACCAACATTATTTTCTCCTCTTTCTCCTGACATTTTCAAAAGCAAGATAAAGATTTTTAGTTTCATTGAGGTGTACAATGACAAACCCTAGCTAGTTGTCCTAGTAGTTTCCTTTGGGGAAAACCTCTATTTGAGAGAAGTGAGTCATTAGTTTCTGTGCTTTCCAAATGATGAAATAGATGCCTTCACTGCACTTCCTCAAGCACTGTACTCTAGTTGCCTTATATAGCAATAAAGATATGTCAGCAATAGTAGTTGTTTTTCTTTTTGGTTAGGAATTGGATTTCTCTCCAAGACCCTCTCTCCCTGTAAAAATGGAGATGAGGTTCCATAGAGAAAACATAAAAATATGAGTAGACTTGTTTCTATAAACTACAGCAAAATTTTATATTTTGGGGAGTACCAAAATGGGCTAAAAAAGACAGGGTATTATAAGCAGAACCAGTTCTACTCTTTGTGTGGCAGCCAGAGTTTTGCTAAAGCCATAATACCTGTACCTGGGCATGCTGTCAACATTTGTTCCCTGTAAAAACCTGTACTGACAGGAGGAAGAAACTGATAGATTTAGCTTCTCAAAGTAAGAAGTTGCATGGTGGAGCCTGAGGGAGTGCAGTGACTAGGAAAGCTGAGTTTGGATCCAGGCCCTGCAAATATGCAAATTGTTCCAGTCCTCACCAAAGCCAGTGAGATGGAGTCCAGATTTAGGAAACCTCTGTGAGGATCAATAAATGGCAACATAATCATAGAATCATAGAATTATAGAATTACAGAAAAGAAAGGAGACCAACAGAGTGTATGGCAACAAGATAGTCCTCACAGAAATGTAAAAAAATAAATAAATAAATAAATAGGCAAAATCTTTCCCTCACACACAGCTATTTTTTGTCCCATAATTTTATAAATTTGAAGTCTAACTATTTGAACCTAATCCATAAAAAAATAAAAAATTAAAAAAAATAAATCATAACTGTGCAGTGCTCAAATACAAAACTCTCAAAAACATTAATAGCTCTGTGGATGAATTTAGAGGCACATTCAAAGGCTGGAATGCAGCTGGTGAAGAAGTTGTTAGTGAACTTTTAGACATCTCATCCTCCAGCTTTCCTTCAAACAGCTATACTTTTAGTTGAGAAATTCCACTGTTGCCCACCACTGTTTACACATGGCTCTTCAAATATACACCACTGAACGCTGCTCAGTAATTACTCTTACTGCACTGATGGAGGACTCTACTAGAATTCAACACAACCTATAGCTACCAGCTCTAGTGGAATGACACCCAAGCCATTTTTGGCACAGCAGGTTCTTCACTGACTTCATGTTCATCAAGAATGGCTGGCGACTGCCCACAACTAGCCTACCTGGACTTTGTCCCAGCAGATGACTCTGTAATCCCATATGAATGGCAAGCTTCCCAGGCTACTCCTGGGATAGCACCCTTGTCTAAGTACTCAGGACTTTGACCTAGTAGCCTTCAGGTCAGGCAGGTCCTCTAATTTTTCTCTTTGAACCTTTGTCACAGACTGCATTTCTGTTTGCTGAGGGAAAAAAAAAAAAAAAAAAAAAAAAAAAAGGTCTTTGAAACACTTACACTTTCATGCCCTGAATAGAGAATACCCAAATAAGGTTCCTAATGTGTTTTTAGCAATGCTTGCACTGAGACTGTACTTCAAATGTGAGAACAGGATGCCTCAACAGAACAGCTCCACATCTCAAGCCCAAGTGTGGAGTCTGCCACCAAAAATGTTGTGATTAAAATAGAAAGCATTATTGAGCTCAGACCAAACAAAAAGGCCATGAAGTACAACTTGATAAGCTCATAAAGTCTCTGCAAAATGGGTCAGCAAGGTTAAATTTGCAGTACAGATATTAAAACCAATGCTCCAGTGCCAATAACAGTATGTTTCTCAACATTTTTAAAATCTTTTCTTCCAAAGTGTTCATATGAAGATAGATTCTCAGTATGGACTGAGACTCTCAGTATGGACTAATACTTTCAGAAACCTCAATGAAAGGCTTTTTAAAGAGGCAAAGCACTGACATAGTAGATTTTGATGTTGTCCTTACAGCTACAGTTTAAATATATTTTCAGATAAACAGTAAACATTTTAATTAGGAATAATTTCATGAATACAAACACTAAGCTTTTAACTCAGGATTTTCTCAACTTGGAGCACCTATGAACTTTCCCCTATGTCCTATTTCCACCGTGTAAGTGGTACACCTGTCATTTCTATAGCACTTTGTATGAATTCTCCCTATAGATTTTTCAGTTAAGATATAATGTGCTATATCAATTAAACAGAGATTTAAAAAACAGAATTCTACAAAAAGGAATAAATTTTTAAAGCTAGCCATGAAAACAGTAGCTTCACTGTCAATTGTGTTAGCTGAGAGTAACCTGTTGTCATAAATGTGAGATATCAGATCATATAATTTGATATATTAAAATACACCACCTGCTTCATCTGCTTGCCTTCATTAATAGGGTGGTTTCTTTATATATTGAAGTATTTGTGGGATTTTTTTTTCCTTAATTCATCAACTATACCTATGAATAGTTGTTTACTGACTATAAGGTAACATTTTAATGTTTCATCTGACCTCTCAGTTTCCCTTCATGATGAGGGCCTGCTGTTATGACAGTTTTTAAATTCAGATTATTCAGGGTAAAGCTCAGGACACATTTGTCTAGAACTACAGAAAGAATAAATAATATGTACATGTCTAGTTCTTTAAGAAACACTTAATAAGTTTGTCTAAATATGAAGTGATATTTTGCATGTCCATGCTATTGTTACTCTTGATTCTTTCATATGAATTCTATCTAACTACCTCCTAAATTACTCACCTCAACATATTGGCCAACTTGAAACAAAACACTGGCTAGAAACAAATGAATTCTTATTAGTGAAATGGAAACAAATTAATTCTTATCACTGAAACAGAATACAGACAGTACTATTAGGTGAGGGCCGGTGAAAATGACAGGCAAATATTTTTTGACCCACATCATTCTCCTGAGTAAGGAAATAAAGCACAGGCTCAACTCTTATCAGTGTTCCTTGGACTCTGCCAGAGCCGTGAGGGTAATCGCACAGCAGTGCTGCAGTGTCAGCATGCTGTCACAGGGGCCTTGCCACTGGAAAGCGGAGCTCTTGTCTGTCCAGGGGTAATATCTAGAACAGGTTCAGCAGAGCACAATTGAACGGCTAATAATCTCTGCCCAAGAGAGCATGCCCTCTGACAGTTTATGTAGCATTGAAATTCATAAGCAAGGCTCTTCAGACAATGCCAAACCACTGAAATAGCCATAAAACTCTACATAGTCTGTATCTTCTGCTCACGAAATTGAAAAAAATTCAGGGTTTTAAAAGAAAAGCTACAGATAAGAGGTAGCACAGAGAAGCACAAATGCAAGTGCTTGAATTATAATTATTATTCTTTCTCTTGCTCCTTTTTTTTTTTTTTTTTTTTTCCTCGGAAGATGTTCCCTATCATGTGATGAAGGAAAGGGCATGATGAAATACTGAAAAGACCATCAGATCTGGGTTTTGTTACTCTATCTTATTTATCCCACCCAGAATCCATGAAGCTGGCAGCACCCTATATAATTTCTCTCTTTGCTCTTTTCTTCCCCTAGTCTAACAGGCTTCCAAATGGTGAATTGGCTGTACACGAGAAAATATTCAGATAAAAATTTGTAAAATAGTTTAATGTCTTTTTTTTTCATAAGGGGATTCCTTCTCTTGGTATTTGTAATTTTTATTATGATGTTAGGTTCAACCTGTTATCTAGTGAATAAAGGAAATCACAGAAAGATATGTCCTAATGCACCAAGGAACATGTCTTTACGTGTCTTTATTATATTCAGGTGTTTTGGTTACAAAAAACAATAACTACCTCCAAAAACGTTGTTGCATATGGACACCATAGGTATGTTTTTTTTAGAATGGTACACACTAACTCATTCCCCAAACACCCTTGCTGGTTCCTCGCCTCCCATCCTCTCTTTGTTCAGGAGGTTCATTGAATCACAGCTTTTTTGCCTGCCTGAGCTTCACCCACGCATTATCAGGAATGAATCATATACCCGTAGCTTCTGCTCTACCCCCAGCCAGAGTCTCCAAACAGAATCAGCAGCCCACAAGACAGCTCCAGATTTCAGTCATGCAAGCAATTCTCCCACCCTGATAGATGTGGGCAACCACCCATGCAGTTTACACAGTTCAGATGCTAGCTGGGTACCACAGAGCAGCAAGGCTGCACTGCAACATTGGAGCATTTCCTTCCACAATCTCTTTCCTCGCCTGTGAAATACCCCCACTACTACACTTTCATCTAGGAAGATGACTCTAAGTCAAAGTTTCTAACTCTGAACATAGTAGCACCACTCATATGCATTCAATTCTCTCTCCACACTATTCACTCATGTAGGATGACTTAGATTCCCAGCTGATAAATGTTTCACAAAGTAGTTGGACTTTTTTTTTTTCTTTTTTTTTTTTTTAACTTGTGGAAGTGGCTTACAAACTTGTTCCATATTTTAAAAATGAAACAGATGTTCTACTCATATAGAAATTACTGAATGGTGTAGTCTTGAAGTCATGGACCAGAATCAAACTTTTCTACTGATGATAAAATATATACATTTGCACTAACAGCTTTTTTTGACTTTTTTTTGCTGTTTTTACTTTATGCGTATCTTTAAAAATAAGGAGGCTTTATTGTCCAGAACTTTGTTTCCAGAACATATTATTTTCTATAATATAGTGTCAAATAAAGTAATAGATAAAACACATGGACAGGGGAGAGGGAAGCAGAAAAAAAAAATGGGAAAAAGAGGAAATAAAAAAAAAAAAAAAAGAAGCTCATGAGCTCCTTGAAGTATTCATGTTCAAGTGATGTCAGTACTGAGGAGAGAGGCAGGCACAAGAGCTGTTCATAGATCAGAGCTTGGAGAGACATTAGTTCCAACTAGCTTTAAAGTTTTAGGTGCCTCATTATGAACATTTGTTTTGGGAAGATCATTTTCTTAGGCTTCTTATTGTGATACAATTGCCTGAAGTAACTAGGAAAATAAAACATTCACATTTTAAAGAAAACGTACAGAATTGAAGAGGCTTTCAGGGTAGGGTGTAGGTGCATTACCTGAGTGTTCCCTAAGCTTCCAACCTTAGATACTGTTGCGCTGGGGGAACCTGGTGTGCTAGCTCTAAGGAAAAGTATGGAGCATAAAGTGGAGTGGAGACACCACAGCTAGGCTCTATGACCAGGTGGGGACTCAACTGTTCTTGTGCACACCAAGACTGATAAGCTGCACTTTTTGATACCCTGAGCCTACGGCCTGTCATGTTTTGACAAATGCTGTACCCTAGTGTACTTTTGCTCATTATAATATCATTATAATACCAAAACACACCTCCATCCCAAAAGCTACCTGCCTCCAAGGTGCAACCACCACTCACTGAGCATGCACTCTGAATTTCTTTGAGCCTATTACTTTAAACGGAGACAAGAAAACTTTTCACCAATCATAACTAAGATATGCTTGACTAGAGTCACTCAAGCCCCTCCTAAAATATAGAAAATAATATGAATTGGCCTAAGAGAGAGAGGATGTCAGGGAAGATACCATCATTAGGGAAGATACCACCGTCAGGGGAGATAGCATCCCGAGGGAATACACCATCCCAAGGACCTCCTGACCCCTGAGATCAGTCAATGGACTGAGCTTCTCTTCCCCTCTCTCCCCCCCCGCCCCCCTCCCATTGGGATGCCTTTGGGTGAGATTTGAACACTTAGTTATACTCTGTGTCTCTGCAGAAACTTACAAATCTCTATAGAGTCTTTGTGCCTTTTAACGCGTTAATTTCCAGGCTGTGCACCTGTGTCATCTGTGTATTTCATGCATGCTAGCTTGCTTTTGCAGACAGTAACTATCGCTGGCAATCCAAAGAACCTGTGTAACTGTTGCTGTAATAAATTGCACTTGATTGCATTGTTCCTAGCCATGAGAGTTCTCATTAAACATGACTAGAGTAAGGGTGATTATATGTTATTGGTGAATCCGTGACCGTGGTAGTTCAGTACTCTGAATCCAACCAGACCCCTAATGGTTAATGCGTTACTTATGAATCAGAATCAGACCCTTAACGGTTAATCCATTACTGGTGAATCTGTGACTGTGATAGTTCAGTACCCTGACTGGACCTGTAATGGTTAATCGGCTACACCCCTTAATGCAACACTTACAGAATCAAAGACAATACAGAACTCTTCTAGATTCAAAGTATATCTTATCTGACCAGAAGGCCAGACTAGATTTCTGTGTTAGGTGTATAACTCAGTAGTATGGATATCCCAAATGAGATAGCTACATCCTTGAACTTAAAAACACAATTCCAGAGGAATGGACACAAGAATTTGATGATACACCTAGACATCTTTTTGACAAGACAACATCTTTTGTGAACTTGTGAGAAATAAGGTAACTCAATAAAATTCCCAGCAGCCCAATCCTGATACAGGTTTGCCACATCACAGAGCAGCTGATGAGGCCATGTGTTCTGCCTACATTTTTCCAGCACCTGAGACAAGAATGCCTTTTTCTATTTTTACTACTTTTTTTTTTTCCTAGTACATTTTGTCTTAAGAAAAAATCCTTAAAGCAGCAGTCCATATCAACCGACTTTTTCTCTTCCACCCCTTCCCTAATACCTAAGAGAATAGTCATTAAACATTTCTAAATACAGTAAAAGGCAGTCAAGCATGATTTTTTTCTGTTAAAAACAAAACCAAAACAAGGGAAAAAAAAAAAAGTTTTAAAGGAAGACAAAATGAAGACATACTGCAAAATTCAAAGCCTCAATTTGTGTTTAATTGCTTGGCATTACCTGTTCTCGTCTCTCATCCATCCTGTCCAGTCTTTGATAAAGGCTGCTAACAAAAGCAGCCTTTGGTGTCTACATTAGCATGTAGCCTGCTGCAATAGGAATATATCTGTGCAGCAAAGCAACTGTTGTTAGAGGCCTGGCATCCACTAAAATGCTGATATACATGCACACCTAGTTAAATCTACAAATGATCTCTGAATTCGTCACCCACAGTGAGGGAGACACATTAAACTTCTTTGATTCACTAGGTTTATTAATAGAAACATAATGTAACTCTGCTTTTTCTTCTACACACACAAAAAAAAAAAAAAAAAAAAGAGAGAGAGAGAGAAAAGGAAGGAAAGAGAAAGAAAGAAAGAAAGAAAGAAAGAAAGAAAGAAAGAAAGAAAGAAAGAAAGAAAGAAAGAAAGAAAGAAAGAAAGAAAGAAAGAAAGAAAGAAAGAAAGAAAGAAAGAAAGAAAGAAAGAAAGAAAGAAAGAAAGAAAGAAAGAAAGAAAGAAAGAAAGAAAGAAAGAAAGAAAGAAAGAAAGAAAGAAAGAAAGAAAGAAAGGAAGGAAGGAAGGAAGGAAGGAAGGAAGGAAGAAAGAAACAAAATATGGTATTGATAGTATTATAGTTACGTCAAACAAACATTATACAAATTTCAGAATTACCCATTGTAGCAGGTGAAGTACATGGGTAGTAGCATTTGCGACATGCTGTAATGTTTCCTTTCACTGCAGTAAAGTCAGAAAACACTCTTCTAATACTTCTCTTTTATAAAGATAGTTTAACTTATTAAAAGTTCATGCATTCGTTGTTTTGTTGTAGTAGAGACTGGGTTGGAATATCACAGTAACTTCTTTGAGATAGTTTACTTCTAAATTTGCTGGATAAATACCTTTTATTAAACTCTGCTTAAATACTTTAAAAATATTCACACATTTCAAGAAATCATACCCAATAACACAGAAAATCACATCCATTATTATATACAGAAAATAGTTGAAGAAGAATTCTAATTAAGGTTCCTGTGCTGACTGACACTTGGTAAAAGGAAAAAAAAAAACAGCTACTGTGGCCAGCATGCCCTTGTCATACACTGCTTATCTTGGATTTGTGGCAACCTACAAGGATAAACATATGATCAACACAGAACACTTACATAAAACTGACATTCCAAATATTAAACAAGAATATGCTATAGTTACAGTTAACAAGTGGTCAAAAGTTAGAATATTTATAAAGATAGATATTAATATCTATGAAATATTAATTCAGTGTTCTCTGTATAGGCAAAATACATCAGTCATTAATTATACTTTCATTTCCATGCATGACAATCCTTCTCACTATTAGCAGAATGATGACAGAAAAAGTTGTGCTTAGCCATTTCAGATCTAAGATGAGTCACATTCAGCTAATGATCATCAAAGATTTGTAGAATACATATAAATTTAAATTCTTTGGAATCACATAACTTTTGTTTCCACTCAATATATTTCTTAAAAACAAAAAACAAACACCACTAATCAGTCAAAGACATTCTGAGACAGACAGACAGCACTGATAGTCTTAGTCCAACATTCACATTTGGCAAAGTTGCAAAACCTCTCAAAGCACAATCTTCCAATTAAAATAAACAAACAGTCATACAACAACAAAAAACACGCCCTGAAAAGCCATCAACCATCCAAAAAAGCAAGCCCCACACACGACATGGTTTCATTATTTAAAAAGGTATCATTTGCATGTTATAAGCCATCTTAACTGCTTTAAAAATAATAATAATAATTAAAAAAAAGTCAGATGTGCTTTGCTATGCTCTATTTTCATTTAAATAATCTGCAAGCACCTTTCTTTCTTTCACATTATGAAGAAATATTCTACCTGAAATTTTTCATGTGCCTAGTGAGTATTCTTCAAAATCTTAATGAATGCTGTGAGACTCTGGATGCCTCTTGGTAATCTCAGTGGAGGCTCCATTGACAAGCAGAAGCACACTCTGTACAGAAGTAGAGAAACCTCCCCAGTCCAGTCCAGGTCTGACTCCAGAAGAGAATTACAGGGTTGTTTAATGTGCAGCTTAAATGTATCTTTTCACCTCTGAAGGAAGAGCGACTGGCATGCATTACTAGCTTCTCTGCCAGAGCTGAGGTGTGCTACATGATCAATCATAACAGAGGAAGTGAAGAAAATAATATAATAAAAACACTTTACTGTGTATAATGAGTGGTTTATTCATACAATTATGGAAAACATTTTGAAACAGGTAAGATTAAGCACCACAGGAAGCTGCTGAGGTACATTATTTATCAATATGATCTGTGCAAGTATTTGGCCCCCTTTTCTTGTAAATAATTTTCCCTATACAGCATTTTACCAGGCACTAATTGGCAGCACTGTAGGTAATCATACATTTTCCCTTGCCTTCAAAAGTCAAAGACTGAAGAATAATGTTCTTAGGCTGATAATTTTATCCTCACTTTTTATTATTATTATTATTCCTTAAGGGAAAGCTACAGCAATAACAGTTAAAATTTGAAATGGTATGTGTGGTCCTCAGTGACTACTAAGTTTGGATTTTATCCTTTTTTTTTTTTTTTTTTTTTTTTTTTGTATAAACATAGACATTCACATCTTTTCTGAATATAACCAGAAATCTTTCTTTAGCATTTAAGTGAATATATTTTGAATCTGATTTTACCATCACTTTAATATCACAGTAACTTTAGGCACATTATTCTGTAACTTAATGGACCTTGACTGTTAAATTACCAATGAACAGTTACTCATCTGAACTGTTATTCTGACCCAAAAAGTAAAACTCTTTTGTGATATATCTTCTGACAATATGCATTTAGAGATTCAAATGCAAAGTTGATGGACAGCGCTTGTGTCATCACATGTAGTGGCTAAGCTAACCATGTTTATTGAATGAAGGAAGCAAATTTTGAACTTTTCAATTAGCCTGTCATGATGAACACCAGGAAGAGATGCTGCATATGTTATGATGGTAAAACTCTTCTGCAGTTTGCTAAAGTTTCTTTTTCCAGCAGACCTATGATCTGCTGCTTACAGAAAGGGTGAGAATCTGAGAAGCTATCTCCAGATTAAGTGCCTTAGGAAGCAATCGTTGGATACTTTATGAAAAGCATCCAGAATTATTTTATTGCTTTGGTGGTATACTTCGTTTCCAACAGCTCAAGGTCAGTCAAACTGTTTAGCTGTCTAAGGACTTGTAAGAGGTTGTATACTGTAGTTCTGCACTTAAGAATTCAATGCTTAGTACCTATGACTGAAGGCAGCTGGAAAGAAGAGGGGAAAGTAGCAATGGCATGTAGAATGTTGTAGACTTAGGAGGGATGTCAACATCACTTCAGACCATGATGCTATACTACAGATTGGGTAGAGTTCACCCAGGAGCAAAGCAGGGTATTTGTAGGAAGTCTTATAATGCCTCTGCCCTGTGAAAATACAGCCTGGATATGGTGCTGGGCCTTGAAAGTACATAGCACAAATGTATGTACTAGTTGTGTATACTTCTAGACGTGATGGATCATATTCTACAATTATTCTTGCAACTAAGGACTTGATCCTTTCATTTTAAAATCAGCCTCATTCTTCACAAAAATTCAAAATCTAAGAGAACTGATGCAATAGGATGTAGAAAACTAACCACATCATTTTCAGTTTACTCATCCTGAAATACAATATCTAAAAGGACAAATTGCAAATACGAAATACAGACATGAATCTCTTTTCTGTCCCTTCATTTGTATATGAAAAGCTTTCTTTAAGTGCTTGTCTGAACATGGCTATTTCACAGGATACCATTCTCCTCACTGTAGGCAAACTTGTAACCCCACAAAAATTATTTTGATGACATATCCACAACAACCAATGCACCAAAGAGCCCTTTTATTTAAAGTTCTCCTGCTTGGCTGGAGCAGCTGTCTTCATGAATCTGATACCTTTTTGCTTACCAGGTGTATGCAAGGGCAGGGACAGGTACAGAGGAGGTACAGCAGACTGTTTTCTTAACTGTGACCAGCTGGTATTTATCTTGAGCAAGCTCCTGTCCTCCTTCAAAATACACACAGCATGGAGGCAATTCAACAGCTTTGCCAATTTTCCCTTCCTTTTCCATGCTTTCTTACTCCCTGTCCAGAACCTCATATATCCATAATATGGTGAGGAATCTGCAGACTGGAGGTATACCTTTTTCTATTCAGACAATAACATAAATGTGTATGCTAATGCCAGCTGTGCCAAGGGTATTAAAAAGCCAATTCAGCCCTCTGTCCCCTCTCCAGAAGACAAGATACTTAAGCACATGTTAAGCAGAGCACAGTCCTATGCCTGTAGAATGTTGTTGCACTTTAAAATTTCTGTACTTTGCAATGTTTGTAGCAAAACGTTCCCTTCAAGCACTAGCCATCTGGCAAGGTTTGCTTATCAAATCTTTCTGCATGCCTCAAGGGAGAGATGTGGGCAGATCTAAGGCAACAACAAATATACCAGATTAGGCCCTTGGTCTTTTTAGATTGTTTTTATTTTAATGGAAAGTAGAAGAATATTCAACACGATACCTTAACTTCTCTACAAAATTGCCCTGTATTGTGGTAGCATGTACCTTTTTTTACACAAAGAACAGTCTGTGCTTTCAAAGCACTTACATATATTTAGATTGGAAACACTAACCAGAAAGGAACCACACAGCCAGGGAGGTATAATTATCATTCTAATATTCAGATCAACCCAAAATATCTTAAATTGTTCATCACATCATAGTCATTTATAAAAATCTGACACCTGAAAATAGGCTGCTGGCTTACTTAGGGAATATTTGTGTGACTAAACAACTATGTGCTTTAATTAAAGCTTTAAAATCAAGCCAATAGTTGGTAATTTATTCTATTTCACAGATTCTTATATTTGCAAAACATGGTGGCAATTTTTTTTCCTTCACTCTTCAGAAGATACACATTTTGTCAGAAGAAAATAATGTCGAGCTCAAGGGAAGACAAAGCAACCCAGTTGTGGATTTATGATATTGTTGTTCAGAAGGCTGCTAATTCAAGCTTTCCCTGCCCCCCACTTTTATTTTTATATGACTACATAAGAAATTTCTGTCAGAACAATCAGTCAAAGAAACATTAAACACTGTGTTATATGGAATACATGCAGTAAATAATCATACTGGAATCAGATTATCTCAAAGAAATTGAAGGATATGGGCTCCATCTCTTATGTAAAATACTTTATTTTGACTGAAGCCAAGTGAAGACACCACCAATTTAGGAGATGAATATCCTTCTCTTTTATTCTGCTTCTGCTTACCCAGTACTTGTTAATATCGATGTTCAGATTCTGGAAAGAACACACTTATCAGATTAAGATACCCAAATCCTTAACCTTCCGATTTCATGTGTTCATCCCAGTTTCAAGTGGTCATCTGTGAGACATGACCAGGTTGCTCAGGTTTTTATCCTGTTGCATCTTGAAAAATTCCAAAGATGGAGCCTGAACAACATCCCTGACAACATTTCCCACAGTCTGACTCTTCCTGGTGATGAAGTTTTGCTTTATAAATGGTTAGAACCTCCCACTGTTCAGTCTGTAGCCACTGCCACTTGTACACCTCAGAGTCTGGTTCAAACTTCCCACTCCCCTCCCTGTAGGCATCATGTAGCTGCTGGTATTTCCTCTGAAACCACCTCTACCCCAAGCTGTACAAGCCTCTCTCCCTCAGTTTGCCCCACCACCAAATGACTTGGTGGCCCTCTGCTGGAATTTAATTCAACATCTTCCTTGTCCTAGATGAGATAAAGAGCATGGGCAAGATTCCAGGTGCTATGTGAAGCCAAGAGGAAAGACCACTGCCCTGACCTCCTGGCTGTGCTCCCACTGATGCTGGATGCTGTTGGCCATCTCCACTGCCAGAACTCACTGTTGGCTCTGTCCAGATCACTGTCTGCCAAGACCTCCAGCTTCTCTCTGAAGAGCTGCTCCCCAGCCTCTTTCATTGCAAAGAGATGGTTCATCTTGGCTGTGGAACTTCATATTTCCTTGTAATGGATTTCATGACTGTCTTATTGTCTCACCCTTCTTGGTTGTCTAAATCCCTTTGGATTACAGCCTTACCCTCAAGTGCATTAACTCTCTTGTTTGTTGATGGTGCCTTTATCTCCTCCTCCAAGTCATTGCTAAAGATATTAAACAGGATAGGACCCAGGATAGACCCTTGCAGTACAGCACTTGTAACTTACCTCCAGGTAGAGAACAATCACTGACCTTTAGCCTGACCACCCAAATGTTTTTTCACCCATTCAGTAGTCCATTGATCTAACCTGTATAGAAGAATACTGTGGCAGGTGGTGTTGAAAGCTTTGCTAAAATTAAGGTAAATGACATTCACTTCCATCCGCTCATCCACAAATACAGATATTATCATAAAAGACAGTTGGGTCTTTCAAATATGATTTATCCTTGGTGAATTAATGCTGACTTCTCCCAGTAACCTTCTTTATTTGCCCAGAAATGTGATCCAAGAGAACCTGTTGTATGATATCCCCAGGGGCCACAGTGAAGCTGACTTTCCCTAGTCCCCCAGCTTGTCCTTTTCAGCCTTTATGAAGACAGATGCAATATTTGCCTTTCTCCACTCATTGGGTTTGTACCCTAGATCAGTGACTTTCAAAGATGATTTCAAAGAGACTTTCCATTTAAGTTCATAAGTCATCTCTCTCAGCAGCCTCAGATGCAGCCTGTCTGATCCTATGGACTTGTGTGTGTTGTGCTTTTGCAGGTAATCCCTGGCTCAATCTTCACCTGCTTCTGGACATTCTTCTCCTGCCTGAAGATTTTCATGAAGTACAGAGGCCTGTGACATCTTCCTGGTGAAGACCAATCCAAAGAAAGCATTGAGTCTTATCTGTGTTTGCAGATGTGTTACTAAATCACCCACTCTGCTCACTAATAGACTTATGTTTTCCTCATTTTGCCTTGTACCATTAATGTAGCAGTACCATTAACATAGCAGTAGCTACTCTTCCTTCCTTGAGTATCCCTTTTTCAACTCTAGTAGAGCTTTGGCATTCCCAACACCTTCCATACAAGCCTAGACAGTGTTTCACTATTCCTCTTTTACAACTATCCTTGCTTCCATGGTCTGTGTACATTCTTTATGTGCTAGAGCTCATTCATGAGTTCTTTATTTAAGCAAATGGGTCTCCTTGCTAGCTTTCCTGAGTATCATGATGGAGAATTCTTGTGCTTGGAGGATGCTGCCCTTATGGAACTTTACATGTTGTCCTTAAATACCTGCCAGCAATGCTGAGCTATTCTGCCCTTCAGAACTACCTCCCCTCAATTTTACCTACCAGTTCTCTGCAGAAACCAAAGTTTAGTCTCCCAAAGCCCAGGATCTGTGCTCGGCTAAAAGCCTTCTTCACTCCCCTTTTGTTTTTGAACTTCAGTATTACATGGTCCCTACAGTTAAGGTTACCATAGATTAATTATCACATCCCTAATCAATTCTTCCTTGTTTTGCATAGCAGATCCAGGAGACTGTCACCATTGGCTAGCCAATCTTGCACCTGTGTTACAAAGTGCTATCTGACATCTGTTCAAAGTTTTTTGGATTGCTTGCATACCATCTTGTTGCCCTTCTAGCAGTCTGTCTTATGATGGGAACATTTTTCCCCAAGAGGATTTTTAAGCAAATAAGTCTTACTTTACATTCATTTATATTTAACTGGTGTTTTGATCTTGTTGTTGTTTTTTGTTGCTGTTGTTTTGTTTCGATTCCAGCGTCTTAGTTCAGTGTCTTTTGAGTATATCTCAAACTGCCCACTCTGTTTTTTATCCTACACATAACTTTATGGATAAGCTATGTTATTAGATCTTTTTCACACCAAAATGAAATTTTACGCAGATCAATACTTGAATCCACTAGGAGCATCTTTACTTCTTCAAAGAAAGCTCTTCCATGCTCTGTTTTATTTAATTCTTTTCAATTGTCCATATTTTACTTTTGGTATATGCAGTATAGTAGTTAAACTTCTTTATTTCCCATCTCCCAGAATGAGAGTTCAACTTAACAGCCAGATCCTGCCTCTAAGTCCATAAAAGCACAGAAGAGCAGGATAACATAACCATTTCAAGACTAAAATATTTTGCAAAAAAGTGGTTCTACCTTCCACCAAGCCAATTTGGTAACAAAGATACCAATGTCTCAAACAGCTTCCTTCACCCCCCCACCCCCTCACCCATTTACAAATGAGGTAATAAAATCCTTCACATACAACAAGGCTCAAGTTCGGAGAGGATTGACAGCCGATGATTTTTTTTAAATCCTAGGGGATTCACGGTTTTGTGTTAGGATTACTGTTGGCTTGTGAGACTCCATGTATCTTTATTAATTCTCTAATACACTTATTTTTTTTCTATAGGTAGAATAATTTATTCTATTTTTTTTCTATACAGTAAGCAAAGGACTAGGTAACTGTGTAAATCAGCTCAAGTAATTATGTTTCAGGTTAACATTTTCTTTCCTTATATGCCTGTACTCTGAATGCAAAAATCATTTTAAGTAGTGTAAGTTAAATCTGACTGCTCTGTTAGAACAAATGTTGCTTGTTATTTTGAATATGTCAATCTTTAGTACAATCAATAAGCAACTGTATAGAAAAAGGGGAGCATGGGAAGATTTGCTTCTCAGTTGTTGCTCAGGCAAAGCAATCTCATGCAGAAGAACAGTGTAGGCAACTCTGGCTGTTAAAGGGACACAATGCAAGGAACACAGGATAATCCTTTACCTGTTTGTTTCAAACTTTCACTAAACAGACTGAAAAGACTAATATTAAAAAGTGACAGATTCCTCAAGCAACAGGTTCCAGCCTTAGAAACCAAAGAAAAGGATAATCAACATTTATTGCTGCAAAAATAATTCCTCAATAGTGAACACACATGAATATCAGAAACAATTTCAAGATTTGAGGATGTCATTGGAGCACTCGAGCACCTTGGAAGATAAATGTGGCAAATTTTTATTTGACCACAACAGTTTGCAGAAGAGGGTGATCAGAGAAAGTGCTAATTCCAAACAAATGAGACACACATTACTTCAATCACTTTTGACATAGAATTTTACAAGGTAAAGGGGCAAGTATTATTATTATTTTTTTTATCCCTACACCTGAGTAATGCTCTGATCAAAAAAATTTTTACCTTGTGCTTTTTAAACAGCTTCATGAATGTCAGGTCAGATGAATCAGTCACATCTGAGTTTCTCCCTCTTCAAAAAAAAAAAAACACTTTTTTTCTTCTACACAATAAGAAACCTTCTCAGAGGTGACTCATGTAGGTGTTCGTAGTTGAGTTTTTATGATGTGGACTTTTTAGTCATTCCAGAATAATTTGTAGCTTAGTAAGAAATAAGCACAGTGCTCCACCCCACAAATGCAATCCACTAAGTCCATTTGAGTCAAGTACTGTCACAGCAGTCAGTATAAACCTACCTGGACAGTGTACAACTACATTAATGTAAAGGCAAGTCCTGATTCAGCTTTGCTGAGGCATGAAGACCTTAGGAAAGCACTCAGAGAAATCTTCTTGATCAGAGTCACCCTGATCATGTCCTAGTGTCAGGTAAGACACTGAAGAATGGCTTACTTCTCTTATTTAAATGGGTATGAGAAGAAATCCAAGGACTTCACATATACACAAACAGCAGAGTATCTGCATTTGTGCATTCCTGGGCACCACTACATTAAGCAATTCTTGTCTGTTAAGCTTTAATTTTTATTATTTTTTTTTTGTTTTGAACTCAATCCATACATTAACTGCTGTAGTAATTATAGGTTTAGATAGGTCGAAATGTTGAGCTAACTAATTTAACGTTTTGTTGACTTACAGTGATATGGAACCACCTAAACCAAGACCTATTCAAAACAGTCAAAACCCCTAAGATACTTGGAGAAAGAGATACAAAGCATACAAATTTCAAAATTTCATCTTACTTGCATCTCATAAATTTCCATTCATCCATATGATTTTCCCATTATAGGTTTGTTCTCATTTCCCAGCTGAGAGCTCAAACAATAGGACTCCCAGCATTGCGTTAGCATAGTATAACTTATAAACCCGAGTGAAACCTGATGGCCTCCACCAACCCTCAATGTGATAAATACAAAAACAAGTGGAGTCTTCCCCTCCTACTTGAAAAAAGAAACAATCATAATAACCTTGTTTTAAAAACAAAACAAAGCATTTTCAAAACAAACCAACTGCATGTTTAATACCAAATTATTTTCAAGCATAGGGTTTCATTGTTTTGAGGTAGTTGGGACAGGCTGAATATGAGCCAGCAGTGTGTTCAGGTGGCCAAGAAGGCCAACGGCATCCTGGCTTGCATAAGAAGCAGTGTGGCCAGCAGGGCTAGGGAAGTGATCGTCCCCCTGTACTCGGCTCTGGTGAGGCCGCACCTCGAGTACTGTGTTCAGTTTTGGGCCCCTCGCTGCAAGAAGGACATCGAGGTGCTTGAGCGGGTCCAGAGAAGGGTGATGAAGCTGATGAGGGGTCTGGAGAACAAGTCCTACGAGGAGCAACTGAGGGAGCTGGGTTTGTTCAGCCTGGAGAAAAGGAGGCTCGGGGGTGACCATATAGCTCTCTATAAGTACATTAAAGGAGCTGTAGTGAGGTGGGAGTTGGTCTATTCTCCCACATGCCCAGTGACAGGATGAGGGGGAATAGACTAAAGTTGCGCCAGGAGTGTTTTAGGTTGGATATTAGGAAGAACTTCTTTACTGAGACGGGTGTTAGGCATTGGAATGGGCTGCCCAGGGAAGTGGTGGAGTCACCGTCCCTGGAGGTCTTTAAAAGATGTTTAGATGTTGAACTTAGTGATATGGTTTAGTGGAGGACTTGTTAGAGTTAGGTCAGAGGTTGGACTCGATGATCTTTAGGTCTCTTCCAACCTAGACAATTCTGTGATTCTGTGATTCTGTATACAAACACCCAAATGTTTCTTAGGTTCTTAAAACCTGAAGAACAAAATTGGTCCAAGCCTCAAAGTCAGAAGTGCTTGAAACTCTTTGAGCACAGAATAAGTTGGCAATAGAGTAGAAGAAAGTGTTTAGCCTAGTGGTTGATTTAATTTCCACAGAAAAGTTAAACCAATTCAAAATATGCATTTTCCCTTTACTAATATATTCATGTGTAGTTTCACTAATGTTAGCTAGAAGCACAGTTCATTAATGAAAGATTATGCCTCAACATCCTCTTCCTGAAAAATTTTAAGACAGCAAATTTAAACTCTCAGAGTGCATTAAGTGACTGAAATATCTCCTCAATACCACAGTTAAAAATAATAATAATAAAAGTAATATTTTATATACTTTTACAAGTGTCCAGTAATTCAAACTGTAATCACAAAAGAACCTCCTTTGGTTAGAAGTTATTAGCTACTGCAGTATTTCCTTTCTGTCTGAAGTTGAGACTTATTTCATCAGAATTAAAATATATAACTGTTGCTCTTTTTCAAAAAAAAAAAAAAAAAAAACTGATACAAAAAAAAAATTTAAAAAAAGAAAAAGAAAAACAGATAAATTTGATTAATTTTGTAGTTAATACTCAAGAGAAATAACTTTTTAACCATTCTAACTCAGCTACCATGTTACAGTAAAACAAAAATCTTTGCTTTTCCCATTTCATAACATTTAAAACAAATCTTTAGGATTATAGAAAGTGATAAATCATAAGATGTTTATCCAAATTCCCAGCTATTGAAGGATCACTGAGAAGGGGCAGATTTGCATTCCTATTTCTTTTATTTCCTTCTTGTTCATTACAGAAATAATTTAACTAATACACATCCAATGAGCACATTTCTAGCAAAAATAGGAAATGTATGTGTTACAAGACAATACCTTCTGAGAAATTTGCGATGAATTTGGTAAGTATACCACCATCCTAAGTATCAAATCAATAAAATATTAATATCCTCTCAGTCTGTCATAAAAGTTTATATCAGGATAAAAACTATGATCTTTTATCTTCTATAGGGAATCTCCATTATAAAAACTTTATTTCATGTTTTACTCAAAAATAAGATTTTAAGCATGATTATTTAATAAATCCATACAAAACACAAAAACATACTTTACTCAACTTGCTCTACCCTGAAAATATTACTTGGCAACCTACATTCATTCCTTTCTTAGGGAGTAAATTGTCTTACCAAAGAAACTGAGAGATGATATTGCATCTCTCTAAGGCTCTTTTGCAGTTGGACCTTCTGTTGGAAATCAGATGTGTGCACCACATAAACTTCCATTATTTAGGACTCATAGATTCCCTGGATGCTCATCATTCATGCCTTAGCAATTTACCAAAACCTATTCAAGCTTTTTAAGGAAAAAACACCACTGGGCATATACAAGATTTCACTGGTGACAGCCTGGTTATTGGAAATGCGATAAAAACACATTACTCCCAGTCCTGACACTGTTTCATGGCCACTCCACTCCCCTAGACCTGCATCCAATATTTTCAAACCTCCAAGGTTAATCCATATCACTCTTTCATGGTCACAGCAGCCACCCCTGTCTCTTCCAGATCTAACCTCTGGATCTAACCTTCCTCACCAAGGGACACTCGGGTGACAGCCTACCCACCAGGTAGATATGGCAGGCAAGTACAGTGTATCCAGGGTTTAGCTTTGCACCTACACCTCATCAACATGCCCACCGTACCTGCCACATGGACAAACAAGCTCATGCTCAGCCCCAGCCAGGCATTTAGCACAACTTCCCAATAGATGTTTTTTTCATTGGTCTTAAAATCTGATTAGGAGTTGTATCATCACCATCCAAATGCATACCATGATATTGCTATCTTCTCTATTGCACTTCTCTACTATTTCTGACTTTGAAAATCTATCATGAAGAGTCATGCAACATCACATTGAAAGCATGCCTATTCTGTCAAAAAACAAAAACCAAAAAACAAACAAACAAACAAAAAAACAGACTGATTCCCTTCCTTGAATTTCTATAAATTGAAATAATCTAAAAACAAAAATTAGGATTTAAATCTGTTTTTCTTTCCTTCAAACAAAACAAAACAAAAAAAAAAACATTGAACAGATTTCTTCAAGTTAGTTTTGTATTTTGACAATTCCAGTGAATACTAAATCGAGAATTATACCCAATTTAATATTATAAAAAAGACTCAAAAAGGAAAAAAAAAATCTTAGGAAGTGTGCTTATGTGAATAGTCTAATCTTTTCTCACCTATTTTTTTCCATGTAATATTTTTCAAATTTATTTTGTTTTCAGATTCATTCATCAGCTCTCACTCTACTTATGATACAGGAAAAGTTACTTTTTTGGATTTTGTCAGGCAAAGAAGATTACTTATGCAAAAAATTCACTGAACGGCTATCTAAATAGAAAAAAAATATATATATGTCAAATATGTTGGATGAAATTCATCACACAAAATTTATTACCTTTTATCATGTTCAACTCTGACAAAAGAAAAAAAAAAGTGACACAAAATATTAGCAAGCAACATATTGAAGATGCAATTTTGGGGAAGAAGAAAACAGTGGTTAAAGGAGAAGAAAAGAAATACAACTGTTTAATGCAATTACAGATGCACAGTAGGTTAAAAACATTGGCTTGCAGCAATCCTAAAGAAAAGATACTCCCAGGTGGTATTATTCAATACTGCTTTATGCCTCATCTTAATAAAGAAAATTGTGCTTCTCCACATACTGCAAACACCCATGAGCTCATAAGAAGAAAAGGACAGCATTTTTTGGATTATTATTGTTAGTTTCTTTTGTATACTGTTGCAACTGTCACTTTTTAAAATATTAAATACCCTGGAAGAAACACTGACAAAGCCTGAGATTTGAAAGAAAGAGCACTAAGGTGAGGCCACCAAGCCAGCAATTTATAGCTGCAGTTTGTATTCACCTCACCTACTCAGCAATTTAAAGATCACATATACTTAAGGAAGTCAGCTACCCAGGAGAATTATGGCATTGCTCTTTACAAAATAAAATAAAATAACAAGGATTTTACTCATCCATCAAACATCAATAGGTTGTAATAACTCCAATGACTATAGTAGCCAATTCTAACATTTATTCCCAAATCCTGTTTTATAATCAATAACATTATCTTGTGAATTTAAAATTTACTTTTCATCCAACATTCAAGAGCCTTTTCAGATGTACACATGCACCATATCAGTCAAGCACACATTGTTCTCCCTGCCCTTCAAAATGTTGCTCTAATAAGCTTGCAGGCTTGCCAACAAAATTAAACTGATGAGGCTGATGGGAATTTACAACTTTCCATCTACTTCAAGGCAACTCAGTACATCCACATCATGAGCATGCAGTAGACACAACCACCTTGTAACAGAACTAACCAAGAACAGTTGCCAAATATCTCCTGTGCATGCCTCTACAGGGCAATATGACAATGAACAACTGATGCCCATCCCTGTTCCACTCAGCTGGAACAGTGAGATGACTTCCCTGGGTCATTACAGGATTTTGTTGAAGATCCAGGTTGTGTGCCCTGGTGGTGTGATGTCAACATGCTGGGTGGCCATGTCAACACAACTGCTTTGGCAGAAGCCTCACTGTAGATCTATTTAAGTCACTGGTGGAATTATACCTTACCCTATTTTAACATTCTTCGTCGTGATGTCTTTGTGTTACAATCTCTATCCGACTTGTTAAAACCCAAGAACATATGTATATCTACACAGGTACATTTGCAAGAGAAGCATAAGATAGCAAAGCCCAGCCAGAAACAGAGGAACTTTCCTGGGATTAATTCAGGATGTGATTTGTTGATAGCTCCAGCTAATTTATGGTGGGGCTGCCACAGTTCCTCACTTCCTTTAGCCCCAAAACCAACTTCACCCTCCCCCCAAAAAATAATATATACATATATATAAATAAATAAATAAAAATCGCTTGCAGAAAGCAGTGCCTTCTACAACTCCAGCTGACACTGCTTTATTCCACCACTAATATTGCAGCTGCAGATTGCTTGCAAGAAGCTTCATTTCAGCACAAATACAAATGGCTTGTATCTCCCCCATGCCAATTTACAATAGAGTTAAACCCCAAGTAACCTGTGGCTAGTATAAAGTACATTACCTGCACGGGGCTTAGAGTTCTGAGCATGTAAGTGTGGATTACAACCCAGGAGGTGTTGTAATCTTTCCAAAGAGTATGAGGAAACTAAAATCTCTATTCATGACTGCTGTTATAGGCCTTAGTGTTCTGAAGGGTGTGTCAAGGGAGAAAAAGCTTTATTAAAGTGGTAAGGATCTGCACTTCAGCCTGGTGCTTCCTTACAGTCTCAATGTTCTCTGACTATGTATGATCATCCTCATAATCCTGTCACTTACCTACCAAAAGAGGCTGACCTACTACGAGAGGAGAAAGATATGAGAACAACTTAAGGCATAATTCAACTCAGAGCAGAGAATTTTCATTATTTGAAAATTAACCATTACCTAGAAATTTAAAGTCTTTCAATCTTCAAAAACTCTTACACTCAGGTTTGTAATTATGCTCTTGTATCACATCTTGTGAACAAAGTGATAGCTATCCAGAAACTACTTTGGTATGTAACTACTCATAGGAAAAACTCAGTTACTGATTTGGGGTTAGGCATTCTTTTTCTTCCTGTCTACGCTGCAGTGCAGTCCTTAACAGCACAGCAGACAGCCATTCCATCTGGGTTTACATCACTTGATGAAGTGCCAGCTGATCCTGTCATTTCTGGCCAACTTTTCCTCTAACTTCAAAACTGCAAGTCTGTCATTGACCCTCTGAATCTGCTCTTAGTAAGGTCTACTCAATCAAAGATTGAGTAAGGTCTACTCAATCAAAAATTAACGCTTGTATTTCCATTCCATTCTTTCTACTCCAACATATTAAAAAGTGATTAAATATTTAATTAGATTATAAGAGTGATATTTATCTAATAACTAAAATGTGTTATTTTTCTGCTAGTTCAGCTTTTAGTGAAATCTTGTTCTAAGCTGCTTGCAGTATTTGAAGAAAAAAAAAAGGGGGGGGGGAAGAAAAGAAAAAAGAATATTATGCTTATAACACTCAGTTAGTCAGAATCAGCATACATTTGTATGAAAACTATACACCAGCTTCCACAACAATTATTCTCTAAGTATTTGGAAGATTCAGGGAAACATGACATTTGCAAAGGACAAGCTGTCAAAAACTCAGTTCATAGAAACCTTTTTCTTCTAATTTTATACCTTTTTATGGTAACTCTTTTTTTTTTTTCATCTTACATCATGCAGTTATTTCTTAGCCTCTACACAGTGTTATTTACTACACTTCTGCCCTGAACACATTTTCCACAATGACTATGATTATTTTTGGCATTCAGAAATGGAAAATCATTTTAGATTATATTTATAAAGAATCTGATTTATCAATTAGGATCTATATTTTTACTTGCCATGTGAAAATTATGAAATTTCTCATTTATAAAATCATATGCACATGTATTAGAAACCTTAGCCTTCAAATTAGACTCTCTACACTTTTCTGCACAGCAAATTTGAAGGAAAGAGGTGGTCTTCAGGCAAAGACTATAAGCCTGCACTAGAACCACTTATAACAAGATGATAAACCTCTGTAATTTCCCTGTCTTTCAACCCCATTGGCAAAATACAAATAATAACTATATGACTATACATGTCAGTGGTGCGCAACAAAATTATGAATAAAGAAGATACAGACACATTGAGTTACACATCAGATACAGATACAGTGAGTTAGCTGTGCAGTAGCTAAAGTAGTTTCTACAAGATATTGGAAATCACGACCATATCTGCAAGATACTGGACACCTTGACCATACCTGGTGGCAGATTAGGCACTCTATTCTGGATCTGTTTTGCAGCAACCAGGAGCTGAAATCATCGCCAGACAAGTGCCCAACCTGTCTGCACAGGTGGTGAGGAGAAGATGCCTAAAGACCAACCACTGCTGACTGTATTCAACACAACACACGGAATAGGACCCATGACTGACAAATAGGACCCATAGCCGACAAACCTATCCAGATTCAGGATGGGCGCTGCTGGTGTCAATATGTAGGTATATAGATACCATACTTTGTCACATTGGCAGCTTCTACCTCTTGTATGGATGCCTCTGTCAAATGTTTGCAAGACAATGAGTGTGTCACGGTTGATGAATACTTCAGCAATGCATAATCGTAAGTAACCCAGGAGGACAAATGCACCATCTAACAAACCTCATCTACTTAAAAGAAAGAAATGTCTTAATCATGTTTTTGTTTGTTTGTTTGTTTTGTTTTGTTTTGTTTTGTTTTGCTATTTCAATATAGATTTAGGAACCCTTGGTTTTGGACGCTATATTGCAAACACTGTTGCTCTGCTGTAGAGTACATTCTTGCTTCCACAAAAATACTTGTCTGAGATAAATCCAAGAGTGAAATTTATCTTAGAAAAAAAATATGTATATGCTTTACAGAAGACAATTACTAATTTTTTATACATTATTAATACATGTGAAAGCCTGAGGTATAAGATTTTTACTTCAAGAGGAAAATATGGCAAAGCATTTATAACTAAGATTTGTCTATTTATTTCATGTGTGATATTCTAACAAGCATTCAATACACTGCGGTGATTGAATCTCTGGAAATGCATATTTTCACCATTCCCCTCTGAATATCAAATCAGCTTTACACTGATCACTGCAAAGGGAACATTTTAAACTGCAGCAGTTATATTAAATTAGTATTACTTAGGTATGTTCCTCTATAACTTTTTTTTTTTTTTTTGGTATGTATGTATAGGCCTAAAAGCTGATGACACAAACTAGAGAAAAGACATAAAAAACATGGAAAAATGCCTCTCAACTTATATGTTGCCTCTCGATTATTATATTCCAATCCCTATAAGCAATCTTGTCTGGAGATTGTGAAGTTAATACTGTACTGGGTTACAAAACACTGTGTAGTTTCAGCCATGTGAGACTATATTATGGTTAAGATTAAGATTAACATGGCTTGCACAAACTGTAGTAAATGCCTCCTGCAGGGACAAGCAAAAAACATTGGTTTTGCTCTTAAAAATAGTGGACTGGACTTTGAGAGTGTTTGAGGGTCTCAGGCCATTCTTCTAGCTGAAGTTTATACATCAGTCCCTAACTAAAATGACTTGACTTAAATGGGTAGAAAGCACAAGTAACTACAAGGCAAAGTAAAGCTTTGTGGTGGATGGGCTGGATTGCTGAGCACAGCACATGTAGCCCCCCTTCTTCCCTTTTCCCTTATTTTAAGTCTCTTTATCTAAAAATGGCCTAAGAGCCCCCAGAATTAGTTAGGAATAGGACAAGCGTGACTGCAACAACTGCTTCAAGGAACAATGGTCAATCAGGACAGCTCTCCCTCACAAGCACACAGAGGTCAAGGTGTGCAGAGAGTAAGCAGAAGCAAATAGCCACTTAGCTATTTCAGATCCGTCGGAAACCTGTCCATTTGCACTGGTGACACTGCTGAAGAAAGGTGAAACAGCTCTGTGAAATGTAGCTCTTTCAAGAGTACTTATCTGCTATCTAGTAAAAACCTGTTCTGAAAGCAAGATGGAGGCTCTATTGTGCCTTTATATAAAACACCCCCCTTCAAAATAGACAAGTCTATCTTTGTATACCACTAATAATCTTCTTGTTCATCAGTAGTTATTTTTATTTCTCCATTGTTTTGTGCTTTGAGAACCACTTTTAATGCTACCTGGGGTAGAGGGGGGAACAGGGAAGAGAAAAAAAAAAAAAAAAACACTGCCATTGTGCATTAGCTTACTAGTTAATGCTTGCTAGTTAGTCCCGATTTTGGAAAATATCTTAACATTTTACATTTGTATGGAAGAATTTAATTGGGGAAATTTTTATGGGGAAGAATTTTTATGGGATAAAAGTCAACATGTACATCTTTATATAAAGAGACATAATGAACATAATTTAGCAAATCAAAGCAGCATATCCATACAAACCTATAGCTCTGAGAATACAGCAGTGAAATTGAACATATGTCCCCTAAATTCTTCTCAGCCATAAGAAAATTATTTATTTTCTTATTAAAAGAATTACAGAAAGAGTAAGTTTTTTTGAAGGCACTAAGTATTTTAAGAAAACATTAAGGACAGTATAACATGAGTCTTTAGGACTGTTTTTTTCCTAGGTGTTGAATGTTAAGAAACGGCTGACATTCCTAGAGGAAAACATTCTTATCTATTTCATTTCAAGGTTTCAGGACAGATTCCCTCTCTGACCATTAGCAATTTTTTTGTCAGCTAAGAAGCATAAAAAGAAAGCCTGCAAAATTCTGACTACTGGAAAATGGGATAGTTAGTGAAAAGAAGGTTCGTAGCATGCTTGTTCTGTCTCCAGCAACTTCTCCAGATGACTATTACCATTATACTGTGCTAGATGACAGATATGGATTTCTTAAATTACCCAGTTATCTTTCTCTAAGAATACTTTTCTCTTCTGAAAATAAAGGCATGAAAGCTTAGATTTGAATTTCACTCATAATAAATGAATGCTGTAAGCCATAGATATGATTCATCATAAAAGATGAGAAATCACTTTTGTTAACACAGAAAGAATATTTGGAATACTGTAGGAAAAAAAAAAAAAAAAAAAGTAATTAGTCAAAACAAGCTGAAGTTGAGGTCATAAAATACAAATACAACCACCAAGTTTATAAATAGTTTTGTGAGACCAGCTTTTATAATTCAGTCTTTATACACACACACAAAAATAATTTCTCTCTGGCTAGAAAATAAACTTCCCCTGGAATTTATGGCTCATTCTCACTCTCACAGAAATGAAAGTTTATGAGTATTTTAATTTTATTGGAAGACTTATGACTCTCCTACTTAAGTATTGATGAGTCTTAAATGATTTTTTGTTTGTTTGTTTGTTTAACTGGGCAGAATTATTATTTTCTAAGTGTTCAAGATTTTCACTTAGGCACTGGTTTCCACTACCTGCTCATAATGGTGCTGCTTCTGTTTCCTGGAACTGATATAGCTGTTCAGGAGAAACCTACACTGCCCAAGGTGATGATGCTGCACGTGCATATTTTAACTATACTTTTCCAGAGTTAATCTCTCCTATCATTTGTGTCCCATTTGGACCAATGTAAAGATTAATCTGGCCCAAACAGGAGAATTTTCAAATTTCTCACAGCTAAGTAATATCTGATCTACTTTAGATTTACATCTATGTAGATCTAAATTTATAGATGGTCATGGTTGGCTGAAAGCTGAAAAATTAGGGACATAAGCATACACATATTTCTTAAAAAAAAAAAAAAAAAAAAAAAAAAAAGGTGAGCACTTTCAAAATACATGAATTAACTACTTTATGTGGTATTCATACCCCTGAGACTTTATCAAGATAAGTGTTAGGCTTCTAATTATTAAAGATGTGAACATAACTTCTACTTCTGTTCCTAAACAAAAGCAAGACTTCTTTCTGGTTCCATAGTTAATCAAAACTTCTGGCATGTTTAAGAAGATTTAGATTCCTTAGAAAAATCTTTAGATTTTTAGATTCTGACTAGTAGCATATATAAATCTTCATAGATGCAATAAATAAATAAATAAATAAATATAATAATAATTAAAAAAAAAAAAAAAACAACATAAAAATGACACAATTTTTGGTGAACCAAGTACATACTAGAGAAGTCTCCCCAGTACAGAATGTTTTGGCAGTGAGTGAAAAAGAGGTATCAATTTTTGGCTATAGCATTGTTACAAGAGTCTGTGATCCAAGATGCAGAATTAAAATCTGACTTTCTTGCTTTTGACTTCTGAAAGCTCGAAGTGGAGTTTCTGATTTGGATTGGGAGCATTAGTACTCTTGTAACCTGCCTTGGTGTTGCTCTCATTAATTTTTACCTAAAATTACACTTTCAGAAAGTGGTTGTTGAGCTCCATGTTGAAGCTGAACAGAACATTTTCAAATCTTTCACTTTGAATGCTGCAAAACTTAAAGCGCAGCTACAGGTGTCAGTTGCCACTACTCCATAGCCCCACACTTTGATTCCATTAAAAGAAGGTAACACGAGATCTGGTTTAGAAAATGATTCAGTCCTTAGTAGTCCATCCAAAGACAACATAGCTAGACCAAAGAGAAGATAGTAAATCTGGTTGTTGCTTGTATGAAACAAGGATTAGGTGGCAAGGCAAAGGCACAGAGATTAAAAGAGAAATCATCCAAAACAGCCAGATGTTCAGCTCAATAACTTGTGGTTGACAAATGCTGGGACAGTCTTACGGGTCAAGCAGCAATTCATACCTCTGCCTTTTGCCTTTCCTCTCCTGGTACAGAGTGCGAAAAACAATGGTAAGAGAAGTTCAATTAAGGATGAAACCAAAGAGAGTAAAAAAAAAAAAAAAAGCTATGTGACTTACAGTCAATCAAAAATAAGTCATCTTGCATTGTTTTCAGGCCTAATTCAGGGCGTTGTATTTGTCTGGGTAGCTTTTCCACACTACCATAATAAGTCTTTAGCTTTAACTCATGTAGAGAATCCCATGATGGGTATGGCATGCTTCTTTAAGAAAAAAAATATTTCACTACTACAGAAATTTCTCATTACCACTGTGGAGATGTTTGTTTTGGGTATAGGATAGAGGGAGGGAGGGTGGGTGGAGGGCCTGTTCCACAACAGATATTGCAGTATAAAACACCTCTCACAGGAACATCTAGAGACATTTTATAAACACTGATGAAGTCTCCTGAGACCTTGACAGCTTTGGGAAATAATATGCTTGTATTGTGGAAAGTTACTCTGCTTATCTGGAGGAGTAACCAAATTGCACAAGACCATAGATCCATAACAAAGCTCCCAGTGAATGTAGGTTATTGCAAAAGAACTGTAAGAGAATATTGTAGCAAAAAAAGACAGGTTGGTAGAGAGGGAAGCTCTTGCAGCACAGCATGTGTCAGTAGAGCTCAGACCTCTCGTCCTGTTCTTCAAGCTGCTTCTTTCACAGTGCCTGCATCAGGCACCTTTTTTACTTGCCCCTTCCTACAACTCCATGTCTTCACATGCTATAGCAAGGATGGCAGAAGGAAGGCTTGCTTTTCTGTGTGAGAGATAATGGTTTAGAAGATGTGCACCTGAAAGTGTTTTTATTCCTTAGAGCCTGAAATTTTCCCCCACAAATACACTTTTCTTAATATGCCTTTAATTTTGTTAGTAGGCAAGTACTTGGAAGTAAACTGCAAAAAGTACATTAAGTGTCATGAACACTCTCAGCTTAGGTGCAATTTTAATTTAGCTAATGTTCTTTAATAACACGGCATCTGACAGGCAAAACTATTTCAATTCAAAAAAGAAAATGCATGGGAAATTTCAATGACTGTTAATTTTATGAATATGTAACATTAAGCAAATTATATTATTAGAAATTAGGTTGTTCCACACAAGATCCTATTGCCAAAACAATTTTTCTCAGCACTAATAACATTTTGACATTTATACCTATAAAGCTATTATTATGCACCCATTCCAATACAGTGATTATAGTGATTTCTCACATAATCAAACAGGGAAACACTCCAGACCAAGTGGAAAAAAAAAAAAAAAAAAAAAAAAAAAACAGAAAAAATGGACAACATGTCCCAATGCACCACAAAACGGCAATTAAAACTTATGTTTCTTTTTGTTGAAATTATTGATATTTTTTAAATGAGCTCTCAGTTTGCACACTCACTTCAACATGGGAAAAGAGGACAGCTCACCTATCAGTGTCAACTTAGATCAGTGACAAAAATCTGTGTAATTGCTTGGGTGTATTTTCACAGATTTTTCTTCTGTGTTCCTGGACAACAAGGACAAAGGTTTTCCAATGCAAAGAACAGAGAGATGGATACAGTTATCAACTTCCAGAGAGAGTTAAGCCCTAAACTGCCTACATACTCACTAAAATTACTACACTGCAGAGCAAGCAGCATAAGCAGAGTTGTTCTTAAGCACCTCAAAATTCCTCTTAAATACCCAAGAATATAAGCTTCTCTGGCTGGGATGTGTTTCTGGGGGACTTGTTCATGTGCTTTTTAGTACATTATAAACACTAAAATGCCTTGATATTGTATATTCAATTAAACCACTGAAAAATCATTTGTGCTTGGACTTCTTCAGGTGAACATCCAGATGGACAGTGACTGATTTAACCTGTTGTGCTTTATCCTTAGTTATAACAACTGTCACCTTAAACACATTTTCACAGGAGAAAAGTCTTTGGCAGAAAGGCTATGTACTTTCTAGATTGCAGTTCATTAGGAAATAGCTCCAAATCTTCAGCAGTTTCAGTTATAAATTTTTCTACTCCCTCAGTTCAGTGAACCTTGTACTGCTTCTTGCCAGTCTGTGTCAGAACTGTGTATGAAATACAGGATAAATTGCAGCTACTACTTAATTCCAGTTAAAAGTTAATGATCAATTCACACAAAGTTGATCGGTGTGGACTAAGCTCACTAGATACCAACAATGAAGACACATTTCTGATATAGTAATGAAAAATCCCAGCAAAGGGAAATAAAACCTTGATACTAGAAATGAAAGAAGTCTTAGCAGGGAACAGAAGTTCAGTTTGGAAAACAAACAAACAAACAAACAAACAAAAAACACACACACATATGTAGTGTATACATATGTATATACGAACATATGATCATCCAAGATCTCAGATATAAGGTTTATTCAGTATCCACATGTTTATTAACTTAAAGCACAAATAGTTCTCAGAAATCAGGATGCTACTAAATTACAAACATTTATTGTTCTCATACAGAAACAAGGAGAATAGGCATTTTCTATGTGTGTTTTTTTTTTTTTTTGTTGTTGTTGTTTTTTCACATATTCAAAACATATCTTAATGTGAAAACAATAAATTAGTCTGCCTCAGAAGGTTCCTTATTTTACAGTTGAGAAACGATATTGGGTTTTATTGATTATTTGTATTCAATAATTGTGAAAGATCACACATATAATATGTGTAGCTAGAATGAAACAGAAACATCTACCAAGAAAAAATAAGTTGATATTCTCTGCTTCACAGGGGCTCACCACACATATCTTTGATGCCTTCCTTTCAAACCTCTGCCTCAAATGACATATGATTAAGCAGAGCATGAAATGTGATTAACAGCTCAGATTAGATAAAATAGTAGATATTTTTAAAAGTCAGTGTTGGCTTTATTAGCAACATTCTTGGCTTTGTTTTTTACCCATACATAAGGAAAACAAACTAATCTGGAACACCTTAAACTGAAGCTCTACAGTCTTGTTATACTGTTTAGTTTTGTCTGGCTGTGAGGATTCTCCTCTTCACTAATTAATGACCTCTAATTAATGCGATCAAATAATCTCATCTGCTTTACCTGTCTTCCTTTGAAGCATCCTAACTTTTTTTCTCCTAAACTCATTTAACCCTTTTACTGGAATAGGAGTTTGGAGCACTCTGTTCTTCCTAAGAGGGCTTTGGTGTCCATACGAGTATAGCAAGGGAGAAGACCTGCTTTGTGTCACATCAGTGCTCTTATCCCCTCATCTGGGAGTATTATAAAGACAGAACTAGAATGATCATTAAAGATCATCTAGTGTAACATCCAGCACTGAGACAGGATAAGATATAGCCAAATAAATAGAGATAACAATCTAAGTATGCCATTAAGGTCAGTTTTCTTGTAGTTGAACAAAATAGCAGTGCATTTGAATTCAGTTCTTAGCATCAGTTCTGCAAACATGTCTGTGTAGTAGACATTAAACATATATTTAATTTTCTTTGAGTCATTTTAGCCACCTGTGAAAGAAAAGTAGAATAACTAAAAATACAAAGCATTGACTGGAAAAAATATATATATATATTTATATATATCCTAATATATCCTTCAGCATATATCCTAATGCTGAAGGCACTTGCCTTTTTGTGTTTTGTCTTGTTTAATGTAAAAGAATGAATTAGGAGACATTTCTTCTTGGAAAGAGCAGTCAGGCATTGGAATGGGTTGTCCAGGGAAGTGATGGAGTCACCTTTCCTGGGAGTGTTCAAGGAAAGGTTGGACGTGGTGTTTAGGGACATGGTTTAGTAGATGATAGTAGTAGTAGGGTAACGGTTGGACCAGATGATTTGAAGGTTTTTTCCAACCTTAATGATTCTATGTTTCTATTTAAAAAGTACACAGAAAATGTTCTAAATTATCAAAGAGTTATAGTTCCATTAACAATTTAAAATTACAAAATTACTGCAATCTTTGAAAAGTCTCTAATGATATCTGCTTACTGTAAGTGTAAAGAATAACTATAAATGATATATCTGTATTCTGACCTAAATTAGTTCGCTTCCTCTACCGAACTGTTTTCTTGACACATATCCAAGCTCCAGCTGTAGAAAAAGGAGATATGCCAAACTTGGCTTGTACTGAACTTAGAGGAAAAATTACAATAATTTTTAGTTTGTGCTCAGGAATCAGAAGACATTTCATTTCTTAAAACAAAATATTATAAACAGAATAATAACAGTGTCAGACTGTTATTTGTAAAGACTGTATTTATGTTTAGACTGTAGCTATGATTACAGTGAACTTCAAACACCCTATTTTAAAAATGTTATGATGTCGCACATAAATTGTTAACTTAAAGAAATTATGGTTGCAGAAGTTGTTAGCTCATATTTAGCCTTTAGGAATGCTAGAACTAAGAGTGCCCATTTCTTTAAAATGTTTCTTCACAATGCTTAGGTCTTATTAAGTATATCATCTTGACAGCACTCATCTGATCAACAGCTATTCAGCATTTCATTTATTTTCCTTGTTGTTTAAGGCTAAGCCAAATAATTTATTTATTATAGATTATTTAAATCCTGGTCTGAACAACAAATAACATTTCCTCATGGTCTTTTTGAAGGCTGCCATCATCTATGCTAATCAAAGTCCTCAGGAAAATTCATCTCTTTTGCAGGTAAAGGCCATCAGAGAAACCCTGTTTTCACAACCAGGAAACTGACACAATGAGGTAATGTTAGAAGTCTCCACAAATACTGAATGAAAACTGACAGATTCCTTCTGGGTCTCTGTGAACTAAAATACACTTCAGGCAGAACTCAGAATATTTTCATAGGACTGACAAAAAAATGATATGAAGATAACCTTATCCCTCCTGCAGCAAAATTTCACAATCTTCCTCCCAATCACTGAAGTGACATAGGAAAACTTGGTAAATCTGTTTGTTCACTTCCCATCCCATCCCGCTCTCTCCTTACTGATTTTTTTGTTGTTGTTTGTTTGTTTTTTTTTTTGTTTTGTTTGTTTTCTTCCCCAGAAGCTCAGAGGAAAGCAAAGACTGAGAATTAAAAGGTTTATACTTGAGAACCAGAAGAACTGCAGGATGTCTGGGACAGCCATACATATCTGCAGCACCCACCAGACCTCAGCACATAGCCTGTGGAACTGTGTAGGGTGCTTAGGCCACTATCTCCCACTGACTGCGTCATATAAAGAAGCAAAGATGCAGAGTAAAATGTAAATACAAAGAAACTGCTATAGTGTTGATGACCTAGAGCTGTCACAATGATGCCATTCAAGCATTACTTTACCACTTAAGTGGTATTCTTTGAGGCTGCTTATATCTGGCCAAGCCAAGATATCTGTTATACAGGTATTTAAATCTGAGTTACTTGCCTTCGGCTCTCTTTACAGTCAATGTAGAGAAAGAAGCAGTTCCAGGGCATGATTCATTTCCTCCTAAGGCAGGCATCCAAAATAGGTCAGATGAATCATGCCCTAAAAGCATCTGTTTCTTTCCATTGACAGCAAAGGGGCCAACACCAATGAGCTCAAACACAAACTGCTACCACATAAAAAACTTTTGGAGTTAGGGAGAGCTGAACCCCACCCATGCACTATAAACAGGTCAAGGTGCCAGAGCTCCACCTTGCCAGGTTTGGTCTTGCTGGGATAGAAGGCTCCTTCTTACTCATTCTCTAACTCATTCCCAAAAGTACGTCTTTATCTTTTCCTCTTCACATAGCAACTGTTTTCCTATTCCCTTCTTTCAGAGGCTCATATCACCTTGAGCTTTATAGCATGCCCTTCCAGCAGCACTCTTCTAAGTGCTCTCCCCTACTTCCTTAAGCACACACCCTCCTTCTCCTAAGTGCATTTATCCCTTCCAGCTGCATTTCATCATCCCATCTGTCTTGTCAGTGCCTGTTAACCGTTTATCTGCCTGAAAGAGTCTAAAAACCCTACCTCATGCTGAAACTTCAAATACTTTTATAAACCTTTATCCAACCTGTGCATACTGAGATATATATTTTATCTGGAAATGTGATAAAGGAATATAAAATTTTTTTGGCTGTCTGGAAATAAGAAATTCATATTTTTCCTTTAAAAATATTCTCTAGCATTCAAGAGCACCCTGCACTGTAATAATGAAAATACTACAGCAGGTGATACTATAGCTCAACTACAATTAAAATAAAACATGCTAGTATACAGAAACACATTTCATGAATGAAAAACCTGCATCTTTTTTTCCTTCCAAGTGGAGCCACAGTCTGTACACTTCAGGGGAAAAAAATGCTAACTGTATTTCACACAAGTTAGAGGTTACATTGCCATGCACCAACACAAATAGCAGCAGCAGCAGCACAGACAGCTCCGCAAAAAGGGAGACAGCATGTCTCATGAATTCTTAGTTCAGTAAGGAATAACTATACCGCTACAATTTGTGAAGTAATAAATCTGTTCTGAAGAATAAGACATGGCACATTGTGGAAAAGGGAAGTATCTGATCATTTTCTGTTTGATCTGAAATGGCCTTTTAATGCATCGCTACATGAAAATTAAAGAAGGCCAAGAAGCGAAGGTAAAAATAAATCTATAGATGTTAAAGTCTTTATTAAAAATTAAGAACAAAAGCAAACAAACAACAACAACAAAAAACCTATGAAGTTTTTCCAGTTTCTAAATGGTAGCTATTACATTAAATTGTCTCTATAACATATGAATTTTTCTGAGGTTTTAAGCAATACTTTTTCTAATTCCAAAAACATCAACACATCCACAAAAGCATAGTGTAAACTTAGCTTTAAAAAAAAATATTGTTTTAATTCTATGTATATGAAAAGTATTACTGAATGAAAGGGAACTACTACATCTACATTCAGATAGATGTATGCTTGTAGGAATACAACCCGTTTAATGACAAAGTATAATTCAAAACCTTCAACTTCAATGTTTTTTTCATATCTAACATTTTCTCTTCTTTTTTTGTATGATTCAAAGAAGATATGCAAGTGTAAGTTTAAGGGAGGAAAAATGACCAGAATTGAAATCAGCATTTTTTTCTCTTCTTTTCAAGAGAGAAGTATCAGATATATGAATAGAAGGATAATTTTAATAGAGCAAGAATGCTTGAGGGTGGCTTTATGGTGAAACTGCTTTTATAACTCGACTGTCTCTTTTGATGAGCTTTAGTGCTCATCACCAAGAACATGAGTACTACCAATCATTTGCATGATTAATAAAAATTCATGCCAAAAGCATGACTTTATTACAATATATAACTGGCACACTGAGGCCTGGGAAACTGTACTCCAGTTGATGTGAGGGAATTGACATGCCCACCTCAAGTTCTTCTATGGGAGATAGCTTTCACCCCCAGAACAGCTGTCTGTCCCAGCAACCCAGATGCAAGAATTGAAGCTCCATATTTTATCCAGACTTTATTGCAATGCATTTACACTTTGGCCTTAAAAACAAAACAAAACAAAACAAAACAAAACAAAACAAAACAACAACAACAAAAAAAAACAGATACAGAAACATTTGTAAACATTTGTTCTAAGTTTAAGAGTAGATGTGGCTTGGAGATAGAAAAATCATTTTGTTGTTTTAATTAGATGCTGTTACTTTCTTCAACTTCCAAAATAATTTCTTATTTTTTTAAAAATGTTATTGGCACATTTTTTCTTAAAGAGTGTACATATCGTCCCTTTAGTACACATATAAAATAAATTCACTTATGACACCACTGATATCTACTGCATGGGACAGAAGTTTAAAGGGATATTATAAACTTCAAAAACATATTTTCAGTGTTATCAGTGACATTTTAGTGTTCTTCAAGAGAAAAGCTTGAGCTAGGAAAAAAATAATAAATAAATTCTAAAGTTATATATTACATTTTCTAAAGAATTTTCAAACCCAAATCACATATTGACCTTGATAGTATTTCTTTAATCTTTTTATTCTTGTTCTTCCCAATTCCTATGTTAAATGCTGCTTTACTATTATTTAAATCTATCAGAACAAATCTGCACTGACAGACATCAATTTCTGACTTGAAAGACTTCTGAGCTTTTAACATGGCTTGTGTGAAACAGCTTAGTTTCATTCCCTTTAAAATCAGGCATACTCATTAAACAGGTCGATTTGGTTGAATTAAACCATGTTGTTCACCTAAAGTTTCCATGACAGTATATTTGTAATTCTAACATTAATTACATTTGCTAAAGATTCATATTAACATGGATGAAAGTGCAAGATGGTACTCTCTTGCGTGAGTTACTCAATGATGCATGCTTAAAGACTAACCTTATTGAAATTTAACAAATTACTGAAAGAAGTTCACAGATGTACACCATAAATATGTGTCTTAACCCTGCCGTGATATCCATGGAAGCAGCGCTCTGCAGTTGTTACGTCCCTATGCTTTTACATGTCACCTTCTGCAGTGCTGTCTTACAGCTTGATCTCCTTTATACGAGACTATTATTTTGGACTTCCAATTAACTTTAACTTTTTTTGTATTGCACAATCCAACCCTCATGCAGGTGTCACAGTGAGCGCAGCAGGGTGCAATCCCACAGCATCACCAGGCAGGATGGGGTGGGAATGGCTCCCACCACAGCCAGCAGGAAAAGGCAAGGAGAGATGTCAGGTTCCAGGTCATTCCAGGATGCAGCAGGGAAAGAGGCTGGGAGCTGACCTACCTACAGTGTCACTGAAGCAGGGACTAACAGCCCTACTGGCCAGGGTAAGGGCAGAGGCCCCAGCTACACCTGGGCAGGGCCATCAGACCCCATGTGGGTACACTCAGAGGCCAAATAAATACAATATAGGAGTGGGGAAAAAAAGTTCCAACAAACATCTTGTCAAAATTAATGTTATCCATCAGAAGTACCTGATATAATTAACACCAAATTACCATAAATCCGTGTCACAGTTATCATCTTCTTTTACAATAGAGTGGAATAGGACCAGTTTGCAAATCAGTTCAATAAACCATGAAGAAAGGAAAGGTTCAAATTGTCCAAAAGTTTTGAGCAGATAATTAGTTAATTTCTGCCAGATTTCTGAGTTACCAAGAGAGCCTTAAGTGGGAAATTGAACGAAGCAGAATGAACTGGAGGGATATTACTTTGAAAGAGATTGCTTAAATCAGATTTATTAAGGAGATTGACATTTACAACAATAAAATTTATTTATGATTTGTGCAGCCACCAGAAAAAGTAGATCAGATTGCAGCTGATGTAAGTTGGCCAAATGCATTCTCAGGAAATGAGACAAAGAGTATTTCAGTATCAACATACCAACTGACAAGTCTTTTAGCAAAATGATACTGTTAAGTGCCTTCCAATGGACAGGTGCCAATACTGTTATCCTGCCTCTAAGTAGCTAGCTGCCTGTTACAGTTATCTGTCCAAAGGGAATATCAGTAACAATGTTCTGAGTTTGCTTTGATTGTCTTGTTAAGTACTGTCTTGTTACTACCAGCACCTTGCCAAGGAAGCCAAGGTATCAAGGTATCTCTTCAGACTTTTTAGCCAGTGCTTTTGGTTAACACTTTTTGCTCTTAAATGTCAGGAATAAAAACATACAATAGATATTATTATTATAATGTATATTGCTGTGAATTAGCATCCCATTCAGATTTCTCCATCAGTTCCTCACATCTGTTTGTACACATGTGCTAGCACCAACATAATCGAATAATTTAAACAAATAACTCTTTTTGTGCTACTTCTTCCCATACATTTGCCATTCTGAAACAATACGGAGGCCATGCAACATTCAATACCTAAAGTTACAACCAGCCAGAGCATTCAACATTTAATAAATAATAATTACTTTAAATTCACAATATTGATGGCATTGGGAATCATGGAGGGGAGGTTGTTCAAGATTTCTAGCCAACACATACTCTTTCGGTAGTGGTATGAATCTGTGCAGAAAGTCCCAGGAGCAGGGTTATTTCTTCCAGTACTAATTATTACTTTTTCTCCCTCAATTATTTTATTCTCCTGAGCAAGTAGTACAGTTTTCTCATTCCCACCATGGCATTACAGTCTCAGATGCCTACTCACTACCAGCAACTCCCCCAACCCTGTGATACAATCTTTGTTTCTAAGCAGAAAATGTTATCAGTATATTAGGAATTAGTAATAATAAATAATAATAAAAGCAGAAGCACTTCCCAGAGCCTTCACTTTATTGCTGATGTCAGATGTTCACAAGTCCTGTGTCAGGACACCACGTAACACAAGGCAGTAATTAAGGTGGGAAAAGTATACATTTCAGGTGCCTTTATGTCCTGGTTTCAGCTAGTATAGAATTACTTTTCCTCTTAGTAGCTGGTAGGGTGCCGTGTTTGGGATTTAGGATGAGAATGATGTTGATATCACACTGATGTTTTAATTGTTGTAGAGCAGTGCTTACACTAAGCCAAGGATTTTTCAGCTTCTCGTTCTGTCCTGCCAGTAGGCAGGCTGGGGGTGCAACAGGAGCTGCAAGGGGACAGAACCAGGACAGCTGACTCAAACTGGACAAAGGGGCCATACCATCTGACATCATGCTAAACAGTTAAAATGGGGTCTGGCCGAGGTGGAGGGATCGGCTCGGGGATAAGCTGGGCATCGGTGGTAAGAAATTGCATTATGTCTCACTCATTTTGTACACACTATTATTGTAAGTACTATTATCATTATTATTTTCCTTTATTTTATGTACTAATAAACTGTCTTTATCTCAACCCACTGACTTTTTTTTTTTTTTTCCTGATTCTCTCCCCCATTCCAAAAAGGAACGGGGGAGTGTGAGTGAATGGCTGTGTGGTGCTTAGCTGCCAGCCAGGTTAAACCACAACACTTTATTTTACTTTCTTGGTTCTCAGTATTAAAACAACATTTTTGAATCATGTTTCCTGGCTTTTTTTGTTGTTGTTGTTGTAAGCCCTACAGCAAAGAACATATTAAAAACTGTAGCTGGTTTTCTGATATTTATATGGTTCTAATATAAACCAGGACCTTGAGAGCATTTCCTAATCAATGATGAATTTAAGACCTATGGGCAATACAGTTCTTTTCAGTCTATATATGGATAATATTTTCTGCTGAATGTTAAATTACCATGTCTCAGCTAATTTTGTACCCATCGTTTACTCCAAAAAATAATTAAACACAAATTTTCTTAAGCTTAATCTGTGTTGAAATAAAGCTCTCCAGAGCAAATCTTCGTTGATTGTATAACAGCAACATGGAATCAAGAGGGTTTTTTTCTGACAGTAACTATTTGCAACAATAATTCTCATGTCATTTTATCAAAAATTCCTCCAGAATACCAATACATACTTGAAAAACAGTTGGAGGTAGACTTTTGCAGAAGATTAAAAAATAATGTTAGTTACTGTGAACACGTGTGAAAACATATGTATATTTACAGTTATGTTCATTCTTCCCATGTTATTTCACAAATAATGTATTGGATATAAAATGATAGGCATTTCTGTCTGCTTTTCTTTTCTGGATACAAGCCAGAGCAAAATTTTAGGTTTCACAGAAATACTTGTTTAAGTTGTTTGCACAATTTTCCAAACTAAAATGTTACTGCCTGTACCATTCTTTAAATAAACACTTGGCTTAGCCAAGCTATAAAGAAAAGACTCTAAAATTCAGGTGAAAATAAACAGATTTGAAACTGCTCTGTGACTGTGACTAGGAGATTTAATTCTTCCCTCTTCCCCATCGCTTCCTAGATTTGGCAGTCTACTTAACACTTTTAACAAAGGTGCTGGAGCCATGTATAATTCCTAAATCATGTAACAACTGGTATACAAAAACCTGACCTGGAACTGATCAGCAATCTTGAACAATCTACAGCACAACTACACAATTATTTTGCAAAGCAAATTACAATCCTTTTAAGCAAGATTTTATGCCTGGGCTGAGCCTTGTCAGAAAGATTCAATCTGCCAAACTCCAGCACCTAATTTGCACTCAAATTTGAGGCAGTAAAGCCATTAACTGAGGAAGCAATCAAGTTCCCCATATTACAAATGGAGAAGGTGAAATGCCTCCGGAGGAATAGCATGTCCGTCTGACAAATACACAGATTCAGTCAGAATGGCTCTCTTTGAATACCTTGAAGTTATCTAACTCTTTGCACTTGTACTTCTACCAAAATATTTTAGAAGACTAAATTTATACACATTAGACTATTTTATGTAAAGGTCCTCACCAGTCAGCTGTATTTGACAACAACATTTACCTGCAACAGATTCTGACACTCAACCTCAGATATTGCTATTGATTAAATATTTATTTACTTCTGTGTTGTTAATGCATTCAATTATTGATGCATAGTTGAGCAGAAAATTTAGAGAGAAGTATTCTGGTATTCATGAGAAACTTGGTGACAGGAGTCTCATGCAAATGCATCAGTAAATTTGGGTGAAAATCAGCAGATGTGAAGGGAAAGACAAGAATAAATATGTGGTTAATAGTGCATATTTAAAAGTTTTTTTCATATTCCACAGAGGTTAAGAAGAATAGAATATTTTATAAACATCAAAAATAAAACTTCAAGAAAAAAAAGGCATATTAATAAATTAGAAGAGAGATTAAATTAATGATGTTTCAGTAATGGTTGTGATGTTTCAGATGGTTGTGATACTGAAATCTCTTTTGAAACCTGTCTTTAAAAAGATGACAAAAGAAGTATGAATAAATTGAATGTACTGTAGACACTGTAAAATAAACTACTAAGAAAATGAGCATGAAAAAAAAGTCATGCTACTTTGAATGAAGCCTATCACACTGTGCAGCTGTCTTGGAAAAACCATGGGCAAGTAAATGCTGGAAAACTGGAACACCTTAATGGCTTACAAGGACAACATTTTTCAAGTACAGGCACAGCAGTCCCAGTAAAATGTAAGTGTAGGAATAAAAATGTAGGTAATGTCCCATAAAGATTTTGTTAAAATTTAAAACATTCCAAAGAACAAGAGATTTTGCAAATGAATGCTTCTACTACAAATATTTAGTTAATTTAGAGGGTATTATTACATATTTAAGCTTTGTCATGTGTTATTTTTCTTCCTATTTGGAGAAAATTTTATCTATTCCTTTTTCACATAAAAGATATTTGAAGCTTTCTAAATACAAAAACAATTACTCTACTAAAAATGCATATTTCTGGTAGCTTAAGAAAAGCCCTGTGTTTTCTCCAGCAAAATTTGTTGGAAAAAGAATACCAGGGGCAAGCCAAAGTACCAACACAAAGATCTTGAACAATTAAAAAAAAAAAAAAAAAAAGCTTTCATTTACCTATAATAGCAACGGTAAGGACAAATGAATGTTGCTCAAATAACATGAGAAACATCACTTGCAAAATAAAAGGTAAAATTAACACTAGAGCCTGTCATTCACAGCCATATAAGCTTTGGGCATTACTAACAGCCTTTAAATGTCAGGGCAAATGAATATTCAACTAATGCGTCCATGTTTATATCTTTCCCTACTAACTTCCCAGACACATAGAATAGAGTCCTCGTGAATCTGTATCAGAAAAAGAAACTCCTACTAGAGAGGTTAGAACTAAATCACACACTATAGAGAGCTTTACTTCAATATAGTTTGTTCTTATCATTTAGTTAACATAACAGGAGTTCACAGACATTTTGCCTTGCCAGCAAGAGGCTATTTTAATCAAATTTTGACTAAAGACAAAGTTTTAGTCAAGGGGATAATGCAAAGATGACTTTGTTTTCATTTTCAAAAAGGTTCAGAAAACACTAGTTTCCACTTCCAACATGAATTTGATCTTTTTTTCTGCAGAGCCCATATTAAAAGGCAGTGCTATGGCCAGGAAAAAAAAAAAAAAAAAAAAAAGAACTTCAAAATGAAAACTAGTTTCAGCTTCAGGCTGTAGTTCAGTAAATGTAACTCTAGCTAAATATAGCTTTTCCTTCTTTATAAAAACAAACCTGAAGGTGTGCAACTCTACCAAAGTAGTTAGACCAATTTATTTATTAATTTATTTTTATTTGGTGGCAAATAATACTGGTATTCAGGTAAAAGAAATTAATGCTTCGCTGTAGAACAAATATATATATATATATATATATATATATATTTTTTTTTTTAACGGAGTAGAGATAGAGCGGCATGTTGCAGAAAAGGAGATTGTAAAGTTGTGGGTTCCGAGGGCATAAAGGGTAGTTGTTAAAAAGCCTAGACAGCTCTAAAAGTGGATAAAAAATAGGAGATTTTACTGTCATGAAAGAAACCATAACCAGGTTGTAGGGAAATGAGGAAAAAAAAATACCTTCAGACATCTTTTAAATTCATCTCAAAAGACCAAGACACCATGAATTCATACTAAGTTAAATCATTTTTTTCAACATTGTCTTCTGAAAGCTACTTACCTGACCCCAAATACCCTGCACACTTTTATAAGACACTTACTGTATATCTGAAAATGCACTTTTCCTCTACTGCTTTGAAAAACTAGACCAGTCTTACTGAACTGCTTAAGCCATGTTTGAGATTTTGGCCAATATTTAATGGTTTTATGTGTAAATGTAATTTTAATAACTATTTTATTACATATACTTAATAACAGATGTTCACGTATGCTCAACGTGCAGTGTATTACTATTTCTACCATTAGTTATCTTTATATTCAATTACAGAGTTACATTGACAATGGCACGAAGGCTGAGTCGTATGTCTGGGTAATGCTTAGTCCTTGTTTTATACATCAGTAACTGGATACCTGGTCTTAATAATCTAAAATGGGATAACTGATTTTATTGACGAAAATTAACTATATGTATTATCTACATGCATTTCCTTTTTCTGTATATTTCATTTTTGATTAAAATTCACTTGGTTTAAGCTTTGGACTCCAGGGAAGTTAACTAAAATTTTTAGATATGAAACTATACTACATGAATTACTGTCAAATTTTTAAAATGAAGTACATTTTAGACATTTCAAATATGGGGGGGGGGGGGGGGGGAGGGGAATGGAGGGAGGGAGGGTGTTAAACAGAATTTTCTTCCTGTAATAGGTATAATAAAAAACGTGAATTAAATTTAGATCATGATTTCAGTCTAAGAAAAAAAATCACCTGAAACTTAATGTTTCTTAAGCTTTAAAAATAAATAAATAAATAAATAAGAATTAAAAAAATAAAGGATGTCACCAGCAGAAAAGTAAAACTACTACATATATTATCAGATGTAGTTTCTTAATGGTGTGTCATTCAAAATATTACAATAAATGATGCAAATCATACAAGATTCCAAGATACAGAGATCACCATTAATAACAGATAAGACAGCAATAATTACAATTTTTTGAACACACCATGAAAATTTTCACTATTGTGGATTTTTTTTTCCAGTACTTTAGTAGGTAGAACAATCTCTTATTTTGATCTCCAAAAATTAAACTCCTGCAGATATTCTGATGCAAGACATATGCTTAAATATGTGCATGACTTTCGGAGGTGGTGGATATGCAAAAACTCCCACTATGTCAGTGCTAGTTTCTGGATTCAATTATCTCATCTAAGACATGTGGCATCATTTTGAGCATTGTGAGGTATCCTGTCTAACCTTAGCTGTCACTCCATCAGGCAAAGAATTTCCTAAATTACTTGTGTTATGTTAGCCAGCAGTATTTTAAGTGGCACTTCACACCTCTGTTTTGGCAACTGAGCACTGCCTGAAGTATTTAAATTTCAGAACATAAGATTGAAATTTGCCTACAGATATTTCTTATCTGTACTTAATGGGATATATTCTACACCTAAGAAAATACTACATATTTAGTCTGCTGAAGAGGTTATGCCACTGTTCCAAGTAAAAACTGTCATCCTAGTATTTTTGTTGGCAAACGCCCTGAATCTGCATGGTTCCCACATAAAAAGTCATTTTTGCAGAGTTGGGGTTTATCCTTTTGTTTCTCCTTTTCAGTGTGATTGCAACTAGATTTACCCAAATTATGATCAAATTTGCCCAAAATGATATATAGTCAAAATTCATGAATACCTACCACTGCACTAAAATATATTTATTTCTGTCTTTCTGTAATAACCTGCAAGAAAGAGGTTGATATATTCCTGGAAAGTTTTCCTTTAAAAATCAGTAAATTGCTTCACATTTTGACCTCCTAAAGTTTATATTGCAACTGCAATCCATTGTTATGGCATGTTCATCTGGTTTGCATTATCTAACTTGCAAGCAAAATAATTAAAAGCAAAGGGTGATTTTAAGAAAGTGGGAATTAAATTAAGCTATTCACAGAAAACTTAGCACCATCTGCTAAGGTACATAAAGTCTCGAGGAACAGTATAAACTAGCCAAGAGTTAATCATGAAAGATAGAACTTTGTTTTATTTTCTGTGAAATGCAATAGAAAATAAGTATAGGAGCTAAGTTTTTACCAGGTGAAAAATGACATGTTTTAACTTATTAAGTACTGCAGGTGCAACATTTATTTTATTTTATTTTATTTTATTTTTCCAAATCATTTTGGAAGCCTAAGCAGCTTGTTTGGAAGGAAATGATTCAACACCCCTACAGCTTCATCCAGTGCTCAGTCAGTTACTCAAAGAAGACGTGCTAGTTCATAAAGTAATGTGTTTCTAGTCTAATTTCACTGAAGCAGAGCGTCAATAGAAATGAGAAAAAGAAGTCCAGATAGGATACGTTTACATACGAGGCATTAACAAGCTGTATTTTCTCACATAGGAAGGCTACTATTGAGTGATACTGAGAGGTTTCACAGTGTGCCACATGACAGCCTTAACTGAGAAGATTATAGAAAGATTACAGACTTTGAGGAGAAGGAAAAGTTAGTAGAATTACCCAGTTAGTACAACTGTGGTAGCCACAGGAACTAGATCTGGGGTTTGGGTTCTTATTTCCATATTATCCTTCTTTGCCCTTCATGCTCTAATTTCTTAGCCCATTTCTCTACAATTTTGTATCCCTTCCTCACCTCAGCAGCAGTGGATGCAGCCTAGCTGTGTGCAACTCTGTGCCTACTTATATGGACAGTGTATGCTGATCAAATAGAATTTTGTCATTCTTTCTAGGAAGAACTTGAAGGATTGGATGAATTTTTGACCACCAAATAAGGTCCACTTACTCATCAGTTAAAGCACATTTTCACAATGAAGCCTATAACAAGTGTTAGAGGTTATCATTAAAGAAACTCACACGCGTTCTCAAAGAATACGTATTCTTGTATTCTTGAAGAAACTTCAGCAAACACACTCTGCAATGTATGCTTTATGGTAGTGAGCAATCACATATTCCATGGGAAAAAAAAAACTAATGGTATCTTTTGCAGAGGTTATACATAAGACCTGGAAGGAACTATGGGTCAGGGATATATTTCTTAATACCTAGGGCCACACAACAGACTTTCAGCATGAGAATAAAGCCACTATGGTCTATACAGTTTAACTGGAAACTAATATGTTTAAAGCTAGGTATGGCTGTCACCCTGTGCAATACAGAGCTTCTTACCAGTCATGGTAAGTATCAGTTGAATTTGAAAAAAGTGAGGCAAACAGAGAAAATTGTTTAATGCTTATGTACCTCCCCCATGAGAATAACGAAAACTAATTATTCAAAGTTCAGACCTGTCCCCCCAGGTGAAGTAGGGCTAGTTCTGCTGTTCAATTAGACAGCAGCATAACTGAAGCACAGAAGAAGAGTGATGAGCTGAATGTTACTCCATGGGAGAGCAGTGTTCTGCAAGGACACATATTAACTTCCTTTCCCTAAGTCCACCACTTTTCTACCTCCCTGCTCTTCTGATTAAAGAACAAATCCTTCCGGTAAAGTGACTACACAAGCACTATCATTTACATGCAACTGTATTATTATTATGCATAAATGCAACAAGGAAACTTTGACAGTGCTTGTGCATGAAGCACTTGCATCAGCTTATAAATGTTAGAGCATGACAAAAAAACTGAATAACTTCTATGATATTAAACATATTGAAATCTACATTATGCCTTAATTCTCTCACTATTAGCTGTGTAATAGTCACCAAGCACCCCAACTACAGAAGATGTAAAGTCCGTTACACGTGTTTATTGAGGGTAGATCTCTTCCAGCATCAAATTTAAATAGAATTCCTTTCAAATTTCTCCCAAATGCACATCCATCTTGACAGAACTTTGCTGTTGAACTCACAGGAAGGCTTATGAGAAGTCAAGTCTTCTTATGAAGAATTTCAGTAAAAGAAAGTGCTACTTCATTTCTTAAATTTGTGTATGGATTATGGAATTGCTCTGTGTGATTGTGACTTATCAAGGTTAAAGAGGGGAGGACTGGGTGTAGCAGTATTTGAAAGGAATTGTGACAATCAGTGTCTGTTCCACAGGGTAAAGAGGCAGAAAGAGTATGGCATCTCCAGGAATCCAGCAACTTGCTGCAATCGCAAACAACAATATCAAACAGGAGGGCAAATGACATCCCTTCTAATGAATATCTGCAGCATAACAGAAGAACTGTATTAATGGAAACCTCTAAAAACTCACTGTATCAATTATCCATTCATAAGTCAAGAGCCTGTACTAATCAGGAAATAATTTCAGTATTTTATTATATTGTTATTTGCAAAATATCATAAGAAAATTGGAATACAGGTATGGATGAAGATAGAACAGGTGTTTCTGCTGAATTACAGTTGCTGTCAAGTAATTTTCATTTTTTTTCTTTACAGTTCTTCTGCTCCTTTTCTAGAATGCTTACCAAATAACTACTTATGTTTCTCAAGGTTTTAAGCGAAAGAGGGGCAGTTAAAATGAAATTTCTAACTGGCTCCAAATCTGAGTAATACCACCAAATTCACAATGATGAACACTGCTCTCTTCTCTAAATACTAGCTCTGCAAATCTCACCAATCAGAAGTGGCCTGAATCTATTCAAAAATCTTTCTGGTACAGAAGCAGAAGCCACTTTAGAGCATTCTTCTAGGCAACATTTCATATACTTGTAACAACTGATCTGTAATAGCACAGTTATAGTGATTTCACAAGAGTAAGCATAATAAATTTTAAAAGCCAACAATCAGCAAAAAGTCATCATCTTTTTTTCTTTTTTTTTTGACAAATCTAGCTAAGAAGCCACAAAACCTTCCAGAACCTAAAATACTCATCATTGCCTCATCTAGCTGAGACAGAAGCTTTTAGGAAGAAAACTGCCACATCCAAGGCTTCACTGAAATTTAAATCTTCCAAGGTTGAAATTAAGGATGAGGGTTAAATTTACAGAATCACAGAATTTCTAGGTTGGAAGAGACCTCCAGATCATCGAGTCCAACCTCTGACCTAACACTAACAGTCCCCACTAAACCATATCCCTAAGCTCTACATCTAAACATCTGTTAAAGACTTCCAGGGATGGTGACTCCACCACTTCCCTGGGCAGCCTATTCCAATGTCTAACAAGCCTGTCGGTAAAGTTCTTCCTAAGATCCAACCTCAAACTCCCCTGGCGCAACTTAAGCCCATTCCCCCTCATCCTGTCACCAGGCACGTGGGAGAACAGACCAACCCCCACCTCACTACAGCCTCCTTTAAGGTATCTGTAGAGAGCGATAAGGTCGCCCCTGAGCCTCCTTTTCTCCAGGCTGAACAAGCCCAGCTCCCTCAGCCGCTCCTCGTAGGACTTGTTCTCCAGGCCCCTCACCAGCTTTGTCGCCCTTCTCTGGACCTGCTCAAGCACCCCGATGTCCTTCTTGTAGCGAGGGGCCCAAAACTGAACACAGTACTCGAGGTGCGGCCTCACCAGAGCCGAGTACAGGGGGACGATCACCTCCCTAGCCCTGCTGGTCACACTGTTTCTTATGCAAGCCAGGATGCTGTCGGTCTTCTTGGCCACCTGAGCACACTGCTGGCTCATATTCATATATTAGTTGGTGTTATGGTAGTGACAAAGGCTGTTGTGATAGATTAGGCTACATCACCCCTATAAACGCTATGGGAAATTAGGAATTTTTGAGTCCTCTACTCTCACCATAGCATATCTGGGTGCAAACGTACTCTTTGCTGCTATATGAGGAGCAGGAATGACTGTCACTTTCAGAAACAAGGAAAAGAGACAATTCTGAAGATACAACATGGTACAGGTATCACAGGACAGACTGGAAAGGTGTTCAGACTGCAATTATGAGGGGCCAAAAATAACATAAAGATGCTCGTTTCTTTTTGTAGTCATCTCAAGAAAGTGCTGGCTGCTTCAGCACCCGTATTTCAGCACTTCTTGAGCTCTGGCAGAAAAGCAGAGCTCGCAGCAGTAAGAAATATATTGTCCAGGATGCTGCATGAAATGATTGGTTATCTAACATTTAGATGCCTTTCAAGATATGCATGACTGGTAGAGATAAGGTAGATTTCACAGCACATTTCCCCTCACTACCAGAACTGCCCATCTTGTGCTGATGCAAAGAATATATCCTCAGCCTTGACCCAGCTGATTAATCCCAGCATTCTTTTGCACTATGTGGCTCAAGAAAGGTGATGAGAAGGCCTACTCCCCGATTCAGCAAGAAACACACACTCACAGAATCAAGAGTCTGTGCTTGCTCTAGAGAAGGTAGCCCAGTATTTGATGCTGTGTTTTGCCACAGGGAGACTACTTCCAGACACAAGACCTCCAGGAATGTACAAGCTGCTGCCAATCCTCCCTCCAGGGACCACCTATGTGAGGCTACCTGAGTCCTGTGATGTTACCCTGCACAGGTACTTTATTCTCTGCCAAATGAAGAGGCATGGGTCATCTGTGAAAGACCCACACAGCCCCCTGCTCCAGAGCAATAATATGAGTCATCTTGTTTTTAATATTCACACTTCCTGCATGTCCTCCTGGGGAAGCAATTCTTGAATGCAGGCCCACCGCCTCACATCCCAGCAGATCTGAGGAGCAATGTCTTTGTTAAGAAAACAAAAGAGTACAGAATATGTTACATAAAGGGTTGGAGATGAGAGCTGGAGGAGGGAGAGAGGTATCTTCCCATAATATCCTGTCTCAGAGAGACTGCCAACAGACAAAGCAGGCGCTTTGGAAGCAGTTCAGCTTCCTGTGTTGTTGAATAGGTCTGAACCTACTGTGTTCCTACTGTCTCTCTTTAGACTCGAGAATTATTGGGTATAAAACAATGAAATTCTGCCCAAATGTGCTCTGCTGCACAGAATTACAGAAATAAGTGTGCCTTTGTCCACTGTCAGCTTTCATCAGAAAAAGTAGATCAAACACTCCAGTCAAATGAGTTAACAGACTCCAGTGCACTTTCAAAGGATGCACAACAATTCCAAAAGTCACTGCTGAGACAAGACATTTGGAATCTGTGGTGGGTTTTACCCTTTGATCTGCCTCTGCAACAAGGCCCCCATCCACTAAGGTTTGTGCCCAGCTGCCATTGAAATCAATGGTAGAGCAACCCCATATGTTTCAGCACTGGACAGAACAGCTAGCAGATCATTGATTGTTTTTTAAGTTCTGAATTGACAACGAATCTGTTTTTAGCATCACCCTTGATTAGACAAATTTCCTTTAAGAAATTGGGGTCTGCTGAAGAAGAAGTACCCTGAAGATCATCCAGTCATAGAGTAGCTAGCCAGAGTAAAGTCAATTTGCACTGCATGAGCCATGCTGTACAACTGTCTACACACAAGATAAATAAATAAATAAACTAAATAAATAAATAAACTTGGACTAAATTTATTGCTTCAGAATAGTTGCCTTGGATATCCATGGCTAGTTTCCTGATCCTCTTAAAAGTCCTTGACAAGATCTCAGAATTATATAGTGGCTCTTTTATTGCCTTTAGGTTTAGCAACCAGCATGAAAAGAGCCAGATACTTCCAAAAATTAAAGGGGCACTCACAGCACACATGCTTTTCCCTTACAGCTTAATCTGTCAGCAGAGCAATAATTGTCAAAGCATACTGATTCTTCCGTAAAGGACTGGTAGATTTATGATGAAAAACAAAGTAGTTCACTGTTTTATTTGAATTGTTTTTTCCTATTGCAATTTATTATCCTATATTTATCATCCTTTCAGTGTAAACAGTAGGAACACAAGTCTTTCTGAGCTTCCAAATATCTCAGATTCCACAAATACTTTGCATAAGCTCTTCAGAACTGGGTCCTATCACAGGGCAGAAACATTTAATGACATAAATATTGCTTGTCATGAATAATTATTTCCAGTGAGGAACTGTGAGAATCCATCTAATGGCATGAGTAATGCAAGACAGTGAACCATTCCTTTGAGGTTTTTTCTCTATTATTGGCTTTCCCAAAACATTTCCCTCTACTGTCTTTCAACAGCATGATGAACCACTTACTGAATATGAGCAATCTCATCAGCGCTAACAATGTCCTCAAGACTCAGCACTATATCTCCTTTGAAACACTGCTATCAATAGCCAGGAATCACATGGTAATTATCAACAGCATCTGAGGCAGTTCAAACTATTTTGTCACTTATTATAGGCACTTCTGATATACTGCATACTTTCCTGGGTGTAGATGACCCAGATGTGTTCTAAACAGTTCCAAATTTAACATCTCTGACCTATGCAAGGCTTGTTCATAATGCAAAATCATATATCTCTGACTTCTGTACAGCTTATATATTCCAAGAGAGAATGTATCCAATCACCAACAGCTGAAGCTAAAGCAGTAAATAGTATTTGTTTTTCTTTAAAATTCTTTATAAGAAGCCTGTTTACAAGTCACATTAATTCAGCAGTTATCCCTTGAGTTCCTCACTTTGTTCCTTGTTCATTACCTGCTCCTCCCTTCAGCACCACAGTCCTGGCAATTCACCCCTTCCCAGTTGCTTTTCAGGCAGCAGAGAGAAGCTGCATAGACACACAACCACCAGGCATGTGCACAGGCACTTGTGCACACCTCCCCTGCTCCTGATGCTTTGGCACAGCATGCTTCCTCCAGAACAAGACCCACACAGGCCCATCATGTGACCAAATGTGGTGGTAGAGCCCAGATGATTCCATCACATGACAATTACAGAGATTAAAAAATAGGAAATCTCTTTCAAAGCAGGCCGTGAACAACTCTGATTGATATCTGCATCTTCATTGACGGGGCGACCATTTGTAAACCCAAAGCACTTGTCCAAAGGAAAAAAAAAAAAAAAAAAAGCATGTATACTGATGAGATCTAACACTTTTCTCCCAAGTGACCTCATTTACACCCTTGCACTGTGTATGGGGAGAGGCGAGAGGCAGCTGATATATAAAACGCTTTTCTACAAGCACAAACCCATTTTGAACTGACATCCTTCACAAGTTGCAAAGGAAAGAGGGTGCACAAGAAGGATGTTGTAGAAAGGCATAACAGCAGCAAACCATTTGGAATAATTTAATGACCTCCAACCCAGCACATCCTTTTTCTCACAGATACATCACTATCAGTGTCCTCAGATCGATGCCTTTGCATTTACAGACTGAGGAACCTCTGCACTGTCATCAGGCACTTTTTTAAGCAGCAGAGACATTTAAAGCAGGGATAAACACTGCAGAACAGCTATGCTGCACCATCCTGTTACAGTTATTTGTTTTCTCAATATGCTTCCCAGGGGAAAGAAGTGCGCTCCACAGTGTACAAACAACATCACACCATTATCTTCAAAGCATGAAAAAGATACCAAAGCAAAATACAATTCAAAGGATGACCTTTATGCACTATTATCTGCAGTGCAGTAATTAATTTTATCTGCTTTGCACAAATGAAATGAAGAGCAGTCTTGTAAAATACAGAAATGAATAAATAAGTAAAAAGGAACCATCTAACGCTTCTTCCAAAACATCCCTCCCTATTCTACATTGTGATGCTGTACACAAGGGGCAGAAAGATGATGCTAGCAACCCTGTGTCTGAGCTTTGAAGTGCTCACTTGCTCACTCTCAAGTGTTAGAAAGAATCTTTCAGCTTCAGATGCCAAGAAAACCTTCAACAAACCCTCCAACAAACAGGACTTGATTTTACCTGTTATATAGTATCAGACGTTTCTTGTGAAACCAATCTGAGAGAGTTCTGCTGCTATAATTTATGCTTTTAGATGCAAACTCAAAATTTCTGGCCCAGGGTGGACTGTGTTGTATTGCCTTCCTAATGCACCCCAGGACACCAATGGTGTGCAAAGGACACCTTGTGACCTTTTTGGCCACAAGGGCACAATGCTGGCTCATGGTTAACCTGCTGTCTACCAGGACTACCAGGTTCTTCTCCACAGAACCATTTTCCTCATATCGTATCCCTCATTTCTAAATTTTAGCAACAGACATGCTCCTGAGATTAATCCAAGGGAATGAGGACTTGTACTTCTGATTAGAAATTGTAGAGAGGAGTTAAGTAGAGCCAAGAGATACACTTGTCTTTGTCTTTTAAAATGCCATTGGCTCTGCCCTCTGATTTATACTAGCAATCAACATTTACAAATACTTCTAAGTTAATTTGCCACCAATTTAAGTTAATGTAATTACAACAATAACAACAAAACAAACAACAACAACAACAACAACAACAAAAGATTATTTTTTTCCCCATCAGGAATATATATAAATTTTTGTTTGTAACAGATACACAAACTCAGTGTTACCTGCCTTTTCACCTTTACAGTAAACTGAGTGCTATAAGAAGACTAAACTTTGCAAGAGAAGGACATAGTTCACAATATCATTTTAATTAATTTATTTATTTTTAATGACATACCAACTCTCACTGAGGTCAGTTTGCACTTTCCTTTTGCCTCTTCCTGTTTTTAAAGGAGTAAGATGTCATGAAGTGCTCTGGGCACACTGGAGTGCTCTATACAGTTCTGCAATGCAAAAGAATTATTTTTAATACTTGACTACAGCCATTCAGTGCATGTGGTGCTAACTCCACACTCTGAATTCCTTGCAAAATTTTGGGAATCCAGCTTTTGGGATTGTCTGCACATTAGGTCAATGGTCCTTGTCAATATTGAATTTGCACTGATCACTCAATTATGTAGAGCACTATGTTAATATGTTGAGCAGTATATTAATTAGGCCAACAACTGAAACATATTGCAGGGAGATTTAAGCTTTACAAAGCTAACAAAGATTACTGAAGTATCAAACAGAAGAACAGAAGAATATGTTGCAATGAAATGATTAATTTTATGAACAAATTATTTTTAAATGATCGTAAATGTTTTTTTTATCCTTAACTGAAAAAAAAAAAATAATTAATTAAGATCACAGAAATATTTTTGCTGCTCCACTGCCACAAACAGTGAAAATTCTTCAGGCCAGCAGTGCCATAGCAAGCCATCAGTATATAGTATAGTGACGGTCACTCATTACTTTATAAAGTCATTCAATACTTTAGAGCTTTTTTTTTTTTTCTTTAAGTTCTGTAATCATGAAAGCTCATTACAATTACAAGTCTTATTAAAATATATACGTATAGTAAAAATGAAAAATTTGTGATTGTGATGAAAAACTTTAAAACACCACATGAAAAACAGAGGGAAAGAGAAGTTGAAGAACAAACAACAACAAAAGAATTGTAAAAGTACTATTTTCACTACAAAATATTATTTTGTATGTTTGAAATTGACTTCATATTTTTAAACAAAGAGTATGAAAAAGTGTTTTTTGGTATATTTCATTGTTTACAAATCTTCAAGCATTTAAGCAACGTACAGTTATGACTTCCATTACTTCTGAACCATGGGTTCAGAAATGTTTGCTAACTTTTTGAACCCTTCTACATTATGTAATTAAAAATGACCTACTACAGACTGTAGTTTTAAATATTATTGCTCTCATTGAAGATTTGGAGATTTCTCAATAAAAAAAAAAAAAAAATGTGCTACCAAGGATTTATATTTTTGTTTCAGAAAAGGCTCATAACTTTCAAATTGACTCCAAATATAAAATGTATATCCACAGCACACTTCAATGATTCAGGGCTTTCTGGGGCAATAGTCCATATTTATCGAATTGTTGATATTAAGTGTTGCCCCAGAAAGCCCTGAATTGTTGAAATATGCTGTGGATATGTTCCAAAGCTCATCTCTTTTGAAGGAAATTGCTGGTTTTATGTGTCATGCTTTCCAAATGACATTATGTGCCTGTGTATCTGTAGACTGATTCACCTGTTTTTCTTGATGTTAAAATCTATTGAGAATTCTTCCATTCTTGGGAGAATAAGCATTACTTCATCCTTCAGGTGATCTCAGGGATTATAATAAGAATTTTAAAGGATAAAAGATATTACTTAACTTGAGTAAAGGAAGAAAAATCCAGTAAAACTTAAATGTGAGGCTTTCAAGGAGTCTTAAAAGGATTACCTGGTTAAATAATATCGCATTTGAAAAACTTCTGTTATACTCTACGTAGGAAAACATATGGATTAGGCCCCAGCAACAGAGATATGCTAACATGAAGAATCTATCTGTTAATCAGTCTTAGCTGTATTTTAACCTTATTTTGTTTTGTTAGATCATGTTTATATTTTGCATTCTTTTGAATGAACCCATTGTGTAAAGCTGTCACCTCTTTTTTCCTACCAGCATGTAGACACAAAGGTGATTGCCTAATTTAATAGTACTGCTAAAAGAAGCAAATTAGCACCAACCCTCTTTAGAAGAAAATTGCATAAAGCAATAAATAATCTGTTAACAAATTAGTAGAAGTCAAATAAAGCCGCTTACAAAAAGAGATGCATTTCAACATGATGTCCTCTCTAAGAAACACTACTTCAAAGCAGGCTTATATTTGTTCAGCCAGCTTTCACATTGTTTGGTTTTAAAATGTTATGAAGCAAATGAGGATTTATCATTTAAAAAGAGATTTTTTTTATTTCCTTTTTGCCATCAATAACATGTTGTATATCTGATGGGTTCCATTAATTCAGAGTCTGGTTTTATTCCTACTGAAGCAAGAAAATACTTAATGTAATTTGCTTTTATATATCCATTTTTGTTATTATTAGTATATGTTTCTTGCAGTTAGTCAAGACTGAGGGATGGGATCAATTTACCCATTGATTATTGCATTTTACCTAGCATAACAATTTACTGTTAATTCTTATTTTGATAATAGGGTAAAACTGGAGGAACAATATTTCTTGGGTGTAAAAAAAAAGACAATGAGATGAAAAAGGATCTTTTCAAGAAATACCATATAGCATTTACTTTTCCTGAAATGTACATTTGTACCACCTCCAAATGTATTGTTCAATTATTAAAAATACAAGATAAATTTAAAGTAGCACTTATCAGTTTTAATACATTTGAATACATCTTTCTTCATTCACAAATCTCAGGATACAAAAAAATGAACTTTATATAGGAACTTTTTGAACTTTTATAGGAAGCTCAAGCCTAGCAGAATCAATACTTAGCAGGTTCTGTAAACTGTCTACATCTCTGAATTATATAGTCTTTCCACTGTTCTGTTTAAGGTAAGACTGAGCATCACAATTCAAAAGTGGATAAGAACTTGAGAGCAAATCTGGTTAAGATGAATTTTCTTGTTAAAATAAAGTGTAAAGGTAGTTATTGAAGTGTTAATACATTGTAGAAATAAAGTTTCTCCATGTCTTTCTGCTTTATAATAATATGTTTCTACAGAAAAAAAATATATTTAGTTTTCAGGAATGGTTTGCCATAATTCATTGTTCATGTGCCTAAATTATGTCATAAACTTTACTAGGTATAAAATATTTTTTTACTAGCTTCCAAACTGCTTCATAAAAACTTTAAAAACACTGTGACAGAAACAGAAATTAGTATTATATTACTGACAGCATCTCTTCATCTTTGTCATGCCTAAGAAGATTTTAAAATTGTTATTTTCATACAAAGTAGAAAGCAACTTAAACCACTAAGAAAATATTTGCATATACTTTCAGCTGCAGGTTGTAGATACAATGTCAGAGGTGAGGGAAAATTTCATGGTATGTTAGCAATTCTGACCCTTTTGGGACTGAAAAAGAAGGAAGTAAAATTCCTATGTGGCTTTTTGTGCTTTGTTGAACACTGAAGCACAAGGAAAAACACGGAAACAGGTACTCATCCTAAACTGAATTTATCTTTAGGCAAGATAACATTTAGGGGCTACAACCAGTAGCACTACTTAGCTGCAGATTAATATATCCTGTCAAACCTGAAATCAGTTGATTTGTATGCATCAGTTGATTCAGGATGTGTTCTTATATCTTTAATTATTCCTTATACATTGTCTTTTCAGCTCTTAAACAATAACCACAAAAACAATGGATTATTTTCACTGAGGTTATATGATAACAAATAATTAATTTGGAATCATTTTGTTATTTCCCTGGTTTGAGACTGCAGTGGCCATAGAGAAAAATATATTCTTTCAGAGAAGTCATTACTTTTGAGAAGATCTGGTACACGAATGACTATGCATAAAGTTTCTATCCCACTGTGTGGAAAACTGCAACACTTAATTTTCCACCACAATTAAGTGGTCTGTGTGAATGATTATGCATAATATATAGTAAGACAACATATTTTCTCCATAATTCCCCTTATCAATTGCTTTATTTTCTTAGTCCACAATTTTAGCACTGCAAAAAATTCAAGAATTCTGTTCTTGAGCTATGCCACAGTTGTGTTTGTGATCTGCTTGATTTACATGCTGTCCTACATCTGACAGTCATTTCTAAATGACAGAATTTTCTTCTGCAGAAGCTCCAGTAAGCCTTATGACAATTACTGCTGTCTCTGCAAATGCATGAAAACTGCTCTCCTACTCATCTTTGGGAACGTAAAGCCTCCCTGTCTGTACTTTGACTCACCAATGGGATGTTACCACCATGGTAGCACTGAATACAAATATGGATAGATGGACTTAAAATATGTTTATAATATCAAAATGTAGGCAAATCATTGCAGATGTTTTTTCTTCCATCCCTTATGGATAATAAACCTGAGACTCTGTACCCTACAGGGGTGGTATTGAGCTACATAAACTGCCTATAGTCACTCTGGAATTTTTTAATATTTAAAACATTTCATATTTATGTAATTTACCATTAAAGTAAAAAAAAAAAAAAGTCAGTAAGATGATGGGGGGTAGGGTGTAGTTGGTTAGTTGGTTTGGGTTTATTTTGGTTTGGTGTTTGTTTGTTTGTTTGTTTGTTTGCTCTTAGCTCAACCTCAAATAGCAGGGTGATCTGGAGAAGAGAAAAAAGATTTAGCCAACAGAAAAAAAAAAAAGAAAAAGTCACAGTTTACAGTCTCTTTTTTGTTAGGTCATTTAGCCTCCAAACTGTAGTCCCAGTTTTGGAAGTGAGAGAATTGTTTAGAAGCAGTCTTTCACCTCCATTCTCTTCAAAATTCACATTCAGTCCACTCTTCAAGGGGCTCATTTCGCTTACCACTTTTGCACTTTTTTAACTAGCATCTCCTTAGAGACTCAGAAAAAAAAAAAAAAAAAAAAAAAAGTGTAAATTATCTCCTTCTATTCCTGTGCATGACCAGCTGAGATGGGATGAAAATTTCCTGAGCACTGCTGGTGAAGGAAGAAACATTTAGATTTTACTGGAAGGAGTAGTTTCCTCCTGCTGTTCACAGCCCAATCACATTTCAGAGCAAAGAACTGACTGCACCTTTTCAATAAAACACAATAAAATATGGATAATGTGGCAAAGATTTACTGTTCACACAGTCACTAGTGACCCTTTCTAGGAGTTCAATTTCCATCAACCTACCAGTATGATAAGTGGAATTTTCTTGTGTAAAGCCACATCTGTGATCATTATTGCAGGTATATAATTCAGCCTTGTGAAACACAGGAAGGCAGACTTAAATCTGCCTTAAAAGCCTGGTAACTTAAAGTTTGTCTTAAATACTGGTAGCTGATTTTTTCAAAAACATTATTTTCAGGCTTCATTTTACTCTGGAAAGGAGGTTTAATTAACACTTACATTGCTTTGGGTTGTTCTGCAAAGGTTTGATAGATTGTGCCTTCCCATCACTCATAGGACAAATGAACGAGAAAATCTGTGTCCCATATAATTAGAGTTTTTTTCCTCTCACAAAGAAATTAAAGAATAAATGTCATAAACTGTGAGAGAAATGGTCAACCAAAGTCCCCAAACCTCTAAGCATATTTTTCTTAACATTGAGCAAAAGCAAAGACAAACTGTTTTTCAGAGACCTTATTTTCAACAAAATGCTACTAGAAGTTTGATGAAGAGGAGGACATGGAGAAGAGTAATGATAATAAGGCCATGCAGACATCCAGCTTTTCTATTATGCCTTGATGAAATCGATCATATCAAAGATTTTATTCTTAACAATAAATAAAAACATTTCACTCTGCCATAATCTAGCTGTCATGGATTGTAGAGTGTTTTCTGTGCACCACAAAATAAGAGAGAGCCACAAAAAAAGGGCAGCAGGTGAAAAGATATTTAAACCTTAAAAACTCCCAAAGGTTATAGGTACACAGCAGATAGTGCATAAGCCTTCCTAGAGTTAATTCATTTATGTAACATCAATAAAATACTTTCCCTTCAAAGGACTTTAAAATCTGAGAGAGCTTTAGGAGAAAAGGATAAATTAATGATACTACTAAGTTCAGAACTTCATAAAGAAAATAATTCAGCCTCTGGAAATTACAACTAATTATGAAGAGACCTGATGGAATTTTTACGGGTTTTTAATCCAACCTCTACATTTCATATTTCTGAACCACAGCATGACGTAACTTGCACTCAGATCACACTTTTTGGATTTGTAACTACATCAGCTAGATCTTCCTCTTTAAACAAGCGAAATACCCTTAAAAGGGGCATTCTGAGGAATAAGCCAAGATAATGGTTTAAGCCAAGTTAATGGTCATCAGCTATTTCCATGGCTTTGTATCTTTTGTTGTTAATATTGTAGTTTTCTAAATATGAAACATGTTATTTCTTTCCTGCATCCCTTTTTTCAAAATATATTTGTTCTGCATTTTTGTGGTAACTATCTCTGAGATGAAGTCCTGGTGAAGTTGAGGTTCTAGTATTTTTAAAACCAAATTAGGACTTCTAGGCTCCACCCTAATCTATCCTTTGAGCTGTTATTGTATTTGAGAGGTATAAAAAAAAACTTATGTTCACTTGGATTTTGCATCATCCTAGCTAAAGAAAGATAGCAGCTTTCATCCTATGGAGAACATGCAGTGTTGAGAAAAAAAATGTCTTTGTTAACAGAACTGAGAGACCATCTGGGCAGTGGCTGTCCTTAAATTCATAATTCTTTACACTCAGTGTTAAAAATACTAGGAGAATAAGGTCTCCTTTCTTAAAAAAAAAATAGAGAGAGAGATATTAAAAATATAAATATTATATAAATATATATATACATATATATATAGTATACATATTTATAGGAAAATTTGTTCAAAGTAAAACTTCAAGAACAAGAAACTATCAAAAATAGGGAGTAGAGGTTTGAACAAAATGTCAATGCATTTTTTCACTACTTACCACTGTATGCCATGCCCTTCATAAAACGCTAACCTACTCTCCCTGCATAGGACACTCAGACCTTCCTTTTACAATGAACACAACGTGAATGTAACTGGCTTCTAGTTCCAGTTTTCTGACATTTACTGAAAGAGAAAAAAAAAGATTCAGGAACAAGGGTGATGGCAAATGTAACAGGAGGCAGAAAAGAAATTGTGCATTTATGTGTGTTAGAGAGTAGAACAAGTTCTGAAGAAGAAAGTAGTTAGCTTTAAATTTCTTTTGCGCCTTAGCCCAGATATCTTTGCATCAGATTTCAGTTCAGCATCCAGCACCAATACTCATTTTCTGTTAGAAAGATAAATTATAAACCCCACTTTACAATTTTTTTTAGCAGAAAGAGTATAGCATAGAACTGAATCAGAAACTGCTTCTTATGTTTGTAATAGTTAGGTTCAGGAAGCTGAAAGAAGATCAGGATTTGAAATCCTCCCAGAAAACTGAGAAGATGGAAGAAAAATGAGAGAGGAGGCAGATGGGATAATTGAAAATATGCAACATGTATAAAGGTAATATACAACAATATATTTAGTGTACCAGAAAGAACCCTACTGGGCCATTATTTTTCTTGTCTTGTTTTTACCACCAGTAAATATTATGGGAAAGATACATTGAAAAAAAAAATCACTAAAATGTTCTTTTTGAAAATATCTGAAACTTATGATTACTAATCAATATTTTTATGATATTATTAATTACTGCATTACTTTTATCCTTCCTGAGGGCTGCAGGATACTCAAAGTGTGCATGAACAGCCTAGCAACAACACCCATGAATGTTATTTCTATAAAACAATTTTAGTTTCTTGAAGGATATTTACATTTGAAAGATGCAGTTTAATTAATGATCATGACAACAAGCTGAACAAAATGAGAAAAGGTGACTGCTGGCTGTGTTTTGGGTGCATTAATTTTGAAATAAACCTGACATCTTAAAAACAAAACAAAACAACAACAAAAAAAAGTGAATTATTTTTCCTGGATAAATAAATGAAATCATTCATCATTTTTAGTCCTCAGTTGTGAAAAAGATGACTTCATTCCAAAAAATGAGGCTAAAATTGGCAGGTAAAAAAAATTACCTCTCAGGAGAAGTAGGCTTCTAAATTAGATTGTCCATTTATGAGTAAGCAGAAAAGATTACCATAAGACTAAGCAGATCTACAGAAAAAGGCCTGGAAAAACACACCTTCACTGCAGGAAGAGTCTTAAAGACAACAACTCATGACTCGTGCCTTACAGTTTTGGAACCCAAAGAGCTGGTTGTGAAGTCATAGTACGTGGAAACAAATATGAATGAGAAAATAGCAAACCCAGTAGCAAAAGGAAGATGTGTTGCATGCATGTTTCTGACAATTTCTGTGTATATTTCCATGATGATTTCATGTTTATTTCTATGATTCTATGATTTCAAGAAAAGAGAAGTATAAAATATTAGTCTTGCAACAAACACCAGCTCTGGAGCTTTTGTTAACATTTAACAATGAATAGGCCTGACTTTAAAACTAAATTTTAAGACCAAAGACAAAAAAAGAAAAATACAACAACACTTCTATCATTTATTTCCTGCCTACATGAGAGAAAGAAGAAGAAGAAGAAGAAGAAGAAGAAGAAAGAAAGAAAAAGAAAGAAAGAAAGAAAGAAAGAAAGAAAGAAAGAAAGAAAGAAAGAAAGAAAGAAAGAAAGAAAGAAAGAAAGAAAGAAAGAAAGAAAAGAAAGAAAGAAAGAAAGAAAGAAAGAAAGAAAGAAAGAAAGAAAGAAAGAAAGAAAGAAAGAAAGAAAGAAAGAAAGAAAGAAAGAAAGAAGAAGGAAGGAAGGAAGGAAGGAAGGAAGGAAGGAAGGAAGGAAGGAAGGAAGGAAGGAAGGAAGGAAGGAAGGAAGGAAGGAAGGAAGGAAGGAGGGAGGGAGGGAGGGAGGGAGGGAGGGAGGGAGGGAGGGAGGGAAGGAAGGAAGGAAGGAAGGAAGGAAGGAAGGAAGGAAGGAAGGAAGGAAGGAAGGAAGGAAGGAAGGAAGGAAGGAAGGAAGAAAGAAAGAAAGAAAGAAAGAAAGAAAGAAAGAAAGAAAGAAAGAAAGAAGGAAGGAAGGAAGGAAGGAAGGAAGGAAGGAAGGAAGGAAGGAAGGAAGGAAGGAAGGAAGGAAGGAAGGAAGGAAGGAAGGAAGGAAGGAAGGAGGAAGGAAGGAAGGAAGGAAGGAAGGAAGGAAGGAAGGAAGGAAGGAAGGAAGGAAGGAAGGAAGGAAGGAAGGAAGAAAGAAAGAAAGAAAGAAGGAAGGAAGGAAGGAAGGAAGGAAGGAAGGAAGGAAGGAAGGAAGGAAGGAAGGAAGGAAGGAAGGAAGGAAGGAGGGAAGGAAGGAGGGAAGGAAGGAAGGAAGGAAGGAAGGAAGGAAGGAAGGAAGGAAGGAAGGAAGGAAGGAAGGAAGGAAGGAAGGAAGGAAGGAAGGAAGGAAGGAAGGAAGGAAGGAAGGAAGGAAGGAAGGAAGGAAGGAAAACTTAGAGTTAAGCTTGCCAGAGTTAGCAGAAAGTTTCCTCAAGAGTCTTAGACAAAAAATCAAACTCTGGCAAATGGTGGACTTGCTGGTAGCAACATTGTACTGGACCTCATTTGTCAAGCTATAATTTGATTTTAAAAATAATGAAGAAGACAAGGGGAAGAGAGACAGAAAGGAAAGGCACAGCACTGGATGCTTTCCATTTCTCAAAGTTAAGATCCAAATGTAACATCAAGATGATGCTAATATTATACAAGCTTGCTGCACTGCACCAAACTCGCAGAACATACTGCACTACTTAAAACACTGCCACACTCTCTCTACAGCAGGCTGACATAAAAGAGCCTCCTAAGTTATTTCTAGCATTAAGCTGTTCTTCAGATAGAGAAAGTATTCATTTAATCACCTTCGAAGTGTGTAATATAGTGCTTTGTTATCTGTTCATTGATATGTATCTAACATTACAATGGTATGTAAATCTTAAATCATTGTGCTTTTTTCCTACACAGGAGTTTCCTTTTGTGAGAGAGAGAGAATAAAAGGAAAAAGAGAAAAAAAAAAAAAAAAAAAAAAAAAAAAGGACTGATTCTTCACCTGCATCATCTACCTTAGTCCCAGAAGGACTTTCTATTATAGAGAAGTTTTAGGACAAGGCACAAGATCATTCAGGCAATAAATAGAGTAACTTTCACAGTACACCGCAGGAACAACAACAAAAAAGTTGAAATAGCTGTGGAACATATATCAACATTTATACAGTTAAACATTGAAATCTGATTAATTCTAAGTAGAGAATTATTAACAGAACACAGGGAGAAACCTCTGTAGAGGGATACAACAGAAACTTGCAACATTTGTCTCTCCCACCAGTCTAAATTTTATCAGTCATGAAAGTCTCAGAGTCTAATTTTCAAATCCCAATCCAATATACTGGCAGAGGATGCAGGACTTCAAGCAGATCTAGTCACATGCCCTACAATTCCACCTTTGGATCAGTACAGCTTGGGCTCTGCCCATTTACTAAGAGTGCACTGGTGTACTACATAACCTTAATGTGGGACATACGCACTTCATCAAGTAGATATTACACATAAACTGGCAAATTGACACCTAGAAAAGGCCCAGAGACCTTGTCTGGATTACTGCCTATCTGTTTGGGTGTGAATATACATGTCCAAGCATTGGCAAACTTTCAATCAGATAATTAATTTTTACTGTTTTTTTGTTTTGTTTGTTTGTTTGTTTTGTTGTTGTTGTTTGGTTTGGTTTGTTTTTTTGAGTGTGTGTGTGTGTGTTTTTTTATTGTTTGCTTGTTTGTTTGTTTCTGACAAGATTTATCTAGGTCCGTGTACCTCTGTTTTAGGAAGGAAGAGCATCACCATAGGGGTGCAAGGATGTTGCACAAGGCAGTTTCAGGGCCAGAGGCTGGCTCCTGTCTCATTTTGTTTACTAGTAAAAAGAAACAAAATCAACCCACAAAGAAACTGAGTAATCACTAGTTATATATGAGGAAACAGAAGAGTTTGACATGTAGACAATATCTAAGATTCTTGCAATGGCAAGGAACCAGTCAGATAGAAATAGCCAAATGATTTCAGCTGTTGTTCTGTGGTCCATGCTGAAGAAAAAAGTGCAAAAATCCCCAAAATATGGGCAGGGGTTTCTAGCCTGATCACCTTGAATCTTTATAGGGTCATATCTTCTCATACTATTCTGTTTTGGGTACCCTGTAAGAAGATTTTTTATTTTTTTAAACAAAACCCTTCCAGTGTTCTGTTTCCTTTACTAGCAACCTAGACTCCACCAAGAATCACAGACACCCTCAGGGAGGGTAGAGCAGCACATGGCAGATCTGCTTGAAACAATGATTTTTCCACAGACTACCATAAATCTCCATTTTAAGATTTAAAACTGATGACAGATGCTGGGCCAGATAGCTCTCCCTCAGGTGCACTGGGGCAAGTGCCAGGGTCAGACAATTTTGTGCGAGAAACTGGATGAGGAGCATGACCTAATTCTAGCACATGTACACTTCCTGTGCCAGAAGTACCTCCAGTGATATTACTAGCTGTGTCCCATATGGCCTATTTCTGCTCTCATTTTGATACAAAAACACCACTCAGTACCAATATCCTTCTTATAAGTCACATCCAGTGGTTTAACTGGTTCTGTGACCAAATTCATCCCTGTCAGGAAACATAAACCACAAATAAAATGCAATGAGCTACAAGGTAGTAATGTGATTATTATATTAGCCAAGCTTGTTGCTAGTGGTTTTCCTTAAATAAAGAAAATAAAGGTCTTCCTTTAATGGTACGCTGAAGTTTGATGCTTATAACTCGTTGTGATAAAGTGTATGTGAACACTGGAAATATTCCACAGATGCTTCCACAGCAATGAACTTGCACTTGTGAATGCTCTTTAAGTAATTGGGAAAACTGAAGATTTGAACATACAGTACAACAGTGAAAAAGAATAGAGTAGATGACAAGAAGTAGAAAGTTAGAGTAATACAGTAGGAGGGAAGGAAAAACAGGTGAAGAAAATTAGAATACCATGCTGTAGTTGAACAGAAGAATCTGCAGGCCTTAAATACTTGTCACTATGCAGAGGAGAGGAGAGAAGAGGAGAAATAAGTCAAAAATATATTATGTATCTACAGGCAGGGTATTTTTATATTTAAAACCATCTGTCTTACAAAAGTTCAGGTCGCATCATTCAGTTAGATAATTACAAGCCCTTCCAAAGACCCAGTTAGGAGAAAATGCTAACTTGATATGAGTTCCTGCCCTGAAATATCTATAGGTTCTGCTAAGACTTGGTGGTGGGAAACTGGATGGTGTCAAAAATCCTTCAGTAACTTCTGCTCCCTAAGGAAAGGTAGATTTGCACAGCTGCAAGGCTGCCCAAGTTACTGGGGCCCCAGTAGCCCTGGCATCCATGAGTCAGGGTGTCAGAAGTGAGTCAGTGAGTCAGAGGTGAATGATAACCCACACTATGTCTGCATACTTATTTAAGAACCAGTGAGGTGAGAATTTTACCCTATTTGGTTATCCTAGGCATCCACTCCTTCTTTGCCCCAGTGCTCTTGCCATGATTTCTTGCTATCCCTTCTCAGCAGGGATGTCACTGCTGGCCCATGAATATCAGGCATCAAGTCAGATAATTCCAGCTGTGTTGCTGTACACTGTGACCAGTCATAGGTTTTATGGGCCAATGTCTCCAGGTGTCCCCTGTCATCCATCTCCACACAGCTCTTTGGTGAGATCTTTGGTCTCCAGGATGACTTCGAGGATCTTTCTTCTAGCCAAGGTGTTCACCTTCCTTCCAAACTCCCTCCTTTCTTTTGAGATTGTTTCATCTTTTCAGAAACTCCTACTTGAATCATCTGTCCTTTCCAACATCTCAGGCTCCCAGTTGTCCCAAACTAATTTGTCTACATGCAGAAGCACAGCATGGAATCAGCCTCCTCATTGCTGTTTCTGGCTCATGTCTCTCTTAACAGGAGGACTGAGGTGGTGGCACTTGTTTAGTCCAGGTGTTACCAAATCTTACAAGCAATTTGTACTGGTTGCAGGTAGTGAGTAGCAGGCTTCTGCTTAACAATTCAAAAGTTCAGCTTCGAATATCCACCCTCACACATGTATGCATCCTACTATATTCCTCATGGCATTCATTTTTTTCACCTTCAAGAGTTACCCTATCTCAGATCAGGCAATATCACCTAAAAACCTAGAAACAGAGAAAAAAAAAAATTACATATGCTGTATGACTACACCCAGATGAGGAACCCGTGAACTTCCATACTCTCTGGTCAAATTAGGTGACATTTCGTGACACATCAAGATGAAGCCTGGATGCTCTGCCTTTCCTCTGGGACTTTCCTCTGCATGGAAGATACAATTATTTTAATTCATCACTAAATGGGATGATTAGAGGATCAAAACGTCCTGCAGCGTACACCCATACACCCAAAGATAGCTTCTTGTCCTGCCTGTGCCTTCAGATGAACAAGGTAGTAATAAATAAATAGTCATTTAGATGTTATATGGAAAAAATCTGTGATGCAAAGTCTCATATCCAGAGATACAGGGCAGGGACAAAGGCAAATGTAGTTAAGAAACAGACACTGCACAAATATATAGGAAAGAGTTCTTTGCTTAAAATATTTAGATTTATAGAATAGAATCATTAAGGTTGGAAAAGACCTCCAAGATTATCTGGTCCAACCATCTTTCTACCACTAATGTCACCCACTAAGCCATATCCCAAAGCACCATGTCCAACCTTTCCTTAAACATCCCCAGAAACGGTGATTCCACCACCTCCCTGGGCAACCCATTCCAATGCCTGACTGCTCTTTCTGAGAAATGTCTACACATTTCCAACATAAACCTCTCCTGGCATAACTTGAGGCCATTCCTTCTAGTCCTATCACAAGTTACCTGTGAGGAGAGACCAACCCCCAGCTCCCCACAGCTTCCTTTCAGGTAGTTGGAGAGAGCAATAAGGTCTCCCCTGAGCCTCCTCTTCTCCAGACTAAACAACTCCAGTTTCCTCAGCCACTCCTCACAAGACTTGTGTTTCAGGCCCTTCACCAGCTTCGTAGCCCTGCTCTGGAAATGTTCCAGGGCCTCAAAGTCCTTCTTGTACTGAGGGGCCCAATGCTGAACACAGTACTCGAGGTCAAAGATTCAAAGACAAAATGCTGTCAAGCTTTCCAGGGATCATATTAAGAGGGCTAGACAAATCTGACAAAGTCAAATACAGGCCATGACAAAGCCGATGACAATCACCACAATATTTCAAAGAACTCAAGATTCACTGGACACAGAGGAAGACAGTGTACTTGTAACTACAATACACACTCAGAAGTACACAAATGCTATTTTCTGCTCTAAATACTCATTTCAATAGTATTAGATGAATATTTCTCAACTGAGACAGGGAGCACAGCAGTTTCTTTTCATATGATAGTGAGCTATTTATAAGAAGGTATAAAAGGGGAAAGTGGAGAAGCTTCTCTACTCTCTACTGAGCCATGCCTACTGAGCAGTTCTGAGCCCTTTCCTAGCAGGTGGTAGATTTGGCTAACTAAGGAACTGAACTGACCTTTGCTACTTCCAGCCTGAGCACTTCACTTGATGACCCTCTTTGCAGTGTTCTCTTCCAATCTCCTTATACGTTCCCACTAACTGCCTTTTTCTTCCAAGACTTCTTGGCATGGTCCTTCACTTTCCCCACACAGTCCCATGTTGTCTGTCCTATATCAGATTGCTTCTGTTTCCTTCTCCTTCTCTTTCCCATCACCACTTTCAGACTCTAAGCTAATAGTACAAGCAGAGCTTTACAGTCTGAGCTCATAATTGAACCATCACTTAAACACAAATATCTAATTCTGGTCTTCTACAGCCATTAGAGGTTTGGACTCTGGCTCCAGAGGTATCAGGAAAGCAGTTTCTGCCTCAGAATTTCAGCTCTGTTTTGAAGAGCAGTGGGCACTAACATTTTGTGTTGAGTGTGTTTACTCTATGCTAGGAGTGCTCCAGGGGTTAAGGAGAGGAAGTTCACATCTTTAGATCCAAATGGGGCTTAAACACAACCTTATTTGGCCACATCAGGAACAAAACAGCCTGCAGGTGACAGAAGTCAGATATCAGGTGTCTAAGGAATTTTACAGAGAGCAGCATTCATGCTGCCTTTCCAGGGTTAGGGAGCAGATAAGAAGTAGTTTCCGCATCACAATTTTGTGTACTGGCTTCTGAATTCTTCTTGAGACATATTTAGATATTGACATCTTTCTTTTGGGTCCAGCTCTTTCTGTTTCAGTCGGATCAAATGCCCTCAGTACTATCATTAAAAAGTCTCAGCCACAAAAACAGTGATTGATGTGATCAAATAAGGCATCCATATGACTTGCCAGATGTAATGCTGTTATACACTCCTCACTTTAACACAGATGCCAAAACAAGTCTGGCTTTCTAATTTGCAATAACATGGGAGAGACATACAGCAGACAGTCAGGTTACAGAGGCTAAGGCAAATAATAGGAGGCTGCTACCTATTGTGATACAGTGACGCATAGTGCCATCAGAAAAGATAAAAGGAGTATTCAAGACTCAAAGAGACCATGAAAGAAAGGTTTTTCTGTTTGGAAATAAAGTTTAAAAAGAAATTCTTGCCAAACCTTATATATCTTCTGCCTTCAAAAGATTCTGAAATGCTAAAATTATGTTGCAGTCATTATTCACAGCTGTCCTTAACAGAGGCGTACTGCAAATACACTTAGAGATAAAAAAGTTCATGTTCAATCCTTTTCCAAAGCAAAGCAGTCCTGATAGGTTACCAAGAACGTGTCAGAACTTCTTCTAGAGGCCAGTCACTTTAACATCTTCCTAATTATAAAATGGGCATTCAGGTCAGTGAACTCTATCAATCTTCTCAGAAAACAATGAACACTAATTGGATGCTCACTCTTGATTATGCAGCTTAAAATCTGCCCAAATGTGTCCTGCCACAAAAGACTGTTCATCGCCCAGCCCAGATGCTCAGTCAAGGAGTCAAAAATACACCAGTTTGAATGTGAACTGACATCACAAAATGTTCCATCAACATTAGTGACATATTTTTCTAAGGTGCCAAGGCAAATCAAACACAAGGGTTAAATTTCCTTTTACCTTCAGGGCTGAGGACTAGAATTTGTGTTACATGAAATGGTATAGAGCAACACAGCCCCCAGATTCCTCTGTAATCATCCACATTTGAGATAGATATGTAAAGGAATAAAAAAACATGTATATCACAAAATTTCAGTATATGCCCTCTATACATAGTTCAGATCCCTAATGCTACTTCCTCAAAAATAATCAAGAAATGGCATTATTCTTGACTAAAAATCAATGTCTTGAGAGTGCAGTAGAAATAAAAACGTTTTAATAAACATCTGTTTATTACACTGAAATTTTCACAGAATCACAAAATGGCTTGGATTGGAAGGGACTTTAAAGATCATCTAGTCCAAATCTTTGCCATGGGCAGGGACATATTTCACTAGGTCAGGAAGGAAGGAAGGAAGGAAGGAAGGAAGGAAGGAAGGAAGGAAGGGAGGAATGGAGGGAGGGAGGAAGGGAGGGAGGGAGAGAGGGAGGAAGAGAATGAATTTTTAAAATCTGACAGTTTTACAGTCCTATCATCTTGTCTTTTGTCATGTATATGTTGAAGTTCTCCAGTTTTATTTGAAAAGACTGGGAAATTAATGCACTGATGCTTTCTGAAAACAACATGAAAATTCCCACACAGGAGCCAGAGAGATTATCAAGACAAAATATAGAGATCTTCATGTTCATACGATGGCTAATGAGAACCAACTGCACAAATAAGCAGCTGGCTATTCATTCAGCTAATAATGTGTGTTATCAAGGAGAGTTTAAGTATTCCTATACTGCACTGTTCCTGGGCACATCTGTATGACACAAGCAGAAGCATAGCTGAACACAGTACCTTGCTCAGGTGGTAATAGTGCTAAAGTACAGTAATAGATTGTGGTTAGATTTGTGTAGTCAACACTGAAATCTCTGCTCCTGTCAGTGTCTTGTCAAATACAGGTCAAAGCTAGTTTGGGGATATTTGTACCTGCTGTGATTGTGTCTTCTACTTCCAACATAAAATAACCCAAACTGGGTGAATGCTATGAAAAGAAAACAGGCAGCAAGAACCCAGACTGTTCAACTTCCATTTATGATTTAGAGCACTGTTTAAGCATCACAATAGAAGTACCAAAGACGTTGATGCAGTCAGTGGATAAGAACCTTTAAAAAACCCTGACAGAGGCCAGTTTGGGCCCTTTATTGGATACCTTAGTCTTGCCAAATCTTGCGTTTTCAATATGCACTTGTATAAGCTGATGAGCAAGCAATTAAAATAGGATGCAAATATTCATGGAAATCAAGGTATTTTTATTAACTGCACATAATGCAGTCTCATTTTCCTACCACATAATTTGTGATTATTTCAACATCCATAATATCAGTATCCTCAAATCCTAAAGTCAGAGTGCATACACATACGTACAATGAAAAGAAAGATTAAAATACCTAAATCAGATGTTAGTCTAGCCTGCCTAGCACTGGATTTTGCCTCAGTCTGACTAACTAAAATCTGCTGTTATTATGATTTCAGAAAGACACCTTCTTGTGTTGGCAAGAAAATGTATTATTTGAATTAGTGGGGCTGATTACAGTTGAAAAGAAACTCAAAGCACATAGTTGCTGCGCCTGTTTGTCCTAAAGATTACTCTAGTACAGGCAATCTGAGGTCTCAGACTGGAAAAACAAACAAATAAATATCAGAGATAAAATTATTATTTGGAGCTGAACAAAATCACTGAAAAAAAAAAATAATACTTTCAGTGACAGTCTAGGCAATTTTGGAGCTTACATCTCATTCTCAAGCAGCATTTTAAAAGACAGTGCAATAATCTGATGTACACTATTGTGCCTGAGGTAGTAGACAGACCTAGATGAGTTTCAAGCACATCCAAGGACAGAAATCCCATTGATTTCAACTAGTCCAAACCTGTCATTAGACTAGCCAACATCCTCAGTAACCACTTCTTGAACAATGGTGAAACTCTGTTATGGGTTATCTGCAGTTACCGATGAAGCTATTTTACTAGATTGTTGTAATGTAATGAAAGACATGGATTCCATAGCCAGTCTCTTTCTAGTATTGACTGAATCCCTGTGCTGAAAATTTATTAGGTTTCTCTGTTTGAAAAACTGCAGGTGGTAATAGAACCTGCAGAAAGGTAAGATGTTCACAGTTTGATGTTCATAAAATATAATTACTGTGTGGCCATATGAACACTGTATTATGAAGGTGTGAATCCTAGCCTGATTTTATGAACTCTCTTTATATCTTTGTAAAACTACAGCTTATGTTTTCAGTGTAAGAATAACCTGATATATCTACTATATTTTTACTTCCATTTTCATATGAAGCCTAAGGCAGTGGTGACATCACCAACTAATGGAGATGCTTGAATCTTCAAAATCTCTCGTTTAAACAAAAATACCATGAAAGAAGATATATATGTATTAATAAAATAATTAAATTAAAAAAAAAAAAAAAAGTGAAGCCAGACAGATTAAAAGGAAAATAAAAAAAATAATAACTATTACAAGACAAAGATATCTGGACCAAACCAGAAAAGGAGGCTGCATTTTTTAAAGACTGACTCTCCTCCAGTTCAAGGAAAATGATTCTGGTAGGAAAAAGTCAAGCTAGATGAAAGAAAAGAGAGTAGTAAACCAGATCCTGCCTCTATATTTTCCTTGTACTAAGTGAAAACTTGGAATGTTTGCAGAATAGGAGATGGATGTTTCGGGTGTCTCATGAACTGACAGGCAAACATGAGCCCCTGTGTGGTACTGGTCTGGGCTGACAGTCTGATCACAAGACCTGAGCACATCCAGTTCATGCTGCTCATAGTGCAGCCAAAACCTCAGCCTCATTTTGAAGCATTAGCAGTTGATCGCCTCACTTCAGGCCCCTCTGTTTTTGTTTTTGTTTTTTTTTTTAAATCTTGAAGACAACAAGAAAGAGACTGGGTACTGGAGTATACACAAACTAAAGGAAACTTAAGGGAAAACATGGTTTCATTTGCGGTACACCATATGGCAGTAAAGTGTCCATTCAGAACATCCTTTCTTGTTGCTAAATTAACTAAGGTTGCTTGTTCTGTGATGGTGTGCAATTTGACATTTACCTTTTTTGTTTTTTATGGCCCTTGGTTAGGAAGAGTATGCTTCAAAAGAGATTTCAGAATATTTCCCCTTTATTTAATTATTTTTATCTAACTCTTCTTTGAGAGATTGCCACTTTCCTTGCAAACAAGGATATAAGATGCATGAGTAATTGTCACTATATTCTTTTGAAATGAAAAACATTTTATTATTCAGCATATTTGTCATCCTCATCTTCTCTATTAGCTCTCTATAACTTCCAGCCATAAGTACCTATTTTAAATCATGTGTATAGACGCCAATAATCCCAGCATCTCAGAGTATATATTTTCCATGTCTCCGAGCATCCTGAATCATTAGGGGTATGAAACATGTAGCAGAGAAACAATTTGTCTTTTTACTGAATCAAACTCTAAAAAGAGAAGACTAAACAATGAATAAATTCACCTCAATAAATTATGCCTGCAAAGACCAACTCAAAGTCACTGTTCTTTCAATGACAGAAATCAATTCTAATATTCCACTTAAGAAAAATTTTCTCCTGATACTTCTAGGCATTTAGGGGAGACACTTGATAAAATTTCAGCAAGACTGAACACACAACTGTATAGATCACCAAGATATGGCAGCGAGCTCCACAACCTCAGCTCTATTTATTTACCTTCTTGTTACAATTGACTTTTTGAAAATCTGTATGCCTAGCTCTGTTGATTGAATGCCCAGCTCTCATTTGGATAGGCAACTGACAACACAATATTAAATGTATGTAAGTGGGAGCCAACATATCTGAAAGGCCTGGGGTCTGGTAAATTAGTTACCAAACGTATATAAATTGAGCGTTCACATCTGAACTCTGGACATCTCCTCTTCCTGACCCTGGTTGAGCTTGTCAAGTTCTCCTATGTGGATAGAATAATTTATGCCAAAGAAAAAAAATTAAAATAAAATAAAATAAAATAAAATAAAATAAAATAAAATAAAATAAAATAATATAATATAATATAATATAATATAATATAAAATAAAGGATGATCTAATATGAACCTGTCCTAGAACTTTCATTAGAAGCACAGAAAACCTGAGTATACTTCCAAGTGAATTCTCTGTTAGGAGCTCTATTTTCCTCTTTATCTACAGAATTGGGCAAAGAATTGCAGTATGTATTTAAAGCAGTGTTTTAAATCAGTGACTGCAGAGGTACTTTCCTGGAGATGGTGAATGGCTCTCTGACACTAGCTGGACTATTCAATTTGAAAGCAAAGCATTCAATTTGAAAGCAAAGCATGACAACTCTGCAAAAATATTTTACCCCTTAAAATCATGCCTCTGAGCAACATTTTGAAACTAGTGTCCCTATCTGTAACCTGGAAGAAGGAGAAAAGTCATATTAAAGAGCAGAAGCATCAGTAAGGACTCACTGGGGACTATTGAGCTGCTGGAGAGAAGAGCAGGGAGGGTCTATTCAGCTGCAGCACCAGCTGCAGAGATTTCAGGCTTGCTGGCTGTATAGTGAAATTTATTTGCTGTTTTTCAGGCAAGAAAGTCAGGCAGAAATGAGCAAAATTACTTGAGAAAAAATGCCTTTGGAGAGAAAGTTGCCTAGGAAATCTTGTCTTCTCAGAGCACACTAGAGAGCAAAGCAGTTTAGCCATAAACTGTCAGACAGTTTGAGGTTATCAGAGGATAAGGAATTCTTCTACTGGGGCCAAAAGGGGGGCTCTGGGCTTGCAGACTGTCAAAACAGACAAATAAAGCCACACATATAAAACAAATTAATTCCTCTGAAGTTCCAGAGTGATTAAGAAACTCTTGTTTTAGGGGAGAATGATAAATTATTACATTAACTTCAAAACATATTCTCTAATCCCACTCTTCAATCTAGCTGGACAAGCACCTTTGTGCTTTATTTTTCTATGTTATTTATTGAAAGATGAGGACTTTGCAAAATCCTTAGGTGTACAGGGAAAGAACTACAGTTCAAGATGAGAGCAATGAGCAGACACCCCTTACTCCCAGCAACACATCTTTTGACAGTTCACTTAACTGACAACATTAAAAGTAATATTAAAATGAATTTTCAAGCTTTACATTTTATATCATGGCTTGTTTGAAAAACATCTAATCTTTATTCTTATACTGAGCCATTCCTTTCAGACAAAATAGGAAGTTGTTGAACGGTCATTTAAAAAAAAAACATTGCTGATACTATAATACTTAACACACCTCAGGAAGCAAATAAGCATCAGGTTTGTAGCATAGTTTGGAGTCTTTTCTTCCAGGTGCCTTGGTGTCTTGGCCCAAGAGTGCCACTTTGCCTTCTGTCAAAAACTGGTTACCCAGGTTCATTTGAAAGGGTTATTGTCTTGGTGGTTTTCAATTTGTACATAAAATGAAGGTCTACTTTTCAGCCATTATCAGTTCTGGTAGCTGGAAATGGTGGAAAAGAGAAAGGCATCAAGAACATCGAGGAATCATCTCCCCTCTTTGGAAGAAAAAAAGGCAAACTGTCAGTTGAAAACATGATATATCTTAAAGCATAAGAGTTTCATACTGCACATTTCTGGACAAGTCTGTAACTGTTACCAACAGTGTAATTTAACACACATTCAGGTACTAACCTCAGTGTTCTCCCAGGACACTGTACAAGCACAGAGATCCATCTGCTTGGAGATTTTGCCGTACCAAGGCCGGTTATAACCCTTACCAGACTTGGCAGGAAAATTGAGGTACAGGTGAGGAGAGAAGCCAGATAATGCACCTTCAACATTTGCCTCACAAAGAAGATGAGATGTCAAATACTTGTGAGGGATAGCAATTTTTCAAGAAATAAAACTTGTTTATACATTTCACTTTCTATATACTATAGCAAAAAGCAAAAGAAAATTTGTCCTGGCAGAAAAATTATGATGACTGTTTTGCAAGTTTCTCTTCACAATGTCACTTTGTTCTGTCACAAAGACTGCAGTGCTGCAAGGCTCAAACCTCACTGTAAGAATTAAAAATAAAAATAAAAAAATATCACTATATATGACTGGAAAGTCCTTGGCTGCAATGCATTTTCTACTTATCCTTACCAAGATGTAGTTTGCAAAGGACTCATAATCTAGAGAAAGTGAAAACTAAAGTGAACCTCTTTCAGGTAGTGTGAACTTTCTGATTCATCATTTTCTTTATCACAACAAAATTAGAAGGGTTGTGCCAACAATAAAAAGACAGGGATGCTGTCATTGTGAATGCTCCAGAACATGACCTGTAGGATGGATACAGTGGTGCTTAAGACAGCAAGATGGAGTCTTGGTAAGTTGACTAATCTGTTTTGAGAACTATAAGGCATAGAGTTCAGCAAGAGGAAACAGACAGCCATGCCTATGTGACACCACTCTGATATGAGAAGCAGTACAGTCATGTTAGTGTTTAACTCCTACCTTGCTTGCAGCAATATCTTGCTTGCAGAAAAATTAAATATCTCAGAAGCCCACAGTGTTAGCCCAGCCGCTCCGTTCCTTCCTCAAAGATTGCATCAGCCTGGGTTTCATACCTGGAAATTCTGCTCTGATGGGCTGCAACACATTCCCCATGCAAGGACACAGAGGAGAATCAAAGCAAGGAACCACATAGTTTCCAGACAGACAGTCTGCTGTAGAGGAGCTAATCCTAAAGAAAATGGCTAATGAACTATATCATTATATCAATGTACTAGATCCCTGTCTTTCTTTTATTTAGACTGTACCCTTAGTGTCTACAAAAAATCATGCAGCCAATATTTTGAGGATGCAGACCCTCACTACAGAATGAACAGGGAAGGAAAGTAGGGTATTGCCCTATAACAAAGGGACACCTTGGCAAGAAGATAAAAACCAGCTCTGCACTGCAAGAAATGAGTCCAAACTCTTATTTCTGCTGCCAAAGTATGTAGGAGGGTTGAGAAACTTGTAGGCAAACAGATTTGTCTGAGGAGAAAATGGTATTTTCTTGAAAAGTTTTTTTCTTTTTTATTGGTTCTGATTTTGCTTATGTAATGGACTTTGTAACCAAGATGGGTAGACCTGGATAGAAGTTATTTAGGGGTTCTGCTGAAACAGCTACTTGAGGACATAAATGTGCCACAATAGTCTTGTTGAGTCTTAGTAAGATGAGTCTTTAGAAAGATAGAGAATTCTCAGTGGCCAGAGTTTTTCAGAAGTTGGTGACCATGGTCCTGTAGGCTAGATATCTTCCATGGACATTCTTCGTGACAACTCCTTTCCCTGCTTTCCCGTCTCTCATCTAGAGACATTTGCAGTATTCTGGCTATGAAGTAATGTTCAAATACCTAATCTTCAAGATGGAAAAGTGGCTGGTCTGGCTTCTATCGAGATTTAAACAAACAAACAAACAAACACATACTTTTCCTATGAGTCAGAATAAAATCAAATTATACACAGACTATATTACATTAGAGAAGGTCTGTTTCTTAAAGTTCCTTATCTGTTCATTTCTCATTTTAGTCAGCAAAAGGAAGCAGATTCACAGAATGCTGTTTATAACTGTGAGCCTCACACATGCATAGAGATCAAATTCTGATCCAGTAAAAGTCTAATTCCAACAGTGATATATATAATTTTCACCTGACTCCCAAGCAGAGGATTTTAACAGAAAAATCAAGCACGCTGATATGCATTAGTGCATTATGAAGTGCATTAATGGCTCCTGTTAAATCTAAGTGGTCCTATTACAAGTACGAAGGCTACAATGGATCCACAGTAGTATTGCATAGCAATTCATCCGTAGCTCTTCCTGACGGCAAAGCAGAGACAGTGCTTGTCAGGAGTATCAGGAAATTGAACTTCTTTTAGACATGGCTTAGCTGTTCAGAAGGTGCCATGGAGGTCTAGTATAGGTGTAGGTATAGGTGTGATGAAAGCTCACCTTCAAAGGAGCTCAGAGTTTGAGGACTCTGCCAGAAAGCAACTCAAGAAGCCAGTCCCCAGCCTAAAGACAAGTAGAAGTTACATCTCCATGTTATATGAGAACAGCCCAGGTTTCAAGGGGAGGCTGTATATTTTATTTGAGCACCTGAGGGAATCAGGAGCAGTAGGTGAGCTTTCAGTCTCAGGCATCAGGGTAATAAGTGCTCAGGAGTTCACTGCTTTTTCTGACTGTATCAGTTGAACATTCAAAAGATAACACCTTTCCCTGTGAACTAAGCATCCTTTATGTTATTAAACCATCATCCCTAAAACAAAAGTTTCTCTGCATGTTGTAATCTTAGTATTCTCTTCTCTTTCATGAGTGAGGTTGCTACTAAAATAATTTATATTCTGTTGAACACACAGCATGGGAATTGAAACTCTTCAATAAAATATTCTAATGAAACTGGAAAGAACATGAGTTTTAAACAAAAAGGAGCTCCTTTTAATAGGAAACTTGACCCCTAAATAAGTGAAAATCTAGATAAGTACTGTTATATTATCCCTTAGTTAAGGGGCAGCTTATGAGACTTCTCAAATAGCCTGTAAATCAAAAATTTCACCTCCAAATCACAGTTACACCACTTTTCTATATAACCATTGATCACTTTTTATCTTTGCCACCTTCTCTGATCCTGTGTTTTCATTTGGTTCATTTATTTCTTTTAAACTTTTTGATTAACTAGACAGGACTTTAAGTAATGCATAAAATAGAAATAATAAATTTTAAATAATTAGGACACAATTCTTTTAGCACTTTTAATTATATTTGTCTTGCCTTAGTTCATAAGTGATTTCTATCTTTTTAATACAATAAGCATGTTCACTTGTAGGCAGCTATTTTTATCAAGTTTTTTTTTTTTTCATTAATCTCTGAAAACTAAATAATTTTAATATTTTATGTAAACATTTCTAAAAATGCAAACTAGGTTTAGGACCAGTTTTTCAAAGAATATATTTCAGTCAAAATAAGTTCAAATATGCACCATTTAGAGGTAGTCACTTTTTTTTTTTGTGCCTTATATGTTCATCCATAAATATTCATTTACACATAAAAATGACAGTTTTTAAGTCTAATATCTTTTTGATATTAAAGAACTAATTAGATAATGTTCAACATCCATATATCTAAGACCTTTTCAAACTATAAGTAAAACTTCTACCACAGTGAAAACCTTTCAGGAACATGGGAAACTAAACTCTCACTCATCTAATTTGAATATCATTATCGTTTGAAAATGCAGTAGGTGGTTCCATATTTTGGACAGAAGGGGACAGAGTGCCATATATTGCCAGAAGAAATAAAATTATTTGTAGCAGGTATGTATTTTTTAAAAGTCAGCCACCTGAAGCAGCTGAGAGATTTAGAATATTAGTGTCTCTGGCAGAGACAAATTAGTGGGTAAGTGAATGGTCAATGGTGTTTAAACACCATTCATTTTCTAAAAGCTTTCTCATGATTATCAACTCTGCATCTGCTGGATTCTCACATGCCTCACTTAATTTATATATGAACACTGCTCATGACTGCTCTTTGTTGGCAACTTAGGTCTTTAGGTCTTGGATAGTTAGCTACTACATCTACAAGGGGGGGGGGGGGGAGCAGGGGATAAGAAAAAGGTAAAAGAAATTCAACACATGAAGGACAGAAATATGGGACAGGGATAAATGTTTGAAATGTTATTTTGTTTTATTCTGAGAAGTTCTGAGGATCTGATACTAGCTCAGATCTGAATGATATCACCTCAAGGATAACTTATCCATCAGCAGTAGCTTGCTCCTTGCCTAGAGGAGCAATCCTTTTTTTAAGAACAGGGAAAATCAGATAATCATAAATTAAACTCAGATGTTGAAGAAAGAATAGTTGTTTGATTATCTCAGCTACCACATTATTTACTTGAATTCATCTATCATGTATGTGTATATCCTAACAGCATAGGTTCTTCACCTTAGTCCCTTACCTCAGAGTAAAATTCATTTGAATGCCAGGGCAACATTATTATTATTATTATTTTAATTCTGATCATGAGATAAGGAAGTGGAAACAGCTAAAAGCTTTGTAATTATAATATCAAGCATCTCGAACACTGAAAAAGCTATACAATAAGTTATCAGTTTGAATCTGAGAAGTCATTCACTCATAAGACAACTTCAGCTGTTAAGAATTGATATTACAATAACTTATAGAGATCTCTACAGTGATATAGAATAGTATCAGATTCCTATGAAATCTGAAGAAATACAGTGCCATTTTAACCATTATAGCAGCCCAGTCCAAGCCACCTCAAAGCTCCAAATGCATCTTATAAAATAGCACTAGCATTTTTCCATAAAAACTGGCACAAAAACATTTTCAGTAAGTAACTGCATGTTCCTCAATACAGTTTGGTTAGTAGAAGGAAAAAAAAAAAAATCTCTTGAAGAAATCGCTGCATACATCTCTATTTAAAATCCTCTTTAAATCCTGCCTGCAGGATTGAAGCCCCCAGTATTAAGGAGTCACATAAAATGTCCAGCATTGTGCAGCATGCACTTAAGCAAACTAAGCCTTGGTAAAACTTAAAACTACACAGCAGCAAATACAATGAGTAGATAGCTGAATTATTATGACTCTAAGCGAAGAGGTTGACTTATCCTAGAGAGTGACTGAAAGAATATTTGACCCCTCCTGGTTTCCTTTGGAGCCCCTTCATTCAATTGATTCTAGATGCCGACTATGAACACTTCCACTACTATGAATAAAATTTAATATCTACAGACTCTCTCCTGAAACCCTGATAATCTCAAGCTAGCGGAATTCTCACTGTATTACTTATTTTAAATAAAGCTTTTCTAAAAAATATATTTTAAAAGTGAGAAACAACCTGGTATGCAGTCAGATTCTCTCTTAAAAAGTTCTCTCTTGAAACATTCAAATAAGCAAGTATATTAATACAAGAAAATCAAGTAGACTGATGTTGTACTTCAGTAATCTCATTTTAATAGCCAGATCATTCATGTCATTTGTCTTGTGATTACACATTGAATTTCTTAAACTACAGAGCTATTTCCCAGCTACTTCTGTTTGCTGTCTTATCTGATCCAAAAAGTGCTCCAAGCCATGGTTCCCTGGGCTCTGGCAGGCAGACCACTTCAGGGTCTGTCATGGACAGAGCCCCTACAGTAGCCCCACTTCTATGCTGATCCAACAGGACAGAAATGAGGCAGCAAACTCTTCTGAGTACACATCCAGCTACCCCACACCTACAGAGCTGCATGTGGAAGGTGCTGCTGCTGATGATGTTTTCTCCTCCTTTTGCTATCATCCAGGGATTCATATTTTTCTTCTCCCTCCTTTGGCACTATTTTATTCTGCATAGGACCAGTTTGGTCTGAGCTCCGGTCACCCCCATATCAGCAAAGTTAATTGCACTGCTCTTCCCAGTCCTGCTGCATGGCTCACAGGCAGCAGAGCTGATGGCAAAGGACTGCCTGCTCTGGACTTCCTACACACAAGAGCACTAGTGGTGAACAAAGACCTTCAGATGAAATACTGAGCTATATAGCAGAAGTAATAAAGGGCTAATTTAGATGAGCTTTCATTTCCTTTTATTATACCACTACTTCTTTTTGTAGGCATACATTGCTTTCTCTCTGGCTCTGCAAAGCAGGTCAGACCTGAACCAGGGAAGAGCTACCCTGTGTGCCTTGACCTTTTTAAGGACTGTGCAGCCTGGAAAGCCAGAAATTATATCTAGATGGGTTTATCTCTATTTATTAACTTTTTTTTTGTTGTTCTCTCCTGCTTCCTATGAATAAGATTAATATAGACTTTGTGGATTGAGTTAAAATTATTTCATTATTTACTTCAAATTAGTTTTGTAACAAAATAGGAGACCAATGCCCAAACTCAAAACATTTTTTAAAAAGTATCTTAGGGAACAAACATAAATAAGATACTATAGAAGAAGTTCCGTTATCCACATGAGAGAAATTGATAATAAATTGCTACATCAGGGTCTGCATAATGTTTTTTTAAGATCTCTGTAATCTCTTTTGCAACACTTGATTTATTTCTTTTTACAACCCACATAAACTTGTTTCGTCTTTTCTTGAAAACATTCTGATATCATCACTAATCTCTCAGAGTTTGAAATCATTCAAAACAAAATGAGAGATACTTTATATCCCATGAGAGCAAAAGAGTTATATGCATGTTTAATCATAAGTATTTAATTAGCATTCTAATGTACATATGAAACTGAAGCACCTATCTGAGATGGGAAACAAAAAGAATGTAGGAACTCTCTCCAGAATATATTTTTGTTGTTGAGCATAGGCATGGATAACTAACAGAACTTCAGCTGAAAAACTTTTCCTTAGGGTTAGAGGATTAGACAGGAATTATGTCTATTTGCTGTTTTAGGAAAAAAAAAAAAAAAAAAAAAAAAAAAAAAAAAGGAGTGTTAACATTAATCCATTTCTTGTCTGAAGAAAAATAATGGGGGTATTCAGCTACAAAAAAGGAGCATTGATCCAAATGTTACAGACAGGCATGAAAAAAAAATTCCTAGAAGCACTGATAATCTGTATAATCAATGCCTCATACAGAATACTTCTGAGAACAGAGATTAACACATTTACCAGATCAACATTATCCTTGGCCTGAGCACATTACAGTAAAATCATAGTTTTATACATATATAACCAAAGCATACAAATTATGATCTGAGTTTTAAATTTATGGAATGACTAACTGATGGAAATGGGATAAAACAATTATGCTGCAACAAAGTCCTTTAAAACATTAGATTTTCAGTGTGTAAGATGATTCTTATAAATCATCATATTATCAAAAATGAGCTGCAGCCAAGTCTAAATTCTCCTACTTATTTGCAGTAAACTGTACATATCTTGACCCACTATATGGATGATCATTTCAGTGATGTTGCTGCCTTGCCACATCCCATGCAAGACAGTTTCCTGTCTAGCTCAACATGCCAAGTATCATCAAAGGTACATCTCCTTTGCACACGCCTTTCTTTCTGCCTAGAAATTACACTAACGCAATACCCGAGGAGGATTATGAGAGGAGTTCCAGTGTTTACCAGGTTGATCAGGCTACAGTAACAGGAGCCCTGTCCACATTGTCACATGTTCAGAAACTATAGGTAAATATCCACTTCAAAAACATAGATCAGCTCCAAATGCATATGCACAAAGCCTTCCCTTTCCAGGATGCCTGCCTATGCACTGAGCAGACTGTATGCGTACAGATGTATTTTTGATGTGCACTCTCTGCCCATGCCCAGATCAACTAAACGGCACATACACAGTTACTGCTATCCTAGATAAAACAGACTCATTCTGCAAAGGACTAGCATATGCTCTTATATTTATGACACCTGTAAATTTTCAGTTCTCTGAAGTGCTAAAATAGACCTCAATAGAATATAGGCTGTTTAAAGTTACAGCAGATCTTCTTATGCTGGTTATAACTTTTCCCAGGATCTCTTTTCCCAGGATCCTTTCCATTCAGTGAAGGAAAAGAAAAGACCATGGACTCAGCCTTCCAGAAAAAAAAAAAAAAAAAGAAGAAAAAAAGTACTGTACCCATACACTACCCTTTGCAAGCTGTTACTGGTGTTTTTATCTGCTGCAGAGCTGGTGAAGGTGCAAGGCAGAATCTCTTAAAGATTCAGTGCCAAAATATGCATTTTGTAGTTTCAACTACATTCATCTGCACAAAATATCAGATATAAAAAACAAATGGCAACATTGTAAATTTCCATGCAGTGCAAGGGAGCTTGTGTATTAATAGGAAGAAGCAATACGTTGTTTATTCCCAAAGAGAAAGTCTTTGTTAAGAAAATAAAAAATAATAATAAATAATTAGGAATATGTCATATCTTCAGGGCCATTTCCCTTCATCAGTGAGAGACTTATTAAAATAAATAACATCTACAGAATACCTATAGGAAAAAAATCATACTGTAAATATATTGCTTGAATTTTTAGTAAAGATTTTCCGAGAAGAGAGATGCCATCAATCTTTACTCTTGCTGAAAAATAAGGTACCCCTACTTTCTACTCAGATGGTCTTGAATTTTGGAAGAAATCAAAAAATACACCTAGAGTAAACTGATTAATATCAGTGATTATGTCACTTGTATCTGTGGTATTTAAAGTCTACCAGCACTAAATGTCCCATGTTTCAAAATTAAGTATGCAATCCTAGACTCTTAAAGCATACTTGACAGTGGAAGATAAGCCCCACTGACTGCTCCAAAAATAAAACTGGAAAGTATTATTACTGAAAGCTAATATTAAGAATATAGACCAAAAGACAGTATTTGCTTCAGTTGATTTTATGCCTGAAAGGTGTTTGTTGATGCTGAACTTCAAGCAAGTAAAGTCAAAGATGATGTCTTGCAGATTTTGTGATGACTAAATCATTTCCTGCCCTTTTCAAACACCATCTTTAGCAATTGGTGCATGCCATCCTTAACACTTGAATGTGACTACCTTTGAATCATCAAATTCAATTAGAGGCACCATGTTATCTAAACAGCAATGCTAAATTTGATAAGAGGGAGCACAAACTGCTTTAGCGTGAAAAAAAGATTAGATGCATTCATTACAAAATAACTGGTTATGTGCAGGTGTAGGACAGTGTCCTACTCATATTTGAAAAATTTCTTTTTTTTTAATGTTAGGATTAAATTAGACAGAAGCACATTTTTTACGTATTTACAGAAAACGCACTCTCAGTTCAGCCACAGAATCATCTGGCAAGAGAAGTAGTACAAATCTCATTTTCTGGGACTTTTAAAACAGAAGTCAGTATCATTTCAATAATACAGTAATAATGCAGTAGTTCTCTACTGAAATGTAGGGAATGATCTTATGTTTCCAGGAGACAAGCATGAAAGATCCTCTTATCCTTGCAGCCAGAGTAACAGTGCTGTATGTGATGGGGCCATCCTCCTCAGCATGCCATTTAAGTAAAACAGAAATACCAGAGATTTGTGTAGTTAGATTTTTCTCACCCTTACACTTCTTACAGTGATGCTGATGCCCAAAATGACAATGTTTACTGTTTCCCTCTATGCCAAACCCAAGTGAGCATGTCTTAACATACCACTTTAAAATATAAAAATAAAATAAAATAAATAAAATAAAATAAATAAAATAAAATAAAATAAAATAAAATAAAATAAAATAAAATAAAATAAAATAAAATAAAAGATAAATACTAAAAAATAAAAAAGAGATAAAATTATTATGTACAGCCTTGCTGTGGCTTGCATGTTGGTACAGCACAAGGTAGAACACAATGTGCTCATCACAGTAGTAATGCTTTACCTTACATTCACATTGGGAGCCAAACATGCCATTTTACAATCATTTTATCAAACAATTCAATTATCTAGTATTGCACAGATGGCCTAGGTACAGTCTTCCATAACCATATGATATGCAAGGTGGTCAGATGAGTGACCAAAACTGTTCTTTGTCTTATAATCTCATTAGCCAGCCAAAAATAGCAATAAATTAATCAATAAGCCCTTCAAACTTCTTATGTATGCCACAGTTATTTCAGAAGATAATAAATACTGCGGTAGCCTTTCAACAGTCTACCTGACAAAGACATCAAGTTTTAAACAGTTTCATCAGTTGAGATTAACATTACAAATTTTAAAATTTCTGTAAAGCTACTTTCTTTAAGACCATAATCTCAGTGTTATCTAAAGAACTCAGAAACAGCTGAGGCTGGTAAAATGTTATCTATTCAATTTCTTGTTTTGCTCTCTTTCATTGGAATGAAAGAGAGCATTGGAACACCTTTCATTGGAATATCTAATTTGCTTTACCAGACATTGGGAATAATTCTTCTTTCTACACTTGAGGTAGCCAAGGTCTCAAAATGTGGCATGGCTTGTTTAATATTAAACAAAGGAAGAGTGAATTACTGTGCAGATAGCAGAACAAACACAGCCTGTCTGTGGTGCCACATGTATGGGCTCAACATCAGAGGATGTTCAGAGACTACTTTGGTTGTGGTGAGATTCTTCTGACTACATCTTTCAAAACCACTCCCTATCCTTCTTAACTGTTTTGTTTCCTTTGTTGTTTCTCTTTTCTGCCTTCTCTTTTCTGGTCAGCTTGTGAAATACTCTGTTCAACTATTCTGTAATTCTATGATCTCTATTTATTTAAAGCATTTACTTTCTCCTGGATCCACAGAAGAAAAACAGGTGAAGCAAACACACCTTCCGTCTGCCTGGAGATGACATGAAACCTCTGGACTTAGACAAAAAAGGCTTTTCTTCAAATCTATGTTTGTTCAAAACAAGAACAAAACCAAACAAATAGGTTCCCTAGAGCAGGTAGGCATCCAGATGGGCTTTAAATATCTCCAGAGAGAGATTCCACAACCTCCCTCGGCAGCCTGTTCCAGTGCTCCGTCACCCTCACTGTGAAGAAGTTCTTTCGCATGTTGGTGCAGAACTTCCTGTGATCCATTTTGTGGCCATTGCGATTTTTGTATCATGGCTTCTAAAAAACAGTTTGAAGAGAATCTGGGCAGACATAAATGCTATATACATAAAAGTCCTTCAGTGAGGCAGAGGGTAGGCATTTACTTACTATTTTCAGAGCCAATAACCAGTCCCAGGCTAAAAAGCAACCAGAATGCTCTGTAGACTATGTGTTTATTTAGGCTATCATAATTGAAGCCAATGCTCCATTTTAGGAAGCATTAAGCCCTGGTGTATTGAGAAAAGATCTCTCTGCTATTTCCCTTAGTTGTCAATAATTACAATTCTGAGCAAGTTCCCACTTAGTCAGAGCTAAATGCTTAAACTTTTCCTTCATAGCTTCCTAAGTGAGAATATCTGAGCCTAAATAAATATAATATTTATTTTAATTTAAATACAGAAAAGATTTAGTACTTACTTTTACAGATATTCCTAGAACTACTGTTTAAGTAATTCACACCTGATCTTTACTGGCTGTTACATTCATCTAGAACAGCTAAGTGTTTTGCTGTTGTTTTCTGGTTTTGTTTTTTTGTTTTGTGTTTTATAAATCTCTATCTCATAGGTTTGTGTTTTACTTTATATATATATGTATATATAAACTGTCATAGACAGAATGTGGAGAGCTTTTAAACTGATTATATAACTCACAGAAAGATCCATTCCATACTTAGTCATCAGTAGCATTATTAAGCTAGCAGCTGCAATCCACACACCCTTTTTGCTTTTATCATGAAAACAGAATGAAATTTATCAGTTATCAAATACAATGCCTTCTCTGTATGAATAAATTATCTTATGGTTATAACTTACAAAATGTTCCCATCTTTAAATGCATCAAGTCATTTGGATGACACTACACCACAAAAATTATCTGAACTGTCAGAAAGCTGGAATGACTTATTGTATAAAAATTATTCCAATTTTTAGAAACTCAAAACAGTAGCAAAGAAGAAAAAAGATAAGTCTTTCAAGAATATTGGTCATACCTAGCTCAGAGTGAATCACCATTGAAGAAATCATTTTTGTTCTTTCTAAGGAATCAGTGATTTACGTTTTAATGACACTTGACAGGACAGTCATGATCCCTTCTTTCAAACAAATCTTCCCTCAAAACAGTACTGTATGAAATTTTGAATTTATCAATTTTAACACAGTTAAATTAAAAATAACGAGTACTTTCTTAGTTTTGTCACTCAGATAAAGCACCATAAAATGATGCAAAGCCCAAATTGTTAGTTATGCCTGATTTTCGACTTTGATTTTTTTGCTTGATTCAGGCAAAAGACTGTCCTGCTCAAAAAGCCCCACAGATGAGGGAAGTGCATACAGAGCTTACTGATAGAGCTGGAAACTAATAGAGGACCTTATCCTATTTTTTGTGACTCTGCATATGGAATTTGGCAAAAATGAGTTTGATAAATATTTTCATAACCATAAAAAACAAACAAACAAACAAAAAATAAATTTATATAAAAAGCTAAAAACCTATAAATAGCTGTTTAGGTATTCTTCTGTCCATTTTAGTGACTATAAAGCCACTGAGGTTTCACAGTAGACCATAAGTCTTTTCAAAAAAAAAAAAAATCATAAAATAAAATTACAACTTCTTAAATCAGTAAAGGAAGGTTAAAAATAAACTTTTTTTTTTTTTTTTTTTTTTTTTTTTTCTCTGAAGACAGCAACTTCTCCCTCAACTGCAGAAACTTCAAGCAGTTTTCACTTGAGCTGAGTCAACACAGATTGAGCTAAAGCATCTGGTCCTATGAAAGCTGCTGTGAGAGCTTGCAGAATGTTAAATCCTATTTCAGGAACATCGTGGTGACACTGTAATTATCACACTGCACTACTAAATAGGCTCATGTTCCATTCCAAACACACAGAGCTTCTGCTCCAGCATAGCACAGAAACCATAAACTGGGCCTGGCTGGTGACCTGGCTGGTGGCCTTGCTGGTCCAGTAATGTCTACAGCATCTTCCTAGGATTTCTTCAGAGGAAAACACAAGAAATTCTGAAATAGGCAAAATGAAAGGACATCTTGGGAGGGAAGAAATCTTCCTAATCCCACAGTAATAACTAAAGTTAGTGTTATGCCTCAGAGTGTTGAGATGCTGAATTTTCCAGAATCCCAGAGGTGGATCCTTGGCATGTAGGCTAGTGTCACAACACTGAAGACAAAGCGGCAACTGTAGCTGAGGCACCAGCCTAGTTACCATTTTTTCTTTTCTTTTCCCCACTCTATGTCTGAATGCTTTAAAGTCCATGTAAACCTTCACCCATGCAGTTAATCTTAACTCTTTTCTTTGACAGTTTCCTAGTTTATTCCTGGGCATGATCAAAAATATTTTAGTTGTGTGGTCTTTGCAAAAATTGTAAAGATCTTTGGTTTGCCAAGCACACCTACTTTTTCCTTTTACTTTAACATTTTTCTTAGGTGATGTTCTCCTGAGAATCATGGGATTAACTTAGTGTTTCTGCTGCTTCAACCTTCACCATGTCTGCTTTGATCAGACATTACCCAAGCTAAAAATAAGACAGCTGAAAATCCTTCTAAATGGTCACAGACAATATATAAAATCATGCCTTATAAAATGACAGATAAAACTATAATGGGTCTGGTCTACCTGTGTATGGATGACTCAAGTAGCAAGAGGAAGGTAAAGTGAGGCACTGTCTGGACATCAGCTACCCTATTGTATGTTTTGTGCATGAGCTAGTAGGAATACACTGCTATGATAATGGAAAAACAAGATGGAAACCTTCTTGATTTCTTGCCATTCATGGAGGTTGCAGATTAGTCCTTTAGAAAGATGCTCTCTTATGTCAAATTGTGTAAAAGAAAAAATATATTTTTTTTTTCCATCACGTATTTGCATTTTTCTGCTAATACATAGAAGGAATCAAATCCTGGACCAGGTTTCCCAGAGAGATTGTGGTCATACTTGGAAATATTCAACACTCAACCCTGAGCAACCTCATTTGGTTGAACCCACTCTGAGCAGGAGTTGGACCAGAGGGACTTCAGACATCTATTCAAACCTAAATTACTCCATGATGCTGCAATAGATTAATATCTTAGACATTTCATTCTGATGGTATTGAAAGTTATGATTTTTGAATTTAAAAACAAAAAAAAAGAAGATTTTTTTTTCTTTTTTTCCTGTAAGGAAGCAGGTATCATTGATCTAAAGATAGTATTTATTGAGTAGAAGGCCTCAAGTCAAAGGCACATGATCTCTATATACTATCTCAGGCTACTGTGAGAATAAAATATTCAAATGTAAGTTTTTTGTTCTTTGAACCTATCTCTTACTTATGGGAAAATAAAAGACATCAGTTTACTAGAAGCCATAAAGACATGATCTTAAAAAGAAGACTCTTGTTTTCAGATTTTGACAATCTTAATCTTTCTTACATTTCAAAATAATATCTACTTGACTATATGAGAACAGCTTCTTTTGTATTTTCTGTTTTAAGTATCTAACAATCTGATCATCTTTTATCTTATATCAGCTTAATATGGCTTGAACCCACAGAAGTCTTTGATAAACTGGGACATGTTCTAAGTATGGAGATAGAAAAAAAAAAAAAAAAAGAGAGAGATGTATGGAATCTCTGAAGGGCTGAAAGCAATGACTACTTACAAGAAAGAAATTCTGTTATTCATTTATAAAGGGCAAAGCAAAAGAAACTGATCTATGTTTTTAAAATGTAAGACTAAGTAATGCTAATTCTGAATTGTGAACTTCAAATCGAAATTACAATGTGGAGATTCAAAATTCAAGGAATGAAGGCATCCAAGGCATCCAATAAGTGATTAGATTTAAATTTGACCATGCCTGTCTAAATATTCATTTGTGAGAGTCAGACAATATTTATAAAAGCTGTTGCAACATGAATCTGCATGTGTAACAAAATGCAGATATTATGAATTATGGTTAATCACTTTTCATGCAAGTGGCAAGATCACATAGACACAGGCTACATTTATGCCAAATACTATCAGTATGAAGCTTCAACAAATTGGAATTCGGAGGCTTTTAGTGAAGCAAATACCACCCTGTAAATCTGTCCATAACAAGGACTGATTTTCTTCTCAGTGTTTCTCATCAGAGCGAACATTAGTGGGAAGAAATTACAGTACTGTGCAGATGCTTCCTCCCTGCCAAAATGAAGTCATTTAGGGGAGAAAAAAATAGAAGTTGCCTACTAAGGCGTTTGTTTCATTCTAGCATTTGGGTAAAAGTAGAGGAAAAATTATATAACCGAGAATCCAACAAAAAAATACAGATATGTTATTTATCTAATACTCTAATTAGTCAAAGACCTTAAAAGCAAAAGAAAACATACAACAAAACATGCATTTGTGCATTCTTTTTTACCATGAGCTTAATGTTGTGTTTTTAATTTGAAGTGATAAGATAGTCAAAACTAATCTTATGATTAAGACAAAAACTTCCTGACAAAGGGTGTTGTAGTCTAAAGTGACAAATGGGTTCACTTTCTCAACTGTTAAACATTCCAGGAGCCTAGATATATTTATTTTCCCTAGAAATGGCCACAGAAAAATGGTTATCCAACAAGTCCATTTTCTGTTTGATATGATATGAAATCTCAAAGATCCCTTATTAAATAAAGACATGTTTTAAGGGGTGAGGTCAGAAGAAGTGTGACAGGAAAATGTTGTTTTAAAAACCCTGTAGCTTGTAAAATATATCAAAGAAGATGAAAGGCAACAAATGTGCTTAATTTATTAAAGTATGTTTCTCTCAGACCAAAGAAACCACTACTTTGACTTCTAGGCTGGCTTCTCAATTATGAGTGTGGGGAGAAATATCAGCCCAAAATACAGAATTTCATCAATGTTTGGGGTAAAATATGAAAATGCATGAGAAGCCATTAAATGTGTGAGTGGTGCGGTTGATACAATAGAAGGAAGGGATGCCATCCAAAGGGACCTGGACAGGCTTCAGAAGTGGGCACACGTAAACCTAACGAGGTTCAACAAGTCTAAATGCAGGGTGCTGCACCTGGGGCAGGACAATCCTGGACATGAGTACGAACTGTGTGAAGAACTCATTGAGAGAAGCCCTGCAGAGAAGGACTTGGGGGTTCTGATGGATGAAAAGCTTGACAGGAATCAGCAGTGTTTGCTTGCAGCCCAGAAGGCCAACTGCATCTTGGTCTGCATTAAAAGAGGAGTGGCCAGCAGGGCAAGGGAGGTAATTTTTCCCCTCTGTTCTGCCCTTGTGAGGCCACACTTGGAGTACTGCGTCCAGGAAAAGAAGAATGTGGATCTGTTCGAATAGGTCCAGAGGAGGGCCACAAAGATAATGAAGGGGCTGGAGGACCTCTCGTATGAAGACAGGCTAGGAGAACTGGGACTGTGTTCATACTACAGAAGAGAAGGCTCCGGGGTGACCTCATAACAGCCTTTTAATACTTAAAGGGGTCTTAAAAATGATGGAGAAGGACTCTTTACTTGGGTAGATAATGATAAGACAAGGGGGAATGGTTTTAAACCACAGGAGATTTAGATTACACGTTAGAAGGAAATTTTTCACACAGAGTGTGGTGAGGCACTGGAACAGGTTGCCCAGAGAGGTTGTGGATGCCCCATCCCAGGAGAGGTTCAAGATCAGGTTAGATGAGGCCCTGAGCAACCTGATCTAGTGGATGGTGTCCCTGCCTATGGCAGGAGGATTGGAGTTAGATGATTCATGAGGTGATTCCAATCCAGGCCATTCTATGATTGCACAGAATCACAGAATGTTAGGGATTGGAAGGGACCTTGAAAGATCATCTAGTCCAATCCCCCTGCCAGAGCACCTAGATCAGGTCACACATGTGATCTGACATGTCCATGCAGGTTTTGAAAGTCTCCAGAGAAGGAGACTCCACAACCCCCTGGACAGCCTGTTTCAGTGTTCTGTCACCCTCACCATAAAAAGGTTTTGTCTCATATTTAAGCAGAACCTCTTATGTTCCAGCTTGCAAACATTGCCCCTTGTCCTGTCATTGGATGATTCTATGGTATGATTCTAAATCACTTAGAATGACTTCCAAAATTCCTTCTTAAATTCTTAATTCAAAACACAATTTGAGGCAAAAGCTTCCATAAATAAAACAAATTGGTTTACTTTTATAGGTTTTGTGTGGAATGTCACAAGGGAATTTTGCATTCCCAAAGCAGAGTATCGGGTAAGCACTGATGTTAAAGATGACCAAGAAGAATAAGGTACTAGAAGAAAAGGAGGAACACTACAGGCAAAGTATATAAGAGAGAAATACTTATGGTATTGGCATCAGCTCATTACTTTAAATAGCTTTAAAACTATGGAAACTTTGTTAAATGTCCTATCCATAAATAAACAAATAACCTGGGGAGGGGTTATTCACAGGATTAGCCATAAAGACAGCATGTAGACACTTTGCCTAGTATGGACAAAGATAAAACAACCCCTTGCCTGTGCCCTAAGCAATGTCTGATGACTCAAGGAGAATTCCAATTTAGAAGACACCAAAACAAATAACTTGATTTAATGTTAAGCATGTTTTTCAGAAAGGTGCACTTTCTAGATATGATGACATAAGAAATACAGTCCTTAATACATAGAAATACAGTTCTAACCATCAGCCACTTTCACCATAAAAAAAAAAAAAAAAAAAAAAAAAAAAAAAAACTTGTTTCTAGTAAGACTTTGTCTGGTTTTAGCTATCAGCCGTTATTTTCTGCAATCTTCTCCAGCTAAACTAAAGAACTTTGTTTCTGACATTTTATCTTGAGCTTGTAGACTGTAATCGAGACACATTATAAGAGCCTGAGTTTTGCAAGTACCATTCTAAAAGGTATTTTCTACGGCTTCAAAACTCTTTCTCATATTTTTCTCCTGCATCATTTTCTTTTGCTCAGGTTTCTTCAGAAAAGTGACATCAGAACTGCACATACTGTACAATTTATTAGCAATAAGAACAATGCTGTATCCACCTGCTTTTATCAGGTTTACACAGTTTTATACTAACTTGCTCAAAGACTGAGCATAGTCTTTCAGTAAAAGTATTATTCTGGTGCCTATGTTGAGGTGCTCACCCACCAAAATTCCCAAGCCTTTTTGCAAGTTGCTACTTTCCTGTACACAGTCTTCCATTTTATATATATTGTCTCCTTCCCTTTTCCTCATGTATATTTGTTCAAGCAGACAGACATTCACAGAAAGCCAAGCTGCACTCTTCCTCAAATACACATTTCTCCAGTTTCTATGGTTTTAGTTTGTTTGTTTGTTTGTTTTAAATCAGCAGTGACTTCCATATTTCATTTTGAAGCTTTATAATTAAAAAACAAAAACAAAAACAAAAACAAAAACAAAAACAAAAACAAAAAAAAAAAACAACAGTTTCTCGGGTCCTAAAAACCCCAAAGCTAGAATGAATGACATGTAGAACTAAATGAACAGCTTTGTGAAGCTGAATCTTACCTACACAGTTTTCTTTCAGCATTTCAATCAAGTATAATTCTTCCAAAATGAAATAAGGCTTTTTTGATAAGACATATTCTCCATAAAACCATGTTGACTAGCCTTAATGAACTGCTTATCCTTTAAGACTTTAATAATTACATCCAGTATCAACTTTTCCATTATTTTGCCCAGGACTGATGTCAATTTACCCATGTCACATTTCTCTAATGTTGCTCTGCGATAGTTCTCTTAAATTGCAATATTTTCCTAATGTTTGTTACTTAAATTGCAAACATTTCCTAATGTTTTTTCCTAATTAACGTAAAGGAGGTAGACAACTTCCCAGTCAGCTTCTTACAAGTTCTGCTGATTTAAATCTGTTTACCCTTAGCAGATACCATTTAACATACTAATTGTCTATGAACGAAGACCAGAATGACTAAATTATTTTCATGCAACAAGAACACATATCTCTATTCCTTTCCAATTAAAATAAAATAAAATAAAATAAAATAAAATAAAATAAAATAAAATAAAATAAAATAAAATAAAATAAAATAAAATAAAATAAAATAAAATAAAAATTCTTGAACAGTTTTGTTTCCCTTGAATCATGTTAACAATGTGATCATTTTCATTCCATATTGGACTGGCACCTTTGCCAACATTTCTTTCTTTTTTTTTTCTTTTTCTTAATCTTGTAAAAATCAAAAAAAAAAAAAAAAAAAACAATAAAAAAAAACTTCTAGTGCTGTTACATTTATCAGGTTTAGGTTTTTTCCATGACAACTTTGACCTTCCTAACATAGATGCAATAGTTCATAACCTCTAATAGCCACTTTAATTTTTTCTTTTACTCATCATTTTATTTTTTAATTGATTATGGCTCCTGCTTCCATCACTACACCAATAGCTCAAGAAAGGATGCTAGCCAGAACTCTGCCTATGGTTGTAACTTATTCCTGTTTATGCTTTTAAAAATATAGTTACTTGTTCTCACATGTTCTTCACTTTCAGGATTTTGCTCTTTTGAGACAGAAAACAAATTCTTACTGAGATTTTCACTTTTTTCTTATAATGAACATAATTACATTACAATCACTAGTCCCTGGTTCCCAGATAGCCATCATCTTTGAGTACTATGTCTAATTCATCTTTATTTGTCACACCAATGACAATTTACTTTGTTTTAAAGACAATATTCTCCAGCTCAAACATGACATCCTACATTTTTTCAAAACTATGTTTTGTTATCTGTTGGGGAAAACTGAGCATGTACCTTCCAAACTCAGTTTCTCCTTCCTCACGCTACACATGAGTTGTATTTGAATAGGGACAGGTAAGAATTCATACTGTGAACTGAAAGCATGACAGCAGAGCACCTGAGGTAAATTCTGAAAAGTAACACACTGTGAGACAGCAGCGGTTTTATTCAAATAGTTGCAGCATCCATAATAAAAAAGGTAAATGTTAGTATGCAATGGAAGTATCTGAGAAACAAAATTAGGTGATTTAGTCTGGTAATAATATAAGATATCACAGAAACACAGAAAATGAATATATATACAGGTAAATGTAAATCTGGACCCTAAAACATACAGGAAAGACAGAGTTTTTGTAGTGGGTGGAAGGAACATTATAAATGAAAAACATGAGAAGTAAAAAGTGAAGAGATACCTGCAACAGAATATGAGTGAATACAAATCTTGAGTCATAAACACATAGTGCATTTATTTCAAAAATCAATTGAGCAAGAAAAGGAAATAACTTGCACAAATTTAAGGGATATAATGGAAACAGCTCCAAATGTCAAGTGATTATAGGTATTTCAGCTTATATGCAACACATAGAACATGTTTAACCCCTAAAAATATGGCTTCTCAGAAGAGCTTATTTTACAGTATGCAGGGCTGGAAATTATTCTCAGATTTCTGCTTTAAAACACACCGGAACTAGTACATCAAGTAACTGCAGCTGAGCTGTTAATTAACAGTGACACAATACAGTAAAGTTCAACTTCCTCCATGGAGAAATTATATATATATTATATATTATATATATTATATATTATATATATATATATATAAGAAGAGGGGAGAGGAGAGGAGTGAACAGGATAATCAAGATACAAAAGTAGAGAATTAATACAGTAAACTTTTCAAACAACAACATAAAGAAAATTCAGGATTTTTTAAAAAGTGTAGGTGGTAAAATACCAATAAGTATATCTCTAAATATAACAGAAGGAAGAAAAAAAGCAAATGAATGGGAAAATGCTAAATACTTCTATAGTATAGGAAATTAATTTTAGGCAATCAACAAGAAGAAATGATAGAAAGCAAAATGTGTCATGGGAAAAGACCATGGGCACTATACTCTGCATAAGAATTCAATGAAAACCTCTATGCACCCTGCAAATCAATAAAACAAACAATACTAGAAAGTATGATACTGAACAGAAAATAATATTGGCATGATTTCAAGGCTTCTGCTGAAATGGTATAGCCTTAAATGGCACAATGTCTTTAGTTCTCCGAAAGTGCAGAAAACCCCCATCTTCTTCTAGTGTCACAGAAAGACCAGAGGGTATGAAAAACAAAGATATTAAAGGTTAAAAAGGAAAGACTCTGGTGAAGAAGACAAAAAAAAAAGAAAAGAAAACCAACCCCTCTACTCTGTGTCATCCCCCACCCCCACCCCCCCCAAAAAAATAAATAAATAAATAAAGAGAGAGAGAGAGAAAGAAGGAAAGAGAGTAGATAAGAAGGTAAATAATCTTCTACTCAGTTTCATAAATATTTGGATAAGATTTGGACAGACTGAATAATCGCAAAATTAGAAAAAAAAAATGTTGAATGCAATATAGAACAAATCCATAGAGTTTGCTCTTCTGTTGTTGGGCAGGAACTCTTACAATTAGTTCACAGACAAAGTGTTTTTTTACGGGTAACACTGCCACAGTATGCATAAAGTTTTAGGCAGTGCTTTGGAGAAGTTCATGTAGAAGACCTTCCTAGCTTAAGGAACAAAGCCAAAAATATTTGTTTGATAACTGACAAATGGAAGATGCATAAGAATATCCTGAGCCAAATAGATCTTAACAGCGACTGTCAGATAGAATCATTAGCAACAGGCAGTGTCAGGCCTTGAGAAGGAAGATAAGGTGTGCCAGGGAGATAGATGGAGAGCCCAGGAATATGGTAAGAGCTTAGAAAAATAAAGAGCTTAGAAAAATAACTTTTCAGAGGGTAAATATGTGCATGGAAAGACTGTACTTGGCAAGGTCTGCCTCCTCTTTTCCCACATTACCCAAAAGGTGTTACAAATGTAGGTGAATGAGAAGGAGGCAGCTTGAAGAGAAACTCTGGCAAACGAGATTATACTGTGCCCCAATATTTGCAGTATACAGTCAGGAAACATCCATAAACTAATGTGACGGGACAATATAGCTTCACATTTTATATACAACGTATTCAACATGTTTAAATCTTAGAAGAAAGAAAAACTAATATTTCAGATAACTGCTGGAGTTTTGAGAACCACATTATATATACCTGACATAGGAATCTCCTGCAACATCCACACATAGATACAAAATAATGTCAGGGTGTAGCTTCTCTGGACATGCTGTGGGGCCTCGATGTTCTTCTTGAAATGAGGGCCCCAAAACTGAACAAAGTGCTCGAGGTGCACCCTCACCATAGCAGAATACAAGGAGACAATCACCTTTCTGATCCTGATGGCTACACTATTCCTGATACAAGCCAGGATGCTGTTGGTCTTCTTGACCACCTGGGCACACTGCCAGCTCACGTTCAGGTGAGCAGCAATCTGCTCCCCCAGATCCTTTTCCTCTGCACATCTTTTGAGCCACTCTGTCTGTAGCACTGCACGGGTTTGTTGTCACCAAAGAGCAGGACCCAGCACTTTTCCATGTTGAACTGCATCTCATTGGCCTCTGTCCATTGACCCATCCTGTCCAGGTCTCTCTGCAGGGCCTTCCTACCCTCCAGCAGATAAACACTTCCCCCCAGCTTGGTGTCATCTGCAAACTTACCATGGGTTCACTCAGTTCCCTCATCCAAATAATCAATAAAGATATTGAAGAGGACAGACCCCAACACTGACCCCTGGGGAACACTGCTAATGGCCAGTCACCAGCTGTATTTCACTTCATTCACCACCACTCTATGGGCCCAGCAGTCTAGCCAGTTTTTAACTAGTAAAGAGTGTACCCATCTGAGCCATGGGCTGCCAGCTTCTCCAGGAGAATACTGTGGGACACTGTGTCAAAGGCTTTGCTGAAGTCTAGGTAGACTGCATCAACAGCCTTTCCCTCACCCACCAGGTGGGTCACCCAGTCATAGAAGGAGAGGAGGTTGGTCAGGCACTTGCCTTTCATGAATACATGCTGACTGGGCCTGATCCCCTGGTTGTCCCACATACATTGCATGATTGCATTTAAGATGACCTGTTCCATTACCTTTCCTGGCACCGAGGTCAGGTTGATTGGCCTGTAGTTCCCCGGCTCCTCCTTATGACCCTTCTTACAGATGGGCATCACATTAGCAAGTCTCCAGTCATCTGGGACCTCTGCAGATGATCATGACTGCTGATAGATGGAAAGTGGCCCAGCAATCACATCCACCAATTCCCTCAGCACCCTATGGTGGATCCCATTGGGCCCCATGGACTTGTGACAGTCTAATTGTTTCCACCTGAACTGTAGAGGGGGTTCTTCTGCTCCCTGACCCAGACTCCCAGGTCAGGAGGATGAGTACCCCAAGAATAAGTGGTTTGGCTAGTAAAGACAGATGTAAAGAAGGCATTGAGAACTTCAGCTTTTTTCTTATACTTAGTAGCTTAGTAGTCAGGTTCCCGCCTGCATCCAGTAAAGGATGGATGGCCTGATTAATCATTACAGAACATTTTTCTCTAAATGTTTAAATGTTTTCTGATGGATTGGACAGAAACACTATGCTTTTTTATTATTTTTGCTTTTTATTATTATTATTATTATTATTAGTGACCTTTCTTCTGTCTCTCAGAACTGTACTTTTTGTGAAGAAACAGTCTGTATTTAAAAATGAAGTAAATATTGACTGCTTCTCTTACTGAGTCTTATGGTCACTGAAGATGTACTAGAACCAGAATATCAGGGAAAAGCACACTTCTTGATCAAGTCTGGATCAAAGTTTCCTGTGTCTTACAGTTCAGGAGAAACTCACCTTAGAAACCTGCTAGACATCCACATCTGACTTAATCAACCTGAGCAGTCTGCACTCAATAGAGAGAAACTTGTGGTTCCAGAGAGCAATAGAGCTCAGCCCAAACAGGCTGTCTGAAAAGATCAAACAAAACACTTTCTGCAATTGTCCAAGGGTTACCAGACCAGATTTAGAGATTTAATTCTCAGGTATCTCCAGCAAGATGCAAGCAAAAAACTCCTTGTCTCCCCCTGTACTCAGCTCTGGTGAAGCCACACCTTGAACACTGTGTTCAGTTGTTGGCCCATCACTACAAGAAGAACATCAAGGTGCTGGAGTGTGTCCAGAGAAGGGCAACGAAGTTGGTGAAGGGTCTGAAACACAAGTCCTATGAGGGGCAGCTGAGGGAGCTGGAGTTGTCTAGTTTTGAGAAAAGGAGCCTTGGGGGGATCTTATAACTCTCTACAACTACCTCAAAGGAAGATTGTAGTGAGGTGAGGGTTGGTCTCTTCTCCCAAGCAAGAAGCAACAGAACGAGAGGAAGTGGTCTCAGGATGAACCATAGAAGGTTTAATTTGGATATTAGGAAAACATTTGTCATTGAAATGGTTGTGAATCATTGCAACAAGCTGCCCAGGGAAGTAGTTGAGTCACCGTTCCTGGAGGTATTTAAAGTAGTTGGTCACCGTTCCTGGAGGTATTTAAAAGATGCATAAATGTGGTGCTTAGGGACATGGTCCAGAGTGGCAAACTTGGCAGTGCTAGGTTAAAGGTTAGGCTTGGTTATTTTAGAGGTCTTTTCCAACCTAAATGATTTTATGATTCTATCTTTATATGTCTACCCAAAATACTAGAATTTACATTTAACATTCTTCATTCTCTTCACCTTTTCAAGGCTTGTCATTCTTTATGACACACAAACTGTCATAAAATTGGTCCAAGCTAAACAAGGGACTGGGAAGGGAAAACATTGAAAATCCATCTGCTTATCCCTTGGTGATCTCTGTAGAATTGCCTGACTGAGCAAAATTCTTGGCTCCAAAATCTTTGAAATTTCCTAAAACAAACATCAAGAGCTGCAGATCCTACATATTTGTGCCCACAGCCTGATGCGTATTTTTCCTAAGAAAATACATACTGCATTTATTTATGCATTTCTTAGCAATCTGATGACGTAAAAAGAGGTTTCATTTTGGTTACTTTTAGGACACCTTCTACAAAATCTTTTATAATGTTCTACAGTTTTGTGAAACACAACTCATTTGCCTTGCTTCACTTGTCATTTGAGCAGTGTATGTCTTAAGATGACAGTGTGTGGAGCCCACAGAATATGGTCTCTCTAGTCAAGACATGAGTTCCACTACATTTTCATAAGAGCTGCAGAGTAAGATATAACTCTAAGCAACAGATCCACCTCAGAACAACCTGTGCCACTGGTGTACCAGCCCATTTTCCACCAAAGCCTAGCATTACCATTCAGTTAGCAAAATGTCACTTCACTTTGCCAATATGAGTTACATTTCCACTTCTAAGTCATCTACTCAGATTATTTTTAGAAATACCTGCAGAATTATTTTACCAGAAATCAAGTCAGAACTCATATACCCCATCTTATTCTCTCCCTTACCAAACTTCACACACACAACAAAAAAAATTGCAGTGGAAGCAAAGCACAATGTTATGCTGACAGTTCATCAACACCTCCTGTCTAGCATCTCCTGTACTGTTCCCTCATTATCTTACAGTTCTAACCAGGTAAATCCACCATACTACATGGAATATCTTTTGCTCTTCTTCATGTTTGTTATGTACCTCCTGAAACAATACACTTCTGTTGAATAAGAGAAGGGAAGAAAATCTGAATAAGCTTTGCATGCAATTCACAGTGCTTCAGTGACAAATATCCTGATAACTATTGGGAGCCAGTGTAGTTTTTGACAGACTGGGGACAGACAGCTATGGTTAAGTCTTCCATTTTTCTGTACCAGACTCACACAGATCCATGCAGCCAAGATACTGAAAAGGCAGATTTTCTTCAAATCTTTCTCCAGTCCTGCAGACCAGCCATCATCAGGCAGTCAACAGCTGACCATAGTTAAAATATTGGAGGGCGGAAGAGAAAGCTACATTTGCAAACATATTGTACTCAATAACCTAAATTGCTCAAACTCCCAACCTTTTTTACATAAAACTCCTTTTCTGATACTGGGTGATTTTGTATGTACGTTATGTGCAACTCCAAAAAGTTTGTTCTTCAAAACATCTCAGATACTTACTTGAGAAGCACATTAAGGGTTTCTACAAAACATTTACCAGTACATGATTTCCTTATAATTTAATGAATGCTTTACATTGTCATTTTTAACTATTTTTGAACCAGGATATTTCTGTAATACCTTATAAAATAATTTTTATGTGAAGAATGAAAGGGAATAATTTATCTGAATCAAACTTGGTAGTCTTGATAAATAACATATTCCTCCTTGGGAGCTTACAAAAATCTCTTGTATTTCATAGGGAAGAATTAAAAGAGTAGGAGAATGGAATGTCTCCTTGCCTTTTCGGAGAAAAAGATTTAAGCTGGTCGTTTCTACAAGTAGCAAAGAAAGGAGGTTGCTTGTCTCCAGAAACCAAAGATACAAGGTATTCTATCAATTTGTTTGGAATTCAGTAGCAATGAAGGGAATTTTGTTATTAATGTGTTTTTTATTAGTTTTTAAATTAACCTCATGTTAAAAATAAGTAATAGCTGATTTTTCTAGTGATTTTTTTTTTTACCTGCACACTTGTAAACAAAATGAACACACAACTATTGTCCTTTCAGCAAAGACATTAGAGTCATGCTCAAAGAAAGAGAAAAAAATTTCCAATATTTTCTAAGTTTTGCTTTTTGAACAGGCAACTGAGAAAAAATAGCTGTAATTGGAGAAAAGAAAAGGTCTTCAGAGATGGGGCAAGCCAAGCAATACAGTAGAAACCACAAGACAGGAGTCAATATGTTGGAGCAATACGCATTGATCGTCAAACAAAACACAGTAACCCATGTTCTGGTGTCCTGTCTGATAAGTCAGCCAAAATGTTGTCAAAGAATTACTCTTCTTCCTCTTGTGATTTCAATAGTTTCTTTAAATAATACCCTTCTTTAAGTTGTCATTTCTTTCACCTGACCAAAACTCAAGGTTGACCTAGCTTAGATTGTATTATCCTTAATGGAAAACATCACTAGTTTTGATAAAGAAAAATAGCCTAATTTGAATGGAAGATTCAGATATATGTTCTAACTTCTGACAAAATCATTCCCAAGTTCCCTCCATGAGGTAACTGTACCTAAATACTGGTTTAGATTAGTCAGAACTGATCAATTTTTTCCTACAAAGGCTATTCTGCTCATACATGATAAATGAAATCCTTTAACATTTTGCTCATGCATAGTTCACTTTTATTGCTAAAATGTACTTTAAAAGACTTTCCACACTACCACCTCCATTGGAAAAGTCAGTTATTAAAAATAATACACCTTGGAGCATCCCTTTCTACCTTATGTCATCAACACATTATATGTTTTCTGCATGAGTTTTGAGATCTAAGAAAGAAACGTGTATTAGTTGAACCAAAGGAGAAGCTGCCATCAATAAGCATTGTTTGCTTTTAACAATCCTCAGTATCTGTAGGTAATGATAATGCTGACAACCAATAATCTTCTTGTAATGAAGGTAGAGGTTTCATCCCACCTGGATCAAAAGTGGAATGTGGGAGTCAATCCCCGTAGAGAAAGAATTATAGGCATTAGAGACCTTGAGAAAAATGCCTGGAGTAATAACCACGGTAGGCTTTAATGTCCTATTACTTTCCTCTTTTAAGGAACTGAAATTCTGTTATCGAATATCTGTGACAGTTGTGTAGGAATATCAATTCATCACAAAACTTATATTTGATTTATTTATTTTTTAGTCTCTGTCTCCCCTTCCTTAACAGATAAGTGTATTGGAGTATTAATAAGAATGTAACGGGTTATTTTCTTACGAGTTAAATTTAGTCTTCACTACAACTTTAGGGCAACATTTTGTATTGCTTACAGAACCAAACTTTTAATAGCTTCTGGTAAGCTTTATAAATTATATCCTTCAAGTACTGAAACCATTAACGTTATGTAATATTATATCAGTTTCTATATCTCATTGCAAGAGTTAGAAAATATCTGTAATTGCAATTTTAATTTCATTGCCTACACCTCTGAAAACAAAAAAATAGGAAAGCAAGATGATAGCCAAGATGAAAATTGTTGGTGAACTGAACAGTGGATAATAAAGTTGAACTAAGTCCCATTTCCAGGTATTTCCAGTTAAATCAACAAAAGTAAAAACATAAGTTGAGGAAGAAAAAAAAAAAAAAAAAGGATTTTATAGTCATATAAAATAAAAATGTTTTTTATTGGATCTTAGTATGAATCTTCATTCCTTTGAACATGACAAAACATGGGGAAACTATCCATAAATGGGCTGAAAGAATATCTTTTGGACTTTTTCCAAAAAGTGCTGAAATTACGAAAAAGTGTGTTTATATGAAACAAGCAGTGAACAAATTCACCACTAATATTAAACCAAAAAAATGTATTCAAAGTACAGTTTTATTGGAAAGAACCTCATGAATTTTTGTACTGACAGACAATGAATCACTTCAGAACCAGCAAAGATGATTTTCTTTCCTCCATGGAAAATCTTTTCCTATTGACATGCTGTCTTTTCTATCATACATGCCTTGCTTTGACCCCAAAATTATCCCATTCCCAAAGGCAGTCATTGCATTTAACATAATGAATCTTCCTTTTGAAGCCTATGAGCTTCAAAACCATACCTTACACAGCACAGTAAATCTACCAAAACACTTCTTTTAAGAATCTTGTCTGGAATTAACCATTCCTACTAGACTTACTCATCTCTGACAAGATAAGAATAACTTTCACTGAAGTAAGCCAGAGCCATAGATAACAGTCTGCTTGGGAATAACAGGAGATCTCTTCTTGTCTTAAGCTACTTCTAGATGTGTTTAAATATATATGCACGTTTGTGCACTATATGCAGTCACTCACTGCTGTCACATACTAGAAACTACTCTCAAAGGTAGCTTTAATTTTGCAAATAACAAACAGTTGAGAAGCCTACTCTCTGGAGAGACGTTTAATGAACCTCCATAAGTCCTGCTTTGTGCCTATCTGACATCATAACTTAATCTTGCAAATATTCATCAGGCCTGAAAATTGTTAGATAGAGAACAGAAAGTATATTCCCTCAAAACCCGAAGAGCATTTAAACTTAATTAGTTGCTACATATAAATTACTTATATTTGCAATGCTAATCAAATGACCATAATATTAAATCTTGCATATAATATTTTTTCTTGGTAATTGAGAGACAGCTTGCTGTTACCTCATAGAATCATAGAATCATAGAATATCCTGAGTTGGAAGGGACCCTTAAGGATCATCAAGTCCAACTCTTGACACCGCACAGGTCTACCCAAAAGTTCAGACCATGTGACTAAGTGCACAGTCCAATCTCTTCTTAAATTCAGACAGGCTCGGTGCAGTGACCACTTCCCTGGGGAGCCTGTTCCAGTGTGCAACCACTCTCTCTGTGAAGAACCCCCTCCTGATGTCAAGCCTAAACTTCCCCTGCCTCAGCTTAACCCCGTTCCCGCGGGTCCTGTCGCTGGTGTTAATGGAGAAAAGGTCTCCTGCCTCTCGACACCCCCTTACAAGGAAGTTGTAGACTGCGATGAGGTCTCCCCTCAGCCTCCTCTTCTCCAGGCTGAACAGGCCCAGTGCCCTCAGCCGTTCCTCGTACGTCTTCCCCTCCAGGCCTTTCACCATCTTCGTAGCCCTCCTCTGGACACTCTCCAACAGTTTCATGTCCTTTTTATACTGTGGTGCCCAGAACTGCACACAGTACTCGAGGTGAGGCCGCACCAGCGCAGAGTAGAGCGGGACAATCACCTCCCTCGACCTACTAGCGATGCCGTGCTTGATGCACCCCAGGACACGGTTGGCCCTCCTGGCTGCCAGGGCACACTGCTGGCTCATATTCAACTTGTTGTCTACCACGACCCCCAGATCCCTCCCTAGTCAGTTACCACATTTTAGTCTTTCTGACAACTTATTAGTGATCAAGATTAATAACAATTTGCATTGTAGCCAGCATTGTAGCTCAGACCTACTGCCAGTTGTTTCTGTGTTTTTGTCCCACTTGACAAATACTGGTATTTTTCAGATGCTGACTTCAGTAGGAAATGGACATCTCCCACGTGTGATCATTCTCCATTTATTGACTAGCTGTATCTCCAGGAGAATTTCAGGCTCTGTTTCTGCAGAGTAACTGAGGGAGTTCTTTAATATGAAAGGAAGGTCCTGCTGTTCTGAAGCACTTGGCCAAGATCTCTGGTTTCAAACCTTTAATCACACAGGCTTGATATGGAGTGGGGAAAGCAGTTAGCCATTAAAATCTCAAAGTCAGACTATTGTCAGGCTGTGGTGTTTTGTTTTGTTTTTTCTTTATACCTTCCTTGTTCAGGTTATAACCTAATAAATAAATAAATAAATACAATTCCATTCTTCAGTATTTCATAACTTGTGGATTGAAGTAAAATTTGCTCCAGTAAATATGAATACCTTAAGCCAATGCTTTTTTGATATTGAGTGTTCAGAAATAACTCTTTCCTAAACTGTTTCTCAAGTGACTAACATTTATGATTCTCTGTCAGTCACAAATTGTGCTATCTCTCAGTATTCAAAACCACTATTGTCACTTTTCAGGAGCCAAGAAGTCTTGATTATTTTTCCAATCAGGATTCAGCATCTAGATATAACAGTAAAAAATGCTTTAAAAAATCCACTTTATCAACAGCCAAGATAGAAATTTCTTTTATATTAACACAATCATCAAGCACTTTTCAAGGCACAAATTTAAGAATCCATGAGGATTTGAAACTAGACATGATTTTCTATCAACAAAGCTGATGAAAAGAAAATGGAAAGAAAGAAAAGCCACAAAGGGGAAGCCATTTTTCAGTTGTCCCTATTCACACATGCTTTAGGTGACCAAACTAAATTTTGAAGATGTTACATTACTTGTGCCCAGTGATCTCCTGCCATCAACCTGCACAAAAATCTGCTAAGAACTTGCAATCTCATCTGAGAATATATGGAATCTACTGAAAGAAAGCATTGTCTGCAGGCTGGGTGTATTTGCTTCTCTTCTTCTACACAGTCTGAAGGTGGAATACAGACACTGCTTCCCTGTTATTATTAGCTCTGTCACAAGTACAACTTATTAATTTGCTCACTATTAATTTTTGAGATGTTTTACTAATTCACCTTACAAATATATATATATATAGTTAAAATATTTTAAAAAGAGTATTTTTAACCCTTGCAAGCAGCCCCCCAGGCTCCCCTCATCCCAAGCTCCACATGAACAGCGTTTGCAAACCGGATGGTTCCCTGCCACAGCCCTTCCTTCCTGCTGCCTTTCCCCAGTGCCAGACCATGATGCTCAGCTGACCACAACATGGGTTTGCACAGCTGAGAGGCTGGTCCTACCTAGGAAACTGGTTTGTGGAGCATAGCAGAAAGGGAACTGAATGCTACCTGAAGGATCACATTAGGGAGAGGTGTGTATGCTTCTCTGTGTCATAACATGAGCTCCACAAATAGATTTTTTTGGAGGCAAAGCCCATTTAAGAGATTCCCACTCTGGCTTCAGGTTCCTGTGCATCTGCCACAGTTCTCAGATGCATCAGTTGTGCATTTTTTCTGAAAAGGTATTTTTAACCCAGATTATCTCCCAGTCTTAGTGTGTAGAACAGATCTGCAGACCACTTGCACCAGTGCAACCACAGAGCTTGAGAGCTGAGGTGGGAAGGTTGGGATAAGCAGGCAAAACCTGAGATTACATCGCTAGCTTAACTTGTGCAAATGCATCCTGAAGGTGCATCACTGTACTGTCTTCAAACTAAGCTCTTTTTTTCCTCATACTATAAGAAAAGAATTAATAAGAAATGAGGTCAACCCTACTAGTAATGCACTGCTTCAGCTTCTCACCTTCCAGTAACACCATTAGATCAACAGCTACAGTGTAAAAGTGTAGCTATGTAAAAAAAAAAAAAAAAAAAAAAAAAAAAAAAAAAAAAACAAGGAGGCAAAGAGAAATCACAGAGAGGGGATGAAAAGAAACTGAAAAATTGAAGGTATGTGGAAGAAAAAAAAAAAAAAGAAGAAGAAGAAGAATCAAAGCATAGAACCCCACTTCAAATCTGCTTTCTTTCTAGCATACTACAATGGACATCCTCATTATCCTCCTCCTCATAAGAATTAGTATAGCGTGCACAGGTACAAAAATATATTTTGATAAGGATAAGACATATTGCCATAACAAAAAGTGGATGTCTTCAATCCTTTTCAATACTTTCTTTCTTCCATGAGTTGCAGAAATCTTGTGTTTGTCCCTTTGCCTTTTTGAATCATTAGATTGATCTTATCTCTACATCACACACATAGATTTACTGTGATTTTTCCCAGCAATACTATATAATGTTCAGTAGAATGTGAGCAGAAGTGGACACAGAAAGCCATACCATATTATGAAGGGAATCGTGACTTCTTTGAATTCACCCGTCTGCTCAGTTCCTAACATGTATAGTACTGGTGATCTGCACCAAGGAACATCACTGACCTCATAAGAGCATTTACATAAATATATCAAAGAAAAACACTGGTGTTTGACATGATGACATGGTTAAATGAATCATGATCAAGTGATTTTACCACTATATTTTTATTCATCCTAAGCCACTGATTTGAGGACCACCGATGTTCACTGTAAGTTTTTCAGGTCAACATTTCCATCAATGGTCTTAGCAAACCCACAGTCTCATTTTCATCAGATAAAGTGCAACCAGCACACTTGATCAAACCCATCTGATTTAGCCAAGGGCATGGGAAGCCCTGGATCATTCCCTTCCCCCAGCCCATATCTGCTCACTCTGCACACAGCTGGCAGCAGGTACCTGTGACCCTGAACATGCTGCACTGATCATTTTGTTGCTTTGTGCACTGAGCACAGCATTATTAAGCCTGACAGATATAAAGACACATACACTGCCTAGCACATATATATCAGAGGAGTAGACAGATTGTCCAGGGGATCTGTAACTTCACAGCTGCTCTAGTACTATAAGAGTGCCAGACAGAGGCTTACAAGAAGAGATTCCCAGTGCAGGTATCTCTGAAACATACAATCAGCTGGCACTGCCCTCCTGTGTACTCAGCAGACAGACCCACCTTCAGTTCACTGCCAGCACGTCCTCCTAATATCTATAAAGAAGAAAATGTTTTTGGACAAAGTGATGATGTACCCTACACCTTAAACTGCGGAGGAGAAAAGATGCAATCTATAGTTTGCTTTGCCTACATTCATGTGCCATATGCAGACTTGATAAAGTATGGCTTTGTGATTAAGCAATACCAGCTGCTAAACTGATAAAGCGCGGAAAACATCCAAGGATTTCTCATTTTTTAACTCATCAAAAAGGAGGGGGGGGAACAACATAATTTGACATAATTTTTCCATTTGAGTGGCACTTCGTTTTGCTCATCAATATGAAAAACAAAATGCTACATTAATAGCAACTACAGAAACTGAATTTTTCTCCAAGAGCTGCCTGCCTTGAGCCCTGGAGGAGTTCTCTCACCATTGAGACACATGGTAGAGGAGCAATAGCACATCTTCCCCCAGCAGGTTTCAAGCCTCTCAGTCTTCTCTTTTTTTCCCCAAGCAGAAAGCACGTAGAGAATCTGGCCTCATTTACAAATGTTTTCAAGAGTGCCCACACTGCAGCTTCCAGAGTATACACTCCCAGTTCCAGCACAGCACATGTAGTACAGCTATGGCTATGCATTGGGCAGCAATATACTAGATGCAATTTTGATGGAAAGCAGTGTTTCTCTTGTGAAAAGCACAGGCCATTACAGTTTCACTCCTGGCTGCACCATAGGCCAAGGAGTGGAATGCTAGCAACTGTTACACATTCATACATTTTGCCCCTGCCTCATGCCTGGTGCAATGGTCTTGATAATTAATGAGAAATCTGTCTTGGGGTTTAGGAGATGAGTTTTGTCACATGAGGACTGATCAGCTGGAAACCATTAGAAGAAAGAGCTCAGGAGACAGACACAAGCAGGAACACCAGCTCCCTGCCTTCTAGCTGCTATTGCCAAGACGCCCAATTGAAGTAGGTCTCTATATGGCATCTTATGTTGCAGGTCAAGGCCTAATGCATAAAATTCCTTACATATGGGCTAGTTCCCCATTTTCATACTTGAGCAAACCTAAACAAGAGAAATAGTACAGAAGCATGTTGTTCTTCTTTTGTTTACTTCTTCAAAATGCTTGTAACAATGATTTTCTAATTTCTACCTTCTTGAAGCAGAAATGTAATAAATCAAAGGCTTTGAAAATACAGACTATTCCTACCACAAATTAATTTTATCATGTCCTTCTCTTAAGCACACTGACGTAACCGTTGATGTGCTGGATAGATTAATTTCCTCAGCTACAGCAAACCAAGGTCATTAGTCAGAAATCATGTTAAACAGCTATATTGTTGTTGAAGACTACCTTGTCTTTACCTTGAGCATGCTCTGGCAGCTCTCACTACTCAGTCTGACTCAGTATTTCAAAAGTACTGTTCCCACACCTTCCTACATATACTTGTCACAGCCCTTTGACCTGCTACACCACCAGGAAACTACATATCTAACACTTGGTGAGAAGGAGCTCAGAAAGGCTAAGAAAAACATGTTTTAGTCAAATTAGTGGTTCCCAAGTAGTCTGGACCAACAGATTGCTGTAATACCTTGACATTTCTCATTAACTGTTGAGTACTGTGCCACTAAGCAATGTGCCTAATGAGAGGTAAGAGACACGTTTAGTTATAGACAGAAAAGAAAAACAAAGTATATACTAAATGAGTTCCAGATTGAGATGAAGTATTCCACAGGACTTCAGAAGACTGTTACTTATAATATTAATTGTGGAACATTACAATACAAAGTAATACAAACACTACAGGAAAAAAAGGCATAAGAAGTATAAGTTTAATAATTTATCAAAAGAAATTCTTACAACTATGTAGGTTGAAAAATGTAAATAAGCTTTGTGATAAATTTTCCCTAAACTTCCTTAAAAATGTCACTTCTGGGGTGAAAAAGGTGTCCCATTGTGCCTGCAACTGAGAACTGAACATGAATATGAATCTTTGCCAGAAGAACATTGCTCCAGGGCAGATCCAATCTTTTACTACCTGATCGCTAAAATTAAGCTGCTTTATTATAAATAGGATGAGTTGCTGTAATTATAGTATCTCCTTGTTTCCAGGTAGATTCCATCTAAACTTAAACCTGATTTGTATAGTTTATGGTTACCTAAATCATGACCTTATTTGGTAGCCTGTTATAATTGTGCAGACAAAAATCTTATTCCTTCTACCATTTCTTACCTGTGAATATTTCATTTTACCTTTCTTTCCCTGACATCTCCTTCTGATCTAGGTGAAACTCAAAAAACAATAGTTTGCAGTGCATTCTGTAAACATCTTCAAAAGGCACTGCTGCACCCTTTCTAGCATATTAGGAACTTTATATCTTAATTTACCTTTATGTCTTCCTCAATGTTTTTTTCAGCAATTGTTGCGTGATTTTGAGGTTCTGAGGTACTCTCTAAGAAGTAAACTCTCTGCTGTGCTATATTAGAGCTGATGGAGGTACTGCCAAATATCATCAGCTGTTTGTTTCCATGGGACAGCTTTGTACCATTTAGCATGTCCTTAAAGACTTCCAGTGATTTGTTGATAAAAATTAGATGATCAGAGAGCTGGAGCACCTCTCCTGTAAAGAAAAGCTGAGAGAGCTGGGGATGCTCAGCCTGGAGAAGAGAAGGCTCTGAGGAGACCTCATTGCAACCTTTCAATACTTAAAGGGGTCTTTTGGAAAAAATGGAGAAGGACTCCTTATTCAAGTAGATAATGATAGGACAAGGGAAAGTGGTTTAAAGTAAAAGAGAGGAGATTTAGACTAGCTGTTAGAAGGAAATTCTTCACTATAAGGGTAATGAGGCACTGGAATAGGTTGCCAGGAGAAGTCATGGATGCCCCATCCCTGAAGGTGTTAAAGGCCAACCTGATCTAGTGGGTAGCATCCCTGTCTATGGCAGGGGGTTTGGAATTAAATGGTCTTTAAGATCCCTTCCAACCCGACCCATATGATTCTATGATTAGGAAACTACTAGATCTAAGCCAACTAGAACATTCTAATTAGCACCTAGAAAGTCAGTGAGTAATCTTCCTTATGTTTTTTCTTGATCCCAATTCAGAATTATAGATCACTCTTAAATCCCTCAGACTCTCCCTAACTCGTTTGTCCCCAGATAACATTATCCACATTTTTGATCTGCATTCAGCTGTTAATATTTCTGACTTTAAAACTGTGTCAAGACACTGGTGATGTTTTGACAAGGAAGGCTGTAATGTAGGTTTGATACACATCAAAAAGAGAAAGAAAAAATATATTTCAAATAAATGAACAATCAGTTTTTAAAAGTTTCATCGAGAAGATCCAGGCCATGATGGCAGCAAACAACCCATAGACTTTAAAATGCTGGCTGGTAGATTATTTTAAGATAGAGTCTTCCTAATACAGAAATTCTGCAGTACATATTATTATGCACTCAGGCTCAAATTTTTAAAACATGATTGTCGAATGCCAGCTTCCTAAATCAAACCTAAGTGCCATATTTCCAAAAGAGCTGAATGCCAGCAAGTCCTACCGCAGTGATTTCTACTTCTGTGGCATGTTGACTTTAGTATGATAAATACTTCGATAAAACCAATCCATTTATTTAGATGTCTAAATAAGGGCTGAGCTAGCATACCAAATTTCAGACTGATGAAAATGATTTTCCATCAAAGTATGAAGCATATCTTCAGTGAAAATGCTGACACATTCTTAACAGTAACAGCAGTTCAAGATCCCAGAATAGAGAATACATTCACTTGTTCTCAGAAAAACACTTAATTTCATTAAACCCATTATGACTGCTGTTTGAATCCCCCACTACATGAGTGGGACTTGGCAAGCAGTGATTTTTTTGCTAAAGCATGTGTATAGTTCCTGAACAAATGAGCAGATAATAGACAGTTTTTCTAGAAGCACAATCATGTCCAGAGGGTGTCCTAATAGCAGTAAAATCGTGTAGCCTTGTGTGTCCCAGAGAAAATTCCAGGATTTCTGACATTTGCTCAAGCCATCCACATCTCCAACATATGAATGCCAACAGGGGTTTAGGGAGCAGAGGGGCAGGGAAGTGGAATTAGGCAACATGAGAAGTGCAAAATCATGTATTAGTAGATTCACAGTCAGTCACATCCTAGCATATCTTTACCTCTTTTTTTTTTTTTTTTTTTTTTATTTTATTTTAAGAAGCAAACACAAGATATAAAACCTGTATTTTTACAAAACAAAATATGGTGTAGAATAAGGACATATTCTGAGGCATAAGCAATATGGATATGTTTTTGACTAGCTCCTTAAGTTTAACTCATTGCTTCTCAAGTTCAGCCCTTGGTTTTTCTCCTGCTGTGTATGGTGGCTGCTGAGGCAATTGCCGTATTCTGTTGCATTTTGTTTGTATTCCAATAAGTAACTGGACTGCAATAAACTAAATGTTAAGGATGGATCCTTAGCAAACAATGAAGACTTCTATTTCAAAATAACAAGGTACTGTACCATCTGTGCCATTTACAAAATGTTGCATCACATCTTTGTGAATTAACCATAGCATGTTGCTGTGACTCAGCTGAATCCTTGGTTGCAACAAACTCTGTGAGCCAATCGTGTAGACAAATGAAGAAAGAACTAGAGTTTGATGGATTTTTTTTTCCTTTTTGGTGACTAGACACAGTGGATTGAAAATGTAATGGTAAAGCTGTGGCAGCTAGGGTTATTTTCATTTAGCAAAGCAGGCATTTTAGGGCCGTAAGAGGAATCAGAGAGATGATGAACCAATTCAGAATTCATAATTCTGCCAGCCTTGTCATAATTGTGACCATTTCACTTGCTCTTTGTTGTCTTGCTGTTCCACAGCATTGCTTAAATTCCTCAGTCGACGTTCAAGACTTTCTCTTTCTTTGCCACTACACAGAAGAAAACAAGCAACCTTTAACAGGACAGTCAAACAGTAGCCATAAAGTTGGTACAACCAGCTTCTGCTCTACTCTGTCGTGGAACCTTCAGTGTAGAAAAGGCACAGCAGAAGTCTACCAGAGTAAAAGATTTACAATACATGCTGTATGCTGTATTACAGTTCAGAAGCTATCATTAACTCACTGGGAGAGAAAAAAAAAAAAAAAGAAAAAAAGAAAAGAAAAAAAAAGCTCAGCTCCCTCACTAAACCAAAATGCATTCTCCTGTCAAGAACAAAACAATACCATAAATATTAGGCTCCTAATAAAGTATTTTTCTTCTCTTTCATCTGACTCACATTAAGCCCAATAAAGAGGATGTTATACTGCAGAAATGCCCAGGATTGTGATGTTCCCATTCCTACCAAAAAACTATTGCATTTACAGGATTGAGAATACCAACTTTCTTGAGGGTACAAAGCACTGTAATTCCAACAAGAACACATGCCTGAAGTATAGCACAATCCAACCAGTATTAAAACTATGACTGTCACAGTAATCTCAGATTAACTATTGCCTGGTGAATATACTTTGCATTGCTAGTCCAGTCCCCTGGGAAGTCCAACAGTGTTTCTGCCCTGTTCTCCAGGGTGCCCATGATGTTACAAGGAAAAGGCAGACATGCCTGTGGCAGTGACACCCATTCTGTTATGTGTGGCACAATAGATACTCAACAATTAAGGTAAGCAATTGGCTGAAGAACTGAAAGCTAGGACTAAAATAATGCTGGCAGGGAGAAAAGCAGATGGAAATACACAAATTCTTCTGTACTAGCACTCCTCATGATGAATGTGTGCCCTGAGATCACCAAGACCTTCTATAACCAGGCTGTTCACTTTGTTTTGTGACTCCTTCTGTGTATTTGTAACCACTGCTACAAAAACAACTTCTTTCCAGGGCTTAAAGAAGATTGAACTTCTTCTTGTCAAGTGATGGCTGGACTATCATGCCCTCATATGTAAAGCCTCATTATTTACATAACTACAACTCTTAGCAGTCTCTACAATTCACCTCTCTCTTTATGGCACTTCTATCTCTAAAGGACCTAATTCAGTCAGAACAGAGAAATCAATATCATGTGATTAAGTTCATCACTACCAGTCTACCCTGCTAGATAAATCAAATTCAATAATATCAAGACCTTCTCCTTAAATGTTTATTGTCAGGCAACAATCTTCATGTGATCCTCCAGAACAACTGTATCACACTACAGCAAAAGGACTTCCATTTACATTATGGAACAAGCAAAAGTCCAATTTTATTCTTCCTTGTACCTTTTCACTACAGATCAAAGCATAAAGGCAAGTTGCTTGAACTGACTACCTACAGGTTAAGAGGGAAGTGCATGAAATGGTGGATACATACTTAGACATGGGCTGAAACCAATGCCAGAAGAAAATCTTGTTGGCTTTGTTGATCCTCAGTGATGGCCATAGCCAAGACAAAGTCAGTTATTTAGCTCAAGTCACTTTTGTGATTTTTTGATTTTTCCCTCCTGTGAAAGGTGCAAATCACATCTGTCATGACTCTTCTTGTCAGAGACTGAACTTGGAAAATAGATAGGATTTTTCCCTCTTTCATAAATTGCAGATATAGGAATGAAGCTGTTATACTCCATGAAAACAGTATTTTCTCAAAAACAACAAAAAGGCTTTTTAATTTAACATGGTTTTAAACTAAAGCAATCACTGTTATTGCAGTTACAGACTTCACAGTGCTCTTTTTAATCTTGAACATAGATTTACAGCTACACAGTTCTATATGAAGAAATCACAATCTTTGGTCTTGTTATTATCAAGGTTTCTATGGGGAAAAAAAAAAAAAAAAGTCTTCTTTGGAAACCAATGACAGATTAAAGATTATACATACACCCACATGCACACAAATACATTTTGGTTTTCTCGACATATTCACCTCCTATCTGAGAGAAATGTATGTGTGTATATATATTAAAGGAAGGCCCGAGAGTAGAAGACATGTCAAAGGAGAAGGTTATTTAGAGGCTTTGGTCTAAACTATGTATTATGCTACCTGCATCTTTTCACAACCTCCTTGATACTGCCACAACATTTTGCAACATCACAACCAGCAGCAGAAGTTTCAGTGTAAATGTTACCACCAGGCAGAGCCTCCCTATATCTGAGGGATTTCCCAGGTAAGAGTATACACAGCACAGCCCAAGCTGATCAACTCTAAGTTGCATCTGCATGGCCTCACTGAAATCGATGCTTGCGCACCTGGCTAATTGCAGGTCATTTTCTCTACAGTGAGTATTATTGACTCAATGGCAGCTATGTGTTTGATCTTCCTCTCCACTCACTGGGGAAAATGAAAACACATGAAGTGAACTAGTTTTCAACCTTTTTCAAAAGGAGAGGAATGAATGATAGACACAATAGATAAAGGAAAGAGGTAGCAGTTTTTCATGAATAATCAAATTATGAATAACTGTGGAATTCTATCTATAGCATACAGCTGCAAACAAAAATCTGAATTACTAGTGACAAAGCCTGGCTTTAACCAGGAAGTACTAAAAAATGAAAATATATATTTAAAAATAAATAAATAAATAAGCAGCTATAGCAGTAGAAAAGATGAAGATTATAATAGCCTCATTTTCCAAAAAGGAAATTGTAACTGGAAGTAAATAAGAAACAGGATAATACACATACTTTGGTTAGCAGCCTGCTGTGTAAGCAAGTGTTTTAGAGACACGTAATTGTTAACTTAAAGAGTTGCTTTGACATTGTTTATCTGTGTGTGAGAACACAATATTTAGCAGTATTTCAAGTGCTAACAATGCAACTTAAAGGAAAGAAAGTATTCAAAATAGTAAGAGTGATCAGAAGAACATGGACTGATAAGAAACAAAAAGCTTGTATTTATTGCAAAGTGCTTGTTACTGAATATGTAACATTGATAAGCACCAATAATAGGAAATGCATTTGTTGATGATAACTCTTGAATAACTGAAAATGTTGAAAAAGAATAGATGACAGTAAACATTATGCCAGTCTCATAAAACAGTGGGTATTTTATGTCCTCTATCCATTTTGAATGCGTCATAAAATGCTATAAAAGAATTGCACCTTTAGAATTATAATCATATGGTTGCTGCCATTATAATAAACAGATTACTGTTATGAATATTTAAATCATATGCAGTATATATGCAATTAAATTAATTCTGACGTTTACAGCATTGCATGACCTTAAAGCAATGCAGGCAAAGTACCTGCAATGCACCCGAAAGCTGTTGTACATGTCAATAAATCGTAAGATTGTCTAAGCTTTGAAAAGAAACAGAGATATCCAGAGTCTGAAACAACTGGATTACAGCACAAAAAGCATATACACAAAACATAAACTCCAGTTTTAACACTTTTATTCTTATTCTTATAAGGACTGTTGGCAATATTCACTTTTATTATATGTTTTAAATTAGACAATGATAGACATAACACTAATAAATTACAATACTTGCAATACTATGGCTGTGAGTTTACCCTGAATAAGCAAAGTAAAACAATTTCATTTCTTCAGAGATCATGACATTTATAAATTACTTTCTTATAAAATGAGATTAATATTGCTAAATGACCCACATAGACACATTTTACTCCAAAATGAGAAACACAACTCATGAATTGATGTTGGTAGATGGTATATCCATGTATTATCCATGTATATAGGTATATTCATACAATGTACTAATCCTTTTTACTGTAATGGGCTTCCAATAACACTGCTGAATTCTGTCATGTTATTCCTTTGACATTTCTTCAGTCATAGATATGCAGCATAGCATTATTTCCAGAAATAGATTTCACTAAACACAGGAGTGATGCATAGAGGTCCTAAAGGCATTGTTCCTCCTTCTCAAGCAATTAATGTGGCTCCCAGACACAAGTTATTTCACAGCCATTTAAATATATATATATATACATATATATACATGTATATGCTCACTGTAGTGTGAAGGCAAGAAGCTAAAGTCCTCAAAACATTGTACCTACAACCATGTACATTAATAAAGTATTAGTCCGTATTAGAATGACACTCTTTTACCCGAAACAAAAGCAACAGGATTTGCGAATGCCATGTTAGAAATACAAAGTCTGCACCCTTTCTGAGCACATTATCTTGCATCCTGAACATCCTTTCAATACCACTGGGTGGTAAAGAAGTATCCACACCACTTTTTACCTGGAGATCTAAGAGAAGGGATTTGTTTTTCCCAATCTTCAAGAAAATACACAGAAGAAAAGGAATAAACTTGGTCTCTGGCCAGCTAGTATCCTTCCTATTATAACCAGCATCATTTCTGACATTTGAAATTGAACTTTCAGTACAAAGTGCATAGCAAGCCACACTAGCAGCATTGCATTGATGCTATTAATTCAGTTTTTCTGTCTGCTTTTTAAAGGAATTTCTGAACAGCTGCATATACTATGCTATTCAGGCACAGAAGATGCTGTGCATTCTGAATGTTTGAATTTCTTTTCCTCTGTGCCTGCAGGTTAAATCTCAGAATTATCAGAAATTTGTTTGTTGGGGGGAGGCTGTGGTTCGCATTTATTGGAAAGTTATTTTGTTTCAATCATGTGATTCAGCGTGATAACAGAACTTTGCACAGTCTAAGCACCAAAATAGTGCACTCTGCAATGTGAAATACTCTGTCATTTAAGCAGGGAGAAAAATACAGTATGTCCCACAATTCAGATATAGGTGTTTAAAAATCATGGAATAACATATGCAAGAAATCCCTGGTTTTGTTTTGTTTGTTTGTTTTTAAAGTAAGTTCTATTAGTTGGCATGTTGAAGAAACATTCTACCATGGCATCACTGCAGTATAGTTATGTTGGGAAATACCTGCAAGCTTCAAGAAGCCAGTATGCAAGCATCTCATAATGGTACTATAAATACTGTCTACATACAGAGTATGTCATATACCAGTTGCAGTATGCAATACGTCACACTGCAATTAAACATAACTAAAAATTATATACTTCTCCTACATTTTGAATTTCTAACTCTGACTTTCTCTTCATGATCAACTTCTGTGACAAAATCATACCAGTACTTTAAACTCTAATTGCTGATTCTGAAAGGGAAACAGACTGACTTATGCAGCAATGATCCTGAAATCAACGCTTTAAAACTTCTCAGCCTGATTATGAAGATTGCTAGATAATCTACCCTAGCAGTAAGTCTTTGATAAATGGTCAAATACTTTCTGGTGAGAATTACCATGCTTTGGACAGTTCTGTCATCAGAACTAAGAAGAGCTATTCTTGAAAATAATTTCTGGCTTCCTTGCACAAATATTTTTCCAACACGAGAACTGGTAGTGACGCACACTTTTTAAATCCCCTTCAATTTATCCTGTGATATTTTTTTTCAGCAACATAAAATGTGATACTGCAAGATACTGAGTGTAAAATACTAAGTGACTTTTACTCCTATGAATGTCAATTCTATTTCTCAGAAAACTGGGATGATATTCCTAATCTGTGAATAAACAATCCATGGGGGAAAATTAAAAAAACAAACAAACAAAAAAAAAAAAAAAACAACTAACCTACTGCATTCAGTATATTTTCATGAGAAATACCTTCTCTCAAAGTCTTCTTGAAGAGGTTGGCAAGTTCTGAAAACAGTTTTGTCAACAATGAAACAATAGTTATTTGTAGGGTACATATCTGCAATTCAGCATGCAAATCCCCAGAGCTCATACCTTTCTTATGGTCCACAAAACAAAATTTTAAGAATCTGATGCAAACTTTAGCAGACTTTTTATGAGGTTCTGCACAGAGTCAACCTTAGAAGATCAGCCCTTCCTGATGTTCACTCTTAGAACATTTTAATTAGAGGTCAGCAGGTTTGCAGTCGATCTTCATCCTTGATGATCCCTGCCCTTATTCTTAACCTATACTGAAGTTGACGTACATGTAGATGCTACCTTATCGTTATCTATTCATCCCAATACTTCGTTGTTTTTAACCCTAAAACAATAGAGGTACTGCACAGTACTAGTACCATTCCCTCTAAACATTCAGATGGAGTATCCAACAAAACTGAAGATTTGCAACCAGCTGTCCTCTTTTTATTCAGTCTAGATATTGAAAAAAATTAATGTGTTATTTTCAAATATAACCGAGTCTCCAATAAGTATATGATCAATGCCAAGAGTCACTTAAACTGTTGTCATCAACAACAATAAATAAACGTGGAATAATTCCACTTAACATCTATGCATTGAACCTTGTCTATAGAATCTAGTTATCCCACTTATTCAAGATAAGCAATTTAGCTTAGAAATAAAAAGGAAAATAACATTTACAAAGGCTTAAATTCTGAAGGACACTATTATGCAATAAGAAATGATTTCATACAAACTTTTGGCATTCACGTACATGCAATTTAAGGTTTCAATCAATTACATTATTGCATATTACCCAGAAAAATATATAAATCAGCTGTAATGGAAATGTAGCTATTTCAGAGACCCTGATTTGTTTATGACGCTTTTAAACAAGTCAAGGCAAAACATTTCTTGCATAACTTAACTGAATTTAATAATTATTTGGGAAAAAATATATATATATTATTATTTTTTTTGCTTAATGCCTGATGGACAAAGCTATCATGATTAACCATTACATGATTTGCACTGACATTGTAACTATAACACTATAAATTTGGGTTCTGAAAAAAAAATAATTCTTTGAAATAAGCTCATATTTATATTCATCTGAAAGACATGGGGGGAAAACACTCCTAACAACTTATTTCAAACAAAATACAATAAAAAAAAAAAAAATAGAGAGAGAGAGAGAGAGAGAGAAGTGCCTGCTAGATTAAAAATAAATAAATAAATCTAAATGTCTCAGTACAACCAGTTAGCTTTTTCTAACTTAATGTGGTAGTTTCAGACTAATTGCCAGTATGTGAGAGTTTTCCAACTGAAATATAGAATAAATGTGTTCCAGTGATTCCAGTTATGGAGAATAAGTTATGCTTCAGTTATGCTTCAGTTATGTTTCCAGTTATGCTTCCAGTTATGGAGAATAAGATTTAGGGGAAAATTTAAGAAAGAAAGGGGGAAAAGAAAGAAAGAAGGGGAGAGAGAAAGGAAGGAAGGAAGGAAGGAAGGAAGGAAGGAAGGAAGGAAGGAAGGAAGGAAGGAAGGAAGGAAGGAAGGAAGGAAGGAAGGAAGGAAGGAAGGAAGGAAGGAAGGAAGGAAGGAAGGAAGGAAGATACCATTCCAGCAGTGTCTGTTGCCAAAACAGACTTATCAGGTCTCTGACAGTGTGACAGAATTTTAAACAACCCGGAGATTTTTTCAAGTCATGCAAAGATACACTTCACCCCTAGCAGCATAGTACCAACACAGTGTGCACTTGTACCAACCACTTCATATAAAGGAGAGGCTCTTTTTAGGCTGACATTTGCATCACACTGCAGGTATGCTCCACCCTCCCATTGGTTCAATGGCTGAAGGTGCCTTGGTGCCAAGGTGCCCTTGGGCACCCCTCTTGCTGAATGGACACAAGGTCCTCCAGCAGCTGCTGCTGCCTATTGGCTGCCAGCAACCCCAGACAATCTTGGGGAGCTGAAGAGAAATCTTATTCTGATCACCTATCAGTACCACAAAGTAATTTGAGTTGGAAGGGAGCTCAGGAGATTTCTAGTCCAGCCTTTTGCTCAAGCCAGACTTGACACCAGAAACCAGGTTGCATGGGGGTTTGACCAATTTGCCCTGGAAAACCTTTGCAAATGCAGCCTGCACAACCTCTCTGGGCAGCCTGTGAGTACACCACAATGGGTGTCTATAGTTGTCAGCTGGCCTGAACGTCATTGCCAGTGTACACATCATGTCTCCTTTGAGCCCTTAAAACAAAATGGATTGCCCTTGTCCTCCCCGCTCTGTGCTGCACCAGTCAGTAGTGGAAAAGCAAACACTGTGTGCAGATGAATCACAGTGTATGAATCCCACCTCCCCCTCAGATGGAGTACGTGGAGCTCTGCTGCAGCACCAAAACTGCCTTTTGACAAAAGCACTTTAACTGTAACTTCAGGAGAAAGGAAAATCTTGAACTTACCTGAGTTATATGTTCATACACTAAAAAAAAAAAAAAACAACGTTAATCATGTATTTGCACCTGCCCACTACAGAGTGCTTTAAAAAGCAGCTTCTGAGGATGATTCCTGGTGTGCAGGAGTGGTATCACTCTTCGTATCACTCTCAGGAACTAATTATTTTCACTGTCTCTTAGAGAATTAAATCAAGAGGCAATGGAAAAAAAGAACTGGGTCCTTATTCACAAACTAAGCCATAAAGGCTGTAGCTCCCATAATAATAATAATAAATGAATAAATAATAAAAAGACCTTTTGGGAACTTAATATTGCTATTTAAGAGTATTTTCTAATGAGTAAGGCAAACAAAATAAACAATTATATTTTCATAAAGCAGCTAAAATGTTAGTATGCTCTCAGGTTTCATAAGACAATCACAAAAGCAACAGGTTAAGGTCTTAACAGATAAATTATTTTTCCTGTGGCTAAGGACTCCAACACACAGTCTGAAAGGTCTCTTACTTATGTCAGCTGTATATTGCTGTAGCACCAGTGACTCCCCTATAGTTTAGAACAGTTATTCCAGATTATGATAAATCAAACCCAAATCCTTGCTACACTAATGAGATCCTTGCACTTTTAGAAAAATACAGGCTTTTGAAACACAAAATTAGAGCTTCAGGTTTTTTGATGACTACTTGTAATCCTATTCTTTATTTTTGCAGTATTGTCTCACATATGGGAGGGTGTTGCTCATATGGGAGGGTGTTGCTCTTTTATGACTTTGTACCTACCTATAAAAAGAAGATATCTTTCTCAACAATTACTTGGAAGAAAAAAAAAGTGTGGGGGGAGGAGAGGGGACTGGGAAGGAGAGGTTTGCCGTGTATCCTACATGCAACAGTAATTATGCCTGGGAGTAAAAATAGGGATTTCATTTTTCCTCTAAGGAAAACACTTTTCAAGAAAGCATTATATAAAGGTTACCCTTCTTCTGAACAAAAACCACTATAGAAAGATCATTTTAATTATAACTACATTCATTTCTATCAAAACTGCCAGTACGCACTTACAAATGTAAATTCCATAAGGCTTACCTGCTCCAGTTCTTACCAGGTACAAATAGCTAGTCTGAAAATTCATCTTTTAATTGTACCTCTTGACATGCTGAACAGCGCACAGGTATTGTGTTCAAAGGCAGCAGTGCATAATCAGGCTGTGTATAACCATAGAAGTCTACCTTCTGGCATATAACTCTACATGTGCATACATGATGGCACATATAATTGTAAGAAATACTTTCTCTTGCCTTCCAGACTGTATTTGAAAAGATGATGCATATGTAAAGGTATATGTGTGTGTGTATGCACACATATACACACAGAACAGCAGCACAAAAGACTAGTGTATACTTATTTATCTAGATAAATGATGAGTTTACTTGATTTTCCTTACTGAAGGGAAACTACAGTTTGCTTACTTTTTAGCCTGTGCATCCTGCACTTCCCTAGGTTGTTTATATTTTCAGCACCACTTAGCTGCCTATCAACCATCTATACAGAACAGCATCTATACAGAATCTATACAGAACAGTAAATGCCAAGTGATGCAGCCTAACAGAGCATATCTCCATATCCATTTTGACCACATCAGACTTCGTTTTGGATTGTGTGTATTTTCCATGGAATGTCAGTTTCAAGGCCCTAATCCCTATTTTCAGATCACTCAACGTCTGAGCATGAAGATATCTAATAGCTCATAAGCATTGAGGCTCTGGTAAATAAGTTCACCTTTCCAGCAGAGTAGAACTTTCTACAGTAAAGGTTTTCTCAGTAAAATGAATGGCCACCAGAAAATTCTCTTCAAATGCAAGGTGCATTTCTTTGAGTCTTCTCTAACAGAACCACAGAACAATCATGTGCATCTTTCTAATAATCCAGAGCACTCTGTTTCACAACATGCACTCCCCATCTAAAGAAAATGAAGAAATAATTAACATGCTGTTGTTTGAATATATTAATATGTTATATTAGACATTGATAAAATTTAATGCATTTCTGAAAGAAGCAACAATGAAGAAGGAAAACACTTCCTGACATAAGAATTCTTAAGTGCAAAACAAGGTTGTGGTCAGCCCCCTTTCCTTACTCTACAAATGTTCTGCTTTGCTCAAGCACAGTAACTGTTAAATATTATTATCCTATAACAAGAACACAGTAAATTAACTAAGATACTGTGTGCAACATTACAGATTTTTTAGTATCCTATACATGGCCATCCACATGTGCCCACATCCACAGTCCAAAAGCCTAGTCAGAGATATTCACCATCTTAATGTAGTCTAATTTTTTTACGATACCTGCCTGAGCTGACTAGTCTAGTTAACACATACAGGTTTCTGTGCCCAAGTAAGCAACTGAGGAGAGCAATATAGTGCCTATAGCTATAGCATCTGACTCTTTTTGTTCCACAAACACTCATGATCCACTGCCCAGGCAAAACTGGATCAAATCAGATGTCTTTGGCACAAACTCAGAGTAAGTCTCAAACTCTCACCACTGGTTTCACATACTGACTGTACTGCTCCATCTGACCTTATGCCATTACATTAAATTAGAGTCTCTCTGCAGTTCAAAGATTTACCAAGATATGTTGGACTCACCTTATTTTTATAAAGTCCATCAGAATGTATTTCTCAATAAACAACAGAATCCTTGCTACTTCACTTTCTTTTTACATAATCTCCAATTCACAAAATAGGGTCATTTTCAATGGGTTTACCACATGGAACGGTGAGAAATAATAATTATCAACAATTAAGTCAAATTTAGCACTCAGCAAGAATTGCCTAGAAACAAAACATTTCCCATAAATGCATTTATCAATCAAAAACCTTTTGAACATGTTTAAATGCATGCACCTCCTGCCCTATAGACTTTAATAACCTGTCCATTACAACAATGCATCATAAGCTCACAATTCAACATTCCGTCAAAATTGACAGGTCTCAAGGCAAAGGTCTCTTTTTCTGTTTACACAAGCATAATTCATCTGATTTGCAGTATGTCAGTTCATGAGCCTGAATGCAATATTTACTTTTCATGAATATTCTGCTATAATTAATAAAAACACTGTTTTTGTAACTGCTTCTATGAGTTGTTGTCCTGGGCAGAGTCAAATTATATGTAGGGAGAAATTCAGTGAAACAGCTTCACCCAGCTCTGTTCCTACTCTTCAGCACAAATCAAAGGAGTTGTATACCTCAAATATGTCAAGAAAGTCCTAAAGAGGACTCTGTTTCCATTGCCATGAAATTAAGATCATTCTGCTTCTCTGTTGTTTGTGTAAAAGAAAAAATATGAGCTATTCTCTTTCTGTAAGTGTCAAACACTTAGCATCAATCGTTAATAATTTCATAGCAAACACGTAAGTGAGCCATTTGGTATTCATCAGCTTTGATGTGCTGCCTGCCCTCAAAGACCTTTTTTAAATATGCACAAAGTCCACAGTACCAGACATGCATTTCTGGACCATTTTCCTTCTCAACCCATAGTATAACCACAGTGTAACTACAAAATTACAGTTTGCCATCTCTCTCTTTTTAATTTCAATTATAACTTGTAAAAAAAGTCAACATCCCCTTACAATAGGAATCATTCAGGTTGAATACTCATTACGTGATCAAAATAGAGAGCAGGGAATTAGAATAGGTACACTGTATTTATAACGCCCTTTGAATGTATCCCACTTTTACTTTCCCAGCACAGAGAATCAAGAATTTAAGTTAAAAATAGTCCTTCAGTCTTTGGTCTTTAAGTTAAAATTAGCACTCGAAAACATTCACACTTAGGGAATTATAAGCTCCAGCAACAAATCTCACCATTTCAGTTGCAACATGTGACAACATTCTTCTGCAGCGCACAAAATGCTAGCTTAACAGGATGTTCTTAGGTAGAAATTCAGGAGGTGCCGCAGCTCCCAGCTGGGAGTGAAGGGGGCCCTGAGACAGAACTCAGAACACAGTGCCACAGCCTCCAACCAGGACTTAGGAGAACAGTGTAAGGATGATGGTGACAGTGCCAGGAGGCGGTGAAGTCAATCTGCTTTGAGTCCATGAAGCACATCTCCAGCCCATACACTCTTTCAGTACAAGCTCAAGGAGGTGGCAGAACCTGCTCCTTGACCTTTATTTTCATTAGTCCCCTGCTGAACTAGCATTCAGCATGCACTTTACCAACAGATACAGTTATGGTGATGCAACTTTGATTCAAATGGAGCTGATTTTTGAAAGACATATCATGGAATGTATGCAATGCCAGCATCGATAATGTCGCCATTCTTCATTCTGTAAGTTGTGCAGTTCACAAGCATGCAAAATGAGAGTGCAATAAGCAGACAGACTGAATTTAGTACTGTCCCTATGCTTTGCACAAATATAGGAGGCCTCACACTGAGCACAGCAGTAAAGAAGTCAGCCTAACGTTTCTCCAAGTTGTTTACCAGCTAGCTCTCACTCCCACATATTTGCAGACTGCTAAAAATGACAACTTTTCTACATTTCAGCTTGCTCCTACTGGCTGCGTACTATGGTTTGAAATTTCCAATCTGACCACAGAATAAAGTGGGAGCCAGTAATGAGACAAAGAAGCTGCTAGAGGTCTGTTTCCCAGTCAGCACTTGGCACAAACCAAAGCACCTGGCCAGTTGTCTAAAGCAACTTATTTTTCTGGGTTGGCTCCGATATTCATTCACCAGGACTCACTTCAGGTAATAATATTGGCTAACGAAGATTTTCAATTGTCTTCTGATAAACAACAGCACATGGAAGAATACAAAAGACAATGAACTATACCATATCTGTTGTCTAAATGATATAAGCTTCTGCATTGGAATGTTATCATCAATTGACTAATACCTGATGGCAGTAATTAGTTATTTTGTCAAAAAGTCAAATAAAGACATTAAATTAATAAAGGAATAGCTAACCTTTCAGAACTTAAATAGAACAGTAACAGAGAAATACTCTAAAATGTTTTTGCTTCCCCATTTTGCTCACTGCAAATTTTCTCAGATTTTACAGGTATGCATATACAATATCCAACCTCACAAGATTATAACACACAAACAAAGCCTAACACAGTTACAATGTTAAGTAGAGCAGTTCTGTCCTGGTTTTGGCCATTATTTGGAAGGGACTATATCTTTTTGCTGTGGAGTATTCTGGGGAAGCCTTCCATAGGGATCTGCACTTTTCTGCTTATGGTGGTGTGCTTCCCCTAGCTCCTTGTTCCATGTTCCACTCCCTGTAGCCCTCCAGCCCTCAGTCTTGCATCTTCATGAATTCTATCACCAAGCACTGTTTCTGTCCAGTTTCGCATCTCTTGTAAAACTGCTGCTTTCCTTTTTCTCCACACTGTGGCTAAATAAAAGACCAGAAAACCAGCTCTTCTACCTGTTCCCTGGATGTTATTTCCTAAAAGTTTTTACCCTCTCTCTGCTCACCTTTTGCCTGTTGGGATCTGAGTACATACAAACTGGGCTAAGACCGGGAAATGCAGAGATACAAGGCACCTGCTACACATTCTCCTTTGCTTCACTCTCTTCCGCATCACCCCAAGTGAAGGGAGAGGGTGTGCAAGGGGATGTAGCAGACTTCTTGTTTTGCCCCACAGGTTGCAGCTCCTAGGGCAGCAGGAGCAAATGCAGGCTGTGCAACAGCTGCCTCAGCTGGGAGCATCCTGCACCCTGTCCAAAGCTATCCTCCAGACTCCCACTCTGGCAGCCATCCCACCCTCTGCAGCCAGCACTGAAGCAGAACTGCTGAGCTGTCAGCAACTTCTCACAAGAGGCCAATTTTTACGCCGCATAATTGTAGCAAAAAAAAATATAAAAAAAAAAAAATCATGAGAGTTGGCAACCCGTGTTAAATCTGCATGCATATCTGATTAGCTGAATCTTTAGAATACACAGTCTTAGAAAATATTGCAAAATTATTCAGTTTAATTTTTCAAAAGTCTGGATTGAATTCAGTCAAAGTATAAACCCTGTTTTCTCCTTTATTCCCTCCCTCCAAGTGAGTATAATCCAATTTTCCTTTGAAACTGTGGCATTTTATTTTGGATTGCTTGGGAGTTATTAACAAAAAGAGAGTAACAGTAATAGGAATGAAAAAAGGGGATTTGCTAGCTTCATCCTTATTTAAGCAGCCAGAGAATGAAATAGGACACTTTGCTCCTGTTCATTCTTTTTCTTCCACCCATTTTCCCAGAATGTATCCAGAAGAGAAGGCTCCAAACTAGTTATTAAAGACTTATAAAAGAGAATCTCAAGGGCAGTTTTGTGTACCTCCTGCAGGGCTTTAGTCTAAGAGTTCAAGCTGTTGATGTCAGAGTACAGGAAAGGAACCAAGGTCTTACAGATCTAGACACTGATGGGAAACTTACTCTGGCTTGCCTCGACAGCTGGCATCAGAAGGCCAAAAACGGGTGCCATCCAGGCTGGACTGTAAAACTTGTAGAGCACTACCAGCAGACAAAATTCCCATCAGTTTTCCAGACTTACTAGGACATATTTTCCAAGCCATGAAACCATAATATTGCAGAAGGTTCGGAGAGAAGGGCTAGGGTCACATTTTCTGACCCTACAGAAGAGTTTGGTCCTGATATGCTGCTATTTCACCTTTGTTTGTGAAGGCTCAGATGATGAATGCTGCATTTCATGTTGTGGTGAGGGCTACCAAGCATCTGTTTCTTCTGGCATTGCTGTCACACAGTCTCAGCTCTCAGCTTGCTCTCCTGCATCCAGCGGAGCTGCCTGGGCAGGCAGCTGACACCCTTGTCATTGGTTATCATGACATAAGGGATCCGTGCATACCCCAACCCATTCTGTCTCATACTGAGGAAGTCAAAGTAAGCAAGAACAACCACTTTCATCCCAAGAGTAAGGGGCCAATTTTATTCCTGACTCATTATCCATCAGGCTACTGCATATGACAATCCCTTCTAAACCTGCCTCACACCTCAAAGCTGCCTCAAAATTTTCTTACCAGGCAAGAAGCCCACTGGAGTCATCTTCCTGCTCACTGGTTCCTCACCAAAAACAAAACAAAACAAAACAAAACAAAACAAACAAACAAACAAACAAAAAAAAAAAAACAGAAAACTTCCAGTAGGCTACAATCTCCTGTCTTCATCCCGCCATCACCCTGCCTTCCTTAGAAGCTTTCCTAGCATCCATGGCCCTATAAGCAGACTCTCCACCACCTACTTAATGTCTGTCATGTTTAAGGTTATGTGCAAATAACAATCAAATACGCAAATTGTCATGAACATTGATATTATGTCACATACAAAAACTGAAAATCTGCAACAAACACAAAACTAAATATGTATGTCTCTGTGCATGAGCTAAAACTGAAACCTTCCCTTTCCCTTGTTTTCCAAAGGTATACATTTTTTATTTCATAAACATTCTTTATGCAAACTGCCAAAGACATATTATAAGAAAATCTGTATCAAATTGCTTTACTATAGTCCCAGTTGATTTAATTTTTCTTTACAATATTTCAAGCAGCATTTTGAATGTATTTTGCTCAGTGTGACTATGTGAGCACTGAAGCTACTTTCTAAAAGCAGTATTGAACAATTTTTTAAACCTCATTTCAAGATTTCCACACAACATGCCAGGTCTGGTTATATAATCCTTTCTTTTAAAAACAGCTCTGCAAAACCCAAGTTTCTATTCAGAAAGTAAAATGTTGCAGTGGCTACACTGGTTTTGCTTCAGTACATTGAGACGTAGGTGTTTACACACACTTGAGAAAAATAAGCCTTCCATAAAGACTTCCTAGAAAAGCCCAAAGTAATGAATCATTCCCAAAGTCTTAAATAAAATTCATCCACTTCTGTGGTGAAAAAAAGAAAAAAAAAACTTTTTATTTTTAATTAACCCTTACAGCTTTATATAACGTGGTTCTGCAATTTCCGAAAAGTAGACTGTAAAGTTTTACCACAACAAAAATACTTAGTCAACATCTAGTCATGTTGATGCATAAGGGGGGAAGCAGAACATAATAGTAAAAAAGAAAATCTAGTGGCAAAAATAAACTATGAATTCTGCATACTTTCATCAATCCACATACAGTATCTGTCAACCTGAACAGCAATTGCAACCATTTCTCTTGTCAAAGTCCACAGAGAAATTCTATTCAGTTAAGAAAGCGACGGTCCTCAACTCTGGAAGGTGTTTGGACAATGAACTCCCAGTAAGAAGCTGGCACTTACATAACTACCTTCTCTACATGGAGGAGACACCTCCTCTCTCCATCTAGGCTCACACCAGAAACAAGATGCACAAGGTACCTGGCATCAGTTTGTAACCATCAGGGTATTTTAGCCCTACATGAGCAGCAGTTTCAGATGGATCAAGAGAGCTTTGCTTGGAGCCACTTGGCCATCCCCACCTTGCACTCTTCAGCACAGCAGGTTATTTGAAACCTTATTCATTTAGGCATGGTATAACACAAGTACACACAGACAGCTTGGTTTCTAATCACACCTGAACTAATAAGCCCTCCTGAGACTTATTAGCGTCAGCTTGAGCTGTCTGGAAATATGTCTTGCCCATATTTAAAAAAGCCTTTCAGTCATTGCTCTGAAAAGGTCTACTGCATCAGTGAAGTAGAGCAGACGGCTGAAAAAGCACCACAGAAAACCTCAGACTGTGTATTTATAACAGACTTAGGAGAATTTAGCAGCTTACGTCTCTGAAATTCTGGTTGTGCTGTGCATGCTTCAGCCCAAGGTTTTCATCAGTGGGCAGGGATGATTTTGTCTCCAGTTGCTCCTGCCACCTGGGATATACTACCTCCTGTGCTCTTGTGATGCTCAGCAGTGAAGATGAAAAATAAAAAGCAACAGACAATCATGTAATTAAAGCCCAAATCTATCCTAATTAATATGCATAATGAAGATTAGTTAAGTAGAAAGTTAACTGTTACAACAACAAGAGATTGCCTTATTCCAAGGAACCTTATTTCTTCCTGGTACAACTGCCTGGAAACCAAGGGATTTAATCTTACTGCTGTAGTTAAAACAATATAGTTTTCTAAAGTCATTTACACCTAACATGAATGCTTGGAATTTGCAGCTCCTTCTAATGTGCTTTAATTTAGTCACTTGTTTTTAATAATGTATTGACAAATATTGTCAAGCAGCAACAAAAACAAGACAAAAACAAGCACTGTGATTGCATGCAGCAGGTTTAACTGCCTGATAGCTATTTACTTTCTTTTAGATATCTGGATGCCAGGATATGAAGACTAGTGAGCAAATAATAGTTTTTTGGTTAATGCATTGAAAACTAAGGTTGTGTTCTTAGAAAGAGTATTACAGAAAAACATTAAGCTGTTATACTATTCAATTCCTCATTTCCCTATCTCTAGATGGAGGTTAGTAAACCTTCTGAGCCCATAGAAGTTTTCAAGTTCTAATTAACATTTTCAAAATAATTTATGATCATGGATGGATGAATCTACTTTAAAGCAATTCATTTTTATTGGTTCTCTCTTCTATAGGGCATCTCGGAAGAACTGCATGCTGTACACTTAATTTCTGTCTACCATACAGAACACAGAAAAATGCAGAACTCCTTGCTATGCTCTGTTCTCTCAGAGCATTCAGAATACTACTGAATTAATGGAGTTAAATGGACCTGATTTTACATGAAGAAAATAAAAGTACAACTATGACACATCTGAAAGTTTCCATAGCACTAATTATTCTTTGCACTACTTTCTCTCAGAAAAAAAAAATAAAATAAAATAATAATAATGGTAATAGTAATAATAATATATATATATATATATCTCTTTGGCATTATCAATAAAAACAGCCAACAACTTTTATACCTTCTCAAAACCACTACACTTACAAAATATGCTGGAGCATTTTTCATTACTTTTAGTCATACAGAATAAAATATAATGCACTTGTTTCAGATATTATACCATACAGCAGTTCCTCTGGGAAGTAAGTGCTGTTGTGACAGCAGCAAATCTCCATAGCATCACTGATGTGAAAGAGAGCCGTTCAGTTTTCATCAGCTGAGATGTTGTTCCATGGTGAGGGTTTGGCTAATTCCTCTCCTGAGGCTATTGGCATCTTCCTGCAGATCCAGTTGCTTAAACATGGGAGAATTGTCAACTTTACCTCCACATCATATAGAGAAATGTTTATGGCTCTTGGGCAATTTTCTTTCATGTGTTCATAGAGGGAAGGTTAAGGCTGGAGGAACTGGGGCATACTTCTTTTCTTTGCTCCTCCACTGTCATCTGAGCCCCTTGGGGTCAGCGTTAAATGACATTTCTAAATTGAACCAGAGATCTAGAAACTCTTTCTGCTGCACAGAAGTTTATTTATGTTGTATTTCTGTGCACAATCTTCATGCCACAGATATAGTTAATTATCAGGTATTAAAAGCAAACACCAAAAATACCAGAAAATGGATGATCTCAATCCTGCAACAAACAGGAGTTCTCTCTTCCCTCAGTTCGTTGATTGCCAAAGTCACTCTCACTTAAGCATAAACAACTGAAAATATGCCCCGTTCTTGCTGCCTGCATTGCACGTGCTGTGTTAGAGTCATCCAGAGATCAAGCACATCCAGCTCTGAACAGATGCTCACAAAGCAGTGGAACAGGTAGTATTGCTTTCACTCCTGTAAATATTGCGTGTTAGAAATTGTATGTGAGTCACAGCTTGAATTCTGAGATGAAAGATGCTAAAAGCCCCAGCCATTCATCTCCCTGCTTAAAGTCAGTATTTGTCAAATATTTGAAATAACATACTGTAACTTGTTATTCTTAATTTCCACAAAATATGACAGTAGCGTACACCATCAACAGATCAGATAAAATGTGGAAAACTGGAGACTTTAATTGCAGTTTAAGCAGAATTATTCTTTACAGCGAAGGGACAAATGAGTGAGCAGGGAGAAACTCAGGTTCTGCCACACAACACTAAAAAAATACTATGAGCAGCTGTGGCAGAGCTGTGAATTTTAATTGCTAGCTGTGGTGAAGCAGAGTGGTGACTTTGTGGTTGTGTCCCACACACCACTGGGAAGCAAGTAGTCAGGAACCTTTTTAATCAAGACGATTGCACAACTCCATGTAATATCAGAGTCAGATTTGTTGTGACTGGGAGAAATGGGTGATTATTACACATCCTTCAGCCCCACCAGTGTAGCTCTAGTCTTATGGCTGACATACAGAGATCAGAGACATGTTTTTTCCCACTTTGTCAAGCAACAACCTCCTTCTATCCTCAGAATATAATAAATAAGTATGTGCCAGCCACTGCTGGAAAACAGTGAAGAGAAAGGGTTAGGCACTGCCTCATCTTTGGTATGGCAAGTGACAGGCCATGTGAATAGCACTGTTTAAATGAGTGAACATTATTGTATAAGGATTTTTTTTAGATGCATCTGGCAGAATCAGAACATATTTTAGTGCTTTTCTGTCATAACAATGGTAATACTACGCAGGTAAAGTAGAGACAGTCAGTAATAAAATCCTATCCTTTGTCACTGTCCAGTTAGATGTTGAATCTGGATAGAAAGCAGCGAGCTTCACGGTGTCTTGGGATGAAAAGCAGAGACACTCCATTCTATTTTAGCCAGATGTTATTATTCCTAATCCTTTTTTTTTTTTTTTTTTCTCCCCTGAAAATGCATTTCAAGCAATACAGTTTCCAATTTTGGTTCTAAAAGCCAAGATATAGATGACCAAGCCTTCAGTGCCTCCACTCTATAGCTACTGTGACCAATTTAGTTAGTAAGAGAGAGCAAGCCACTGATAAGACAAATGAATAACCTGCCTTATATCTCAGGAATATTTTCAAAGACTACCAAGGACTCCAAAAGAAAGTTCTTTAGGATCAAGGCTACCTAGAGTAAACAGTGAGTAATCACTAACTCTTAAAAGACATTCTAATGATTCAGGTAGTATATGTTCCTATTTATATAATTAAAATAACCTTAGGGTAAAAGAGAAAAAATAAATAAATAAATAAAATACACTTTTCGTCCATTTTCATGCTGCTTATTAAATGTGAATACTTTTCTTATTCTAGGCAATTAAAAAAATGTACAATCTTTAAGTTTATTTTTTAACTTTTTTGTTGCATGTTAACCACCTCTACTAATAAGGTTTTTTAAATGACTGTATTTTGTTACTTCTTTATTAAATTAGGCCTATGGACCACTCTCCAATTGAGTTTTTTAGTAGAACTATATACATATTTAGTGCTACTTTATAAAGAGACAGCCAAGTAAGTTGATATGGTTTGATCTGTTTATCTGAATGACAGATTGGCCCAGAAATCTCAGTGGCTCTTGCATCTCCTCAGACTTGTATGTAGGCAATATTTTCCTTTTGTGTTTGTAATGCAGGATGTGAATGATAAGTATCAGCTCAGGCACCAGCTTGTGAATGTACAAATTGTCATCTTTGCACACACAGTTCTTCAAAGCTACAGACTGAGATTTGATTTGGTGGCACAGTAAGTACAGCGTGCAGCTCAGTGTGTACATGCTGCATTGAGATCCAGTTAATGCAAGAAAATCGGTCTTTATCTAGGCCTTGTGAGGTACAATACAAGCTAAGCAGAGTCTAAACCTGTGACATTTTTGTTCCAGTCTCCAGGAGGAAAAAAGAGAGAGAGAATAAATAAATAAATAAATAAATAAATAAATAAATAAATTAAAACAGTGAGAGGAAAGATACTCAGAAAGAATAATTTATTGGTGTCTGGAGCATAAATACAGCATTCGGACCATTTTCAGAAAAAAAAATATATATATATCTTAAATACATTGAATTTGCACTTGCTTTTTGCTACTATTTTTTGTAACACAATCAAAGAGTAGCAGCTTCACCCAAGTAGAGACAGATACAGACAGGGCTGCAAACCTCCTGCTGCTGAATGGATACAGCTTTGAAATGACTGAGCTCTTCATTCAACCTAAAATGAACTGGTAAAACTATGCATTGAGAAAGGCTGGTTAAGAAACTGAATGTTAATATTATCCCTTAAATGCAAACAGGCCAATTGCACCTTCCATTTTACGTTTTTACTAATTGAATAAGTCCCATGTATTACATCAATATAGGACAAGTTTCTCTTAAAAACTCAGCCAGGACTACAGTAGTATTCCTTCTTAATGAAACGAGCCTTGGAAGGGGTTTTGAATGTTCAAAACAAAAAGTTCTTTTGTATGTTTGTTTGTTTGTTTGTTTTTTGTTTTGTGCTCTATCATAAATAGTACATCCTAGTACATCCTTGTACATCCATCATAAATATGATTATCTGATTCCCGTTTAGACACCTTCTTAAATCCTCATCACAATATACCCACAAATGGAGTTGAGTGGACACAGTTGAAACGGCTGCTGCATGATGAAGAAGAATCAAAATAAAGGTAATTTTATAAGCATTAACATCCTCATGCTATCCGTGAGCCTGGAAGAGCGGGAAGGGAGGAGTACTCACTGTGAGAATAGTACATGGAAGTGCAGGAAGGCTCTCTACAATAAAATTAAAGCTATCTTTCTTTTTTCACCTTCTGTAGAACAAAAACTTTTAGTAATAATAGCTAAATATTAGAGATCTCAGGAACAAAACCAAAGCTCATTTGTAGGACATCTGGGTACCAGTGGATTTATTGGACTTTGTTCTTTCCTCACCCAACTCCCAACACACAAATCCCACTGCATACAGGCTAGCTGTCACAGCAAGCAGGGCCTGCACTCTCTCTAGAGAAATTTCAAAAGCCTTCTCCCTCCCATCTGTTATTTGAATCCACCCTAATTTGTTCTGAGAAGAGCTTACTCTCAGAAGGGCAGTATTTGCCCCACCGTAAAATCAACTCAAAGTTCAAAGTTTCTTCACTCCTGAAACAAAGGTTTCCTCTGTTACAAAACAGTTTCACCGTGCTTAACCTCATCTGGTAGCAGGGCCAAGCGATGCACTCTAAGGATGACAGTAATTGTCACTCTAACATTAAAAGCAGGCTTTGTATATTTCCTTTCATCACTGGAGAGAAGTGAAGGAGAAAGAGCAGAAGATCTGTTATAGAGCACAACAGAGGTGTCCTAGCTCTCAGGCTTTTTAAAATCCACCAGGATTTTAAGAACACGGAACCATTCAGTGCTCCCAAGGCCCCGCACTGCAGGGAAAGATGTGAACTGACAGGAGCTTTGTATGGTACCCACAGAAGTGGAGAGAGCAGCGAGAAAGCCTTGCTCCAAATCCCATTCCCAGGTGGAAAAATGTACCAGCTGGTTGCTCTAAAGCAGGATTTTCACTCTAACAGATTTGTCTGAAAGGAGGATGTGAAGTGAGAGATGAAGCAGGAAGGAGGGGAATAAGCAGATGGACTGTGGTAGAAACAATGACACTGATAAAAGTAGTTTCCCCATGCTTAGATGTATGTCTTCTGTGGGCAAAGAAGGGGAAGCACAGGAACTCTGTAATTGGATAACTTTTATCAAAAATTAAAGTATTGCCTAATCTCTGACCAGGTTACTACACATCCAGGGACAGCAACAGTCCATCACTGGGGAATATTATGACAAAAATATTGTCTTTTCACAGGACTATGACAGAAAACATAGGAGCTATGGCTAATTTTTGACATTGAAAATAGTGTGGTAGCAGTTTGCCTAGTTATGAACAAAAGAGAGAGAAAAAAAAAATGAAACAAAAAATACACTGAAGTAAAAAGAGGTTGTAAAAATATCTGAATGAGAAAGCTTCAGTGCAGTCCTTTCTGTTTGAAAGCATTGGGGCTGACAAAAGATCTGCCTCCTCTTGAAGCACAGGTACAATGTGAGTATGCAAACTACCACACTATGGGCACTCCTCCTTGTCAGCACTAAGACAATTGTTAATGTAATACTGCTCACCATTAATTCAAACAAATTGCATACAACTGGTTGCTATAAACTCGAGAAAATACCATTTCACCACCTTGGCAGCCTGAGTGCCTCAGTGCATCCTCAGTTCAAAAGGTTTAGGCACTGACAGAGGATGCAAAGAATAGTGTGTTCAGTACCACGAACCTTCTGATTCAACTGCTGTCTAAGTCAAACAGCATTGAACTTCAAGCAGGAATTTTTACATTTTGCTTATGTGATGAACCCTCATTTTATAATTAGTTGAAAAGTCAACTCAGCATCCTTACTGGCCCATAATATGTGTCAGTACGTGCCAGGGCAGCCTTTCCAGCAGTGCTCTCTCAGAAGTTTATCATAAACTTGCCATTAAACATAATCCTAAAAGGACTAGTATTCTTAGTGCTACTCTTTGAAAAGTACCGTTTATAGCAACAGATGCCACGTGTTTCTGCACTAGCCAGATCTTTCTGTACTGGATTAAATAATTAAATAAATAAATGGTCATACTCTGTTATGTATTTAGGATATCGTTTTGGCACACAGAAAGGACTACCACGTGTAGTCCAGACTTACTAATTTGCATGCTGCAATGTTTGCAGTTTGAACTTTCATTTTCTGATATTCCTTTTTTTGGAAGGATTTTTCAAAAGCATTAGAAGTTCCAGCTAACTTGGGAAAGCCTTTCATTTTATAAGTTTGTTTTGAGGTCCTTCATTGAAAATCACCAGCACAAAAACCTCCAAGGCAATATCTGCTCCTGGTGGCCAGCGAATGCAAGACAAAATAAACATTGAGGCCTTGGAAAGACTTCAAGGTCCTTCTGTCTAGCCAAAGACAGCAAATTTTCTCGCCTTCATCAGGGCTGATGCAATGAGACTTCTGAAATCTGTTTGCATAACCACCAGTTTGTGTGGGTTTCCTCTGTTGCCTGCACATTAACAGTGAAAAATAAATAAATAGACAAATAAATAAAGTCAAACAAACAAATAAAAACAAACAAACAAATAACTTTGGGATTCTGAGAGAAAGCTTAGTTCTTTTTAGAGGGAAAACCCAAAAAAAACTGTGTACATGTGAGTGAAGAACTGTTGTTCTGTCTCAGCTGTTCATTTGCTGCATGTTCTGCTGGGTTTCTGTAGATCTAGATTACTTTCATTATGTGTTAATTCTCTTGGATGCAAACTGGAGAAGACATGCTTGTTCTGCAAATTAGCCACAGTAGGTTAAAATAGACATGAAGATGGAGCAGACTGAAAATGATGTTGTAAGAATTCGAATTAGAGTAGATTAGGCACAGATTCACTTAATCTGTACAATTAATAACTTCCAGAGGAAAAAAAAAATAGAAAGAAAGGAAGAAAAAAAAAGAAAAAAAAAAAAAAGGAAGAGTGGTGTACTAGGAAGAAAGTAGGAAGAAAGGATTTGAGTATTTAAGGTTAACAAGATTTGAAAAATCTAGAACAGTATGCTAAAGCCAAAGGGAAAGAAAAAAAAAAAAAAAAAAAAAAAAAAAAACACCACTTCCTTTCCTTCCTTTGAGCGCAAAGATAACTTCTGTCACCCAGATGGTCTCAGTCTGATCATGGAGAACATGTACCCATTTTTGCCCTGTAAAACCTTCTCTGGACATCTTTGTTGACCCGATATGACACTGGAGCACTACAGCATACAGCAAACAGCAAGGATCTTACAGAATAAGGGTTAAGGTGGCTCATTCAGCTAGCCTGCCAAAAAGAAAGGCACTGTAAATAAGGAGATACCAGAAAACAACTGCCCAGCCTGGAAGGAGAAATGGCGAAGGAATATTTGGGCTCTTGGAAAGAAGCTCAAAGCATTTAGTTAACCTAATTGCAGTGCTGTGTGAAAGGTCCTAGACTTGTTACATTAGTGTTGTGCTAACTCAAGAAACAAGCTTTCAAGATACCTAAGAATTTGATAAGTATTTGTACTGAAAGTCTTTTACTCTATTTTTAGCTTTACTACTAAAAAGATTTTGACAGATTAGAAGATTTGACTTGATTTCCAAATTTACAGGGTGGTTTCAGAAATCCCATCTCTCTGTAACAAGCCCACATGCTGAACACAGTCCTCCACCATGGTCTGTTTTAAGGCAACAGAAAACTATGTCACATCATCAAGAGCATTCTACAATTGGTTTTGTTGCAGGCAATGCAAACACAATCTCTTTTCATGTTAAATGCAACACATTTCTTTGTCACAGACTAAGTAATGACACTTGGGTTTCTTAAGATACGTAATTTGTGAAGAAAGAGTTACACTAAGAAAAAAACTAAGGTTCTCAGGGAATTCATGAAAGGAGAATCCACTGCTTAAATTCAACCTTTTAGTATTTATCATTTAATGCAAGAATAAACATACCCTTCAGTGCCTCAGAGGAAAGAATTAAGAGATTCCAAGTGCTATACACTGATTTTACTAAAGGTATTTAAATAATAATAATAATAAAACATGGTTTATGATCTCTAATTCTCATTAATGCAGGCAAAATGCACACAATTATACCAGTGCATGCTGACAGACTGTAAGACAAACCCTTTCAACTCACAAACCATGACTGGTTTTAGCTTGTTAAAATATATAAAATATCAACAATCAGTAAAAAAATTATTTGCTCACACTTCTCACAACTATATAAGGAAAGGGAAAGACCAGTAGCCATGTAGGAAAAAATATATATCCTTTTATTAAAAGGAAGATTAAGAAGCATGTGCTGCAGTAACTCGGGGTGGTGTCAAAGAGCTCAGCAAATTGAAGATAAGAGTGTAATAAAACAGCTTAGTCATTTGACCAATAATGTTGACCAGTTTCGTTGCATATGCACTCACAGATGAAAGGGTAAGGTCAGTGAGGAAGAAAGTGAGTAAAAGTCAGTGAAGTAGATGAGAAAGGTTTCTTTTAGAGACAGAGGAAAACTCTCATTCTTCAGCTCTTCCTTACCCTGGAGCAACATCTTCTGTTTGTCAGGGAAAAGAGAAAGGAGAAATCTGTCGCTTTCTCCAGAAAAACTGAGCCTTCCCTCCTGGCTGGTTCACTCTTCTCAGAAATCCATTATGATTTATTTCTTGTTAACTCAGGTCTCTGCTATTCAGCTGCCAGACTTACTCCAAAGCTGGGTGCTCTGCTCTCTTTTCTTCACCAGCTTTCACAGGGTTAACCAATAAAACATGGAAAGAACTTTCCTGGGTGCTTCTTCTCAGAGATGAGGTATATCCATTCCACTTAAGCTCTGATATCCCCTTTGCATGCCTGGGATGGTGACATATGCTGGTATTAGTCCAGGTGTGTTCTCACTCTAAGGCTGGGGGTAAAAGTAAATCACCCTACAGACACAGCTTGCTCTGACTTTCCTTAGTGGAATCAAAAGGGGTTCTCTAATTCTTTTTGGCTGTGCTTGTACTGTAAATAAAAGTGCTAGACCCCTGGTCACTCATACTTGTTATTTACGTCACAGATGTTTTTGGACCACTTAAGCTAGCTTTCTCCACCCATACCTGCTAGGGAGGGCAGTAACTACTAGTAATGTGTATACAAGCCAGACACTAGACATAGCCATTTGGGCTTGGATCAATCCATCTTACTTTTTAATCAAGCAATATAAACTCAAGTTTAGGCTCCTTGGCAGTTAGGAAGAGCTTAAGGTGGGAGAAGAATAAACATACCCAACTGAAGGAGTATAGTTCTTACAATTCTTACTTGCCACCTGATAAGATGAGATTTACTCTCCCCTCAACATTCCTTTAAGATCTCCAGAGTAAACTTCTTTATGCAGATTTATGGTGATCGGGTTTGCCTGGATGGCACCTAAGATTCTTGGCCTACTTGGCTGTGCACTTAACAAGTTATTGGAAGAAAAAGTCAAATTAACATTGAACCTGTACTAATGCCTGCAAGTATGCAGAAATGCCTTTGAAACCTCTTGCTAAAGATAAAATATAGTGAAATGCTTCTGGTGTTGGATACCTCTACAGTTTATATGGCCCATTGCATGGTGTTTGATTCACAAAGATTCACAAAGCTGGAGATCCATAGAAGCACACACACCACATTTTAAAAATTGTGCTGTAAATCAGTTTTAGGGTGGAAAAAATAATACATTTTCTCTCACCAGCAGATGCTGTGGCAACTACTCTGATGGTTTAGGGTTAGCTTGATTTACTGTTAGCTTGTTGGTCACCCTCACGACCAGACTCATGTGCCATCTTCGGTGAACCCGCAGGTGTTAGCCTGGGCAGCTGGGGCACACGTAGGATACCACATGCCCATGCAGGTTCAGAAAAGTAACGGCTGCCAGGCGCGCTCATGCAGACGGACAGCAGACTGTCCACATGCCAGCAGGCAGGAGGTACTGGACACTTGGTCTAAGGTCACCCTGGAGGCCACTCCTTCAGAGCTGTGCAACAACAGACGATAGTCTCATGCCAGTGTGAGAATGCCTTTGTTTTATGAAAACAAAGTAGCATTTACAAGGGTATCTCACCTTTAGTGAGATAGCTATAAATGGAATACATTGAGAGAAGCCAGACTCTATTAAATATAACTCCTATATGTCCTTGGTAAAGGAATGCTTCTAGAAATAGATGTTTTCCATGAAAATGTCCTTAAATTTCAGGTCTATTTGCTCTTCAATTGATAAGTAGCTTAAAGAATTTCTAAATTCTGTTTGCCTGCAGGACTCTGTCACTAACCTCTCTAAATGACTACAGATTCCTTTAATCCCTTTATTATTTACTTTATAATTTCTTTTGTCATTCTGGTTTTTCATCTTCCTCTGAGAATAAGTGGGAGAGAGATCATCCCACACTGTTCAAGTATCATCCACACTTTAAAAAAAATCTAACCTAATGTACTAACATCGCATTCTGACTTACTTTTGTTTGAACTTCATCAAATTCCACCCCCAAATTCTTAACTTATATATATGACTACTCGGTCTTAGTAATTACCTTTTCCCCATCTTCCATCTTAATATTATTTAGCAAGTATTCTTTTTGGCAGCCAACTTAAGCCATAATGACTCCAGTTAGTCAATGAAAGCCAATAAAATGGGCCTCAGCATGTATAATGAATTCTCATCTTGCCATTTTTCCCAATATTTTGTTAAAAGGTTTTAACCTAACCTGCACAACTTACAGTTTACTTCTGCTCTGGTTATAAGGTCCCAGACTGCTACCTCCTCTTTCATTCTGGAGGCAGCTGGCACAACAGGGATAAAATATTTCTGATCCAGAATTTAAGAGGCCATAAACTTAAGTAGATAAACTACTATTCTATTCACCTGTACATATTTAGGTTCAATTACTTTTTCTCATTGTGCTTACAGTTTTTGTTTTTGTTTTGTTTTGCTTTTAAGAGCACCATGTATAATTAGGCATCTTGAGGAACTCTTTGTATTGTATTTTCCTCAGTGGTGTATGGCAATGTTCAAAATTGATGTGCATGCTTTGACAGTGCTCAGACAGCCAATGTCTTCAAAGATAATCTTTCTCTGAAAACCTTCAATGAGGAGAGAATATCTTCTGTGGCTCACAAATCTCAGGACTCACCTCCACTTCATGTCAGTAGGACCCCAGATATATCATCTCTTATAAACTGCAAAGACAAACTGAAATTAGGAAAGACAGCAGAACATAAAATCACAGTGACTCCATTCCCAGTTCTTTGGCACACATTCCTCCAACCATGATTAAACTCATTGATTTTACCCAGATAGATATTGTCTAGGAAGCTACAAAAGCTTTTTTTTTTTTCTCTTGTTTTTTCTTTTTTCCCTTACAATTCCACAACTCCACAAATATTATCAGGGTTTCAGGGTTTAAAGTCTGGATCAAAAACAAAATACAGGCTTCTTCAAAAAAAAAAAAAAAAAAAGTCTTCAACACATACACTACATAATGACATATTTGTTGTAGAACAATCCTATATTGTTTTTAGGTGCTGTTCCATGGGAAAAAAAAAAAAAAAAAAAAAAAAAAAAAAAAAAAAAGAGTTAATGATACAAGTTTCAAAGGTGAGAGAACTCATCTACAACATGTTTCAAATTTTTTTTGCAAGTAGACAGAGCTTAATACTTCAGGACATAGGGAGAAATAATGCATATAGTCACCTGCTTTGTCACAAATCTCCCTAGTCAGCAGGAACCCTAAAGTATGTTGCACTGAAGTGGCATATTGTAATATTCTCATACAATAATGTCTCTGAACTGGACCATCAAAAGTGAACTCAATTAAAGGTGAACAAGGTTAATCAAAGGTGAATCAAAGGTAAGCAGGACCCAGACTACAAGTTCATTCTGTCTGTACCCTGCTGAAGATATAGACATACATGGCATGTCTTGCACCCACAAAGGATTTGCAGTTCTCTGGGAACTCTTGGGAGCAGCTTTAGTAGGGTACCAAGGTCACAAGCTTCTAGGAGACACATGGCACCCATGTGAACAAGCACAGCCAGGCCCCAAAAACTACTCTGTACCAGGTCAAGTAAGAAGAGGTCAGCAATATTCTCCAGAAAATTTTCCTGGAAGCTGAGTTGTCCTGCTTTAACTGCAGAATCCCATATAAAGCATTTTATCCTCAAACAAGTAATATGCTCAAACTGTCCCCAAGACAATAGAAAGGGGTAGCATTTGTTCTTGAGTTTTCTGACTCTTCCTGCTGATTTTACTGTCCTTTCCTAATCAATCACAGTTGCTTTGCTGCCTCTACATTTATGTACTTCTGTTACTGTTCTGCTATCATAAATTAGCAGCAATAGGGAAACCAATCATTCATACTGCTCATGTCCAATAAACAAGGATAGTTCATCAGCCTACCCTTCATCCATCATAAATACCTATTACTTCAGTAATAACCTGTAAGATAGCTCTGCTCACTGCCACTAGCTAATTATTCAAAGTGGAAAGAACTTTAAAACATCAGAAAGAATTATAATTAAGGGCTATTTTCCTCACAGATCCTAACCCAGAGAGCAGGTGGAAGAACTGAGATGCAAGATGCTATTATGGAAGCCATGGTGTCTGTGATGACCCGAGATCAGATTCATGGTTATAAAACAGGTCCCAGTAAAGCCAGGAGATTAGAAAATGTTTTGGGTGCTGGAAGTCTGTATAACCCTGCTTTTTGAGACAGAAAGTCACCTTCGCATGGGGACAAAGCATCAGTTCCAGGAGGAAATCCCTGGGGGACACAAGACTTTACGGATTTTAATGCACCTGTTAATGCCGTTTAAAAACATGGATTTTAGTAAAAGCTTAAAGAGTTCAAGCGACTAAATAACACCTGGGTTTTAGATAGCCTAAAGTTAATTCACATCTGAGATCTTGTGCTGATCTCTTAGTGGGATAATCTGTCTAAATCATGTTTAGGTTGTTTCTTGGAGACTATTAGTAGTGCAGGTATCTACATGAAGTTTCTAGTTGCAAGAATATCTGAACTGTAAAGTGTTTTCTCATATCATTAGCCCTATGAATTAATAAGTACTACCATTAATTTAACTCTTATCAAGATATTCCTGATAGGACAATCTATTTTATTGTTTACTGCTATACTAATGATTTCACTGCTTTTTTTAAGCAGGTACTTACACTATATTTTTTCCATACCTTTTTCTGTGTTTTCCACTATGTTTTGCACTGTTAGATCCTGGTCATGCCATTCAGTGTCTGTAAATTTACCTATCTGAGCAATAAATGATATGTGTAGAAAACTACCAGTGCTCCATAATGCACTTCTCTGACAGGAAACTGTTATCTGGGAGTTTTGTTTAAATATAGCAAGACATGCTTAGAAATGCATTTACTGAAAGAGTAACAAGTCTGGCAAACTTGTTTTCTTTACATTAACATTTTAAACTCAAAACCTCACTAAAGGACAATGAAATTCTTCTAATTTCCTTTGCTAGCATTGCTGAGAACCAAGAGATTTATATGTAAACAGAAGTATCTGATCTTACATGCAAGCTCTCTCTCCTGCTCAAACCATTTAACAGTGGTATAAATTCTAGTTTTCAGTGACAGTAGAGCTTACTTCTTTAAAAGCTTGTTCAAGGCAGCAATATCCCCCTCCAGAGAAAGGACTTTGTGAAAACATGACCTTTGCAGGAGACACTTCTGTATCCCATAGCCTAGAAAATATATAGGAATGAACTCCTTCTAGCTGGATGAAAGCAGAAGCCACTTGTCAGTGCTGGACTCCATCTTCCTCACTGTGCTGTGGCTCTGTGAGCTTCTGGGCTGTGGTGAAACCATGGGCAATGCTCTGCAGACACCTCCACACACAAGCAAAATCCTCCACTGGCTTCAGCAGGACCAAAGAAGCAGTTTCCTCATGCAAAGGCATGTGTCAGCTGCTGCTTCATCTTTGTCCTTCAAAGCCAGAGACATCTTATACCCTCAGCAAAGGCAAGTTACACTGTGTGGGAACTGAGATGGTAGAAATGCTGAGTATTTTTCTGACCATTCAAGGAAGGAGAAGGGACCATAAGGGAAGTGCTCTTCACCTTACAGATGAGATACCCCTGAAAAATGCCCCTGAAAAATAATTACTGAAAAGTTCAATAATCATGAACATGAAGTGGCAATAGTGTTGTTAGCTTCTGATTTTCAACAGAAGTCAAGCAAAGGAGCACCCACAGAAAGTACAAATCCCTTCACACACCCCTTCCATACATCATTACTTGGAGCTCACTGCCATAAAAGTTTTTGAAGACCAAAGTAGAAATGCTCTTTGACAAGCTCCTTCAGAGGCTAATAAATGCAGAGGCCTGAATAAAGAGATCTCTGACAGTCTGGTAATAACTGAAAACTGAGTGGATAGATTAGGAGAAGGATCAAACATAGATTTGCCTTGTTTCTTTTTTTTTTTTTTTAACTCCACCTAGTGCCCAGTGCTAGAGACAGGATACGATATGTTCAACAGCTGAGGCACTAGTCACACACTTTCTGCGTCCTCATCCTTTTCTTATCCTTCCAAATGAGAAAGTTGCATGAAAAAAAATGATGACGCGATGAATTTGCAGGGAACAGCAAAGTCTATTCCTGTATGAGACCCTTCTGGAAACTCCTTAAAACAAATCTTTTGTATGGGATTACAGCTTATTTTGGATCATTGTTTGCCAGCAAAAGTGAATACAATTTCAGATAAATTAAAATGTTTAACCCTGGTATAATTATACTGCCTTCTGAGACCTGGTTAACTTTAGTGCCACCGAATCAAGCCAAATAATTTCCAAGATACTACCTTCTGTATGCAAACATTAAACTTGTTCAGTGGAAATCCTCACGCTGTTTCCAGCTAAAAGTAAAATAAGCAGGTGTCAGAACGAAAACACAGGATAAGGACATCAAAATTACACCACCAATTTCTGCTATCAGCTGAGGCCCATTTATTATTTACCACACACAACTATCAAATATTAACTCCCAAACTATTATTTTTTTTTTATGTTCTACACGATATGTTACCTAGACTAGTCCATTTACTACAGGTGTTATTATTCTGACTTGTGCATTGAATTTACTACAGATATTATTATTCTGACTTCTTAGTGCTGTCTCATCAGCAACTATTTACTTCTCTTGCTACTACTTAATGGGAGTGCTTACAACAGAGTATGCTACAGACACACAAAGCCTGCATTACATTTATCCATTAAAAGCCTTTCACTTAATGATTTTGGAGGGTTTGCCATCAAAAAGATCTCTTTCAAAGACAATGGATTCCTTATCTGAACAACAGTTTTGCTGGTTATTTACCTTTGGCACAGAGTATATTCAAAAGGACACATCCCTTAAATATGTTTTGTTCACTGTGAGTTCAGTCCATCATGGTGCCAAACACCATCAATTCCCCTTGCAACTATAACTTTCAGTACTTTTGAGTGGTTCAGAACCTCTCAGGATCCACTTTAAGAAGATGATAAATAATTTTTGAAATATTCAGTCTGAAGATGAATATACTCCTTTGAGCATTTCATCACGTGGCCTCCAAGAAAAAGTATTTTCCTCGCACCCACTTGGTTTGTTCTGACAGTTGAAACATGCTCTGTGCAAGATGCTGGCTCTTTCTCAACTAAAATATGGTCCCAGTCCTGCAAAGTTTATTTCCAGGTTTGTTTTTTTTTGTTTGTTTGTTTGTTTATTCTTTCCCCACAACAGAGATTTTCCAAATTTAAAAGCATTTGGTGTTTTGTTAATAAGTAAATTGTTTAGTGAACTACTAATTTGTCTTTAAAAAGCTATCATTCACCAAAACACAGAGAAAAAAATATATATCAGCAGCATGCTTTTGCAATGTTGGTTATGTCTGTAATTTTTAACAAGCCAGCAAACAAGACATAGGGCAGTAATAGTGTGTTCAAAATCCCAAGGGAGATCTTAAACAGAATTAGTTATAGAAATGAACCCAAAATGAACCCAAGACCAGCCCTGGCTGCATGAAGCCTGCTCTACTAGGACTCAGCACTCACAATCTCATTTGGCTAACTTCTGTGAATATTCAGCACAGTTTAACTTGCACACAACCACTTCATTTGTCCAACCACCTTCTACACTTGCAGCATCTCACTCTACAATTACAGAGAAATTTCAATAATGACCCCATAAACCGCAAAATACCGTCCCACGGTTGCTGTAGTGCCCAGCTGCTTCTTTCCTTAATTTTCATCAAGTCCTCTTGAAAAACTGCTTTACAGTTTCAAGCAGCTCTCTCCTCTCCAAACTACATTTTTATAGACATTTACAGGAGGGAAAATCTTTGCAAAGAAAGGGACAAATTCTGAATGTCTAAATCACTCCTTACCTGAATTTGAAGTCAATGGGGATTTTAGCTCAAAATTAATATACTTAACATAATCTAAGTAAATAAGTAGAATAAACATCACTCTTAAAGGAAAATGGCATACACATAAACATTTAAACCAATTATTTCTGTAAATGTATTTTTCATATTTTCTCCAAGCCTAAGTCATCCTTTATATATTTGAATTCATTTATAAATGGCCTATCATTAGCAGACATTGAACATTGAGGTATAAGCATTTTATCACAGTAGGGAGATTCATGAGCAGGCATAAATTTCACCCCTTAACAAGTAGAACATGCAATCTAATTTGCTCAACAATAATCAAATTTGTATAAATTCACAAAATGTATTCCATAGAGGACAAAACTTCAGTAGGTGAGATACATGTAAATAGGCAATTTTACATCTGAGTGAGAGAAACACACCGTGGCTCTAATAACAGCACAGGAATTACGGTATTTAGGCAGTCAGAGATGCTTTTCAGACCTGCTTGAAAGAAACTCCAAGGACCCAATCCCACAGCTCTTACTGGGGTCCTTTGCCTTTCGGTGGGAGGTTTGTTTTCCATGAGTAAGAAACGCAGCGGGTGGCCCCAATTTGCTTCAAATTCAGATAATGACTCACACTATATATTTTATGAGCAGGACCCAAGTTGCTGTTTTAAACAGATTCAGTCTCGCATGACTATGCTCGGAAACTTTTTCAAGATGATAAGTGACCATGAAGGAGCAGCCTGACTGCTTTATGGGGATTATACAGAGATCCCAGTTTAGACACCGCTCGCATGTCAGATGTTCTTCTTTTTAAATAGGTTTTGTGCTTGAGATTGATCCAGGATTGATACTAACAGAAACTAAATTCCTCTATCAGCAATATATTTATAGTAATGCCAATTTCCATCTACTCTCCTGTCAACACCCCTGACTAAGTTGGAGAGATGTCTCTCCTTGGAGGTAAATGGAGAGGAAACGCGATACATCCTCTGCCTGCTGGGCTACCACCAGGAGTGAAATGTGATAGCGATGGGGGCATCTCGTACCCCAGTGAAATATCCCATCTCCCATGGGCAACCTAGCAGCTGTCACCTGGTAAAAAATGTTAGTCACTTCCTGTGAAAAAAAACACCCAGGGGTACTCACCTTCCCCATATCCTCCCAAGCCCCAAATTCTCCTGAAAACTTAACCATTCACTAGCAGAACATGCACTGTGCAGAGCCACAGGGGCAAGCCACCAGGATGGCATCTCACCGCTACAGGCCCTGTGGTCCCAAGCAATGTTTAACTCTTTCTGAGAAAGTGTTCCTTTAGTCCCACACTTTGTGAAGTCCTGTGTGTGTGTGTGACAAGCCATAGTGGCTGAGTTAGGTGGGAGTAATTACACCTGCAAGTGAGGCCTGGGGAACCTAACACATCAGAAATATTTTCATGCTGGGCAGGACGCTGAAGCTACACAGGGCTTCATCGCTTTGTGCGTTATTAAACTCCAGGAAGAAAACAAAAAAGTCAATCAGTGCCAGCAAAGCCACACCTACAGTTCCTCAAAGTTTTCCTCCTTATGAAGAAACATAAAGAGGTAAACAACTGTAGTGCTTACAGGCTACTCCTCTTTCCAGGATCTCGGACCTGAAACACTGCATTCAGCCAGACGCATTTCCACGACAGACAAACCAAAGCTTCCTGCCGCAACCCTGCCAGAGCTCTGACACCTCCCGCGGGGCTCCCCATCCCTCCTGCCCCTCTTGCCCTGGTTCCGGATCCTGCCCTGTGCCAGGAACCCCCCCGGGGACAGCAGGCGAGCCCCGCGGGAGGTCAGCACAGGGGGAAGAGGGCTGAAGCCAGCCACGGGGTGGAAATGCAAAGCAAAGAACATTTGGAAACCCGTTTCTGGAAAGAGACCAGCTGTTGTGAGGGACCCATACCGAAATAAATAAATAAATGAATGCCATCAGGCCGCAAATAACTGAACGAACTGAAATCTCAGCTGCCTAACCTGCCCGCTTTTCCCCTTGGCTGGCTCAGCAGCGGCTGCTCGCCCATGTTGCAGCCTTTTGGAGAGCGAAGAGCCCCGCCGATCCTAAAAAGTTTTGCGGGCGAAGGAGAGGGGTGGTGGCAGGAAAGGGAGCCACCCCGGGGGGCGTCGCGGCCCCGTCTCCGCGCTCTGCTGCGGGCACCGCACGGCAGCTGGAGGTGATTTGCCCCCGGTACCCCAAGACCCCCTTACTCGGCCCAGTTCTTGCGAGCAGTCGCCGTTCAGCGCTGCCCGGAGCCGGGATTTAGGGACCAGGGTGTCTCCTCCTCCGGGGGGAAGATGAGAGAGCGGCTGGACGGAGGGAACCACGACCCCGGCCGGGGGGCCACCAGCCCCGACACCCCTAGGGCAGCCTCTCGGCTTCAGGTCCAGTTTGCCACCAGCCCACCCTCTTGGGGGCCTGGGGGTGTAGAGGGGGGGTGTGACGCCTCTCCACCCCCCCGGGGCTGCTAACTGAAAGGTCTAGAAACCACCTCCGCTCCCAAAACCCTTCCCAGGAGCATCAGCATCGCCTCTCGCTCAGGGCACGGCGGCGCTGGTGCGGGCCCCCCCGGAGGGCGGCAGCGGGCTCCGTTTCTCCCCCTGAAGCCCCCCCCCATTGCGGTCACGGCCCCTTCAAGCACGGCCGGGGCCGGGCAGGGGCAGGCGCCGTCCCTGAGGGCTGCGAGGCTGCCCCTGCCCCGAGCGGGGGGCAAGGAGCTTGGAGTTGCCCCCGGCCCGGGGGGGGGCGTCTCGGTGCAGAGGGAAGGGGCGAGGGAAGCCGGGGGCGGCCTGCGGGAGGCTGCGGCCGCTTCCCAGCCCCCAGCGGGGCATTTCGGCTTCTTTGGTATGCTGAGAAGTGGCTGCTCTTTGCTGCAGCGACGGGGAGGGAAGGGGGGAGCCGAGCTGGCAAAGCAGGAGCGGGGAGAGCGGGGGGGGGGGGGGCACAAAAAATCCGCCGAGGTGCCCACCGCGACTCCCCGCACCTTTGCGAGCCGGGCAAAGCGGGGTCCGGCCCCCGGCTGGCCGGGGAGCAGAGGGGTGCGGGCTGCCGGGGCTGCTGCTTGGCGGTGTTGGGGTGTCAGAGAGGCGAGGAGAGCCTATGATCTACTACACTGCAGTGCCAGCGTCAGGAGCCTCCTGCTCGGGAGCTGCCACTGCAGGGCAGCCGGCACACACGCACACGCAGAGCATCCCTCCCCACGCAGCCCGGGCTCCGGCAGCTCTCGCCTCCCCCGGCACGAAGTGCTTGCAGACAACCCGCTGGCCGGGGGAGCGAGCAGGGAGGAAGGGGGGGGACCGAGGCTTGGGGGGGTTAGGCAAGGAGGGCCGGTATTTCCCCGAAAAGCAGCCCTCCCCTCCCTCCGAGCCGGACGCCCGGAGCCGGAGGGATGCAACAGCGGCAGCCGTGACCCCCCCTCTCCCCCCGGGGCCGGGCGGCCCGGGGCACCCGCATTTACATTTCTTATGTAATGCACCGCAAGTTTCCCTGTCGGAGCCAGGCTGAAGGGAAGCGCATGATGCCGGCAGCAAGGCAGAAATGGAGAAGCACGGCACGGCCCCCGGCGAGTGTGCACGGAGGGGGCATCCCGGAGGAGGCGCAGCCACCCCGGCCGTGCTGCTGCCGTGCTCGGCTGCCGTCTAGGGCACAAACCCCGGGCGAGCGGCCACCCCCGGTCCATGCCCCCCACACACGCCCCCTCCACATCCCTGGCTTGAAGTCCCGGCGGAGGGAGGGGGAGTAATAAGCAGGGACCCCCCCCCTCCTTTCCCCATCCGGGGGCGGGGGGTGCCGGGCTCGGCTTGGGCAAAGCCGGACGAGGCGGGTGGGTGTGGAGGGGGCGACTGAGCACAAAGTGCGGGGCAGGACCGGAGCCCCGGAGCCGCTCGCCCACCGCAGCGGGGCCGGCTCGCACGGGCACGGCGGGGCCGCGCTGCTCGGCCCCGCAGCGGGCGCCCCGCAGGGGCAGTGCCCGGGGGGCTCGCCCCCGGGAGCCGGGAGGGTGGGCGCTACCGGCCGCCCCTCGGAAAGGGCAGTGAGAACAAAGTTTCCTCCTCGGAAATAGCGCACGGCAACTAGGAGATGCGGACCGGGCTATAGGGTCGCCTTGGATTATCTTTTTCCTCCGTGGTGACAGGGGCTGAAGCTAATCCGTGCTGCTCCTTGCTTATTCATACACGTATGCACATGCATGTCCGTGCCGGCCTCGTTACATTTCCCCCTTCTCCCCTCAGCAGGACTGCAGATCTACCTCGGCGAGCAACAGACAGGGTAGCATAAAAGAAAAACAACGCAGTGCAATGGATTGCTTACCAGTTTGGTTCTTGTTTTTCTTAAGACTCTTGCCACAAAGACACTGCAGCATATGCGATCCTTTGCTGAAAATGTTCCAAAGAAACCACATTGATTTGGGCGAAAAGCAATCCAGCAGCTTATACACCCTGAGAAAGAAGAGATCCTTGTGGTTGCATAATAATAAATTGAGACCAGTTCTCCTGAAGAGGGGCACCAGTTTTATCATAGAAAAAATGATTATATTCCGATCTTCTCCCAGTTTTTTTTTTTTTTCCTCACGTGGTATATTTCTTTGAGACTTTTCAATGGATGCTTTTTTCAGCCAGGCTGAATGGTTATTCCCCCTAGATCAACATTGGATTATAACCAAAAGCGTGGAAAGAGAGAGAGGGAGAGGGAAAAATAAATAATAAAAATAAGAAAAATCCCCTTTTTCAGCGCGAAGCCAAACGAAAAGTAAGGTAGCGAAATCCCAGCCGAGGCCAAACCCTCACCGGAGACGCCGGCAAAACGCGGCGGAGAGATCCCCGAGGAGAAAACCATAGCCTGGCACTTGACTGCTAGGAGGATGGGTGGATCCGCAGAACAAAAGCCACGGCAGGATCCATCCTACTGAGCGCCTGCCATTGTGCGGCCCCGCGGCGGGAGAGCGCACCGCCGGCCCCCGGCGAAGCCCGGCTTCTTCTTCGGGCGGAGACACCGCCTGCCGCCCTTCTCCGGGCGCCGACCCCGCCCGCAGCCCCCTCCCCGCCGCCCCCCGGCCCCGCTGGAGGCCGCTGCCGCCGCCGCCCCCCGCCCGCCCGCCGCAGCCTCGGCGCCCAGTCGCCGCCGGGCGCCCGGGGAGGAGGAGCCGCGCTGCCCCCCCGGCCCGCAGCGCCGGCACGTACCCACGTGCGGCAGGGATGGGGGCGAGGGGTCCCCGCCAGGGGTGCCGGGCACCCCGGGGGTGGCTGGGCTCTGTGTCCTGCCCCCAAGGTGCGGTCGCGGTGCTGGGGTTGGGGTGGTAGAGGTGGTTGGCGCAGCCGGCACCATGAAATGGGGGGCGGTGGGGGTTGGATGTGGGAGGGGTGATGGGGCGGTTGGGGGCTGCCCCCAAAGGGGAAGGTGCTGTTTTGTGTTAGGGTGGTGCACGGTGGAGGCCTGGGACACTACTGGCGGGCTCAAGCACTGTGAACACCCACAAAGGCAATGCAAAAATAACCCCACAAAGCACCCATTGCTCAGACGAGTTGACAGGCCCAAAGAGAGAGAGACAGACAGGCCAGCTCCTGAGCAGTGCCACTCACTGCAGTCCCATGCAGAGAGCCCCCTGCCCTTTCACCAGCCCTCCCCAGCCTCTGGGAGGCTCACTGCACTGATCCAGCCCTGCAGTAGTGTGGTTGCACCCATGAATGGCAGTGGTGGCACTGTGAGGGCTGGAGGTTGATGCCCATGTTCTCCCTCTCCCCTCCAGACGCTCTGCTGGACTGCGTGGATACTGGAAGGTATTGGAAGTATGGGACAAGGAGCATGAAGCAATGAGGGAAAAGACAATGGGGTAGCAGTAGAAGGGAACTGTTGAAAGGATGAAGGTGGAAGAAGAAAATGGGTAATAGAAGCGGAAGAAAGAACAGCTCTCTCTTCTCTCCTGCTCTTCTCCTCTTGCTAAAGTCATCTGTATCCTCCTTCTTGATCATTTCTACCTCTTTGGACAAAGGCCCTTTCATTGACCATTTACTTTTTCTCAGACAAAAACAGAAATCCCAGGACACTGTTTTCACCTCTGACATTTCTATTTGTATTTACATTAATTCAGACTCGGTCAGACTTTGGTGTTTTCTCCTGAGGCCATGGAAGCTGCCATTGCTCCAGGAAGAGTGAGACTAAAGTGTGTAAAAACTCAGGGGGTTCTCTGTGGGCTTTTCCTCCCCCATGAAGACGTCTGGCTCACTGGCTACCAATATTTGTGAACTCTGACTGTTAACGTCAACAAAAGTGACAGGTACTGAAAATTTCCAATAGCTGTCATTTCGGTGAGATTATGGATTTATGCATGTAGATGAATTGCTTAGTTGTGAGATCCCTATCTACATAATATTTAAATGGCATTATCCTGTTATATGGAGATGAAGGATAACACACAGAAATGAAGGGTCATATTGTGAGAAGTGACCCATGGAGCCTGCAGAGCATTATATGTACAGGGAGGTATCTGCTTGTAGGCACCCAAGTTTGCAAGAAATAAAATAAGCAAAATTCGATGGATAAAATTTAGGAAAAGGTAAAAAGAAAGTGAAGCAATGGTCAAAGAAGAAGATAATGCTGAGAAGCATCTCAGTCCCTTTCCCCTTCCCTGTGGCCGCACTGCCTGTTGAACTAATGAACAACATTAATGACAGCAGCGTGCCGGAGTTACACAGGCTGCTGGGAAGATGATCTGGCTCGGCCACCTTGCCACCAGCTGGCTGGGAGTTCGTAGCAGCCCTAGTGCTATTCATGGTAGCTCATATGTCACTGCTCCCTGCAAACATAAAATTGATCTAGAGTCTTCCCAAAAATATCAGAGATCCCTGTCTATCTTTCGTTGACCACCAGAGCCAACATTATATAGCTGGAACAGTCTGTGATCTGTGAAAAACAATAAGTCATTGACAAGCCTTCCACCCCAGTAATTGGTTTATGTACCTCCTCCAGGCTAGCATGTAACTCTCTATTTCTAAATGAAAGTAAAACTTCTATTTAGCATCTCACCATCATTCAGGTATCAGGATCTGTGACGGCAGAGGCAAAGGGTTCTCATTCTGGAGGTGATATGTTATTTAAGGGTTACTGGAGTTAGGGTAGAAGCAGGAGCTCTGTACCTCATTCACCTTGTGAATCCAATAACTTAATGCCTTTCAGGAGGTCCCCAAAACAGGGCAAGTCTGTGGGGAAATACCTGAGCAAGAATGTGATTTGTTTTGCATAAAAAGAATTCCTTTTTATGCAAAGTCTAAGTCATGGAAAGATTAGCCTTTTGAAAGAAGAGTTGACCTGATGTGAAGAAAACAGAGGAAGCCTTTTATTCTTAGCTGAAATATGTATAAGAACCTTGAAAAGTCTAAAACATTTACTCAAACCTGTTTAGTCTAAGTATAAATTATCCTTTTCAACACTTCAATTAATTTATAAATGGCCTATCATTAACTGGCACTGAACTGGGTGTAAGCATTTTATCACAGAAGGAAGATTCATTGCAAAAATAATTTTCATACTTTACTGCATACAATGGGCAAGCAATCAAAAAAAAAAAAAAAAAGGAAACTGGACAAAAACATTCCCTCAAGGGTTCTGATCTGCCTCAAGGACCACAGAATACGGGACTTTACATGAAAAGAGATATATGCATAAAAGATGTGCAAGAATTTCCGTGGAAGAAAATGTCATCTACAAGTCAAGAGAAGTGAAAATCAATATGAGGTATTCGGTCAGATCTTTTTCCGTGGATTTCAGGTTCCCTTCTGGGCAAAATGGAGAAAGCAGTAGTGAAATATTCTGAGCACTCAGGCTGTACAGAGAAAACCTCTGTTTGATATACTATTGCAGGTTGAGAAGAGAAGAAAAACATAACAAAATGAAAGGCCCCTTGATTTTACAGCATACCATCAACACTCCCTGTCTTCTGGATGAGAGAAAAGAAGTCTCTCTTTGAGAAGAGAGACAGTTTTCCCAGGATGTCAAGGCAAACCTACCATATGCACAGCTTATATGTTAAGGCTGAAGAATAATCCCCTCAACCCAAAGTTTCTGTATACATTGATTCCAAGAGTAAGTTAGGGGAAAAAAAAATTGCTGCAAACTCCCTGGTCTTCAAAATTATACAGCTTATGTTATTTTCATATTGTCTAGAAAATACTAGGACCATAGCTATCATTCAATGAAATTGAGCCTGTAGAACAAGGCATCTAGATGTCTGTGAGTTAGATGCTTTTACTCTATTATAGCCCATGGAGATCTAGAAACTTGATTTTTCTGCTGAAACTTAGACATCAAGTGGTGTTCGACTCTTCCTAAGATATCTTACGATATCAGGCATGGCAGATATGATGCTGTATCTACGGGTGACTTAGGGCTTTCTGGACCTGCAGGTGGAGGCCACACAGTACATCCTAGAGCATCTCAAAGGACCAGTGATGGTTATCCATGCATAGCCAACTGTACAGAGCTCCTAAATCTCTGTTGATTACAATGGAGCTTAGGTACTCAGCTCACAGGTTTACATGTATACAGATACCTCATCTGAGGTGTTTTATCCACAAGCTTAACTAAAAGTTTACAATTCTAGGCTATTACCACCCTTGGGTACAGCTGATTCTAAAATGCTCTTCATCTCTTTTTCTTCTGTGCTGGGAGTAGAGTCTAGGGGAGTATGAGGCTGAACTCTTTGCCATACTTCCAAGGTAGTCCAAGGTAGATTCTTGGACTATTTAATGATAGAAAATCAGAAAGAACTGCCCAAGTATTAAGATCAGTGGAGATAAAGGGATACAGTCTTTTTGGAAATTTCTACTTTGCTCCTAGTTGTAAAGGAAAAAAGAAAGGGTTGTCATTCTCCTACAATATGGGCACATACATTGGCAGAATGAAAGGAGTGAGCTTGAATACTGGATGATCTTAAAAATTAGAACATGTTCATTCACCAGTTCCAGCCCAGTGCCACATTCTTTAGGACAGTAAGGGTGACAGCTCTTATCTGAGAAAGAAAGGGAGACAACAGGGAATAGACTGTATCTTACAAGCATTACATATGTACAAAAAGATGTTACCAAACATCAGGATTTACCTGTTGTTCCAACATGATGAAAGAACTGCAGAGAATTCCTGAGGGAACTCTTGTGAGTGGTGCTCTAAACTGGTGCTGCAATGGTGCCCTGTGCTGGTGGTGCCTCGCTGAGCTGCATGGGTAAAGGTGAACATACTTTGAGATACTGGGATTGTTTTAGGTTGCTAACATAAGTGGATGTTTTCTTATACATGAGTGGTGCCCTTTATTATCTGTTTTTCTCTGACCAGCCTGGTACTCGTGATGGCATTGCATACATGGGAAAGGAGCTAACTGAATGGGGGGAAAAGGGCCATTGCACTGCCTGCTCAGCAGGGGCCTAAACAGGTCCTGATATTTGGGAGGAGTCATTGTGGGAGGAATCCTACTGTCTCCATACAGCATAGTAAGATTTTGTGAGAGAGTAACGGGGTTGTGGGTGGGATGTGAGCATGATGTGGACTGAGTGCTACATAATGTAGTCTGACACTCAAAAAAAACTCTAATCTGTTACCCTATTTTGGACTGGAATTACAATGAAATGCTTTACAGGGAGGTGCCAAGATTGCTTTACTGAACAATTTGTTATTATTACTCTAGTAATGCCAAAGAGCTTTAGTCATGGATCAAGACCTTGGCATACTGGGCCCTGTAAAACTCAATCAAAGACTGCGCCTGGCCTAAATCAGTGTATTCAAGAAACAATAAGAAACTTAGCTTGGAGGAAACACCCAGATTGGGGTGGTTCGGATGTTGTCACATGCTAGACGACATTTAATTCATTATTCAACATGAGAGATGTTCACAGAAGCACAGAAATGCTCCTGCATGTCTTAGCTGTGAACAACTCCCCTGACAAAAGTGAGGTCCAATGAACATAAACACATATTAGTCCATCAGGGTATGTACCTCCTCAGCCTTTTCCAGGGGAAAAGCTAAATGAAGATCATCTGGCAGAGCACAGAGTCCAGCAAAGGGGATGACATATGATGCAGGAGGATCCTGTGTAGGTTTCCATGTGGGATTTGTCTTCAGAAAGCCTATTAAAGTTCCTTCAATCACCCTTGTGGCAAGCATACCTGAGCAGGCTGTTACAGCCATACTCATCTCTGTCTAACCTGGGGCAATCAGATGACAGTGACCACTTTTAAGGCACTTGGCAGGGGTTAGAGAATAGCGTGACAGGTGAGAGAATTACAGATTGAGCTTTTGTGCCTGAAGCCGCCGCTAGTGCTGGCTCCAGGCAGCTTCAGCACAAAGTGTGGCTCAACTCACTACACTTTGGGGAGCAGAGCCCTGGCTAATCCATGGTGGACATGTAGCTGTAAAGCACTGTGGTTATGCCAGGGGACTGGGAACATCCCTTACTGAATTGAGAGGCTAAAACTGCAGTGATGTCCTTTGTGGGTGCACAAGTCAGTCACTGCAGAGACCATGATCTGTAGCAAATGTGAGATTGTTGTTACCCTACAAACAAAATACAGCCATGGGTACTAGAGCAGAAGGGATTCATTTTTAAACAAACCTGGTCCCAGCACTGATTTCAAATGCAGATTGTGCCTCTTTTCTTTCCCTTCAATAATAGAAGTTTCATAAAGTGCAAGACCATGTACTACAGGGTAAAGGGTAGTAATTTCAGAAATATAGAAACATTGAAGAAGCAAGGCTCTTGCAGTTAAACAGATACACTGAAAGAAAGGTCTCAAGGACTTAAGGGCAGTGGCATTAGAGGAGCAATTAACTGTGAATCTAAGCAAATATTGCAGATTTTAGGACAGAGGAAGCATTTAAAAATAGCTTAGTCTAAGTTGTTTAGGTGATACAATGGTTTGGTGTCTGTAGTTGCCTGATTTAATTTCAGATATGCATAATTGCTATGAAGACCAACTAGTGAAACTTTTATAGTTCTTAAACGGCAAAATATTTGTGTTACAGCTCTGTGGCTAAATTAAAAATGGTGTCAGGGAAGGACAGTAAAATGTTCCAAGTGGTTTAAGTGGAATAAAATAATTCTGCTTCAGCGGAGCTTCTGAAAAGCTTTTACATTTGTGTCTCAGTTTTATATTTATTGTATTTGAAAGATGTGAAGATATCAAACTATTAGCTAAAGAAGATACTGTAGTGTTTTATGGCCTGAGCAATAGGAGGAGCAAAGTATCTGAAAGATCCCTGGCATAAAATAAATAAATAAATAAATAAAACAGCAAACGCTGATGAAAGCATAAATAAAACATGATACCTTATACTTTGTGCTATGATCCAACAAGAAAGCATAAAATATATGTTGATCTAAATGAGAGTGTAATTGATACAGAAAGCAGACTCGGTTCCTGACAAGATAAAGAGAAGTACAGTGGTGACAAGACCTGAACACATGTTTGCAGACTGTTTATATTTGTCTGGTGCCATTTAGCAGAGCACCCTAAGGCAGCAGCTGCACCAATTAAAGTGGTGGGCAAAAAAAGGTGGTGCAGTGGGCTGCCAAGCTGTTTAAACAGATAGCAGTGAAATGTGCAGCACTGTCAGCATTAGGACAGATCCACCAAAGAGAAGAAATCTGTTTGCCACCAAAGCAGAGTAGGGGAATTTGCAGATATGTACCTGTTGGACACAGAGGACTTTCTTCATGAAGTGTTTTTATCTGCAGAGTTTTCATATTAACACACATGTTCCCTGAAACAAGAATCCATCATCCACAGGAGGAAATCAGAGTCCTCTAAAGGAAGAGAATCCAAACCATTCAAATGGTTTTGAATTTTTATATTATTTTTGAGTCCCGACTCAATAGGGAGCGCATTCAACTCAGCCATCAACCTATGATAAGATAAAGAGTACCCTTCAAACGAGTACCCAAGAAATAGCTGAAGATACAAGTCAGCTCATCTGTTTAGTTGCCTGACGTAGGAACTGATCTCACTGAATCACTCTGCCACAGGAGACAAGAGGGAAAATCCATTCTGTCCTACCTGAGTACCTTCTTTATTTTTCCACTGATTATTCAGAGGACTGAATCCAGCCCACCTGCAAAATTAGCCAGTGGCTGCAGTTGTAGCTCCAGAGGAGAGACTCTTCAATCTAAAGAGAGTGATTATCTTTCACTATATAATCACTAGATTACATAGATAGTGACAGACTATCACTCAACCACTATCTGTTGCCATTAAGTACCAAAACATATGAAGGGCAGGCACTTGATCTGTCTTAGGGCCCTGCACTAGATTCAGGTTTTCTCCTTCTGACATGTCCACAAATATGTCAAGCTCCAGAGAGAGCTGTGGCAGATTTCTGATACCTTTTGCTTTTTCTCGAACACTGCAGAGACATTTGTGTAGATTTTCCCAAGTTAGGTACAAGTGAGAAGCATGTTTAAGTAGCTTGGGAAGAACCACACTAATGTGGCTATACTTCTCCCCTTAAAAGGGACATGGTCACCACAGCATTGTTGCTCCAGATGTGAGTGATGGAAGAACTGCACAGCCAGAAGGCCAAAAACTCAATGGGCAAAGGAAAGCACAGTACTAAGCATGACTGTTAAAGGGGCTAAGGAGTCTTGCCTTTTGTTTCTCTGGTCACAGAAAAGACTGATCCTTTCAGCAACATGGCACACTTACAAATGCAGAACTGGAAAGCTGGTGAAGCTCCCTTTTTCAGGAGAGAGAGACACACAAATTGTGAATGCTCTGTAAAACTTGTCATTGTAAGAAAATATATATATATATTATATATATATATTTACTATATATATTTACTATATATATATATATGATATATATTATATATATATTATATTTTTAATTTTTTTTTTTCCTTCTCCAGCAGTGTCTAACACTGTCCTTCCTGGCATCAGCATAATGAACAATAAGGCATTTCTACGAGTACATTTTCAGAAGCATTAGGACAAAAGGCAAAAGAGCCATCCTCTGAATTGCTTGCTGGAAGAAGTTATTGACACTACTTTTCTCCACTTTTTTCATGTCTATGGGTCGGGGCTACAGCCCAAGCATTAAAAATATTTAAACATTTCCCATTGAAAGCAATACCTATGATCATAATGATAAGATCACTGACAGAAGCTTTTCTCTGCTGTATACTATACATATGTCAGATGCGATAAAAGAACAATTCGTGAATAGTGCAGGTAAATAAGACAAAATACAGTTAAAGGAATTAAAGAGCTTAGTAAGCAGAAACAGTGCCAAGAGCTGTTTCATGTGTCGTGTCTTTTTTTTCAGTGAGAGCTCTCTACATGCCAGATTTCACTATCACTAATCATTTTCACAGTAGCAGTGATCAAGAGAAACAAAAATATTTTTTCTTTTCTTTTCTTTTCTTTTCTTTTCTTTTCTTTTCTTTTCTTTTCTTTTCTTTTCTTTTCTTTTCTTTTCTTTTCTTTTTCTTTTCTTTTCTTTTCTTTTCTTTTCTTTTCTTTCTTTCCTTTCCTTTCCTTTCCTTTCCTTTCCTTTCCTTTCCTTTCCTTTCCTTTCCTTTCCTTTCCTTTCCTTTCCTTTCCTTTCCTTTCCTTTCCTTTTCCTTTCCTTTCCTTTCCTTTCCTTTCCTTTCCTTTCCTTTCCTTTCCTTTCCTTTCCTTTCCTTTCCTTTCCTTTCCTTTCCTTTCCTTTCCTTTCCTTTCCTTTCCCAATGCATTTGGAAAAATTAAGATCTGAAATTGATTCCTATTTGTTATATCAATAAAGAGTTAAAAATTCCAGTCAAGACAGCCAAGGCAAAATATACAAATTCTTGCCTTAGGATAAAGGTTCTAAATTACACACGTAACTTCTTTCTTTTTCTTTTTTTTTTCTTTCTTTTCATGTCAATGTCTAACTGATGATTGTGCTGAACAAACTGCTACTGTAGAATACCTCTCTAAATTGTTTTTTTCCTTTTTTCTTTGTTTTTTTCTTTTTTTTTTTTCCTTCCCAAAAGGAAAAATATTCACTCCAAGCTTTTCATGATTTTTTTCATATTAGTTCCAAAATCCCAAACGGTTAATTTCAGGTCTGATTTGGCTAATTCACCAGCTTTCCAGCTAGAATAACATTTTAAATTATGACAAGGCACTTCAACTGCACAGAGATCACTGAACATATTTCAATTAAAGGCTTTACTTTGTACTTGGAGCATGGGCCTTACAGGTAACAATCTACTATTTAATAAATTAAAATACAAAGTGATCTACTTTTCAGCTGCAGATGGATGAGAACATGCTGTAAATAATAAATTACAAGAGAGACTGACAATGTATCCACTGCACATCTTAGATCTTGCATTTATATTGCACTAAATGACTAATCTGTGGTTTGTGTCATGGAATTGTAGAACAAAGTACAAAGAGGTGTATTAAAATAAAAGTGCCTTTCAAAAATAAAGCTCAGTTTTTCTTCCCATCTGCACCCTTGATGATCTGTCAAATCACTGAAGTTGCTGTCCATTACTAGAAATACAAATGAGAGCAGTATATAGCTTAGAATAATATAATCATCTTCTTTGGAGACATTTGAGATGTTCTGATGCTATTTTTTAAATAAATTAAAAAAAAAAAAAAAAGAGAGAGATAGAGTGACAGACTGCTCCAGGGTAGTTTTTAGCTAGTTTTCTTTAAAGAGAGAAAAAAACAAAGCATTAAAAAAAAAAAAAAAAAAGATTAAAGCTATTTTTTTAACCCCATTTACACATCTGAAATCACGTAGAGCAGCAAGATCAAGAGTCCTATAAATCAGCTTCATCAAAATTAATATATGTTCAAACGTTATAGAAGATGAAGAAATTCTGCTAGCAGTTCTTCAGTTGAGGTTCATTTTCACACAGGATGATATGAAGTGAAGGTTTGCAGAAATCATTGAAGAGTGAATAGATTAGTGATGATATTAATTAATCCTGCTTCTAATATGTATTAGGTTTCAATGGAGTTTTAATGAGAGTCCAACTCTGGTGATAGCTGGCAAGGAAGAAAATACAGATGTGGAAAATTAGACAAAGAAAAAAAAAACAGTTACACTCTTCAATAAACTTAAGATCCACTATTTTTTTAATATATTCTGAATGCCACCCCAGGGATACCTGAATCTGGATAGGAGGGAGCGTTTTCCATCCTCTGTCTGCTGCATTTAAAGGGAGTGCAGGATGTGCTGAGAATGAGTCCATAGGAAGTAGAAGTCTTGTGTAGATATCTAGATGTCCAAGGTTTGGCTGCCCCTGGAATATTTTGGACTTACCTAGAGAAAGATGAGCAGAAAACATATGCTGATTCAGTAGTTTCCAGTTCTGGTTTATGATAACCTCTTTTTACACCATTCACAAGTTCATGTGGGCTCACTGAGAAATGCAGAGAGATCCACTCATACAGGGAAATCTGACTTTGACAGTTGCTAGTTTCATTAACATGCATCTTCGTACACCAGTCATTACAAAGAATAAAATGGTATTAGAAGTGATGAGAAAGTAAAAAAAAAAAAAAAAAAAAAAAAAAAAAAAAAAAAAAAAGCAGGGAAACAGGGCAGAGCCCCTAATGCAGTGTACCTTGCCAGAAAGAAGTGCCTGGATTTAGTGTAGGTGTATCGCTGTCTGTAAATATACCCACTTCTGAACGTTCAGGTTTAGGAATATGGGGCCCTACTTCTTCCTTGTTATAACACACCTTGTAAATAAATTAAGTTAAGAAAGAACAAGAAATATGGTTTGATAAAAAGAACGTTTAGATTATCCATGGTCTTAGCATAGAATAAACTTTAGGTTGTCTGTCAGTTTCCATTGAAAAAGACGGGAAACTAAAAGACATATAAACCAACTGGAAGCACTTGTAAACTTCTAACTAAAATACCTACCAAAAAAAAGTAATTTCTTAATTGCTTTTTTGACCATTTAGGTACCAAATCTACATCTTCATTGTGTTGTTGAGGTTATTTCCAAGTTAGCTGCCATGAGGTACTGTAAAATTTGAAGGCTTTAGGGCTTTTCTGCAGTAAGACCATTTAGCAGGCATCAGCTGTCAAATGGGGCCGAAATGTGGAGAGAAGATGAAAAACAGAACAAAACTTGAAGGTCCTCCCTCACACCACACTTAGAGCTAGATGCCCTGCTTTTTGTCATTGTCCACCAACAGGAGTAGAAGCTAATGTTCCACACAGTATTAAAAAAAGGACACTGTCAACCTAGCTTTAATAAATTAAATCAAAATCTAATAAAGCTACTTTCTCAAAAGGGCACCTGCCTCTGAGATCATCTCCTCTATATTCTTTCTCATTATTTAAACTAATTTTATCTAATTTAATTTTTTTATTACTTTTCCATTCTCTGCTGCTGTATGAGACCATTTCTTCCCTTTACACACATGCAAGCAACTTCAAAATGTTCCCCTGAGGATACTTGGAAATACAGCTGAGATCTCAGGGACCATGTCACTGCTTTAGGTACCCACATGTATCCACCTGTGTCTGTTCTTTGCTTCTCTTCTTCCTTAGTTTCATGCAGAATAAGGCTAATTGGGAAAAACCATTAAGTCTGATGCTGCAATTCTTAACTGTCCTTTCTTAGTTGCTGCATGATATTACAGTACTTTAATACTTATGAAGAGGGTTTGAAACCCCTGAGAAAGAGAGGAGACTATAGTATTTGCATCCCAAGTAGCTGCTCTGTCCACTAGGCTATCATACAGAAAGGTGGTAGCAGAAGCAAATATGTTTTAAAAGGTTGGAGCAAGCCCAGCTTTTTAAAGAGATGACCTTTTTAAGTGCATGATCAGGTGAGGAGAAAAGGAAAAGAGGTGGCATGACGATGTCAAAACTGAGACTGAAGATGTTTCTTGAAGAAAAACTCAACATGATCCATCAATGTGTGCTTGCAGCCCAGAAGCCCAACTGTATCCTGGGCTGCATCAAAAGCAGCATGGCCAGCAGGTTGATGGAGGTGATTCTTCCCCTCTGCTCTGTTCTCATGAGACCCCACCTGGAGCACTGTGTTCAGTTCTGGGGCCCCCAGCACAAGAAAGACATGAAAGTATTAGAATGAGTCCAGAGGAGGGCCACAAAGATGATCAAGAGGCTGGAGCACCTCTCCTATGAAGACAGGCTGATGGAGTTGGGGTTGTTCAGTCTGGAGATCACAGACTGCCCAGAGAGGCTGTGGATGCCCCATCCCTGGAGGTGCTCAAGGCCAGGTTGGATGGGGCTTTGAGCAACCTGGTCTGGTGGGAGGTGCCCCTGCACATGGCAGGAGGGTTGGAACTGGGTAGTCTTCAAGGTCCCTTCCAACCTCACAGACTCCACTTCGGTGCACATCACAGAGCAGTTGCAGCTGCAGTTCACAAGCGCAGTTCCTTATGGATGAATCTAAACTGATAAATGTGTTTTAAGATTACATTATTTTTTCTCCAGCCACTAGTGGGCCTCTGTGGGACTTGACCTCATCTGAAGGAAAGTCCTCCACAATGCAAGTAGTGTGAACAATGGATCATCTGTATGAACTTTTTTGCTCTGTAGATACGCCACAGTGCTTCCAAATGTACATAGCCTGTGTGACCTTGTGTCACAAAGCTAGCCCTAGCCTTATCTAGCAAGGAATTAACCATCCTTATTAGCATTTTTGGAGGCAAAAATATTTTTTACTTCTGGAGATCAAGTTCTTACAGACTTCTTAAATTAATTCTTCAAAATAAGTCTTTAAGACTGATGATACCTGCCTTCATATTCATGTATCTTATATAATAACAGCAAAATGTTAGAAGCCCATTTAAGACATCTTCTTGTACTTAAGAGAGAGCTTTAAAGCATGTTAAGCAATTCATGTGTTTTGCAGTGACTCTTGAGCAATAATAAATTTTAATCATTATGGAAATTGAATAATCTCAGTATGGCAGGCTGGAGAAATGAGCTGACAGGAACATCCTGCAGTTCAACAAAAGCAAATATACCTGAAGAGGAGAAATCTCATGTACTAGTAGATTCTGGAAGTCAGATCGCTGGAAGTGATGTTTGCAGAAAAGGTGTTGGGGATCATGATAGATACCGCCCCTGGGAGTGTTCAAGGAAAGGCTGGATGTGGTGCTTAGGGACATGGTGTAGTGGGTGACATTGGCGGTAGGGGGATGGTTGGACCATCTTGGAGGTCTTTTCCGACCTGAATGATTCTGTGATTCTGCGTTACACTGTTGAGAGGCTAGAACCTGAGCTGGAAAACGTCATGTGGAACATGTGGAACAAGGTAGATAAGGCTGCAGTTTGCAAGCTCCTGCAGTTCTGCCACCTAACCTAACCCATAAAAGTGGCCTAAAAGAAAGCTGGAGAGGGACTCCATCAGGGAGTGTAGTGATGGAACAAGGAATAATGGCTTTGAGCAAATGGAGGAAGATTTAGCTCAGATGTGATGTGAGGAAGAAATTTTTCAGAAAGTGAGGAAGAAATTCTCAGAGCACAAAGCACACATGGGAATTAGGGCTGAAGATGCACCTTGCTTCTGTTCTTTTATTTAAATTAATTTTAATTACCTAAAAAACAGTGTTAAAAATAAACCCAGGGCACAAGATAGGAGGTGGAGGGCAGTCCCTGTGGCTGAGGGACAGCCTTTCTCTCTGGCAAGCCAAATGGCCCTGGGGGACCCAGCCCCAGAAAAGGGGCCCTCAGACCCCCCAACCCTCCTCCTTCTTCCATGTGAGGGCATATTCCAGGCCACTCCAAACACAGCTGTCTTTGGCCAAGCATGGGCCACTCCATCACAGAGACTTGCTGAGGTCACAGCGGCCACCACTGCCCCACCTTTTCTCCAGGCCCGATAAAACAGGTCCCCTGCAGCTGGCCCACCACTTGCTCAGCTACTAGGTTCTCTGAGAGCCAGTGTACATGGCAGGAATTAGGCTAGAAGAAGCAAGGTGAGCGGCAGCCCTCCTCGGTGTGAGGACAGCGATGCAGTCTGAGGAAACACCGAGAAGGAATGCACCTAATGAGAAGTGTCATGGGCAGAGGGAAAGCACCTGCAGCACAACAGACACCAGTGCCCAAGGGACCTCTGGCACCCAGCCCACAGACACATATCAGCGGTACCACTGGCACCACAACAACACAGGGAATGGGCCACCCCCTCAGCCATACAGCGACAGGGGACCTGGGCCTAACTAGTGGTGTAGTGATGGTGTAGAGCAAAGGCAGGAGTGTCAGGAAGACAGGCACAGGGAGCAGAGGTGTGCCAATCATCCAGAATACAGTGTGGGACCCAGCCATGGCTGTAAAACAGATGGCAGCGTTGAACCCATGCATGGAAATCAAGCGGACAGCGGCATGGGACTTGGGATGGAACTGGACGACCCCCTGGTTTGGCACCCTGGCCTAAAAATATTCCTGATGGAAGGCATCTCATTTGGGCAGTCCCAGGCAAGGACTGGCTTGTCTTTCTACCAAACACTGTGGAGCCCATGGAGCTGGGTCCACAAGAAGAGGTGGAGGAACCGATGGAAGTGGATCCACCTCAGTCAGATCAGACTTGGGACTACCGTGGCATGTCTTTGCTCTGTGCCATCAGAGCGCACCAACATTGTTACTCTGTCTTTTTCCTGTCAGTCTTTTGGGTAGGTAGAAAAACAAAGTTCCTCCTCATATCCATTAGAGGAATGACTTCTCCACAGAGATACCTTCTGTTCCTGCTTCTTTCTCAGGCTATCACAAAGGCTGACCACGTGTGTCTGAGACAGGAGGCAACTTCTTAGATGAATAGTCCTTCCTCTAGTGTCTGCAGAGATTCAGATCAGAAAAACAGCACTACTCACCAGCTGCTCCGCGGACTTACACATCTTCTGAACTCCCTGGAAGCATTTACAGATTAACTACTATTACTATTTTCTTACTGTCACCTAGCTGAGGTCTACAGCTTCCTTCACAGCCCGGATGCTCTAAATTTAAGCAGCCATATTTGCAAGGTCTAGTTTACTGTTCCATAAGAAACAGAAGTATTGAATTCTCATTTCTCGTCTAGGACTAGGGCATAACACTGACCAAAGGGGTACTCATTTCATATGCAAAGAAATGCATTGGAAATCATTTCCCACAAACTGGACTGCTCTGGGAACCCAGGTCATACTTCCCAAATGTGCTATTTCAGAGAACATAGGCGGTACTGTGCAGAAAGCTGGCCAGGGCTATGTGCAGCATCAGTACTTGTCTCTGGAGCTAAACCACATCAATGATAGCCAATGAGCCTTTAAAAATCCTTTACTAAAGAAAGAGCTTCCATGTAAGAAATTGCATACTGTTGCCATAAAGTATATGGCTTCCACCTGAAAGACCTCAGCAGTGCTGGTGGCCTAGGAAGGTGCTGAGGCTCTGTTCAGTGTGGTTTGTGCAGACAGACCTTTACCACGTTGTGTCTTGCTGACTGTGGTGCAGTTTCACAGAATCACAGAATTTCTAGGTTGGAAGATACCTCAAGATCATCGAGTCCAACCTCTGACCTAACAGTAACAGTCCTCCACTAAACCATATCCCTAAACTCTATGTGTGAACTTCATCCGCTTCCCAATTAACACTAGGACTTTCATGAGCTACAATGTTAATTCAGAGTTGTGTAAAGCCATCAGATCAAATGTGAATGATTTTATACTTTCGGCTGGTGTTAACTGTGCAGGCCAGATGTAACCACACAGGAATAATATTTTGCTCCATGTTTGAGGCTACCAGCAGTTCACAAGACAATTCAACAGCAATGTCCAGGAGCATCTACAGAAGTCAATGAAACTGAAACTATATTTGTTGCTGATGGTGCTTAGCATATCCTCCAGCACTTACATTTGCATTGCTGGCAATCACAACGTGGTTGTAAAGTGACAGATGTGGAATTAAACCATTGAAGAACAATAAAAATTAGAATCCCCTTAAACCAGTTGTACATGATGATCACTTATCAGAACATGGCTGTATTGTAACATATGGCCCATAAAAATGTTACTCGGTGTGTTTTAAAAGATAAAAGAATGACCTTTTTAATTGCTGATAAAATTGGCTTGGTCCCCAGGAAATCCAGTTTGGAAGAAGCTATACAGAAATTAACTGTTTTGTGACAAAAATAAATAAATAAATAAATAAATAAAATCGATTATATTTCCAGGAAATAAAACAGAGTAAAAATGAAACTTAGAAATATGGATTGACATTTAATTATCATTTAAAAAAAAAAAAATTTGCAAGAAGAACTAGAAATCAAAGATAACAGAAGTCTCCATTATAAGCATTAATTCAACTAATTGAAAATTATATAAATAATGTATCTCATTTAATATTCATAGAATCATAGAACAGCTTGGGTTGGAAGGGACCTTAAAGATCATCTAGTTCCAATTCCTCTGCCATGAGCAGGGATGCCACCATATTGGCTTTGAACACATCCAAGGAAGGGGCATCTATAACTTCTCTGGGCAACCTGTTCTTGTGCCTCGACACCCTCACAGTGAAGAAGAATAGAATAACAGACTGGGTTTGATGAGCTAATAATACAAAGATTTATCTACAGGCAGAAACACACTATGCACAGGGTACATTATTTTTATATTCATAAAAGATAGATTTCTCTTCTTATGAAAAGATTGTGAGATTTGATCTACAGAAGTATAGGATAGGATGCCCCAGCATGGCTGGTATAAACCCATCACAGTAACTATATCAGACATGTTGATTCATATCTCTGTCTTATTTTAACCCTGTTACTTTTCAAATAGTCATTTGTAGAGCATGACACAGGGTCCAGTGCTGCCTTTTTAAAGCACTTTTTTCCTTATATTAAGTGCTATAAAAGCATTTTCTTGTGAAGAAGTCATAGCTCATTTTACATTTCTCTTAACAGCATTTACTTAACGACTTCACCACTTCGGAGTTACAGTTGGGACTGACTCATAAGATATTTATATAAAGGACTATTTTATCTTGTAGTTAAATTCCCATATACAGACATACTCCAACCATAGAGAGAGCAAGACAAGATCAGTACCAAGCGATGTGGATTTATATTTAGGACTGCTGAAGTAAGACTCAATTTTACAAAAAGCCTCTAAAGTGATCTCGCTATTTACTCACTTCCTAATAGACAAACCTGAGCTTATTTCTAGGCAGAAAGTGCCTGTGAACATAGAGGAATGAAGACTGTTGCTTTTACAACCCATTTACTACCCTACTCTATGCAGAACATGCACTAGTTACACAGTTATATTGATTTGTTCCTATCATAGTTTGCTCAAGGAGGTATCTCATTTATTTCTTAACCAGGCTGATTGAAAAGTGTTGGTTCTTCATCAGGTACATCCTCTGATGAATTTAAATTAATATTTTATTGCTTTTTCCCTGAAAATCAAAATAAGAACATTCAATGCTTTGACAAGATGCATTCTCTTCCCTACGTATACAATACTACCAGTAAGATAAACAGAAAGAGATAAGAATAATTATGAATTACTAAAATCCCAAACTACCAGTAAAGATAAAAGGCTGAGAATGAAGTTTTATTGTTTTGTAAAGGAAAAGATGGTTTCTACAGAAAAATAGTTTGAAAAACATGAAAATTTTCTTTCCCCTAATTGGCTGTCTAACTGGGGGAGATGCAAACCACAGCCAATATTTGTTAGAACATCTTTTATTGCCAAAGTTATTATGGTTAATGGAGGGAAGCTGTTAAAATTAGTTGCAGGTAATTATCCATCAACAGTCATGGTCACACACTTGCTTACAGCCCTGACTTTTTCCAGTAACTCTTTCTTCATCTGTGTCCATGTCTGTAAGTTTCTGTAGAGCCAATTCACACAAATCTACATGGAGGGCTTTTTATGACCAATTGAATTTGTTGTTTGCTTTCTTTGTTGTTGTTGTTTTGTTTGTTTGACAGGAGGAGAAGGACAGCAGGAAAGAGCCTCTTAGTCTAAAATCTTAAAAGCATGTCTGTATTTTTCTCCCTTGTAAAAGTAACACTTTGTTCTAAGTCTCTGCTTAATCTTGTTCATTACGGAGCTACTGTGGAAAATGTTGCTTATAAAAGCCTCAGATCAATATGATAGATATGTGCTAACATTGAAATTGTTAGTAAGACTTGAAGAAAGCTAACTGATAAACCTGAAGATATCAAATCACTACAAAGTTAAGCTCAGCAGTCCCCTGAGGGTAAGTTAGCTATCTCTGCTGGTAGCTAAATCTCAGGAGTTATGTTAAAACTTTCACAGTATTACATGTATTACGCTCTCCTCCACCCTGGTGTCATAACCAATTCATATATATTGACAACTTCTTGACATGGCTGACTGGAGAATTGCAGCTGTTCAGCTATTTCTTGCAACTTAGAAAAGAAGCAGTCTCAATTCAATCTGAGTTATTTGCAGGGGAAGAGGAGGGAAAGTACATCAAAATGATAGAATTCACATTAAAAAATAAAAATAAAAATAAAAATAAAAATAAAAATAAAAATAAAAATAAAAATAAAAATAAAAATAAAAATAAAAATAAAAATGATGGTATCCAAGGTAAGAGACCCCACATCTGTCCTTCTTTCTCACCTGGTAGTTAAACCTTTTTGCCTCAGAAGAGAGGGTGGATTTTTTTTTTCCCTACTTTGTACACCAGAATCAGTTTATTAAGAGATTTTCCTGGGACAGACAGAGACAAACTTCCCAGGTTTATGAGGGTCCGCAACAGAGTCTGTCCCAATCTGGAGCAAGGATTCTCATCACTGTGTTAATATCTACACAATGGGAAAGTGGAACACCATGGTTATCATTTTCTTTTATAAAAAGAGTGGTCATGCTTTATTAGGTCCATATCTTCAAAGAGGACTATGCAGAATGTATTCTGAAGAGATGAAGTCATCTATTATTTCATAAAGTCTCTATGAAGTTAATGAAGAAAGATAAATGTCTGATTTAGTGAGGCTGCACTTCCCTTTCAGTATCTTCAGCGACACCTAACACTCTCCATTAACTTTAAAGGCAGTGTAGGCACTTTCTTTTCCTCACCAGGCCCAAATACCTACAATTTCAGCAGATTTTTGCACGTTAGCTAGACACTCTGGGTTTACTTGCAAGGACTCCCCTTCTACAGGATTATTATGCAATCAATCTTGCAATTTTAAGTTCCCTGTGTAAAACAATGTAATGTCAGATCACATGGTACATATGTTTGGTACTTTAGGATACAAGGAAATGATCAGCTGACTTTCAAAGGATAAGGGAACCAGCCTGACTGTCCATTCTTTACACTTCTTTTGGTCTGTACAGCATAAAGTGAATGTAAAACAGCATCTACCAGCCTTTTAAGCTCAAAGAATTGTAAGTCTCTGTGACATGGCAATATTTCATTCTGTGTTTGTACCCTGTCTGGCTCAAAGGAGTCCTGGGCAGAGAGTGGAGTTTTGAGATGCTATGACTAATGTGATTGTATATGGATTTTTTTCATCTCAAAATCTATTTTTTTTCCTCTGCCAACAAGGTCTATTCCAAGATGATTCTAATAAGAGCTTGGAACCAGATTTTGAAGGTGTGACCAATAGCAAGAGTTCTTGCTGGGAACAGGGATGAGAAGCAACGCCCAAGGGGAAGTTGTGTATCGTTGAGGTAAAGCAGGTACAGGGAGAGGTGAATCCAAGGTGCTGGTCAGCTATGCTAGGTGTGGGGGGAAGTGGTGGAGCAGATCTCGTTACAGATTGCGTCATGTTCTTGTACAAATGTGCTAAAGGCTGTGACGTCTGTTCCCTGTGTGAGAAAGACTCTCCCTCAATTTTCTTGCACCTTCTCCATTTGTCTTTGCCTCCTGAATGTACTTCTGCCTTCTGTGAGCTCCTTATGTTGTCACCATGAGCTCAGACACCATTAGCTCCTCTAGCTTTTGGCCAGTAAAATGTGACACCTTTCTGCTGGTGACAGCTTTGAGCCTTACCCATTGCCTATGTCTACAAGCAGCTGCTCCCAGTTCCAAAGGATGACCTGGGGTCATGTCCCAAGTGTTGCCTTCCAGATGTCACAGAGGTTGCATGTAGTTTGGTGTACCAGCTCCCTGCTCCTGGCCAAGAGACCCACAGACTTCCTTGTGGGGAAAGAGACAGGAACCAGGGCAGGCAAAGGTGGGCTGCCCATCATCACTGGCAGAGCATACATATTCTGGCAGAGACTGGCTGGAGCTGAGGCAAAGAAGGGCCCAAAAGACTCTCAGTAAGCCAACAGCTTTGGGCTAACAAATGAAATCTGACATCTGGATTTGATACTATATTCATGAGGGAGATCATTATGAGAAGTGGTGATTTCATCTTCTCATGGAGCATGTCATCTTAAGAGGCCAGAGCTGACTGTTAAATTACTTAGACTGACTTCTCATGTATTAAAGGCATGTAAATGTCACCCACACATTCCTGTACTGAACACAATGACTTTAATTAGACTTAAATCCTTAGGCAACTAAACCCTTTTGTACCACAGAGGGAACAGAGAAGATTGAGGAGTCAGTCTACAGTGGAGGAGATCTACTACAACAGAAATTATCTGTTCCTCTTTTACTTAATCTGGAAAAAAAAAAAAAAAAAAAAAAAAAAGAAAAAAAGAAGTGTCTTGTGTTCAGTTGAATTTTAAGTAATTGTCATTCTTCAGCCAACTGGCAGGACCCACGTGGTGCACCTCAGAGTACCAGTCTATCTGTTGTTCTGCATCCAGTTCCAGTCAGAATCTAATATTTTAGATTAAGGTAGAAACATGGAAAACAATATTTGGCAAGTTGTTCTTCTTATTCAAATGATCAATTGGTGAACCTTGAAGGAGATGGGAGTCTTGGGAATATATTACAGTGATTTACTGCACAGCAGCCAGTTCTGTAGGACCATGTAGGAAAGATTATTGATCCTTCTGTTCCCTAGGGATGGGTGGATGAAAGTAGGCAGCAGAGTAGCATTTGGAGTCACAAGATCTGAAGCACGAAGGAACACAACCACATAGGCTTACTTATACACCTGCCTATGCAGCCTTTGAGCTCTCAGAAGCTGGATCAAATACTATCTTTAGGATGGCAACTGACGTCACCTTCTAATTATAGAGACTGCACCACCCTCCAAAATCAGTGCTAATTTATCATCCTCCCTGCTCAAAAACAGCATCTTATGTCAAGGTGAATATGTTTGACTGCTGCTCCTTGGATCTGGCTATCTTATGTTATGTAAGACTGAAAACACTTTCAACATTGCTTTCTTTCCTTAAAAACAGAACTACACACTCAGATATTTTTTTTTCACTCTACATGTATGAGTAGCTACATAAGATCTTATCTTGGCCTCCCTTTCATAAGCTGAATAGGATCAGCTTCTCATTTTAAGAGTTATATTTAGGTATTTGATTTTATGTCTCTTCCTCTTGAAGTGATAACAGAACAACTATGGTAGCCCAGCATATTACAGCAGCAAAGAATTTTACTGTAGCACAGTACCACAGCTATTGCAAAGGTAGAACTGTTACAGCATTGTACTGTTCTCATGTGCAAAGGCAATGTTGTAGCCCCCCTACAGTTTGATATTTCCTTTTTTTCTTGATCAAGGGTGATGTTGGAGCCTCTAAGAACAACACTTTTCTAACACTGAAAGCTGACAGCAAGGTGGTAAAGATGGCCATTGAGTAAGCCAAAAAAATATATACATGTATATAGTTTCTGAATTCTGGAAAAACGTTTATGAAAAATAAAGAAAAAGAAGAAGAAAAAGAAGAAAGAAAAGAAAAAGGAAAATAAGCAGCATTTTAGTCTTTACAAAAGGAGAGAACTGGAATGTTTCTGTATTATATTGTTAAAAGAAACAGGAACATGCTACTTGACTGATACATTTCTTGTGGTAGTGGACCTACTACCACTTTACTAAAAAGAAATGACATTTTAATATTTTAAGGAAAGGGCAAGGAGAAAATTAAACAGAAAATAAGTATCCTTACCACTGTTAGAGTGAGGCTCAAATACAAAGTGAACAAAAAATCTGAGTATATGCCACATCTGATAGCAAACATGCTCACTGATAGTTCTATCACATTTTAAAGCTAAACAGATGCACCTACAAGCAGAAGAAAGTGTATAATTCACTGATTTAGTAGGTAATAGATAGATAATTTGAAATTTTGTATGAGTCAAAAAACCTCTGATGTGCTCCAAATATATTCTGTCAAGATGGCTTTGTAATAAATGGCTCAGTTTTCAAAATAGGACTATAATCAAAGTTTACAATTTATTAAAGGAATAGAGGTAAGCAAACAGCTCTGGGTGCGCCGGGAGTCTCTGCTCCACCAAGACGCACACCAGTTACATCAGGAAGCTGATTTTTATGCTCCTAGGCTAATACATATTCATTACTACTTCTAAAAAAAACAGGGTTATTATAATTAGCTTCCGGAATCCAAACCTTCCTACTGGAGCATGCGTATTAGTCTCCAGTGGTCCCTCTGGGGGTCTCTCGTGCTGAAGGCTCATAGTCTTCCTCCCTCTTGTCCTTCTCCTTTGTCCAACTTGGCTGTATGAAAAGACTTGTGCAGCGTCCCCTGCAAGCTTTGTCTTTTAGTCATTCTTCAGCTCTCTCCGTCTCCTTAATCTCCTGGCCATATATCAGAGACTTGCATAGTGTCCCATGTAATAGTCATAATAGTTAGCAGTTATTCTGAAACCCCCCCATATATCAGAGACTTCAAGGAAAACCTACAAATACGTTTCCCTTCAAGCTCTCTATTGACACAAATTGCTAAAACATTCCTTTGCAAGATACAAGAACTATATACATTAACCACTCTGTTTTTCTTAGACTTGTGGTTACACAAGGGTATGTATGACAGAAGGTCACATTCATCACACCATGCGGCCCTAGCATTGTTCCATATTGACACAAATCAGATGAACACATTTCACAGTTTGGAGGTCATTAAGAGAAAAATATTTACGTTGCTAGAGATACTTCTCAGAAGAATTTTTGAAAGTATAGTGTTATTAAGGTATAGTTCTGATATAATTAAATTATATCAGAGTAGAAAAGAGCAAAATATTTTTGAATATATGCAGTGACCAAAATGAACATATGCTGAGCTATCTAAAAAAAAAAAAAGTATCTCTTATCTTTAGGAAAAACACAGGAATTAATTGAACATTGTTAATAGATAAAAGAAAATATATATTTATTGTCAAAGAGAACCATTTGTGATATATATTTTACATCATACCAATTTATCATCACTTAATGGACATGTCCACAAAGCGTAAAGAACACAGCTCTCTTTTTCAATCAGCAGCAACAGCTAAGTGGAGTATTTCCAGATTTAGAAACTGTATTACATTGGCAGTAAGATAGCCATGTAAATAGTTTACAACCATTTCAGAGTACAGTACAATATGTTGGCCTAAGTAGATCATGAAAATTGTGCATTTATGCTTGCAAATTGAGTAATTGAATATTCACTGAAGAGGAAAGTTTCATAAGATACAAATGCTAGTTAAAGACACCATTTCCACCATCTCCTATGGAAGTTAGGTCCCTAACAGATTTTTACACATTTAAGAGTCTTTCCTGCAATTAATTGATCTAAAAAGCACAATTAGATATGTTTTTTCCATTTAGAAAAGCCAAATCTTTTTCAGCAAAGATTCAGTAGAACATATATCTCCCCAGGATTTTTTATTTATGATAATGTTCAGTCTTGAAGGACTGAAATTCCTACCAGGAAGCTCTCAGAATGGGAACAAAAAAAAAACATCGATTGAATTTGATCTCTAAAACCAAATAAAAACAAGTTGTCTCTACTATCCACCTTTGGAGCTAAGATGTTATATATGTATTCTGTCTTTATTTGAGAAGGTATAAGCAGTCCAGGGAATAGAGTAATCCAGGTAATAAATAACATGGAGAAGGCATTCCACTGTGGATGTTGAGGATTTAGACACTAGAGTTGGTTGTGCCTAAACTGGACTTGGGACACATGACACATGGGATTGCACAGCAACACAGCTCCTTTGACTTCAGTGTTCTGAGCTTGTTGAGCTTCATCTTTAAAATAAAGGGTTTCCCTTTGAAAGTTTCCACTCCCTACAGCAATATTATTCTTTATTCTTTTTGTTTTGCCCTTCACAGAAGCACCTATGCACAGTTTTCACTGAACCTCCTGATGCTACAGCCATTCTCATTGCAGTGGTTTTACTCAGCCTGACAGCTGAGCTCCACCACAACCTCTCTCTCACTCCCCTTCCTCAAAAGGAAAGGGGGAGAAAATATGATGAGAAGGGCTCAAGGGGTGAGATAACGACAAGGGAGCTCACCCTACAGTTATTGTCATGGGCAAAATAGACTCAACACAAGGAGATTAATGAAATTTATTACCTATTACTAACAAGCTAGAGCAGTGAGAAATTAAAATAAACAAATAAAAACACCTTCCCCCATCCACCCTTTTCTATGTCCTTCCCCTGAGCTGCACAGGGGAACAGGGAATGGGGGCTGTGGTCAGTCCCTAATGGCTCATCTCCGCCATTCACGGTCCCTCTCTACCCCTGCTCCATGTGGGGTCCCTCCCATGGGATGCCAGCCTTCCCGAACTGATCCTGTGGGGGCTGCCCACAGGCAGCAGCTCTCCAAGCACTGCTCCCACACAGCTCCATACCACGGGGTCCATTCATCCCCCAGGAGAAAACTGCTCCAGCACGGGTCCCCCACGGGTGGGTGGCAGCTCCCCCCAGACCCCCTGCTCCTGCGTGGGCTCCTGTCCACGAGCTGCAGCTCCATCTCGGTGCCTGCTCCTGCCTGGGCTCTCCATGGGCCGCAGCCTCCTCCAGGCCACATCCACCTGCTCCACTGGGGGCTCCTCCACAGGATGCAGCGTGGAGATCTGCTCCATGTGGGACCCATGGGCTGCAGGGGGACAGCCTGCTCCACCAGGGGCCTCTCCACAGACTGCAGGGGAACTGCTGCTGTGTGCCGAGAGCACCTCCTGCCCTCCTGCTGCACTGACCTGGGGGCTGCAGGGCTGCTTCTCTTATGTTTTCTTACTCCTTTATCTCCCAGCTGCTGTTGTGCAGTAGGTTTTGGTTTTGGTTTTTGCTTTTCTCTTTTGTAAATCTGCTCTCACAGAGGGGCAAACATCACTTATTGGCTTGGCTCTGTCCAGTGGTGGGTCCCATTTGGAGCCAGATGAAACTGGCTCTTACCTAACATGGGGCAGCTTCTGGATTCTCACAGAGGCCACCCCTGCAGCCCCCCACTACCAAACCTTGTTATGTAAATCCAATACACTCATAAATTTAGTTTATTATTTTATAGAAAGCTAAATTTTGATGGAGATTAGGGCCATATAATTAAATAAATTTATTCTTATGACAAATCATAACAGTATTCAGCCCTACAGTTTTCCACTCACATGAGTTTTGTGCCTTTCTGCTTCAGAGAATTTAAATTCATTTTTCTTCATGGTCACTTGGATAAGCAGAGAAAAGATACCACAGCAGTCTTCGTTTTAGCCATGGAGACAATCTGCTGTGATATCAGTAAATCTGACAAGCCTGACCCCAAAGGTTACCCATCTCCCAGTAGATCCCAGAGACAGTCAGTGTGCTATCTTTGGCCTTCAGCTAGTGCCAGGGAGACAATCTACACTTACAGTTTACTAATCTGCTATTTTACAAAAGGAAAGATAGGTCAGGAAATCCACTTTTTCTGCCTGCACTCTCTTCTTGTCTTGCAGGAGACTGCCATTCTCTTCCTCTTTGTCCATTCCTCACTTTTGTGCAGGGGCTTCTCTATCCCTCAGCAGATTCTAAGACAGTGGGGTCCTTTATAAGAGCAACTTAAAATAAATATCTTCACTCTTCTCTGAGCTGCAAAAAAAAAAAAATTCCTCTTGTTCTCTTTTCTAGAAATCACAAGATTTTGTAGTATCAACTTTTACGTATTAAAAATCAAAGAGGAATATTTCTGTGCAAAAGCACCTTTAAAATACATTGAACAGAGATATATATACAAAAAGTGAGTAATTCCTTCATTTTAAACCTGCCTTCTCTCTGGTGTCCTACAAGGATTATCTTTTATCTGAGGAAATGTGTTTGCCAGTGGAGGAATCCACCCTGAGTGCTTCTAGCTCCTTGCTTTTCCTTTGGAGATTCACTCCTGAACCCTCTGTCTCTACCCAAAAATCTTTTGTCTGGAGAAGTTTTCTAGATCCCTTCTGAGAACTGAGTTTGTTTCTGGTATGTGTTGTTTTGGACACCTTATGAACACCAGGAAATATAAAGAGTAGCCATGTTTTTAAGAACTTAAGGTATTCTGGCTTTCCTCATGCTGAGAGGTCATCTTTTAGGTAATGTCTAGCGTTTACTTGGGGAAAAGTGTCCCTAAAAGTGAAATTCATGAGCCACTTGTTCCTTTTCTACTAGTTCAGAATGTATTTTAAGAAACAACAACCTGCAGAACTTTTGGGTCATTTGGGGGAGGTTTTGGATGTCTTCAGCCTTTCACTTCTTTCCATGTAATGAATAAAAACTGATATTGATAAAATGAGGTGATGGTTGCAGAAATCTTCACATGATCATGGGGATTTCTCTTGCAGGACACGGAGCTTGAACTGACTAACACTGATATGTGTAGAGAATTGCCAAGTACCTCTGCATCTGGGCTCTGCTTGAGTCCTTCCATTCTTAACTTCTCTGACAGTCAAATCAACACGCATCAGCACGATGTAAAACAAGTTGCATCAAAGCCATGAATATCTTCATAGTTACACATCTTTCTGCATTTAAACAGTATTTGAATTGGGAAAAAAATCCACTTAAGAAAACTGGAGCTTAAACAAAATACAATGAACAAGTTATAAATGGCTTAAGTGAAAACATACTTATGTGAAACTAATAGCATTCATGAACAGTAGGAAATCACATTTTCTAATGAATGAAGTACTTTTGATTGCTTCACAGTTTTTGTCTGTACACTCCGTGTGTGCATGTGTATGCATTTGGGAATAAGAGCATCTTCTCTGTTATTGTTCCTTGCAGAAGCACCATTTTTCTACTCCATGAATTTAACAGAACTGACCACACAAATTGTCACAAGCCTTTAGGAAGGTAGATGTCTGTGAGGAAAAAGCAAACCAGAAAGATGCAGTTTATTTTTTTTGTTTTAGTTTTCTTATACATTCTTTCTACATTTTCTACTTCATAGAGGCACTTTTTCCAGAGAAGGAGGGGGACAAGTGATTCACAACTCTCAAGTGTGATTATCTTCTATGTCTAGTGGAATTAACGTAGTGAGTTGGGTCTGCTAGCCACTGTGGCTAATAGTAACTCATTTCTAATGCATTCTTGCATTGCGTATTCATTCACTTATCTTTTGTTTATTCTTTGAAAAATAAACTAAGCCCATAAATGTTTGAGCTAGTTAGATATGGATGTTGGGTCAGGCTTCAGGTTTTGATATTTATCATTTTGTTCAGTGAAATGGAACATTTTAAAGACAGTTAATAAATCATTCTGTCAGCTGAAAAGTGAACCACCAGGAAAAGAATGGAAGTCGTAAAAAGACTTTTAAAAATATCTTATACGTATTCTGTAACTTTTTGTGAGAACTGCAGAGAGAACATTTTCAGTCAGTCTCCTTCAATCCATTCCTGCTTGTCCTCTGAAACTTTTTATGCAGCTGCAGGGTCTAGCATGAAATATATGTGCACATGCCAAGATGAAAGATAGATGTGACTCTTTGTTCTCACTGGCCCCTTTGGATAAACCCAGTACATTGTAATGGAAATGCCCACAGGATCTGCTGTTCATCTCTACAGGCTTATATGAAGTGACGTATAGATCTGGAACTGCCAAAACCAGCATGGCTTTTGTAACAGACCAACACCAATAATTAATGAGTGAAACTGCCAGTCAGGTAATTAAGTGACCATTTCACTTGGACACTTGTCTAAATGCCAGAAAGTTCAAGGCATTAAGTTACAGGATTTGAGCAGTATGAGAAGACAAGAAGCACTGGGATGGATATGTGGAGCTCATATGGGTATAAGAGCTCTAAAGATAGCATCAGCGAGCAGTCACGGACTCCTAAGCTCTGAGGTGCTGTGGTCTGGGTGCAGGCCATGGTCTTGCAAGGTCAGCTCTGAGGATTTCTGCATTAGCAATGCCAAACCTGTACTGAATCTTTGCCTAGTGCTTAAATGCAGGCTCCGGTCCCCAGCCTAGCCCAGATGTGGTTTTGAATGCTATTGCTTGATTTCTGCTAACAATATAATTACACAGTGATATAACTGTATAGCGTGAAAGCATTCAAAACTTAGCCCTAAATTTGCAATTCTTCCTCATGTAAAAGACCCCATCTGTGAGAGGAAGAGATTCTGAATGAATTCAGTATTCTTGGTTACATTTCTTTGTATGACCCCCCAAAATGCAAATTGAACAGATGGAAATATTTCAGAAGGAGTCTGGAATGTCTTTTGTGACTGTTGTTAATGTAGGTAACCACTTCCTACAGTGAGGCCAATTTATTCAACATTTACTGTATTGGACAACAGGCATCCTTTGTATGTGATAGCAGGTAACAAAGTATAGCACCTTTTGTAACCAATTTTTGTACATCAGTGACTGTTTTGGAGCCTGTGATTGTATGCAAAATATTTATGCCATAATTTTCAGCAATTTTATCCAAATCCTGGTGACTATCACTTTGCAAGAGCTGAAAAAGCAACTCCACATTACTGGAATTTGTCATTGGATTGCTTTGACAATTACAGGATATCCAACACATGCAGGATGAAGACAGACCAAAATTAAAGCTGCAGTTCTTCCTGAGCACAGTGTTCTTATTTCAGTTGCACTGTCATCAGTATTCAGCACTGCAAGCAGTGGGATGTTATGGTTTGCTTGCCTGTTGTATTTCAATGCCTTCATAAAATAAAAAGTACACATTTAAAACCTAAAGGAGTGATGAAATGCAGAACCAATATGAGGAACCTGCATTTTAGCAATGCACTGCTGATTGTTTGTTGTGGCTTAACCTGGCAGGCATCTCAGCACCACACAGCTGTTTGCTCACTCCCCCTCAGTGAGATGGGGGAGAGAATTGGAAAAAAAAAAAAAAAAGAACAAAAAACAAACAAACAAACAAAAAAACTCATGGGTTGTGATAAAGAGAGTTTAATAGGACAGAAAAGGAAGGGAAAATAATAACCACAATAATAACCAGGGCCAGCTGTCCTGGCTGTGTCTGCTCCCAGTTCCTGGTGCACCCCCAGCCTCCTGGCTGGCAGGTCAGCATGAGAAGCAGAAGAGTCCTTGGCTCCATGTAAGTACTGCTTTGCAACTAAACCACTGGTGTGTTATCAGCATTATTTTTTTCCTAAATCCAAAACATAGCAATATACCAGACACTATGAAGAAAATTAACTCTATCTCAGCTGAAACCAGGACAATGAAGTATTACAGCAGCTTAACTCTACTTATTTCTGCCACTTCAGGAGGCTATTTCTATAGACTAGAAGTGCAGGGCCTAAAGACATCCTGGTAGAGGTGTGTGTGCACTTCATCTTTCTGAGGACAGTACTGGAGAAGAATGTAGACACTCAAAGTCTAATTCTCATTTACAACAAGGCCTTCTCACACTGACTTAGCTGCCGATACAGGGGCTTTAGAGCATGACGAAGGTACAGCCGCACTTATTATTATTTATACTCTGTCATAGCATGAAAATGGAATTTCCACATCCTTGCCTTGATGGGCCGATGAGGCCAAACAGTGTTCACCTCGCTTGCATGACTAACCTCATCATCTCTACAGAGCTTCTTCTCATAGGTAAATGGGAAAGGATGGGTTTGAAATTCCACTGAACTCAATTTAAAAGATTCTGTCGAGGATGAAAAACTAAGGCCCCTGATCTCACAAGCATTTTCTTGTTTTACTTCATTTGTCACCCTGTATTCCTCAATCTCCACACACGCTTCTTTTTAGAGTTTTGCCACACGTTGATCTCTCATGTGAAGTGCAGTATCTGTGCCAGAAGCTTATTTTTGAGAATGCTCAGTGTAAGCACAGTTCTCACATCATCACGCACGAGGAACCTTGAGGTCTTACATGCAACTACTTTGGTCTCTCTCAGAAGTCCTTTGGAGGCAAAGGTAATGAGCATGCCTGCTCAGTTATATAAGTGGATGCTGCTGTTCTCTGTATTTTACCCTTTCTTTCCATGTTCCCTCCAATTTGGTACAAATGAGGTTCATTGATTTGTTATGTCATGTTAGGATGTAAGCTCTTCTAAGCACAGAGGGCCATCTTTTTTGCTTCTATATAACAGATTCTGTGTACACCATCTGACTGCAGGGTGCCCAGTGCAATGGATCCCAAATCCATACTAGGGCTACTCATATGTGCCATTGGATTACAGATAATAACAGTATTAGCAATAGTCATAAGAATATATAACTAGTGTTATATTTTTGTTTGTATTTGTGAGCTTCAAAACTGTTTTATGGTTTTTTTTTAGTGTTTTTGTGTTTTGTGGGTTTTTTTTGGCTTTTTCTTTTTTCATAGAAAAAAGACCCATGATTTCAGCACCAGTGGAGGCTGATTTAATTTGCAGGTAATACAAGAGGAAATTCACCCCAGAGTCCTGATCATCCAGCAAAACTTTTGCTTTTGTTTCCCGTGACATTACTTCTTTGTGAGGATATGAATTATCTAAATACTGATTTTCAAGAAATAGTTCATTTTAATGGGGTACAGGTAATGTGAAAATATAATAATACATTATGTGAACACAAAGCTGTGTTTTTAAGAGCACTATATAGCCTTGATTTAATTGCTTCAGTTCACTCCATTTTTCTTGGAAGAGTGTATTCTCCAGAACGCTTCCCCCAACCAAAGAAATAAGAATAAAAACACTTCAATTTGGCATTAGTTATTCCAATTACTTCTAGAAAAGAACAGCAATGTTGGTAGTGTTCATGCTCTGCTGTTAAGGGCTTAAAAACCTTTTCCTTAATTACATTTTTTCAGACAATGCCTTCATTTCACATTTCCCAAGGCAGATAATGCCATGTCTCAACACGTCAGTTCCTGGCATACAAGTCACAATCTTCATTATCCCAGGTCATGGGACAGAATACACCAAGGCTGGTATAAGTGGATGTCAAGAAGTGCAATGTAGGATGTCGCAGATGAGTCTTTGACATGCAGTGCTTTTCTGCAATATGTAGCATTATGATAAAAGAGCACCTTCTCTCGATTCTCCAGTGTCTAAAGTCAACAATCGCAAAGTATGTGCAAAAGCATAAGGAAATCCAGACCTGGCTAACTTGCTCCTTTAAAAAATCTTTCAAATAGGAATAATTACCTAGTTAAAATTAGAACCAGGAATGTTTCATTATCAAAGAATCTTAGATGATATGAGTCTCTTCCTGCTCCTCATCCCTCAGGATCCAGGGCATTCGACTTTGAGAGACAAGATCTCTCCCTCGCTCTGGAAACCATCAAAGTCATTATCTTAATTGTCTTTATAGGAAAGTATGGCCCTTGCTTCAGAAGGCTTGCTTTGTTAGGCTCCTAAAATGCACAGACAGGATTTATTTTAAATTAAAATATTAAATTGGGTAGACTTACATCCAATTATCCCTTTTATCTCTTGTGTTGGAAGTATACTAAGGTTATTTATGAAGGCTCATTTATTTCAAGTATGGAAGTAGTTTACAGATGTGAAAAATAAATATAACCTGTAAAAATGACTTTTACTACATAAGAATAGAACCCAATGATTTCAGCAAACTAATCAAGGTACCTGCATCAATCATTTACAAAAGCTTTAGCTAGAACTTCCTGTAATCTGAATAAAAGCAGGAATTAATTTTGCATCCATTTTAAGCACTTACACATCCTGTAGCCATCAGGGGCAAGGTATGCATAGCAGGGGGATTGAACTGTAATAAATGAAAATAACTTATTCTTTGGGAAGAAGGCAAGCTATCAACTTTCCCGGAAAGTAAATAAATATAAAAATAAAAGCAGGGCACTCCATCTCATGTTCTATTCATCAACCTTTCATCACCTCTGCCATTCTTGGGACATATTTCTATGGTGTTGTCTCCAGATTTGAGATGCATTGTAATATTTTGATGACATGTGTGGTGTTCTGAATCCTGTAAGTAGCACTCGTTTGCTCAAGCTGATGAGGCTTGGAGGCAGATGGGTTTGCTGTTTGTGACAACAAAACTCAGGAAGAAAAGAATCACTTAGTGCAGACCAAGTGTGAGAGCCTTGGAAAATAAATAAATAAATAAAAATCAAGTAGTTTCAGCTTGAGGGGACCTGTATTTTTTAAGCTATTTCACTGAAGCCTGAAGTACACAAATGGAAGCAAATTTTAAAATGCTTTTACTTTCTTGTATTTTTGTAGCTATTACATGAATTATTTAAATCAGTTAGATAAAATGGAGGAGAGTGCAGAGGGTTCACTTGCTCCTTGGTGCTCTCCATTGAAAAGAACTGAAACTGTCTCCTAAAATGCAAGTGCAGTCTTTCTGCAGAGGTGTAACAGACAAGCACAAAGCTCAGTAAATGCCACAGTTACATGCCCATTTGCACTTTGTTTTGTCCTGAAACCAACATTTTCTCTGCCTGAAGCCTGCTGCCTCTTGCAAGGCCAGCAGTGAGTGCAGTGGTGCTCTTGCGAAACACCATGCTGGCTGTGATACCACCATCCCCTTGCCTGGTGTAGGAGGAGAGGATTTGCCCTGTGCTCTGCTTGTCCTCTGTGGTGTAGGCTTCTTGCTGGGATCTAGTCTGTGGCTCAAGGAGCTGCGGAGAGCATCCCTAAGCCTTGCTGCACTTCTGAGCTGAGCCTTCCCTACATACATGCATGCAGTGTGGAGTCAGGCACTTTGGGATTATAGAGGTATTAAGAGAAGAGGTCTGTGTGCGCACAATATGAATCGGTTTGTCTTCCCTAAAATTTACTGGTGTGACTCATGACTGGATTTCTCTGTGCCATTAGTGGGATAATTGAAATATTTTTCCTGTGGTCAATTTAATGTGCTTTGTACCGAACAGTAAGATGATGGGAATGGCAATTACACTCTCACATGAATTTTGCGATTCTCCACAAGCTGGGCAGAATACATGATTTTTTTCTAGATGCACGGTAGTTCACAAGGGTGCACCACAACACAGCAGTGTTTAGGGGGTTGTCACCTGTGGCTGGAATATGATCAAGTCTGCCTGTGCATTGCTGGAGCCAAGATGGAAGAGGATGTGATGGCTTAATGCCAATGGGCAGGTCAGCTCCACGACACTGCTCTCTCACTGCCCCTCCTCAACACAACAAGAGGAGAAAATACAATGATAAAAGGCTCGTGAGTTGAGATAAAGACAGGGAGATCGCTCTCCGGTTACCGTCACAAGCAAAACAGACTCAGCATAAGGGAGTGTAATGCAATTTATTGCCTATTGATAACAGAGTAGAGCACTGAAACACTGAGAGCAAACTAAAAACACCTTCCACCCATCCACCCTCTTCTACCTCCTCCCTCTGAGCAGTGCAGGGGAATGGGGAATGGGGCCTACAGTCAGTCCCTAACGCTTTGTCTCTTCTTTGATGTCTGCAGGGCTGTTTCACATTTTCTCACTCTTCACTCTCCCACTGCTGTTGCACAGCAGGTTTTTGATTGTTTGTTTGTTTTTTCCTTTCTTAATTCTGTCTTCCCAGAGGCCCAACCAGCATCACTCACTGGCTTGGCTATGGCCAGCAGCGGGTCCCTTCTGAAGCTGGCTCTGAAGTGACATGGGGCAGCGGCTGGGCTCTGCTCACAGAGGCCACCCCTGCAGCCCCCTACTACCAAAACCTTGTCACATAAACACAGTACACTGAGCTGAAGAAAAAGTGAGGAGGACAGACAGAAAAAAAAATGAGAAAGTCAAGGAAACTACTTGGTCTGGTACAGAGAAGAGATGAGGAAGTGTTTCAAAGCACTTTCTATAGAGAAATGAGAGTCTGAAGGTGTCCTGCTTTCTCATAGAATATCCTGAGTTGGAAGGGATCCACAAGGATCATCAAGTTCAACTCCTGGCTCCACACGTCTACCCAAAAATTCAGACCATATGACTAAGAGTTCAAATGCTTCTTAAACTCCGACAGGTTTGGTGCCATGACTACATCCCTGGGGAGCCTGTTGCAGTGTGCAATCCACCTCTGGGTGAAGAACCTCTTCCTGATATCCAGCCTGAACTTTTCTTCTCTTTCATTACTTGGCAGCACCTACTGGTTGCAGAGGAGCACCCTCACAAAAGGTACAAACAGCTCTCACTCTAGAATTGGTCAGACCTCCAGTGTTTTGCATAGCAGAGAAATATTCATTGCCTTTGTGAGAGCTCTCAGAAGCCAAATTTGTGGTGACTGCAACACACTTTGTGGTCAGTCAGACGTCTGAATTAGGCAGTGCTGATAATCAAGCTGTTGCTCTGTGTACCTGTTAAGCAAATGGGGGAAAGAGCAAGAGTGTTTGTGCATGAGGAACAGTGTAGAAGGTCTGGCTTTTGGACATGCAAGACTTGGTCAGCTCTTCAGGAAAAAAAAAAAAAAAAAGGATAAGAGGAGTGAAGAGAGCAAGTGCAAGCAGCAGTCACAGGTCACATTACTACTTTGGACAGGAATTGTGTACTTGTTATCTATTTAAAGGACTGCCCAAGAAATGTCTTGCTTGAAAAATGCCCAGCAAGAGACTACAGCATACACAGGAGAAACTCAGTAAGCTATCAATGAAAAAATCTACAAAATGGATATTTTTGTACTGGATTAAATTCTGTGGGCTATTGCTCAAACTGAAACATCACCCAAAAGTTGTCTTTTCATGGCCAAAGACACTGGGCAGAAAACCTATTTAACAAATGCCCTAGGAAGGCAGAAAATCGGTCAGAGAATGGCAGCGACCCCTTCCTAACCACATGGGCCTTATCTGGGCAAGGGGCACAAGGCTGGGGTTTGAGGGACAAGTTTCACAGCCCATGCCGCTAATCTGAGTGTCTGTTGTAAGTTGAATTGCCTGAAAAGAAACATTTTTTTGATGTTGTTGAGGGAATAACCTCAGGTTCTGCAGCAGGTGCACATGTGGGACACCACTGAAGGCTGGAGACATTTGCCAGAAACATCTCTCAGGGGTGAGTTCCATCCCTCAGGCTAACTGTCAGTCAAAACTACAAGTGCTGCAGTCTATACAGTACTATTCTCATATAAATCAGTTGGTCCTAGAGCCAGGAAAATGGAAAAGAGGAATTGAATTTGACCTGATTCTTTTGGGGCTGCTGGCAGACAAAGCAGATCCGGGATTCCCATTTTCTAAGCTTTTTCAATGTCACTCACTTCAATGACGTGCTCATGTACTTGAGACACCTCTACTTGCATGCACAAAACTGTATTTTACCCTAGTGGAGAGATGTGCTGGTATGGCCATACAGCTCTGCTTTGCATGCGAGGCCATTCGGACTCAGACCCAGATTCTGTGGGCAGAATCAAATTTTCTTTTACTCCAAAATTTCCTCCCAGGAAAAGGTCTGACCTGTGTCAGGACAACTCATATGAGTTATTCTGACAACAAAGATGTTAGCAGGAGCTTTATACTGGGGCTTTGCTGGGTAGGAGTTTAGCCTCAAAGACATTATGGTGGCTTCCTGGATAAACATTAAAAGAAGGACAGAGGTTGGGTTTTTTCGTTATTTTATTTTATTATTATTATTTTTATTTTATAAAGTGAATATTAGTATCTTTTGAAATACTTCCTTGGATTTTTTTTTTTTTTTTAGAATTAGATGGAGTGATTATAGCACTTTAAAAATCAATCACTGTTCCCTTTTTAAAAGGTTCCTTGCATTTACCATGCTGATGAATAGCCTAATTAAATTCAAAGGAGTTAAAAAAAAAAAATCAGAAACTGAAGCATGCTGAAGTGCTATTTTGGGGAACACAAAATATGACTATGTCAAAAACCTGTTTGGTGAAGCTGCATGTGATGAAAACTGTCTTACTCAATTGAGGCTGTTCCTTTTCTCTCCCTCATTAAGATTTTGAATGAAAAGTAGCAGTGCTGTTTTTTTCAGGATCAGAGTTCCTGTTTCATCATCGCCTTTTCCACATTCAGCAGTGATGTAAAACAGGAGGAAATCAGCAGTAGTATAAATTACTGCTGTGTGTTTTTTTTTTTGTTTTGTGGTGTTACGGGTGCAAAATCATTTTTATGGCTTATTTTATTGTCCATGCAGAGCAGAATTCTGTTGGGCTAGGCATTGTGCAGAGCATAAAGAGGGCTGAGTTACTTCAGTGTAAATTGGGCATGAGAAAAAGAAAATATATATATATGTCTTTTCTCTTGAAATTATTGCATTGTTATAACTGAAATATTTTCATTTTTGTATCTGTAATTATATAACTACTTTTACCTATAAGTTATTTATATATATTTAATGCTTATATATATATTATATCTTCTTTCTTTCTTACATTTCTGTCCAATGACGAAAATAGACGGGTGCTACAGACTTTTACATTTACTCATTGTAAACTTGTAGTGAAGTTTTCTTTTAGATTCTTGGGCTTGTTTAGATTTCAAATACAGCAGCAGGAATTAGTGTCACCTAAAAGATGGCCCATGGATCTCATATATGAGAATTTTTTCCATCTGGTATTTGGATGCCGAAGAAGCAAACTCTCCTTTCTGCAAATGGATCAACTCTTTGCCCATCCTCCATGCAATTGTTGTAGGGATCAGCTGTACTCAAAATATTGAACTATTATTTCAGTTTAAATAAGGTGAGAGATATGGAAGGGAAAAAAAGAACATTAGAGATATTATTTTTACCCCAACTTTGGAATGTCTGAGTGCAAAAGAAGAGTTTTAGGTAGAGGTAGATAGAGAAGAAAATATGGTTGTGATTAGAGAAAATGTACCATGCGGGCAAATAGTGATGAGGTACTAATAGGTAGGTGGAAATGGAGTTGAACTGGGGCTGAGGGAGAAGGTGACAGAAACGGGAGGCAACTTTTATTCTCAGCATAAAAGCTAGGGGTACTGGATGAAGGGAGGGAAGTTGAAGGACTGGAAAAAAAAAATGGGAACAGCGATCAGATGAAAAGGGCAGTGTCTAAGGAACATAGAGATGGAAAAAAAAAATGTAACAAGCTTGTTAGAGCAGGCCAGTGAGAGAGAAAAAGAGGACGTGGTAGAGATGGAAGATCCATCTCTACTCTGTCCCTAAGTGTGGAGAACCACAGTTCAAAGTGCAACAGCAAGAATAACATTAGAGAGCAGAAGGGACAGGTGTGGGCTGATGGGAAGAAAGAGACAAAGCAACAGGACAGGACACCAAGTTATCGTGGTTCCTAAATACTGTGCTCAGGGAAATGTGGGTTGACATATTTTTTCAGACTGTCAGGTACTGAGGCATGTTCAAGATTACCCTTTGTCTTCCTGTAAGCCTACAGGAATCTGATTTGATATTTAGCATAATCTCCCAGGCTGCTGCAATCATTGGCTATTCTGTGGGTAATGAAAGTAAAATCAAAAGCAGTGGAGGAGAGAGAATGAGAGACTACCCATGATTGTCTAGTTTAGAATGCTTTAGAAAAATAAACACAAGTAAAAACACAACCGCTATCGGCTCCCTCTGTTGTTTGGATTTCTTTTTGCTACCACAGATTGGACTTTGTCGTTGCTTTCTCTTTGCTTCCAGATGCACTAGCACACACTTTTCTACAAGAATAGTGTCACTGGCAGGTTTGGGTTGACTTCTACTGACTGACTTGGAATGTGAAACCTTCCAGGGGAGATAAGCCTGTAAGTAGCTCCACAAAATTCCTACTTGTCTCTTTTTTTACATTATACAGAGGTTATCAGACTGCCAAAGTTCAGTCACCCTCAAGTGCAATTCACTGCTCAGGAGTACACAGGTGGCAGAAGAATTTATTGCAGAGTGGCACAGCCTGCTTTCAGTGTGAGAATGGTCCACCCAGTGAAAAACTCATAAAAACTAAAACTTGGAGTTTCTGAAAAATGTCTCACAATGAAAAGACAAGGACTATTAAAACAAATTTAATATATGAATTTCATTATTTTTTATACATGTTTCTAAAAAATAAATAGTCTTGACCATTTTACTTGGATACTATAGTTTTTAGTTAAAATCTCTTCTTTTTTTTTATTGTTTCTCTTGATTTTATTTTTTACCCTTTGCACCTCTGAAGACAGTGATCTTGGGCCAGTACTAACAACACAACCTCCTACAAGTATGTCCTGGCAAATGGCTGGTGTGGCTCCAATGAACAGCAAGTACAGCTGTGCATTCAGCCCACAGAATTCTTGAAACTTTTAGAATATGACTTTGCTTCTGTATGATGAAACAGGTTTTCAAATCCACATTAGGATAACCACATTAACAAGATGATTATCATTCCCTGATATGTGCCAATCCCACAGGGTGCAAACAAGGTGTAAGTACTACTACTCTGTGTTTGAGTTAAAGAGGTGCGTGCTGGTTCACAAAACTGCTTCTGTGCTCCTATACTTCCTTTTTCTTTTGGCTAGCTTTGTTTGTAAAACCTACATGCTGTGTGCATAAGGCATAAGTGACCTCTTGCTGTAGCTTCCTGGACTTGAAAATACTGCCCAAGGCACTCAGTTTCATCACACATTCATGACTCAGCTCCTGAATGTAAACAGCCTCAGATCTCTTTGCTCCCCCAAACAGCACACTGCTGGGGGCAACAACACAGAACTGCAAGACCAGCTAGCCGCAATGTGTTTCTTTGGATAATTCCTGGATATTTGGAACATCGTGGTTTCTGAGTGTTCATTACTACCTTCTCTTATTTTGAATGTAATTATTAACAAAAAAAAAAAAAAAAAAAAAAAAAGACTATGTTAAAGCTCCATTACAGCTCCCACCAACCACATCAATGTGAGTGGGAGAGTTTATGCACTAAAATATACGTGCTCTTATTTATACCAGAGAAGGATAAGATGCCTGGGAGCAGCCAGGGCAGGACCTTGACCCACCTAGTACAGACCCACAGGACCCACACAAGAGGAGCAGAGCAGGTCCAGGGACAGTTGCCAGGGTCAGCTGAGAGTCCAGATCAGCAGTGCAGTTCATAGCAATGATGGAGGAACAACTCAAGTCAGCACATCGAGGTCAGGCTCAACACAATACAAGATTGAGTACCAGCTTTCCTGTTGTGTAGCTCAGGTGACTACCAGAAACTGAGTTTAAAGCTCAGCTTTAGCCTGGTTTTCAAAGCAGAGCCCAAGTGAAGGTGGTAAGGGGAGGACCACATTCTCCGACTCAGCTTCTTCCCAAACATTTTTTCCCAGACTACAGAGCTGGGCTGTATCAGAGCTGGCCTTGACCATGGGCAGCCATCCCCCAGAAGGGGAGAAGAGAAACTGGAAAAGGTTGTTGAGCCTATGTCCAGTCTAGGCATGGACTGGATAGAGACCTGTCTCCAGGAGCTGGAAAGCAATCTGCTCTTTACTGTTTAGATACAGAATTTAGAGAGAAAAGTGAAATAAGTGCCCACCAATTTTAGTGCCCAGTCTGAGACAACTAGGCTCTGATATTTCAAAGTCATTACTCTTTTGCAGCCCATGGCATGCAGACACCAGGGTTTATTTTACAAGTGTTATTGTGAGAGGCTACTGGAAAGAGTTTGGAGTGCTACCCAGGGATTACTTTTTGTAAAAGCATCACATTGCTTGTTTTGGCATCTCAATCCAAATGGTTATCATCTCAATTCAAATGGTTATCATGAGTCCAAAAGGTTTTGCCATCTCAATCAATGGTTAATCCACCGTGCTCATTTTGGGGATGCAGACAACCCTGCATTTCTATCTACATGTAACTGGTGCTTCATATAGATAAGATCTTCAGCCACTGTAATGATCAAACTTTATTGCCTCTACTGCCAGCTGGGCATGATTGGTCATTTTCCAGGTTGTTTAAATTTATGGAGATCCTTATGAGAGAGAAAACACACCCTGCCAGTAAACTTCAAGGTTCTTCTTTAAAGTGTGGGAGCATTAGTGCTCTTCACAAAAACACTTTTCGTAACAGAAAGATGAAGAGCTTGTCTCCAGTCTCATTTTTACCTGAAATCTTGAAAGAAATTACAAATTCTGAGCCTGGGAAAAATCTAGCCCAGAACTTTGGTTAATCTTTGGCAACATTTTAAATAACTGAAAACAGAGCCTTCTAATGGAATGTGTCAGGCAAATTGAGCTGTAGGAGGGATTGTCAGCTATGCCTACGATTTTTATACTCATCTCCTATTGGAGATATCACTGTATAAAAATCTTAAAACATGATTAGCATGAACACTGCACCCTTCGTAATAGTTTTCCTTATTTGAGCCTGATAATTGTCCGTTACATCACCATTACTGCAGTTAATTGCTGTCTTTGCAGATAAGTTTTAACTCCAGTAACAGCTCTTTTTTAGTGTTAGTGTCGGATGGTCTAAGAGCACCTTAGTCCATGTTTCAGGCCTTTTGTGACATGCAGATAACATATATGTCTTAAGCAAATCCACAAGGGAATGTGGTATGAGACCCTTTATCACTGCTTGAGTGATCCTTCTGCACATACCTAGCTTTTAAATGTCTGAAGGTAGGTGAAACAAATCCCACCCAATTGGAGCTATTGTCTGTTACCCTCCTCACTATTAGATGAAGTAGAAAGAACCTTAGCAATTCTCCAAATCTTCTTCTCTTTCTTTTGCAGATGTCTTCTTTTTATAATCATTCCAAGGACCCCAAGGATGCTGTCTTGAAACCAACTTCAAAATAGGCAAATTCAAACCTATGCAATCAGATAAACAGAAGTTTAATAGCCCAGTCACATCTCCCAACTCTCTGTACTGAGTCTGAAAGTTATGTTTTCATCCCAGGTCATAACAATTCAGAGGAAGAAGGATTTGTAAGCCATCTTTAATCATAACATTGTCAATTTTTTAATTTAAAATCCTCTTTAAAATTTAAAAATTGAAGTTATGATTTTCCTCTAAGTCAGTTCAAGAATATTTTATTCTTATATCTTTCTGGAAGACTGATCCATAATGAAAACCCTCACTTCTCTGAAGGAATATCATATGTCCCCATCTCAACATAGAATCATAGAATCATAGAATCATAGACTCATAGAATCATAGAATCATAGAATGGCCTGGGTTGAAAAGGACCTTAAAGATAATCTAGTTTCAACCCCCCTGCTCTGGGCAGGGTTGCCAACCACTAGAGTTGTCATAACAACATGTCATACATGGATTCTTTTGAAGCTATTGGCTTTTGTCCTTGCTGGAAAAACCCTTCACTTGCATTCTTCAAGAAGTAACAGTCTGATAAATAACAGAAAGTCCTTCTTTCCTGTCATCTCTTCCAATTTCTTCAAGACAGATGGAGTGTTCTCTTTCTGCTTCTCCCACCTTTGATTTTGGAAACACTAAGCTATTTATTGTGCAGCTAGAAGTCACAGCCTGTCTTTCTCTTCTCATCCTATTTTGTACCTCCTGCTGCTGTAAATAGTTCCAGGCTATCACCATGACTCTTCTTCAAAGCTTTTCCAAGCTTATGGAGGATGACTTTGACCAAGTTTTGTCAGTTGCTCAGGTGTCCCCAGAGATTCCAGTAGCACCATGTCCACAAGAAACTTAGAGTTACTAATTCATCCTATTACAAAATAGACATCTAGGGCAGGCAGGAGGGCCATCCAGCCAGTGCCAGGGAATGCTGGAAGCAGCAGCAGAGGCACTGGCAGCTGTGTGCCCATAACCTCATTGTACTGGCCATTCTTGTTGTGCGTTCACAGAGTTTTCATCTAAACCCCACAGGCTACAGCCTATTTCTTTCCATATTGGTATGTAAATAAAGATAATTCTACAGAATTTGGTAACACTTGTTTGGAAGAATTGAGGTTAGAGAGGAGCTGTATCGTCAAGTCTTACATATTTAGTAACTGACATCTTCTACTATATTTAGCTTGTGTACTGAAGAGCAGATAGTTGATTATGCAACAAATTGAACTCTTTCCGGCCTCTTTGCAATGAGTAGGGCATTCAGCAACCTGATTGAAACTGTAAACAGTTAATAATTATTATAATAAGGGCTGTTATTATTAATCTACCATTAAATTTCATAGATTTTCAAAGCATTCTACAAAATAATGGAGGCTTGTAACACTGATGTAAGTTAATTTAAACCTGCCATCATTTTTTTTTTTTTTTGGTTTTGGTTTGGTTTGGTTTTGGAACAGAGGATTAAGGGACCAATCTGGAGAGGAATGTAGATGATATTGACCCAGGTTTCAGTTTCAGCATTAAGATTATTGATAACATTTAATTAAGTGTTTAAGTTCATAGAACTTCCATGCTTTCATAACTGAAACTGCAAAGCTGTACTAAGGCACTATTAGGCAGACTTTTCCAGAAGCTTCTCTTGTTATTTATAATGAAGGTACAATTAATCCAAGTGTTAATGAATTTATAAATCTTGGTAGCATAACATTTGTAAAATGTGTGAGGAAAAAGAGGAAGGCTGGAAGAAAATCCATGCAACAGAAAGCTATTGAGTTTTTTTTTTAATTCCCAGTTACGGGTGAACCAACCATATAAGTATCAGATATAAGGATACATTTTTTTTAAGAATAGTATTTTTTCCAGTATTTAATTTCACATAGTTGGCACTTTCCAAAGATTGCCAAGGTACTGAAAGGCACTGAGTATTAGAGATCTGAAGAAATTTGAACATCTCCAGGGATGGGGCATCCACAGCTTCTCTGGACAGCCTCTTCCAGGGCCTCACCACCCTCACAGTGAAGAATTTCTTCCTTATATGTAATCTAAATATCCCCGCTTTTAGTTTAAAGCCATTCCCCCTTTTCTTATCACTACAGTCCCTGACAAAGGGTCCCTTCCTAGCTTTCCTGCAGTCCCCCTTTGGATACTGGAAGGCCTCTATAAGGTCTCCCCAGAGTGTTCTCTTCCCCAGGCTGAACAAGAAGGCTCTCTTTCTGTCTAGGAGAGGTGCTCCAGCCCTTTGATCATCTTCGTGGCCATCCTCTAGACTTGTTCTAATATTTCCATGTTGTTCTTATGCTGGGGGTCCAGAGCTGAACTCAGTACCAGGTGGGCTCATCTATGCTTTACAGCCCCATAAGTAAATCAGGAAATATGCTGTACAAGAAGCAGGAATCTTAGATTCTGGTTTCTCCCCAGATGCTAATTATCAGTGCTATGCTTAAACAGTCTGTCTGTTCTTTGTGACCAGTTTCCTAATCATTTAATACATTACCATGGTAAAAGAATGACTTTGAATGGTTAACCGTGCAGTTAATTGGCTGTTATTAGTCAGAAATATTGTTTAATACTATGTTTATGTAAATAGCTGTAGGTGAATTGCCAAAGTAATACAATAAGTCAAGAGCAAAACCTGCAGTTCTTTCTAGTTTCACCCAGAAAGAAAGAAAGAAGGAAAGAAGGAAAGAAAGAAGGAAAGAAGGAAAGAAGGAAAGAAGGAAAGAAGGAAAGAAGGAAAGAAGGAAAGAAAGAAGGAAAGAAAGAAGGAAAGAAAGAAGGAAAGAAAGAAGGAAAGAAAGAAGGAAAGAAAGAAGGAAAGAAGGAAAGAAGGAAAGAAGGAAAGAAGGAAAGAAGGAAAGAAGGAAAGAAGGAAAGAAGGAAAGAAGGAAAGAAGGAAAGAAGGAAAGAAGGAAAGAAAGAAAGAAGGAAAGAAAGAAAGAAAGAAAGAAAGAAAGAAAGAAAGAAAGAAAGAAAGAAAGAAAGAAAGAAAGAAAGAAAGAAAGAAAGAAAGAGAAAATGTAGCCAATTCCATTGACTTATTTTTGTTTGATTCATTGCAGCTTGAGGTCATAGCCATGGAAAGCTTTCAAGTGTTTTCCCACTTAAAAACCACAGACATTACTGTTAATTAATTAATGTATATTTCATCCTCTGCTGAAGTGTCAGTCCTGGGGAGATTGATGAATTCATATTCTGTATTCCCTAAGGAACCACACAGGACCTGTGGATTACCACCCATTGACACAACAAAGCACATTGGTTTTATCTAAAACAAGTTGCATATCCCAAGATGGGAGCATATCACATACATTTGTTAATGTATGCTGGTGTAAGTATTACTACACACAAAATTAATTGATTATTTCTGTTTTTCTTCTGATAAAGATACAAGGTCTTTCACTTCCCTTCTCTGATTTACTGACATTTTAATGTAACTTTTAATGAGTTACCATATAAGTCCTTTACTCTTTTAGTAAACTAATTGCCATTTTATTTCTGAAATTCTGTTTAACTGTGACAAGCAATAATTTCACATGCAGTGGAACTTCAATTATTTCTCCTTTAAACACCAATAGTCCATTATTTTGTTGCAAGCCACTCTTCTCAAGAAATATCAATTATATCAGAGCTACAGTGTGGTAAAAAGAATTGTCCGGTTTCCATATGAATCCATCCTACCCTAGCTGAAAAACCTAATGTCACCTATCAGACAATAAGGAGGCAAGAGCATTGCCCATCAAACATATGATAAAACACTACATAATCCCTGCCCCTTCAGCTTTCCAGTTTCATTCAGCCTCAAATGAAAATATTTTATTCTCTTTTTCTTTCTCTTTTCTTTCTCTTTTCTCTTTCTTTCTCTTTTCTTTCATTCTGTTTCTACAGTTTTGTGGTTTGTGATGTTTTTTGTTAGTTTGTTTTGTTTTGTTTTGCTTTGCTTTGCTTCTAAATAGCAACGTTTGGGATTTAAAGAGCAATGGATTAGTTTAATGATTAGTTTCCTCAGCTTTAATACCCCTGATTTCTCTGACTAGGCAAAAGAAGGCTACAGATGCAACGGCTGAAATCCAGACTGCTTTGTGACATTAATTGGAAAACTGATATGGATGTCACTTCAGATCAGCAATGAATGCAGAAGTTTCAGCCTCCAGGCTCGGCCTTACCTGATCACATTCCCACAGGAACTTTGTGATGGCTGAGCCACAGTGACAGTCTACAGATGTGCCCTGGCTCATGACAAATGCAAGGCAATATGATTTAACTGAGCCCACCATGAAGAAGGATAGCAACAGGTTGCTTCAGAAGCTGTGGATGCCCCATCCCCAGAGGTGTTCAGGCCAGGTTGGATAGGGCTTTGGGCAACCTGCTCTAGAAAAAGAGCAGGTTGCCCCCATGACAGGGGGATTGGAACTAGGTGATCTTTAAGTTTCCTTCCATCCCAAGCCATTCCATGATTCTGTGATTCCATGATTTTATGATTCTATGACTGCTCCGTTACCAGTCAGCAATAACATTAAACATATATGATGCCAGAATATTAATTAACTAGAAAACCATGGATATCGGTCAATTGGGGAAATCATTGTCTTACAGGTTTTCTGAGAATAAAACTCAGTTGTGCATAATCGTGTGATATATAAGCACCAACTGATGCTTTACTCATTTCTGGATTACTATCATTAGTCAATTTTTAGCCAGTTAGGAGACTTAACACACATTAATCTACACAGATTACCTTGGTTTAGTGTATTGTCTTTCATCCCTACAATTTTTCAGGCAGTATGTCTGTTACAAAAAGCACTATGTTACTTTTAATTTTTATTTTATTTTAACCTAGCACAACCCACTGCCTTTTGTTCACATATGTAAGAGAATGTCACTGTGGTTATAACTGTGCTACTTCTTTTTAGCTGTTTTAACAGTATGCTGACATTTATTAAAAGCTAGAGATTGTGCTGGGGTACTATTTCTCACATCTGGAGCATATTGCCCACTGTGGTTTGCATTATTAATTCAATTTCTGACATAAATCTAGATGTAAATTTTATTTATTCTCCTTGGTTTCCACCAATGAACTAAATTTGTGGTTTTGCATTATTTATATGCAATTTTCCTTAAGACACTCTGTGAAAATCACTATGTAAGCACAATTTGTGCTGCATGGTGTTATTAAGTATTCTCTTTTAAGCTGTACAGTGAAAGAACGGTATAATTCATTTTGTTATTTTGTTGTAGCTTCCCAAACAAATATATATTTCTAAAATATTTTTGATTAAAAATTGATGTGTCATATAGCTACTTCCGACTGATTTTAAAGCCAACAGAAATAGAATAGGCAGGAAAATTTTCAAAAGACCTGTTCATCTCACGCATTTTCTCCAGATTGAAACTAAAATATTTCCACTGGTAAAGCACAGTTTCAAAGCTACTACATGTAATTTCGTATGCCAGTATTCCTACGGACGTCAAGATTTTAGAGTCAGATCATCAATAACAAAACATACGCTTTATAGCTGAGATATGTGAATCGATCTCCTTTCTTTCACTTTGAATTTTAATATTTCAGATCACAGTGTGGAACACCATGGTAGGCAGTACTGCCTGAAATATTCTGCTGCTGAGAAGGCAATGTGAGAACTGCTATTTAAAATAAAAAATCCCATTTTTATATCAGACCAGGAGGTGATTATGCACTGCTACTTTGCAGTTCACCATAACAGTGGTGAAGAGTGAATGACTCCACCTTGAAAACATGTTCAGCTGGGTTTCTAAATAGATTTTAGCCAAACTGCACATTCATGATAATCATTTCTAGTGCATTAGACATCCAACAGATTTTTGTTGTTCTTGTTGTAGCACTATATTTTACAGTTATTTGGAAAACAATTTTACAATTTTTTAGTTGCCTTTAATGCTTTTAGAGGGATAGCTTTGTCTATGGAGCTGCATAAAAGTTTTATTCTCAGAGCTATGGGATCAGCTTCTATCTATCTTCATAGTATTGATAAATGTATATGCAATCTCATCTAATTTCTCTATGCAATAGCTTAAATTGGCAAAAAAAAAAAAAAAAAAAAAAAAGAAAAAAAGAAAAAAAAAGCAGCAATTCACATAAATCCTATACATTGCCTTCTTTAATAAGCATTAAGTTTGAAGCCAAACGCTGCAAAAGCCAAAATGTCTCCAGATACTAAGATGCATCTGTTTCATCGAATGCAGTAAAGATAGGGAATCAAATCCAAATGCAAATACCCAAAAAGTGGACAAATGAAATTTATAACCAAATCTTAGTTTATGTGACTTGAAACTGGCTTTAATACTATCGAAACACCAAGTTAAAACTGTTTCTTGTTTTATTAACATAGCTTTCTTGTTTTATTAACATAGCTGAGGCATGGCAAAATTTGAGATCCTCTCCTAAACTTTACTGTAGTCCAAGCCCAAATCAAATACTGACTTGAAAGAATCATCACCTTTCGGAGTCACTGAAGTACAGTAGCATCTCCTCTGCTCTTGTCACTGACTCTTTTCCTTCAGCTTCTCTCTGGCTCACTACTCCTTTCCATGTCCTGTATCTGCCTGCCCTTGTCTTTCCATTCCTCAGTCAACATATTGTCATTGTATATTTGTATTTTTCCTACTTTTCTGGAATCCCACTTCCCGAGTGGCCTCTTTTACTCCATATTCTCTGTAAACACTCTTTTAGCTTGTGTAACCACAATTTTAGCTTCCTAAACCTGTGTCTGCTGCTCTGCCTAGATATCTTTTTGGGTTGGATCCATGCTAGCTAGCTTAGAAAACAGACTTGTGCCTCAATTTTCTGTTCCTAGATCATTGGTCTCTGTAAATTGGATGAGTCGCCTGTATAGCTAATGGAGTGAAGATTGTGCTTTTGAAAGCCTTCAGAAAGAGGTATTATCTGCCTAAATTTAAAGTGCAAGTTAAAAGCCTAAATTATGCACACTGTGTGCCTTGTTCCATGACTCCCTGGAAGCAGAGATGGGATCAATGTTTAGGTCTGTACTTCCTTGGCTTTAGACTACTAAAATTGAATTTTCTTTCTTCCTATCCTTCTTTTATGTTATTGTCATTGACATTTCAGATGTACTTTCAGTAATTCAGATTTCCAGCTGTGTACTTCTCTGACATTCTTATACTTCTCTTGGGCAAATTTACTTTTCTAACATCCTTGTAAAATCATCCCTTTCTTTATATCTACACCAGGAAAACCTTATGTGTTTTTTTTTTTTTTTTTCTTTTTTTCCCCAGGATTACAGCATCCTTCTCTTTCTCTAGTTGCTCTCACTAAACACTTCCTTTTTACATTTGTACAGTTTGCAACATTCATTCATTTCTGCTCCAAATTACAACTGATGTGATTTCTGAGATCCTCAGTGGGATCCTTACCCCTAGCAATACAAAAGATTAAGTCTGGTCTCTCCTGTCAAGAGAATCCATGCTAAATTGCTGCATAACTGTGGTTCTTCTTTGCATGGGAGTGTCCTTCTGCTCTCACACTCTGTCTCTGTTCTTCTCTGGCCATTTTCCTATTTTGTTTCTCCTTTGCTCTTTTTTTTTTTTTTTTTCTCTCTCTCTCTTTTGGAGGATTTCAGGTAGCTTTAGCTTAAAGTGGCAGAGGTGAGGACAATGCAGAATATACACTGGGAGGTTGCTGCTCTCAGCTGGCCTGGCAGGACCCTCTTCCTTGACTATGGAAGGATGCAAAGAAAAGCCTCCAATTAAGCAAGTCATTCACCATGTCTTGTCCTATACTGTCCCCTATAACTCCTTCCTATCCAAACATATCCTTCAAGTCTTCAGCCTTCCTTATCCAACAACGATGCCCAGTGGATAGAGGCACCAGTATCTTCAGGTTGGATTGCTAAGGAGAGCAGAGGAATTCATTCTTTTCGGTCTGAAGGATATTGGTAATTGCAGTACTTGTACAAGATGTTCTCATGTGCAGAGAGTGTTGTTTCAAATTGTACTTCTTACATAGCTTTTATTTCTACAAGTAAGATTTATTTTTAAAATCAAAACATTTGTTTCAGTAGATGTTTTTTAAACTTTCTTGCTTTATGTTTAAACTCTATTGAGAGTAATTCAATTAAAATATTTGTCTTAAACTTGAATGACAAAGCAAATATTAATGAGAGCTGCTGCACCACAAGAGCTGCAGAGAATGTAACAATCTTTACAACAAAAAATTTTGTCTTGCTCACTTGAATAGTGAATAATTATGCCACCTGTCTGTGAACTGCACTTTTTGTCCTAATTGTACTTTGAGTTCCTAGACAAGGGTCATGCAGAACAGAAGAGACTCATTAATTCTAGCATGTGTCAGTTCCAGTGGACTTTCACTCCACGTGAAATAGTGTGAGATCATCAGTAATTTTCCCATGGAAATCCTTTGCACTGCCATATATATACTACCATGTCTCACTGACACAAAATTCTGGCTTTTTGGTACCTAGAATACTACTGACAGGAATTGAATAAATATATGAAAGGTTTTATTTATCTGTGTCTTCCTTTCCATTCACAAAAATCACCACTCTCTTCACTGACAGGTGTTACTGGTTCAATATGGAGTTAGTGGTCAATCTAATGTTAACCTTCAAGGTTATAAATGAAAAAAAAAGAACAAGAAGTCTTGCTATATGATCTTTGTAGCTTGTTCTATGTCCACTGCAGAACTTTCTTCCTGCCACACAAAACTCATAGTGCTTGCCTTGTCTGACTTCATGTGATGGATTACTTAAAGTGAAAAATTATTCAGAGATAACACCTCATATCATTCTGGTGAAATCTCACATGAAGATAAATGCTTGAAGTGCTCTGAGCTCTGACTTGTGGAAAGCAGAGTTTGAGCAATTTCAACAACAACAATCAAAAAAAAAAAAAAAAAAACAACAGAAAACATATGAATGAGCACAGAAAAATAAGAACAGAAGTGTACAATAAGAGTAACAGCATTCTGATAGAGGACAACACCTCATTTGTGTCTGATAGGCAATTCTTGCAGTCTGGGAGTGAAAGGAAAAGAAACACGACTATAAGACAGTTTTATTCGAGGAATGATATAAAGTAAAATTAAATACTAGGTAGCCAGATCCCTGGCAAAGAGACTAACAGGACTGACATAAAACAGATTCCCTAAGATCTCCTCAACATTGGAAGTTTCCTTTACATAGATAGCTTTGGATAGAGACTTCCACTGTTTACTCAGTTGGGTTTATGGCACGCTCATCCAAAACTGGTGTCAAAGGTCTTGGCCTGACAGAAAACAAAAGAAGCTTAGGATTTATGTCTCATATTGTTTCTTCTGCTCCTCCTAATTGCGTGGGACATCTCAGGGGTAGAAATGGCACAGCTAGTAAAACTGGCTCCATTTTCTACAGTGTTTCCATACTGCCTTTGGGTGATGTGATAGCCTAGAGATTCCTTTCTGAAACACAGCAAAAAAGATGAGAAGGCGGTATGGTGTAGGAATCAGGAAACTGTGCCCAAAAACACTGTCTGAAAGCTAGCAGTAATAAGCAGTTCCCTCTCCAACCATCTCTTTACACACAAAAGTTCCCTAGATGCAGGTACACTGCTTGTGCCTAAGAGGAACTGGAATTTGTCACAGGCTCTGAACACTTACAGATAGCTCTCACATGACTGTACCTGGAAAGGTTTCACTTAGCTGTGAGGGAGAAGATGAGGGAGGGTTCTGAAGACGTCCTGGAAGGGGAGTGGGAAGACTTTTGATAGTAAGTAATCACAGAATTTCTAGGTTGGAAGAGACCTCAAGATCATCGAGTCCAACCTCTCAAGTAGGATTCCCTGCCTTGTAGCGCCATTCTGCCATGGGGTCCCTCTGACTGCATACGAAGCACCAAAACTCATGGTTCATGGAGTGTTCTCTACTTAAAGAGAGTGCCAGCCTGGTTGCCTCCTAGGGCCTGAACCTTGCAGGGGCTGAGGCATATATGGAATCTGGGTCGTGGGGTCACAGGGATCTCTACCTCCGGCAGAGATCTGGATGTAATGGGGGCTGCCAAGGGGTTAGTACACAGCAGGAGGAGGAAGACTGGGAATATTGTGTGATGACTGTCCATGGTTGGGTCATCCTGTGTCCTCCAGGCTGCTCTGAGCCATGTTTCTGACACATTTGACACCTTCCATCATTTGTCAGAATTAGTCTCATTGCCATCTGGAACTTAATTCAGTTGCCCACACACCTGCATCTAGCACAATTTCTGATGCCTGGCAGTGTCCTGCTTGCTCTATAGCCACTACCCTGATCCTCAGCAGTTCCTATACCACATCTGACTCTATTGTAGAGTGGTTTCAGATGCCCCAGGGCATCTTAATGCCACTGATGTGATGTGCACGTCTTAATGCCACTTGTGATGACAAGTGGCATTAAGTAGGAGCAACTGAATCCAGCCTCTGGATCTTTGGTGGCTCAGGCAGATTTGGCTTGCCTGGTAACACCTGTCATTGTATTTAGTCAGTGACTGTGAAGTCCTCCTTGTGGAGGACAGGGATACAGTGCACTCCTCTGATGTTCTCCAGGCATCATGAGGCAGTCTTTGTGTGCCATGGGGATGTGAGCTGTCTAGCATCAAAATTTCTGTGCTGCAGGGAAGGAGCCACCACCAGCAATAGCCCCTCTGATTAGGATCACTAGCACACAGAAATGCAAAAGCTGCACCATGTATATTGGAGCTGCTGAAGGGAGTGCTGTGCAGAAGTGTGTGGGCCCTGAGCTACAACACCATACTCCAAAAGGGCATAGGGACAACTTGTGGGTATAATAACTCCATGACATCAAGCTTGTATATGGTAAGCTACAAGACATGATAGACATAGCCCAAACAGTCTACACTCAGTGTTTCACCTTTAAATAAAAGTAACTCTTCCCTGAAGAAAAATATAGTAGCTTCTAAGTATTTCAAATTTTGATGCTATGCTAATGTATCTGAATGCTTTTTCCGTGCTTACAGATCAGTTCCTTGGAGAAGGTACTGTCTATTTTCTCTGAGGAACAACGTGTCTTTGTCTAGAGCCAAGCAAGAAAAAGAACAAGAAAGGCACTCAGCAATTTTTATTCCTGCCATGCAAGGTTGTTTCAGAAGTCAACAAGCAATCAGTTACTGCTCTCCAGTTATAGTACTTGTGGTTGAAGAAGCTTCAACCTTATATTTTAAAATTAAAAGAAATGAAAAGCCAACATTTCTACCCAAATTTTGTTTCAAAACAAGGAAATTTTATAATATCTAAACTGACAGTCAAAATTTGTTATATAGGGAACTGGTGTCAGATCCAGCTGTACTAAAAACCTAAGACTGACAGAAAAGTTTGTTATACTTGAATTTTATGACAAGGTAGAGTAAACAGGATTTTGACAGACAGCTTCTGAGGGAGACAATCTTACCATCCCTGTACTGCAAAAAGTATGTTAGCAGTAGAGCACAGTAAGTGGTATATGTGCCAATGTACAACAAAACCTGTTCAGAAATTCTGTTGCTACTTAAAAGCACGTGCTATGAAGATGGCTTCAGTTTTTCTTTGTATGGTGGATTGGAAAGAATGTTAGAAAAACAGATAAACTTCTTTGAAGTCTCTTAATTCTTTAAATTATAATAACTTTTTTCCTGAAATGTTATATATATATATATATATATATATTAATATTTAATTTTATTATTTAATTTTCAGGTTAATTACTCTGACTTTGCAATGTTTTTGTTGTGCAAGCTTCATCTTTCTTCAGTTCTGTTGTTTCCTTCTGGACTGTTTGTACTTCAGTTACATCTAACACTATATCTGAGCTATAACAATAAGGCCAGAATTCAGCACAGTATTCATATTGGGGACCTACTGCTATTCAGTATAATGTATTATTTTTTTAGTACATATTTTCCAGTCTTCTCTTACAGACTAGCCCTTACAGCTTTACACTGGCAAGCTAAGCTTTTCCCAGTACTGTACTTTGCAAGATGACAAATGGGCAGACCTCTCTATTCATCACCAAAGCAGCAGCACCATTCTAACACACAGGTCCTGTAGTTGAATGTAATTAAGATGTACATTATTGATGTTCTTCTGCAAGAAAAAAAAAAAGAAAAAGAGAAAAAAAAAAAGTAGCAAAAATGTATCTTTGTCTTCAGGACCATTCGGAGTACAATGGCCTCTATGAATATCAGTTTTGTAAAGTATCCTATGAGAGAATTTCTGTTTTAATTAACCATCTTAGGAAGGTCCATCCTCCGTTCTTTCATCTGGCATTTCTGGTTTCCCTACCAGGATTTCTGCGTTCACTTTTCTCATTAATTTCTCTCCACATAATCTGATAGTAACTCCATTTTATTTCCACAAATCACCTCAGTCTTTTCTCTGTTCAATTAAACTTAGCTCTGCTCACTATTTCTTCCTTTCTTTCATCCCTTTTTCCCCTATGAACCCTTAATTGCTGCTTCCCTAGAACCATGCTCCTCCTTTCCCATCTGCTACAACTTGGCCATTTCCAAAATTTCTCCATTGGGAAATTTTGAAAAGTTAGGTCATTCTGTGTTTCCCAGTTGTGAACACTTTCTGTCCTTTCTCAAGCTCTTCAGAACTACCTAGAAGACCCTGCTAGGCTCAAGGTTCTTTGCAATGAGTGAACCACTCTGTAACATAAATGTCAGGGTCTCAACAAGCATTGCCTTTCAATGAAGAATTGAGGTGTAGAGTTGACAGTCTGCACATGCAAGTTCATGGCATAAGGTGGAGATAGGTGGCAATTTAGTGTCTCTACCACCTGACCCTTGTAGCTGGTAATACTGAGTCATGGTATCAGTCACAGAGGAGTACAGATGATTCAGAGGTTCATTAATGTACTTCTTTGACGTAGCTGGAGAACATACTAATTAGGCTTTGAGATATAGCCAGAAGATTCAAGAATCTTGTTGTTTCCTTTTGTTTGCTTGTAATTGCTGTTCTACATTACAGCAGTTTTCCGTGCTAAGGGATTTATTTCTAGTTGCTATAGAGTGCTACATTACCCTTTAATGTAACTCTCTGGTGACATTTTTAAATGATTCATACACATTTTATATGTACCAGCTTATTTTTAAATGGAAGCTGTAGAGGGAAACTTTCAAAGACACGCATCTATACTGGGAGCCTTGTGGAAGACATTGTATTGGGGGAGTCAGTGACCAGGGACAGGCCTAATCTGCTCTGCTGGGGCTGGTACTTAGGGCTTGAGAAGCCCATGTGTTGTTAATATAATCTGCAGACCTGTGTTGTGCTTCCCACATCCGCTGACCACAGGAGAACCTCAGCCAGCTCACTGTTAACTGGGGAGCCTGCCGGCAGCTCCCACTCACTGCTTACAACAATGTTCTGGTGTGAGCATCCCCAAGGAGCAGAGTTATTTTCTTGTAAGGACATCATACAACACCTCAAATTACCAACAAGGGAGAGCTTTTCTCAATGGACAGGATCTGCTTTGCCCAGCACAGCACAACATGGGAAAATGCACCCAGGCTGCATGTGGGATGTCTCTGAAGGAGCATAAGATTTACTTGCTATCAATATTCCTCTTCTTATTCTGTCTTGTTAAAGCAGTCATCTTATGAAGTCATAATACATGTATTTGTCATAATATATATCTTATTAAGTTACAAAGTCAGGTTTTTCCCCTTGAACTCCAGCAGGAGCCTTACACCAGCACTAGCTTTCTCCCTCCTTGCCCCCAGCCCCCTGTGCAGAACAACATCCTTGTCACCCCCCTGACTGCTCCCACACTGTGTGCTTATCTTGCTTGCAAAGAAATCCAGTAATGTTTTTAAATGAGCACTAACCTGATTTTTAAAAGATATCTTTAAAAGTGAAAACTAAAAGGATAAAAAAAGAAGAGAGTGAAGCAGTTTCCAGTAACCGAATTCAGAACCTCATTCTGAATAATTCATTTTTTTCTGCAGTCATTGAATAACACTATCTATAAAAACACAGAGTGTTTTCATTCATATAGCTTTGTAATGGTAGGCAAAGCAAAAGAGGAGAGGAGATAAAATTCATGGTATACTTATTGCAAAAATATTATTCCAAGCTTGGAAATCCAGCACCTGAGAACTTCTAATTCCTAGGTAAGAAATTTGGTTGGGCTTCTGTACTCTTAGAATAATACTTATATTTCTCAGGCAGAAAGTCAGATGATGATATGATTAAATCATGGAAGCATAAATCAGGATTCTCATCCAGGTGACTTTCATGAGAAACTTTAATTAAACTTTGATTAGTGTAGATTCAAGAGGAGAGGTATTTTTGTCTTGCCTTGCCTATCCACCTGTGTGTTCATCTCTCCGTTTGTTCACTGTGTAATAATTTTTGAACCTGCCATCCAATTTCAATCAAATCTGACAGACTGGTCGAGGTCCTAAGTATCACAGGCTCCAGGGAAAGCAGTGGCTGGGCAGAAATAGGTCCCATTTGAGTACTGGCTTAAAAGTAAAGGTGGTGATTTCTCAGGTGAGGCTTAAAAGTAAAGGTGGTGATTCTTTATCAATCCAGAGGAGCAGCCATCACCTTGAAAATGGCAAGTGCTAGCCGAGCAGCTGGCCAGCACAGGGCTGAACCTTGCTTTTTTTTTCTCTCTCCTTTTCTTTTTTCTTTTAAATCTTCATGCTGCATAAGATACAGAAATGTACCTGTCCTTTCTGATCAGTCCATAAAATCAGTTAACCCATATCCTATTTGCAGCAGTGACTGGAAGAAAGAGAACATTTGTATGAGTACAGAATGGCCCATCTACAATGGGACACTTATTCCCATGCTCTCTCAGTTAATAGCTGTAGCTTGTCCTGAGACGTGATGTTTTATATCCCTTCTCTCTTCTAGGTTGGCTTTCTGAGGACAAATGGAATTTATGTGATTGCTCTGCCTACCTGTCCAGGTGTCTGTTATGCTGACCAGCCATTGAATCCACTGGCTGCTTCCCACAAGACCTGAAAAAAATAAGAGAAGTCTACTAAAGACTTCTACATGATAAACAATGTGAAAATTGGTGGTTCTTGAAAGGGACTTAAATTAATGTTCCCACTGAGAAAAAGGCTGGCAGAACTCAGTTGTAATGCACTCAGATTGTCAACAGCTGGGAGCCAGTCAGCATATATGCAGCTACTGTAGTGGTGCCTCTTGCAAATAAGCATTAAGCATCCTGGGGAAAAACAAAGGAGGAGACAAAGTATACAGCAAATCAATTGTATTACAACTTACAGACAATTTGTTTCAGAGACTGTTGCTTCCATAGTAATAACAACAAAAAATAGCCATACAAAAGATTCATAATTTTCATGTCAGCCTCTTCACGTTAGTTATTACAGAGGAAAGAAAAAACACCCTCCCTGGCACCATGAGAAACTTTGTACAGAAGATTTACTTGGAGTACCTCATTGTACTAGCAGAAGCTTTAGCAAAAAGGACTGAAGTGTTTATGAATTTTTAAATCCGTGTAAACCACAGTAGTTTAATTACATATAAAAAAGGCTTGCATAACCTTTGGAAGGTGTTGAATATTTCATCTCAGCCTACAGATGCTAGAGTGCTCCATTAGTTGTAAAAGCCCAAGAGGATGTGTGGAAGTGGTGTGTGAGAGTGTCTGTACGTATGTTGGAGCAGGAATGCACACATATACATGTATGTATGTGTACACAAGGGAAGAGAGCAAAAAGATACAGACATTTTAATGTTGGGAGAGGTAGGTTGTAACTTTCTATAAGAAAGCAGGTATTTATAAAGATATAATCATCTTTCATTATAAAATCCTATTTTAATGGTACGGTAATTTTGACTAGAAGCATTGTTTTTGCCTGAATTTTGCCTGACATTTCCTTTACAGGGAAAAGGGAATGCTTACATAAAGTCTGTATAATATTCATAAACTCTTATCTGAGTATCAGAATGTTAAACAATACTCTGTTTGTTGTAGCTGGTATTTGCCTAAGATGTCTTTGTTTCTATGCAATTAGCTTGCTGCTGTATATTCTAACTCCTTGTGGCTATTTGAAGAAAACAAGATTTAATTTAGCAGGGTTATTTGTTGTTAATTTGTTAGATAATTTGGTCTCCACTGATGTAAAGAGGATTTATTCATTTAGTCATTTATTTTGCTACTGGCTTCAGCAGAAGCACACTGTATAAAGAATGAATTCTCCTAATTGCAGTTCGGAGGCAGTGTATGCTACGTTCCCTGTAGTCCAGGATGAATGGTCCACACCTGCTGAAGAGCAGGGATCTGAAATGAGTTCAGCACCCATGTTGGGTTTATTTTGAAAAGTGCAAGCTGCATCAAAAGACTGATACTCTTTTTCCTCTCATAAGAAGAAAAAAAAAAAGAATAAAAACTCATTCTGATTAAGTCTTGAGAGAAACACCATTAAAATCTAAAGCATTTGCAGATGTCAGCATTACTTGAAGTCATTTTGGAGATAAAGAAGATCGGGGAATGTCTCCTGAGCCACTAAATCATGGCGTTAGCTACCTAGGCCATTGTGCTGTGTGGTCTATCAGCCCTTTAACCAGCATACGAGCAAAGGTAAGCTGGCTGTCCAGCTGTGTTTGGGTAGGTAAGACCATTCCTCTCTTAGCAGATATTGAAAACTGCAGCTAATATGTTTGTTTTATTCATTTGTCCTTGCACTACTAACAACTCCTAGATTAACCCCTTAATAGCATGTACGAGTTTAATCTCTTAAAGCTGTTCCATTTTTACCCTTTATTATGTAAATTTACATGTAGAGTGGGGTCTGGGATAAATTTCATGATATGGGCATTCAAATCTTTCTCCAGGAGCCATGTGACCAAAAAAAAAAAAAAGTATAAAAAAGCATGTTTAACTAATGGTCTGTAGATACCCATGGAAAGGGCTAAAGCAATAAAGAGCTGGTCTTTCTGATTCCTTGTAAACTTAAAGAGGTCTGGCAAGGAGATACTCTGTGCTGGCAAAGCAGACTGCTGCTTTGCTCTCTTCTCTTTGTTTGGTCCCTGCTGTCCACAGCAGAGTCCCAGGCTTTCTCCTTTCATATGCCCCGAAGCTCCTCAAAACCCTGAGCTTTCAAGCAGCACTGGGTTGGTACAGACACAAGACACACTCACATCAAAATGGATGTGGAACCATGCTTAAGCACAGCATAGACTTAATCTTGTCATCTCATAGGAGCTCAGGGTTATACTTCATTTGACAATTTAAAGCAAGTTTTTTAATGAGCACTAGCATGAGGCTTACCCCTATATGGAAGCTTTTGAGGCAACCATAGGAATTGCCACCTGTATGAGAGAAACCCTCCTTCTCCTGCATATTAGGGGTCAGGAGCTGTCATCAGGGGCCAGTAATAGTTAGATCAGCACCTGCCACTGGACACCTTCTCAGATACAACCGTATCACATTTGGCTTTAAGGTTTCATCTGTTATGTTATGCTGTGGCAGTTGCTCTGAGTTAATGACTTGTCACCACCAGAAAGGAGAGGAGTCACTTCCCTGTCCTGCTCCCTTCCCAACAGAAAATAAATAAATAAATAAATAGGTAGATAGATAAAATAAAAATGGTTGGCTTTGTGCTGGATTAGGACACTGAATTTATTTCCAAAAGCTCAGCAGGAGAACCATGCACAACAGAGAAGGAAGCAAGACAGACAGAAAAGGGAGCAAGGCCTCTTAACAGTGGTGGATGTTAAAACCATTCACCCCATCCTGTGAAAACTAAGTTTTGAATGCAGAGAAATTAGTGTCTTCTAGCCTAGCAATTTTAAAATGGATCTCGCCCAACTGCAATCCAGGGCAATTTAACCAAAAATTCAGTGCATTCATTTAAAAAGCTAATTGCAGAGAGATACTAAATTTATTGAGATCGCTAAAGGCGAAGTGCATCAGTGCATTAGGATTGCTTTGTCAGTGCCTAACCCTATCTGTATGAGGAACACACCCTAAAACCCATTTCTCTGAAAAGGATGCTTTTAACTTTCCCTTTTTGCCTTTGAAATAAAAATCTTTATTGATTCTGGTTATCACCTGGAAGACATAATTTCACTTAATGGACTTGAGCTGTTCCCACAACTCCCCTAAGCAGTTTTTATACAGATACCTCATCTTTGTTTTGTTCACTGTCCTTTTTCTCCTGATACTTTTCTTCAATTCTGTATAGTCAGGCAGAATACTACCAGTTAGTCAAATTGCAGTGCAGATGACATTCCATCGGCCAGAAGGAAGAAGACGAATTACAGTCTGGTATAGACGCATACCAATATCTAATTAGTTGACATTATGAGAAATCCTGAGAGATTTCGGAAGATGGGGGTAGGAAGTAGAATAAGGGAGGGTGCTAATAGATTTTTATTTAATTATTTATTTATTGGCAAAAGTCTCCAAAGAAAGCAACTGATGGCCCCATCTTTGAGTATTTTGAAAACAGGCATGGGTAGAGCATTTTTCTATCTCTAAGCATATTCCATCTCTACTCTCTGTGATGCTGCCAGGGAACACTTCAAAGTTAATTAGAGAATATTTGTAAAGCGCTTTGAATATTCAAGTGCTGTGTAAGTACCAAGGTATTATTAACTATGATTCAAATGAATTAGGGAAGAACTTAAGAATCCAGTAGCACTGAGCAGGTAGTGGTGCTAGGCTGGCTTAGAGGAGAGAAGTGCTGGGGGGAAGAAAAGGGCTTCAGAGGTGTTCTGTAAACTTACCTGAGACACATGTAGCAACATAAGGATCTGGCCATCCTAGACAGGCTCAATCATTAGTCACTGTGTTAGCTCATAGGTATAATTCTCCGTTACTACACATTCTTAAACAGAAACCTCTGCAGCTCTTTGGCAGCTACCAGCTCCTAGCTGGGAAGGATCAGCCATTCCTCTTTGGTGCTCTGTTCCAGTCCCTGTTCCTGTAGTGGTTAAAGAAGTCGGGCTTCTTTTTGAATAACAATATTTGTGTTGATTCTGATGGTATATACAGAGCACCCCATATGCTCCCATCCAAAGGGAACTTCACTTCTCTTGGGGCTCCTGCATAGCTGTGCTGAGGACCTCATCTCTCACCCACCTGAGAACACAGGACTAGAAGTGGAATGAACTCCATGACACTTTCGGTGTTTGTTTGTCTTGTTTTGTTTGTAACTCCCCATCACCCTGCTGACTTACAAAACTCAGCAGTGGGCTGCAGTTCATGGAGGGAAAGAATCCAGAAGACTTCTAAGTGCATGTAAGTTTGAAGGAGCAGAACTTGAGGCCCAGCAAAAAGCACTTTGTTGGAGTTAGTCTGCTTCTCCATAAATGTTTGGGAAGTTCACTCTTTCGAATAGATTTGGTTCCTTTGAAATCCCTCCAGCCTGGTATGGTCTTGAATGCCTGGTGACCTGCAACATTTAATATTGAAAAACTGTTGGTTTCTGTAGTTTCTTGGAGTCATGGAGGCACAGGTAAGCCATTTTACACTACCTTACTCTTCAGAGAACCATGGAGATCCTCATGAGATGGATTATTCACCTCCTGCCTGTGTAAATGTGCCTTCCTGTGAGCACAAAGATTTCATGATCCGTGAAATAGCTAGCAATATTTAAAATAAGACCTTTTATGCTTAATGAAAATAAAGTGCCTAACTTTAGGTACCCAGTATAAGTACGTAGAAATATGCTTTTGTGCATAGCCTGTTGTAATTTTCTGTTCTTTTTTACACTCTGCTATTGCTCTCAGTAATTTGGGGTAAATTCAAGAGAGAAGGGATAATAGGGTTAATCAAACAAGAAAAGAAACATCCCTGGAAGCACATTAAAGTCATTAGACACAATTTTGTTTTATGTAAACAATGAGACAAGGGAAAGGTGATGGGCAAGACTGAATACTGTTAACATCAGGATGATTGTCACTGATTTTAACAGTATGTAAAGTTACCTAGGCTCCTGCAGGTGATGAGCACTGCCAACATTTTCATGCCTAATATTAAAGACAAGAAATTGAATTTTATATATATAAGACTGGATGAAAATGAACTGTACATGAAGTCTCAGGGTTAAGAAATGTGCTCTTATAGCTGCTAATTCGTTTTACGTCTTTTCTCAGAGAGCAGGCAAGCAGTGTGCCCACACAGGTTGCTGGCGGACTACACTTGACGAAGGAGTGTCATGCCTGCATGGTGCGAGCTGGAAGGCTGCCACGTGCCTGTGCGTCAGCTTCGAGCCATGAGGCAGCAGGCGGAGATCTGAGCGCTTTTCTGCCAGAAGGTGACAGTCCTCAGCCTCTGTCACACGGCCGGCTGGTGCCTTACATTTCTTTCTGAGCCTCTCCAACTGACAGCCCAGGTTTCACTGCTCCAGGTGATGAGCCCTGGATATTTTAAACGTCCAGCAGTGCTTAAATAATTCATTCAAGCCTTTTAACACTGTTAACACTGATGGAAAGTTGCCCTGGGTTGTGAATCACTTCAGGTCTAGTAGGGCTTCAAAGGGCCCAGTCTGCAGGACTGAGAAATGCTATAGGAAGTGCTGGGATTATATTTATTTTCCTGCTGGCAGAAAAGGCAAAAAGTCTTGACCTGGTGACAGAGCAGAACTCACTGCGCACAAGGTTGGGAGATCCTCGGTGTGACCCTTGAAAAAGCAGTTGTAAGTGAACCCATAAAATGGAGAGAGGAATTATTGATGTTATCACTGGGAAAACAACACTACTTTTTCTTTTTGCCCACATTTCTGAATGGCGGTGGACACTGGAGCCTACATGATGTGGAAAGAAGAGACTCCTGCCTCTTTTGGGTATTGCTGTTCCAATGTAATGCCTGCCAGGACACTATTAAACCCTATGAAAGTCAGGGTTTGGGTTTTAGGTGTCTTCTAAGAATACCAGCATAACTAGCTAAAGCTGTGGCAAGCTTTACCTGAAGAACTATTAACAAGTTGATCTCTATATATATTTATTTATGACAAAACTACCATAATGATTCATATTTCCAGCATGCTAATAATGGCTTTACCATTTGATTGCACTCCATTTCATATTAAATATTAGTGTAATATTTAACAGGAACAAAAAACAACCACTTAGCATTATGCAAAAGCTGGAGACAAACATGGGTATTTCTCCTGAGAAAAACTGGTTCTGGTGTTGACAGTTCTTCACTGGCAAAATAACGTAGATTTAATATTTGGTTTGCGTTCTATCTAGGCAAACTGAAATACAAGAAGATTATGAGATAAAGAAATGTAATAACACTGTATTTTAAAAATCTGACTAATGTGTATAAAGAAGTGACTCCCTTAGGACAGTAGACAATGTAAGTTCTCATACACCAGAGTGCATACAGAGGTAAACATTGCTAAATACTGCAAAAAATCACGAGCAAATAAACATTGATGTGAACAGGTATTATATTGCCTTGTTTAAAGGACAAATTAAATGTTCAAAGGCGATATATTAAAAAAAAAAAAAAATGACTTCAGTTAAAACACCAAAAGAATGAAACACTGGAAGGAAGAAGAAAGGAAAATTGGATCAAGCAGTCACTTCCAACTGAAAGAGCAAACAGCATTTTTGGTGGAGAACCAGAATTACTTATTTTCCTGTAAGGAGCCTTGGAAGGGGTCTCAGAAGTCATCTTCTTCACCATGTGTAGTCTGTGACATCTCTAATACTCCATCACAATCTTCCTTCAACCATATGACTACACAAATCTTAATTCTAAGGCAGCTAAGTGATCTGCATGTAGTTCTTTGAAAATTATTAAGATTTTTTTTTACTAGATTAGTAGTTACTTGTCCTTATGATGTTAATATTATACTTTTAAAACAAATTTTTATTTTAAAATTTTGTTATGGTTTCTTTTCTATGTTTTCTTCTAATGACACTTCATGGGGTCTTCAGTATTCAGGTAAGTAAAACACTTCAAATTTTACTGAATTAGGCTATATCTACACAGCTCCCTCTTCATTAACTTCATATTATCCATATTGGTTAAAATTATGAAATAAGAGTGGCCACATTGTCTCATACTGGAGGTCCCTTCAGCCTTGGCATGAACCAGAAAGGGATGGCCAAGGAAGTACCTAAGAGCAGGACAAACATGTAGGATGCTTCCTCCATATACTCTCCAACTTTTTGTGACCTGTAGACTTGGTATGTTTAGTACATATCAATAGTATATATTAAATAAGCATGTAATAACAGTCACTTGTCAGAACTACAAGGTCTCTCTGAACCCATAAATTGTTAGGGGTTACAAAATCCCATCCAAAAAAAAAAAAAAAAAAAAAAAAAGATCCTGCAGCTTAATTATACTGTGTGCCAGGTTTTTTACTGGAAGAGAAGAACTGAATCCTATTCACCTTCAGCACACACCTGTTTATAGACTTCTGCCTTAACCCCCTCATTTCTCTTTCAGAGACTGCCAGAATCCCATTTTACAAAGAAATCCATGAACCTCCTCAGGCTTGTAGCTCTTCTCTGAACTTGTTCCAGTTCCAGTTTCTCATTTCTTCTGTCTGAACATTTTTTGCATTCTTCCCTATTTGAGATGAAGCAGATGAAACATGAAGCAGATGAAGCAGAACTGTATGTAGATGAACCATGGAGCAGGGCATAACGATGTTCTATCTTATTCTCTGCTTCTTCCACTAGAAATTGTTGATATTTTACTTGGTTTTTGAGCCCTATCATGCATTGATTTGATGTTTTCATCAAGGTATCCACAATATTCCAACATCCAACATAGCATCTTTGGGTATATATATATACAGATATATATATATACACATATATATAAATACATAAATATATATATATATATAAACCTAACAAAGCAAGGGGTTTACCACACATGTACATATTTCTTCACAGTCTTCCCTTGCCCTCATTTTCCTGTATCATCTGAAACCCTTGTCTTGCCATTCATCTCGGTGACCTCCTTCTCAAGGCACATGCATGCGACCCAACACAGATCTGTGCAGGACTCGCTTATGACTTCCTCCCACTTATGACTTCCTCCCATTTAAAGAGCTGAAAAAATATTTCTGTGCTGTGTTTCCTATTTCAACTAATTGCTTGAACATGAGCCACCAGCATCCACTGGTAGCAGAGATGACCAACAGCATGCAGGGGCAGAGCCAGGAGATCAGGGGATCATTATCCCCCAGTACAGGAAGGATGTTGCTAAACCACGGCAAGTTCACTGTTGGCCAAAGCTGGAGCTGTCACCCTTGAGGAGAGGCTGGGGCACCTCACGGCCACTTCAGTGCCAATGGGGATGTCATAAAGGAGATGGGAGCCTGACTCCCCAAAGCAGTGTATGGTGGGAGGGTGAGGGACAATAGGTATAAATTTAATCTTGTCTGGAATTTCATCTTTTCTATCAGCCAAAAACAGTTTAAAACCTATGGATTGTCTGCACAGACTTAAAAATCAGTATGCTATGCCCATTCCTCAAGCTCTCTTCAGGCTGCCCATTCCTCAAGCTCTCTTCATGCTCACAGGCAATAACTCCTTTGTTTTTGAGGGTTTGAAAGTCTTGGAGTACAATTCTGGACTTTTTTTCACCTCACAATGACTTACGCCTTCACTTTGTGGTTCTGTTTTCCTGATCATCCTTGTATTCCTCATAAATTCATGGGCAAGGAGAGGTAGCAGACTCTGATCCCAGGGGAGATTTTGGACTAGTTAACTGGACAGGACAGATAAGTGTTAGGCATCCCACTGATGTGATATTGGGAAAACAAAAATCTCTATATTAACTGAATTAGACCTATTTATAAATTAGACCTAATGGTTATATTGAAGGAAGGAAAAAAATCAGTAATCAAAAAGACATACTTTCTAATATCCCAGTGTTATCTGAACTGTAAAATATTTGAGTGTTGAATCAAAGAATATCTAGTTGAACTTCAGTGCAAAGATCTACTTATTTATTTCTCCTATCAATTTATATTTTATAGAGAAAATGTATTCATTCTAATAAAATGTCTAATTGTTAGACTTCAGAATGATGAAATTCTTGCTCTGAAATTTCTAAGGTGTAATTTTTAAAATAAATAGTGAAGATTCAATTTATAGAATTAAGGACAATGGTAGAAGATACAGAGTTATCCCACATAATGTTTTCAAAGGACATAGCGATGAATGATGCTTCAGCTGTGTTTACACAGAGCAACAGTCACATCTAGTGGCCACAAAGTTAATTATTTCTATATATTTTGCATAGCTAATCTAAAAGACATTTTGTGTATTAGCAGATGTTATTTTCTATTTAAATGGTATTCATCTGACTACGGTTTGAAATACCCGTCTAAGAAAGATGCACATATATCTGAGTACAAATACCTACTTTACAATTCTGAATTATGTTAGGGCAAAAAATACTACAATTGTAAATGATAGAAGAAGCAATTCAGAAGGCATTTAAAGATGTCATATGGGCAAAGTGAACCTGATTTTGCATGGGAGCAATGGGTGATGCCATTTATGAACCCACTCAGATAGGACAGGTAAAATGGTCAGATATACAGAAATATTAAAAATTGGGGGTTTAAAAACTTTGAAAGAAGAAGCACCACCCTAAGGCTTGCATTACATGACAGCAAGCAAATATGTACAATGTTTTATTGATCCGGGCATATAAGAGCATATGGACAAAAACCTTTCCTCTCTTTTGTCAGAACAACTTGCTCTTCTGGTGGAGTACAGATCTGACTGGGAAAAGAGAGGAAACCTTTCCATAGGTCGGATAGGAAGGAGTTATGTAGCTACAACTCCAGTGGATTTTTTCAAAGCACAACAAAGGCAGGAGGGGGTTCCACATGATCCAACAGCAGAGCCTTACAGACAGGCATGAAAGAAGTTGAAATGCCTACTAGTAAGAGTCACCATTGCAGAAGGTGATAGGACTAAGTCCAGCCATGCAGATGGATGCAGTATTAAATCTCATGCTCTTTCACCAGTCTGAATGTAGTTTACCCTGCACACCACAGAAAACAACCTGCGTGGTCAGGTCTCCTTCATAAGCCTGTACTGGGTTTACACAGCAAGGTTTTGGTAGCAGGGGGCTGCAGGGGCAGCTTCTGTGAATACAGACCCATGTGGGAGCGGTTCTTGAAGAGCTGCTGCCTATGGGCAGCTCCCGCAGGCTCAGTTTCAGAAGGACAACATCCAGTGGGAGGGATCCCACTTGGAGCAGGGGCAGAGAGGGACCACGAAGGAGTGGTGGAGATGAAGCATTAGGGGCTGACTGCAGCCCCCATTCCCTGTTCCCATCTGCTGCTTTGGGGGAGGACATACAAGAGGTGGATGGGGGGAAGGTGTTTTTAGTTTACTTTTAGTTTCTCACTACTCTAGTCCATTATTAGTAGCTGATAAATTGCATGAGACTCCCTTATGCTGAGTTTGTTTTGCCCATGGTGGTAACTGGTGAACAACCTCCCTGTCATTATCTCAAGCCTTGAGCCCTTTTCATCGCATTTTCTCCCCCTGTTACCTTGTGGAGGGGGAATGAGAGAGTGGTTGTGGTAGAGTTGAGCTAGCCATCAGTGTGAAACCACCATAAGCCTCTGGACAGCCTTTCCAGGAAAGGCGTGCAACATTCACCACTGTTCACATCAGCATGAGTTTCATTCTTTTGGACTACATTACATTCCATGAGGATGACTTTCCCAAATTTCCTCTGCCTTATGACAAACTGATCAATATCACCAAAAATGCAGTACATGTAAACTACTTGGGGATTTCAGATATAGGATTTGGGTAACACATCTAGACTCTTGTTCTTGTTATAGGACTGCAAGTACTCCTGTAGTGTGTAGTTCAGTGTAGAACAGCTATATCACACAGGGAATAATATTCAGCTTTTCTGGGAACTGGAATTAAGCCACAAAAAGAACAGAAGGCAGTCAAACTCTTTCCATTGTTCCTGTGAGCTCTGGTTTGAGGGTATTATGTTTTCTAGCACATGAAATAAGTTCAAGGAAAGCAGGTCATTTCTGGGTCAGGCTTACTTTCTGGGTCAAAAGCAAAGAAAATAGTTCTGAATCACAGTGGCTATTAATAAGATCAATGTAACAGTGAAATGAGATATGCCAATGTACATTTGTAGCATTGGCAGCATGAAACGTTACACTTAGATTTGTCTAATTTACTCCTTTGTCTAGCTTCATTTAGTGATTACAAAAAAGTCACAGCTGTCTGAAGTAGTAAATACAGCACTAGTTCAAACATTTCTTGATTTATTTTTTTTTTCCTTATCACATAAATGAGGAAAGGAAGCTTATTCCTTGCATTGAACTTGGTATGACATTTAAGAGAGTCTGCCCATCACTGGTGCAGTACAGGGCACTAGCACAAGAAGTAGCAAGAGCAGGTGTTGCACTGAGGTTCAGAAATATTTCCTGAAACACGTAACAGACCTATTAATTCCTGCAATCATTTGCATTTACTTATTTTGCAGCATGAAACTGTAGCAAAGGATGAAGCCACAAACAATACACAGGGAGGCCCAGCACGTCAGTAGTTTTTACTATTTTGTCTGTAGTTCTTTCCTTTTCTCCATTTTAAGGCATTGCACTATGTTCATGATAAAAACATACTAGGCAGAATACAGCCAGAGATGTAATTTGTGAATGTCTGAACATTTGAACATGTTCATAAATCACCAGTGCTGCCAAAGGCTGGCCCCTGAGCTACTCACACAATGTTTGGTTGAATTCTATGATTACAAAGCCGTATTTTAAAAGCTCATTTTAAACTTTACCACATGCAACTGGCATTAGTGGCAACAATACATAGAAAAAGAAAACTGCTTAATTTTAAGTCGATTTTTTTTTCTCCTGGCCTTACTAACAATGGGCATGTTTCTTCTTCTCTGTTACTCTGTTCGCAGTTGGTTTATAAGGTCAAGCCTTGGTTTCATAAGCTGTATTTTTCACTTAAACTTTCAGGTTTTGTCCTTTAACATAAGAGCTGTAAAGCTGCTGGCAGAGCCTTTGTGCTGTTTTTGTCTTGCATAGAATTAATTTTCTTCATGTAGGCTCATGAGGTGATGTTTTGTATTTACAATGAAAATAGTATTGATAACACACTGATGTTGTTGCAGAGCAGTGCTTACACAGAGCCAAGAACTTTTCAACTTCTTGTGCTGCCTTGCCAGAGAGGGGGCTGAGAGTGCACCAGGAGCTGGGAGGGGACACAGCCAGGACAGCTGGCCCAGGCTGGTCAGAGAGATGTCCCATACTAAATGGATGGCATCATAAAACTTGGGGGAGTTGTCTAGGGGGGCTGGTATTGCTCATGGACTGACTGGCCATCTGTTGACTGGTGGCGAGCAATTCTGTTCTGTATAACTTTTTTTTTTTTTGTCTTTTTTTTTTTTTTCCTTTATTTCCTGTTAACCTGTTAATCCACAAGTTGTCACACATTTACCTTTCTGATTCTCTCCCTTATCCCACTGTGGGGGAGTGAGCAAGTGGCTGTGTGGGGCTGAAGTGCCTGCCAGTTTAAACCACAGCAGATCTACTCAGCCATGGGACCAATGACCAAACTAAACCTGATGTATCTCAAATTCAGGATATTCTTTATCCCACCAGTAAGAAACATGAACAAGTTTTAGTTCTGAATGTTTGCTGCCCTCAAGAGGAGAACTTTAATAAATATATGATTTGTGATACTACTCTGTTAGAACTAATAACTGAGGGGTGGTTTTATATTTTGCAAAACAAAAGTGCATCCCAGTCACTACATCACTGGCAGAATATGTCTTTTCCGAGTTTTCAGAGCCTGAAACAAGTAGCTTTGGAGTTATTCTTATTTCTAAGTCAGGTAAAAAAAAATCCATATGCCATGTGGCTGAAACCCCACCACTGCCACCATACTTTCAGGTGGAGCCTAAACAAGCATGTGGAAGGCATATCCATGCAGGGTTACTTAATAGACAAGCCTCATCATGTTTAGGAAATAACCTGAACTGAAAATAGTAAAGGGTTCAGAGAATATTCACAAACATCACTTATGTTTGTCTGGGATACTGATCAGATGGACACACTAACCTCCCCTAGGTTCTGAAATATATTCTTCAGGCATAGGCTAAATAACCCAGGAAATGACCCTGAGGAGCCATGTTCTTACTATCTTCTGGAAAGAGCTCTGTGCTCTTCAAAAAAGATATTTCCTGGAAGTAGTCAAAATCTTTCCTGGGATTCTCGGCATTTTGTTCTTTTAGCAACATTCTACCAGTGGATTTCTAAATTTCTTTTAGGTTCCTATTTAGTGACATCATTGTCTTTCCAAGAAAATGGAAGAGTAATAAACAAAAAATGGAATTATAGAGAAACTTAAGAAAAACAAGCAAAGAAACAAAACAAACAAACAAACAAACAAAAAAGTATTAGTTTGAAGATTTAAGCTCATCTATTCATTTATTTACTGGAGACAGGGTCAGGTCTTACATGTTTTAGTTCATGGGGGACCTCAGCAGAAAATGTATCTGACGTGTGCATCTGTAAAACATGGAGATTAAGTGAGTAGTACCATAAAAGTCAAGAACAGCATAGATTATGCTGCTCTTTGTCACCCACTGGAAAAGGGGGGCGGGGGGGGTGGAATCAATTACCTTGTGCAGGACCTTATAGTTTTCTCCTATGCTTCCTTTTCTCTTATGCCATGACTTTCTTCATGTCCTTGAAGAGAGACAGTGAAATCCCTGCTGAGGGCTACTGATTGTGTTCAGGCATTCATTTTAAAAAAAAAAAAAAAAAAAAGGAAATTACTTACAAGATGTTAAAAGTTGCTACCTGCTGTGACTAGTTTGTAGGAGGTTTGTAGTTGCCTCCATTTGTAAATGGAGGTAAACTCCCACTGAGTATTTCTGCCACTGCATGTGGCAAAACAAAAAAAAAAAAAAAAAGGATTTAAATGGGGGAATGGACAGCACTATCCTCACGGTAAGAGCTGCTGCTATTTGGGAGACTTCTCACAAGACACCTTTGTATTAAAGGAAATTCACTGTAACTTTTCTTACCTTGATGCAGTTCTCTTTTTATTTCTTTCAAGACCAGCTTTACTTTAAGCAAATTCCTCAGTCCTGACTACTGGAATCCAATAGCTGCTCCCCATTTCCTATTCACGTAAGCCAAATAAATAATTGGTGCTCAGATTTATCCCTTATGGAGACAAAAGCTAGAACTTTAGAGTTCAGAATATCTACACTTTAGTTAAGGATCATCTATAATAAAAAGCACTGTCAATAATGTTGTAAAAGTAGTTACAAGAAATTTTCTATATACTCTTTGTTGGCTTACTGCACGGTTTCTGTCTAAGAAAATAGTTTCAGATGTCTCATGTATTTACGTCTAAATAAATAAAGCATTTATAAATCAGAATCTCTTAAGTTCCATCATAAGATATATGAAAATGTTTCATATACGTATGCAAACACATGATATATTTTTCAGCCTTTCCAAGATGGGGCTTTAGAATTTAAGCATTTATGGGAATGGTTTAAAAACAGCTTGTAAGGATGTGTGCTTTACATTTCAGCATAAATAGGCTTGAATTGCTATACTTAATTCTGTAAAATTGTAACTTGCACAAGAGTATTTACCTTCATAAATTTGAAAGGAAACAAAGCTTTGGTGTCTTACAAAATCCAAATAATTAAAAGCATAAAAACACACAAATGACTCTCATTTAACAGAGTATGTGCTGCTGCAATGCTGGCTGCTTGGGCAATCACCCTGTTAATATAATATTCCTGTGATTGCAGAAATTTAATATAGCAGAAATCAATGTGAAACTGCAGGGATGAAGATGACTTATGTCACACAAAACCAATTTGGGTCATTATGTTCATTATCTCAGAGATTTTACCCTCCTACACCCACACATCCACTTGCAGCAAAATGTGTGTGTCTTAGTGGTCTGGCCAATTCCATTTAGACATGACACAGGGGACAAGGGACATCAACTCCTAACTACACCTCTTGGATTCCTCTTGCTGACAATAGGTGTTGGACGTCATTTTATGCTCTTTAGGAGGTAGTTACCATGGCATCAAGTTTCGCCTGAGAATCTTGCTTACTTTACCAGAAACCTTAGGGAAGGTCACTACCCATGGTCTGGTTTCCTCATTTGGGTACCCTTGTGGCTACGGCCTTGCTGTAACCTTGCTGCCATCCTCCTGTTATAAGTTCGAGTCTTCTGCTGAAAAGTCATCATGCTGTAGCCTCATCAGAGCTCAGGCCATCTGGTCCTGATGTAAACAACCCATTCCTTGGAGTTTACCCTTTTGACTGATATTAGTCGTGTCCTTAGTTATCGACATAACATGTTCTTCAATGTTTGGTTGGTATTGTTGCTTCTGGTGCTTTTACATATATAAATTTCCATCACAATCCACTCTACTAATCTTTATATTTCAGTTACAAATCTCTATATAGTGTGCAAGACCAAGTGTGGGAAAAAGGCTTAATTCTGTTTCAAGGTTCAGAGATACCTGAAAAATCAATCTGCATGCTCACCTCTAGGAAAAGCAAGTACATATTTATATCCAACAATTTCTTTGCTCAGTTCTGCAAAGAAGTTAAAGACCCTACAGTTCTTCTTGCATCTTTCCTACACTGATGAAGGCATGGTTCTCTCAGTTTCATTCATGTTCTTACACAGAACATAATAATTTGGCTTTGAATGCTCTCCAGCTAGAAAACTGATCATGGAGACCACATTTGCCAGATCCTCATTATTCCGTGTTACACCATTTCAAACCTCAGCCATAAGTAATTCTCTCTAATTCCTTGGAAGGTCTTCTTCACATGCGAGACAAAAAATGCATGTCTAATTTTCTTAGGGAAGATAAATTGCAAGAAAGTCACTTTGAGATTGGAACACAACCTCCAATGATTTGGATAATTACTTGGAAGGAATGCTTGCTATAAGTGTCAACTGCCAGCTGTGTTTGGCTGAGGACCCTCAAGCCTCTTGTGGCTTGGAGGGGTGCCAGAGCCTAATATGCTCTGAGAAATTCTTTGAGATACTCCCCATTAGGAGAGCTTCATGTTTAACACCAAATTTCCTTATTTGTAGATATTTGATGTTACTTTGGATTTGGAATATTTCAGAGTGACACAGCAATGTACTGAAATCACGAGCACATTATAGCAATTGCAATATATTGTTGAAACACAACACAAATGTAATTACCATTATATGTTCTCTATATGGTCATTATTACAACACTGGGCGTCCCTATCACAGAGGATGAATATGTGGGTTGAAACCAGATCAAGCCAGTTGCTGTCTTCAAAATTAATTTTGTTGGTTATTCAGCTTTTACACTTTATAGGTTTGTCTGACTTGACTACACCCTTCTCCACCCATGCTGTTTTCCTCTACTAATTATCTCAGGGAAGGCTTTTTACACAACCCAAAAACCCACTGGTATAGCTGGATATCTAAAACAAAATCACTCTCAACACCCTCCATACTAAGGTGAGTTCAGCTTTCTTTACAATAATTGGTGATCATTCCTTAAATCTGTCCCTGAGCCTTGCACACCTCTTCTGAGTCTTCTTCCGTTGCAGGGGTTTGTTGTCACAAGGTGCAATTCTCTTCTTTCCTTCTTTTTCTAAAACAAAAGAAAACAAAAATTAATTTTGTTGGTTATTTTCAAAAATTTCATTTTGTTGGTAAGGGGTTGGCTCTGGTGAGGCCGCACCTCAAGTACTGTGTTCAGTTTTGGGCCCCTCACTACAAGAAGGACATCGAGGTGCTTGAGCAAGTCCAGAGAAGGGCAACGAAGTTGGTGAGGAGTCTGGAGAATAAGTCCTACGAGGAGCGGCTGAGGGAGCTGGGCTTGTTCAGCCTGGAGAAAAGGAGGCTCAGGGGCGACCTTATTGCTCTCTACAGATACCTTAAAGGAGGCTGTAGTGAGGTGGGGGTTGGTCTGTTCTCCCACGTGCCTGGTGACACAATGAGGGAGAATGGGCTAAAGTTGCACCAGGGGAGTTTTAGGTTGGATGTTAGGAAGAACTTCTTTACTGAAAGGGTTGTTAGGCATTGGAACAGGCTGCCCAGGGAAGTGGTGGAGTCACCATCCCTGGAGGTCTTTAAAAGACGTTTAGATGTAGAGCTTAGTGATATGGATAAGTGGAGGACTGTTAGTGTTAGGTCAGAGATTGGACTCGATGATCTTGAGGTCTCTTCCAACCTAGAAATTCTGTGATTCTGTGAAAACAAACAAACAAACAACAAAGAAAAACTCATTAGTTACAATGAAAATAAAAGGTGTTCTCAAATAAATGCTTAAAATCAAACAAAAAACAACCATACCTGTAATTTTGTACCAAAAGGCACCTTAGAAGACCATCAGATGTTTGAGGTTGAATCAGTACGGAACATCAGTTGCAGATTTTTGCTGAGGCCAGTGCCTTGGTAAAAACTATCTTAGTTTTTCAGCATTAATCAGTTATTTTAAATCACATTATTGAGAAATTGTTTAAAGCAGTATATGAACAGTTCTCCATATGAATATAATTATAGACAACTTTTAACAACTTTGTGAATGAGAGCATAGCCTAAAACCATTAGCTGGGCCTCAAGAGTCTGTGGCAAAGAACAATAAGAATTCATTAATTTTAGCTTCTGATAACTCTAGCAGGCATATCTGAAGTATGATTATGTGGGAGAGAAACAGCCAGCTGTTGTGACTAATGACCTCATCATTCAAGATGTATACAATGATATTCTTATTTTATTCTTATCAAGGAACAAACTTGGCAAACTGACTCAATTAGGTAAATAACTTCATGAAGACAAAGCTGAGGATACATTTTCCAGGAAGGAAAGATTTGCTATCAGAAAGCTCTGCACCAGCACAACCATGCCAGAAGTGTCACAGGAACCTGTCCCTGCAGCTCCTGACTGCTTTTGTGGGATAGTTTTCAGCCAGGTTCATTCCCTGATATAGTCCACTGCAAAGCCCCACAACCACAAGAGACTGAGGAAGCAGAATGAGAGCAAATGGCCACAGAAAGGCCAAGAACAGATGGAAACCTCTTCCTTCTGGAAGACCCATGTTGATTTGCACTTACGTAGGACTCATGAGAGCCAGTGTAAAGGGAAGATGGCCAAAAGGAAATGACAGGAGTTAGGTACACCTTGATTTTCACCTCTCACAAGGACCATCTATCCCCATTGTAACCTCAGAATTAAATACCAAAGCTAACTCTCCAACATGAAGTGGGAATGAGGAGGGACCTTTACTGAACACCTCAGTAATTAATGAACTCACTTGAAATATTGAAGTCCCTCCCTTTCCTAATGTGTTTTGATTAACAGCCTTTGCCCCTGGTCTAACTAGTAGGCTCATTCGTCCTTCCAACATGTTGCAACTGAGGCAAGGTTGAAAGATGATATGAGTGGGTGAAATCTGTAACCCACAGATCAAGGTAGTTGCTTGCAAGTGAATTTTAAGAGTTCTTGTGCTCAGCTCCAATTGATACTTTGCATAGAATAATTCAGTGTTAATTAGAGAAAGAATGAAAACCCCAGTACTCCTGCATCCATGTCAATGTCTGCACTAGCAAGATACTGGGTCATGTTGCCTCTTGTTCACTTTGGGATGCTTCCATGCAAAACAGAAAAGGCTGACTCAGAGAAAACCCTGCAGCATCCAGAGCTTTTAGTCTGCAAGCTCAGACAGAAGAGAGATCAGAACACAAGCATCCAACTTCTGGATGAAACTTCAGGCAGAAGACACAGCAAGTATCCTCAACATCCTTGTCTGAAGCATGTCAGGGCTGCTCATGAAATCAAAGGGCATTGTCTCATTTCTGTGCCCTAGCAGGCCTAGCGCGAGCAAGGTAGAGAACTGCACAGTGCTGTCGAGACTGAAGCAGCTTTACTGATTCTCAAAAGCAGACACAGAAGCCCACCTACTCTGGTAGGAGTGGGTTTCATGCTGCTGTCCAAATCAGACTGTCCCATCACAGCTGGAAACCTGTAAACAATATCTTTGGCAGTGGTAGCATGTTTTTGCTAAAGCACACGATAGACTCTTTACCCAGTAGTGTCCAGAGAGCATGCTGTCACACATGCTTCTCATCCAGTGACCTGGAAGCCACACTGGATGGAAAATGCTCATGAAGTTTGCCACCCTCAGAGATGAAGCTGGATGGAGTACCACTTGCCTACAGAAATCAAGCTACCTGTAGCTATTTAGATGGTGTGAGGAGGCCTAAAACTCATTTCACAGTAGAAGAATAATTAGGGAAAACGAGCAGCCATGGCTTTCAAAGACATCTGCAAATCATGTGCAACTTTTCAAAATCCGGGTCCTGGGACGTGGCAGATGTTGCTTACTCTTTTGCTTTGGCTCACTCCCCAGATTCACATATAAACAGCCGAAATGGTTCCTAATATGGGGATATGAATCTATTTAATGCAGTGAACCCAGATGAACTGCTGTATAAACTTAGATCCCAAGAGAAGCTAAATCATTATTCTAATGACCAAACCATATTGTTTCAAGAAGCTTTGAGAAAAACTCTTGAGTTTTCAATATGGCAGCTTTACTTTTGCCTTTACTTTTGCAGAACAGCAAGAGTATTACTCATTGCAAAACAAAGCTCTATTTATTTAATTCAGAATATTAGATACAGTAAGATTAGTCAATGTTGAGAGTATTACTCTTATAAAACAAATGTGCTGCAGACTTATTGTAAAAAGCCATAGAACCAAACCAAACATTACAAACATGAGAAGCTCAGAATTAAATGTACCATTCAAGAAAAAATCTCTCTTTTTTTTTTTTCAGATCTGCAAAGGCTCAGTAGGATGCACAGCCTTAACCTTAACCCAGTATCACAACACATAGCATTTGTATTAAAACATGGTTATGAGTTTTAAAGACTGTAAATTAAATCTGTTTTTTCTTTCTTCTCTCTTGGTACTGTTTCAATCTGTTAAAAGCTGTTTGGCACACCTTCCTCGTATTCTGATTTTTCCTGTAGAACCTGCCTTGCTACTTGGCAGTGCACACCACTGAGTTACAGCTATGTGTACAGTTAATGTGCCCGATAATTAGATGATTTGTTTGTGATATAACTCTGAGGTGAAGGCAATAGAACAGTGCAGAAATTTTCAGAGTTAGTAATAAATGTCTCTGAATTGCAACATACAGCTTGTGTATTGCATGTGATATGAAATATTTTGAGAATTTGATGTACTTGGATGTCTCAAAATGTATTAGAATTGGAAATATTTGACTTCTGATGATCTGAATGTGCTGCCAGAAATGCAAGTATCTCCCATTGATTTGTATTAGCAATGACGCATAGAAGGAAAACTAAACCCAAACAGGCAATAAATTAGATGTTACCCAAGTGAATAATGATATTGTCAGAATAATTGTCTCCCAAAGTAAGATCAGTCAGTGTTTTATATAATCCTAAAAAATCTGAATATGGCTATCACACACCAGCAGTATTCTAAGAAACAGTCAATCATATGATATCTAGACATCAGAATTCAAAATTTTGACTTTTGATTGAAAGCCAAACAGGGAAGCAGATGGAGCTCCACAGTAAGTACATACAGTACAGCTTTGACTCTTATATATATATAAACATATGTATATATATAGTACGCACTTTTAAAGGCAGTGCTTTTCGGGTTTATCTTGGTATTTTACGTGAATAAAATTCTGTAGATTTCTAAGGCTGGAAGACCATGATGAGCTGGAAGACATTGCCAATGGCAGCCCAGAAAATAAGGAAAAAGCATAATGTATACCACTGTTTGCTGGGAAAACCAAACCAACCCAAAACTCAGAAAAGCACCAGTCCCTTTTTGCTTCATGGGGAGCAAGACACCCAGATAAATCCTTTTTTCTCCTCTCCCCTGAGCAGAAACCCGCCTGGGGAAGGCAGACACCAAAGGATCCTGCCCTTGCGGCCTGTTGAAGCGGGTAAGCAGGCTGGGGCCAGGCTCTGCGAGCAGAACGGATTTTCCGTGGGTTTGGCATAGGTTTTGTTTCTGTCACCCTGCAGCTGATTTTGTTTGTTTGCAGGTTTATTAACAATCAGGCAGGCTTGGAGCGCAGCTTTAAAGACCCTCTTGGAAGCGGGCGTTTTCCCTTGGCAACCCCACCAAAAATTTTATTTGGCGCTTCGGGTGGTCAAGGGGGGCGGGTATGAAGAGATTGGGAAGGAATGAATAATAAATAAATAAACGAAGCACACAAAGCATCTCCACATCCCCTTTATTAACAACCGGGCGGCAGCGGGCGCAGCCCCAGGCCGCGCTATCCCCGCGTCCCCTCAGCGGGGCGCATGCGCAGGGCCCGGCTCCGCCTCCCCGCCTCAGCGCGGCCCGGCCTGGGCCTGCCCTCGCGTGATGGCGGCCGCCGCCGAGGAGCCGTTCCCCTTCCACGGCCTCCTGCCCAAGAAGGAGACCGGCGCCGCCGCCTTCCTCGCCCGCTTCCCCGACTTCGACGGCCGGGGGGTGCTGCTGGCCGTGCTCGACACCGGCGTGGACCCGGGGGCGCCGGGCATGCAGGTAACGGCCGGCAGAGCGCCCTGAGTCAGCGCCGGGCAGGGCAGGGCAGGGCCGGGCCGGGCCGCCCTCGGGCTGGGGTGGGCTGCTGGGGGGGGGGGGGGGGGGGGGGTATTTCTTTATCGTTTGTTTATTAACGCTTCTTTATCGTGGAGCTTCTCCGTGGGTTTTTATGTCACCGCTGCTCGTGGGTTCTTGCCAGCGTGTTTCCGAGCAGAGGTGGCGGGGGAAGCCTCGAGAAATGGCCCCCACGCGACCCGCCTGGGTGTCGGGGCCTTTGTGTGAGCCCAGCGCCCGCTCTGCCCTTTGTTTGGCACGGGTTTTGTCTCAAGTGCCTTGGGGCAGGGACCTGGCCCTGGCGTGGGTTTAGTGCAGCATTCCTAACTGATGCACTTCTGAGGAGTAACAGGGTTAGCGAGGAGGGCGTCTGGGGTGGGACTGGGCAGCTGCTGTGGCTTAGTTCAGTGAAGCTGGACTGAAGCTAGCCAAAAGCTAAACAAAAAACAAACGAGCTACTCCCAGGTCTGTCCATGTCATTGATAAAGGCAGGTTTGTTGAAGTGTATATAAATGGGATATGCATAGTTGTGAAGTTAAACGTGAACGCAAAATGCCTCAGAGGTCAAAACTAGGAGTGGTGAACCAAAAAAGCATGAGTTCGTGGGCAATAAGGGGATGCTTTACTTTGGCATGGATTAAAGAAAATAGGTATGGTCAAGGCTGAGATCATGAGGGTTCATAATAATCCCTTAAAGTCTGAGGTTACCTGGTTTCTTTATCTGGAAGATAAAATATTAGGGAGCGAAGCAAAAGATTTGTAGAGAACTTTGGAAAAAAAAATACAACTTCCAGTGGATGAAAGTGAATTTCAGGGGGTGTTAGCTGGATGCACATTGCTGATCTACACAACGTGGCAGCTTATTGTGCAGGGTGTGGGGAATTACAAGGGAGATGCAGGCAGTGCACGCTCTGAAACATAGCTTCATAAATGTTGCTTCAGAAGGAGGATGTCCTCACTCTTCAGTGAAACAGGCAATTTACGTTCTGCCTCCAGGCGCCCTTCCTGGAGGTATCCTGGGGCGAGACAGCATGTTGCACAGTAGGAGCAGCCATGTGGTGGCATGTGTTTTCCAGCCTTGGGATGACTTTTCCCTCCTGCCCTCTTCTCTGCTGCTGCTTTTTCTTGCTGTCTGACTTACTGCTGGTTCTCAGTGTGGCACGGGGTTAGAACTTGGAGAATTGAGTCAGTTGGTTAAAGCAAAAAGAGGGCACTATATGCAGCACGGTTAATAGGCATTGCATCTTTTAGTGGAAGTTACTGTCAATAATAATTAAAGGCCAAAGTGAGCTGTCCTGTTTTGAGTGTAGTGGGGTTCTTAGTCAAAACAAAAACAAAGGTCATGTTTTGCTGCTCCCAGTGTCTCACTCTTAGGTAGGTTTCCTTTGCTTGTTATTTCATACTTTGGTTTGTCAACACCAGTAATGTAAATGCGAAGCATGCAGTCAGTTGCCGAGAGACAGAACGATTTAGGGTATGACAGAGAAGCACCTTTATGTTTACATTCTTTCCTGGACATTTGCTGCCATACTGATGTTAGTTACTGGGCTTAACAAACCTACTTGCATCAGCTGTATTTTTGTTGTTTTTCTTGCTTTGCTACGTAAAACGTTAATCCAACTTGTACTTATTTTCCTTTCCTTTCTGAATGTCTAGTAGCTGGTGTCCTCGAGTGAACTTTCTCACCTAGACTTCCATTGCTTTGCGCTCTGCGTGTTGCCACCAACTCACAGTTCAGTTTGTCGGCTTCTTACATGCTGTTTTCTTCCCCTCTCAGCAGAATCTGTTTCCTAGCATTATCTGCCAAATCCTGGCTCTTGATTCCTCATTAAGGCACAGTACCTGATGAAATTTTGTGTGGGCGCGGAAGTTTAATGGAGAGTTGTGGTTGTATATGTGTTGTCTTTGTTCATCCCCACCCTGTCGTTTCCCTGTTGTTGCTGTTGATTCTTGCTGTATTTCACGATAGATAAGTTGTATGGTTGGATAAAAGTATGCTCAAATGCATCTGGCTTGCCTTTTTCAGGCAGCATCATCGCAGGGAGTGGTATTCCTGTACTTTTCTTATATGCATCAGCTGCCAGGATTATACATATGCTTTATTTTTGAAGTGTTCAACTTATTTCTTCATGTGTTCTAGAGTCAGAGTTAACATGAAACCACATTTTTGAAACTTCAATAAAAATGTATAAACAACAAAATCATTCTGTAATTAACAAGTAGATTTTTTTTTCAAATGATTGTGGCAAAACCATGATAGTAAAAGTACAATTGTGTTTTTTTATGGATACATTTTTTTTAAATTTCATTGCATAGAAATTTTCAGTTTTTTGAATTTTATTGCAAGATGTATTGAAACATACCTCCTGTCTGTAATACATTCAGTACTTCAGGATTCTCTGATCAGACTAGGAAATTGACCAAGTTCACATTGATTTAATTTTTACCCTCAGAAACACAGGACCTGAAAAAACAGTTGAAATCTGAGTTTCACTGTAGCATTGCTATTGGTGGGCAGTACGCCAAGCAGCAGCTCATGTCCGCAGAAGAACCCGTATCAGTTGCTTGCGGTGAATGACTGACTGTCTGGATCGCTGCCACTAGGAGTTGAACCTTGGACCTTTGCAACTGAAATGCTCACTTCTCTGTGGCTGACTGAAAGACTCCGATTTGTTGATTGTAATGGCGCAAGCACACGTGTGTGTTTGGATCTGCTATTCAGCGGGAAGACAAAAGAGCTGCGTAGCATAGTGTTTCTGGAGTGGTTGCGAAACAACCTTCAAAACTACCCAAGCTCACTACGGCATAAATTGGTGTTCGGGCCACCTGTTGCGGTATAACTTGTCTGCTTCACACACGTCACCTCGGATTATGTTTTCGTACTTGTTTTCTTGTGCTTTGATCACTGAACAGCTTATTTTTCAACACGCCTCTAACTAAAGTGTCTGATTTGGGTAATCTGTTGCTTTATTAGTGGAGCAGCTCTTGACTTCCCTGTGAGTGGAGGCAGGCATCTGAAGGCATTAATTACAAACACAAGAAAATTTTACTTTGTGTGAAAGCCTATGCACTGAATTGCCCAAGTGTGTTTTCCCTGCTGCGTAATGCCTGTTCAGCAGATGTTTTAGAAGGTTAACGTGGTTTTAGTGGTTTTTGTGACTCAACGTGAATTTCTATGAACAGACTAGCAGTGGTGGTTTCTGCAATGAGAGCTGTTCTGTTTGTTACCTTCTGGGAAATAGGAATCAATGCCCTGTTTGTACTTGTTGCAGTTGTTTTTGACAGCTATTAAACCTGTTTTTTACTTGGGGGGGGGGGGGAGGGACCATTGTTTGCTGCTTTGTGTTGATTTAAACCACGGGAGTTTGAGACTTGGAGTACTTGTCCGTATTTGTTGAGGTGTGATAAAAGCCTGATAATTGTCTTTTTGACAGCAGGAGTGATTTATGAAATTCTTTGATCGTGGTGTTCGTTTCTGGTGGCTGGAATCCACAATTCCAGAACATGATTTGTGCAAAACTACCTGCCATGTGCGTTATGTATAGGATCAAGACTATTCATAGAGCATGAAAGCAAATATACCAAATATTTAAGCAGTGGAAAACAGCAGGCGGTGCCACAGTCCTGAACAGGAAGCTTTTTTCCCCCTGCTTTTGGTACAGTTATTATATAGGAGATGTTTGTTTTATTTATCAATCTTTAATGCAGACCTGTAAAACTAGGTACTTATGGCCAATTCCAGTTATCCTTCAAGCAGTTACTTTTCTGCATGTGGAACAGTTTATTTGCTGAGTAAATTGATCTAATAGGTGAAGCATGTTATTACAAGAAGATAGCATTGAATATTTTTGCTGAATGTGTAAGGGTCTTAGCCATATTCTTAGTAACTGTGTAGTAGGTTCCTCTAGGTGGACGGGGGCTATAGGTATGTCAGTGGTTGCTTTATTTTGCTGTGTATCTTGTAAAAAACTGTTTGCCCTGCTAACTTCTTTCTCAGAAGTCATTAGAAGTCAAATGGTGTGTCGTTCTTCAATGCTATGTGATATTTTCCTTCACTTCTGAAGCTCCTTGTATTGCTCCTATCTGATCCATTTGATTCTTTCCCCTTAAAAACACATCATCGTGTCTCCCTGTGGTTGGGTAGACTTGGACTCCTTCCTAGTAGGAAAACTGGACCTGCCATAATGTCCATTGGGGCTAGTTTTCATTTAATTGGAGCAGGCTTTGAAGCTGTGTTCCTAAATTCTGCCTAGCAAGTCAGTTCTCCTTTCTCTTCACTCAGGTAAAACTATACCTTACACAGTATTGGGTATATATAGCTTTAGCCCTTAGCACTTCCCATTTAATAAAATATGAGACAGAGTCCTTGTAACAGAAAAATAAGATGATTATAGTCTGAGTTCATGCTAGATTTATGCTCAGTTAAGACTCCAGCTTGTAACTGCATGTAGTTCAGTACCTTTCATCTTGCTAGGTTTGTGCTGTCATTACTGTAAAACTTGGCTGGAGCAGTAGGATGAAAGCAATGTTGCTAATCACTGGAACATAAATGGTGTTTTTTGCAAATAGCAGTTTTGCAAATCAAGGGAAAATTTATAAGCCAGGAAGATAGGCGTGTTACTCTTAGCTCGAGATTTCACTGCTTTCAAGCTGTTTTTAGGTCCTTCTGTTAAAGATTAATTAGGTGGTTAATAAAGTTACTTGATATTCTTATTAACAAAAAATGAAACAAAAAAGAAATTATTTGTATGCTAGAGGCTAATTAACTGATCTTTCAATTTTTCTGTGCTTTCGTTTTCAGATTACAACTGATGGGAAGCCCAAGATAGTTGATATAATTGATACAACAGGCAGTGGTGATGTAACTACATCTACCATTGTAGAACCTAAAGACGGGGAAATTATTGGTCTTTCCGGAAGATCCTTAAAGGTGAGAATTTGTGTGGTGGTACAGAGAGGCATCTACCAGCTTTTCTCTGAATTTTACGTGGAATTGATTGTAAGAGTGAATCTGTTGGTCTCTTTTCCTATTATCAAGGATAATGGTTCTGGTCTCCTGAGGGCCTAAGCTACACCAAGATGAGAAGTTAAACACTCAGATGTTTGTCCCTGTCAAACTCTTGATGACAGTGTTTCTCCTCGTTGATAGTACTATTAGTGCCCTAGATCTCTACCTAAAATGGGGGGCTGTGTTTTGAAAGTACAGTGGGCAGCTGATAAAGATGTTTTGACTGCAGTGCCACATTAATTGATAATGATTTATGATATACATAAAGTATAGTCTGTTCTGCTAAGCTCCCTTACACAGTAGTGGTTTGGTTGTTGTTTGCTTGTATTATTTTTTTTTGTTTGTTTGTAATGCCATTAGTTAACCTGTTTCTGCATTTTTTTTTTTTTGTAGATTCCAGCAAACTGGGTAAATCCTTCAGGCAAATATCACATTGGCATAAAAAACGGTTATGACATCTATCCTAAAGCTCTTAAAGAGAGGATTCAGGTAAGAAAACACATTCTGCTTTTGGTGTATAGTCATACTTCACTGTTCTGATGTGGAAATTTTTCTGAAAAACTAGAACATGTACCAGAGGTTGAGAGGTGTTCTTAAGCTGATTACTGTGAAGTTTGTCACATCAGGTGGTCAAGTGGTCCTCCTTAAATAGGTCCATTGAGGCAAAAAGTCTAGAAATTACTGATACCTGTCTTTCCTGTATAGCAATTGTTTACTTCCAATATTATACTGAACCTTTTAGACATTGTGTCTCAAATCAGAACTTGCAAATGGCTTTGTGGTCTTCATACTTTGACATATGTATTGAGGAACAGAGTTTTATATTACAGAAGGAACGCAAGGAAAAGCTCTGGGATCCTCTTCACAGGCTGGCTCTAGCAGAGGCCTGCAGGAAACAAGAAGAATTTGATGCTGCTCATAGTTCTCCCTCCCAGGTTAGTATGCTTCTAAATAAATCATAAACTACAAATTTACAAACTTGTGCCCGGTTGAGAGGATTCGAATATTTTTATTACATGGGTGAAAGAAAGACGCTTACGATCACTTACAAGTACATCTTCTGACTGATTTTAAAATAAATGGATGGGTGGTTTGATTTGCTTAATGTTGTTGACTTGCTAAATTTGTTGTCAAATATGAAAAGAGTATTAGTTCAAATACATAGTACCATATTTTATTAAGTTTTATTTTTAATTCTAGATGGTAGCCTCAAAAAAAAAAAAAGTTGTTCTTAAAGTTGAAATCTTCTAAACACCCTTTCTTTTGTAATCTAAATACTTTTTCGTTGAAGTATCAGACGTTCTTTCAGGCAGTTCCGTATCATTTAACAATCTGTAGAAAAAAATAATGGCATTAAATATGATAGTTGGAAATAATTATACATGCCATGCCAAGAATAAATAGTGCATTGTTGGAGACCATTGAGCTTCTAGATGTTTGTGACTTCTGTGATAGTCCTGCATTTTTGTTGAAGTAGTGGAACAAATACATAGTGTTACAGTGATAAGCCATATTCCTTTCTGATTTATGCACAGTAATGATTTTAGAAAGATTTTAGAAATATTCTTATCTGTGTTTTTATTGTCTTGTTAGGTAAATAAGCTAATAAAGGAGGAACTTCAAAATCAAGTGGAACTGTTAAATTCTTTTGAGAAAAAATATAGTGATCCTGGCCCAGTATATGATTGTTTAGTATGGAATGATGGTGAGACCTGGAGGTAAATATCTCAGCTTGTCTAAAATGTCTTGTTTCACACGTAAACTAACAGGTTACATTAAGGAGTGTGTTAATTTTTATATCCCTCTCTTTGTAGAGGGCTTAAAATTTGCTTTAAAGTAACCCTACTATACCATGATAAAGTTTTGATCTTAAATGAAGATGAGATAGAATTAAGTCTTACTAAAATCAATACAATTCTGTGTTTAAACTTGTGGGATTTTCCTCTGAGGCAAAGAATAAAATTGCTTTGAGCATCCATTGGAAGTAGGAAATTAATAATTTAAAAAGGCATAAATTTCCCTGCACAAGCTTCAGAATGTATTATGTCATTTTTCTTGACGATTAGTGTATCATACAAACCAGTAGCTAAGACTTAAAATATTTGTGTACTGGTACTGGACAGCTAGCTTTACTAAAATTTCCTCAAAGAAAAAAAAAATCCATATGCTGGCTTCACAAAGAGATTTATTTTGAATTTAGTAGCATTTGAAAATCAGTGAAAGGCTGGGTTTACACTGATCCTTATGGGTCCCTTCCAACTCAGGATAATTCTATGATTCTAGGTAAGATGCCATAAACACAGGACCAGGCCTGTTCAAGTATTTGTTTTGCTCCTGTATGAAGACAGAATACCTGGAAGTATATAGCAGATGGAAAATTACCTTTTTTGTTGTTGTTGTCAACAGAGCCTGCATAGATACAACTGAGAGTGGTGACTTAACCAGCTGTACGGTACTGAGAACCTACAAAGAGGCTCAGGAATATGGATCTTTTGGAACATCTGAAATGTTGAATTATTCCGTGAATATATATGATGATGGAAACCTTCTTTCCATTGTGACAAGTGGAGGTAACTGAAAATAATGTTAAGAAAACTTCGTTACAATGACTTAAGGCGGTTTATTAATATAGCACTCACTACTAAGGAATTAAAAATCAGTATTCAGATTTCCTGTGGTAAACCCGTAATCATGTTACTAAACTTGCTTGCATTTTTGTTTCTGAAATAGTCTTTTTATCCATATGTTTGTATACATAGTGTATTTATAGTTAGTTACGCTAAGATGTTCATGTATCTTACTGGTGTACAATTAAAGTAGTGAACCGTATTTCAAATAAGTTTGTTTTTTGTTTTGTTCTGAAATATAGGGTGGTTGCTGAATTTCATTGCTGTCCTTTGTGCTTTTATAATTTAAGAATCTTAATTAAAACATCTGTGATGTGCGCCTTAGTTTTTATTTTGATTTATCTGAACTTCTGTGTGATGGCAGATGTCACTAACTGTAGCTCCAACTGCTCTCATCACATGTTTGTACATTCTGTGTACAATCCTATTTTGTTTTGGAAATATCCTGAGTGGTTAAGATAGTATGAATGTATTTGATTTTAAAAACATTCTGATTTCTTATGAAACTGTCTTATCTCAGTAGAACTACAGAAACAGTTCTGGTTTCTAAATAAGTAATAACGTTGTGAAATTCCTTTTTATAGTTACATACGGTTTTAATTCTTTTTTAAATCCCTACTATCTGGGTATTTTAGGCATAATTTTTGTAACTTTTGAGTAGGAAAAGTTGGGCCTGTCAGGTAACTTCTCTTAGTGGAGTTAATTAGTTAATATTTCCTTCTCTTATCCTGTCTCCCTCAAAAGCTGTTCTTGTTTTGCAAATTGCTGTTCTTTACTGGCCTCTTGTCTCTTAGTATAATGCAACTCTACTTAAATATAATTTGTATTATAGTTCAGTAAATGAAAATGAATTGAGCAACAGTGTATTAAATTGATATAAATAAAGTTCAATAAACATAGAGTGCTATGGCTTCTCATTTGCTCAGGAGCGCATGGAACACACGTGGCTAGTATCGCAGCTGGATACTTTCCAGAAGAACCAGAAAGAAATGGTGTCGCTCCTGGGGCTCAGATTCTTGCAATCAAGATTGGTGATACAAGACTAAGTACAATGGAAACTGGCACTGGTCTAATAAGAGCTGTGGGTATTTAACTGGATAAATTATTAATCTCAGCAGTTTAACTTAACTGTAGAATACTGTGGAACACCTTCTGCTTCAGTTGTTTATAGGTTGTTTTTTGTTGTCCTATTTTATTGCAAGCTTTAAAAAAAAAAAAGTTTTCGGACATATCTTGAGACTAGAGTTTTAGTATAGAAGGTTGTTCAAGGACTGGGGGTTTTGTTCTTTTTGGTTATATGGAAAATGACTTTATAATGTAATTTACTTCAGTCACTATGTTTTGTAGAGTCAAAAGAAATAATTCCTTTTCTGTAGATCAGTTTAAGGAAATGTTCTTTGGTTTTCCATAACTGACTTATTCTAGATTAATATGTATTTTCATTTTTCTTTTTACTTTATTAGATGATAGAAGCAATAAAATACAAATGCGATCTTGTTAACTATAGCTATGGAGAGGCAACACATTGGCCAAATTCTGGGTAAGTGCTGCAGTGGTTAGTATAAAAAGCGTTAACAATATGTAAGTGGAATTTAAAGGTTTGGTTTTGTGTAAATGTTCTGTCAGTAAGAATGAATTGTGCAGGCCCAATTGGTTTACTCTTCTAAATATCTTCAAAAATTAACTAAACATATTGAAAGTGCTATGAATTTGTAATACAAGGAGTATTTTGGAATAGTAAAGAATTCTTTTAGTGGGAACACCACACAATCTGTGTTGTTTTTTTGTTTGGTGTGTTGCTTTTTGTTTGTTTGGGTTTCGTATTTCATACTTAAGGTTTTCATATTTTAAACTTAATGTTGCTACATGATTGTTACTCCATTTTAAAATAGAATATGTTTTTTGTGGGTAATTTCAGTACTGGAAACAGCTCTGCCTGATACGGGAAGCAGAGAAAAATATTCCTCTGACTGGTCCTGCAGAAATTCTGCTTAGGAATCATGGCAGTTTTCCTGTGTAGGGGGGAAAAAACCCATATTGTTGATTAAAGACTTTTCTCTTACTTTAGGAGAATTTGTGAAGTAATTAATGAAGCAGTGTGGAAACACAACGTAATCTATGTTTCAAGTGCAGGAAATAATGGTCCTTGCCTTTCTACAGTCGGATGTCCTGGTGGCACTACGTCTAGTGTAATAGGTACGTCACCACGACCTCCTCCCCAACCCATCTCAACTTCCAAAAAAAAAAAAGATTCAGCTTCTGTCCGGTCAAGCTGTGTACTTCTGTTACATGTTTGGGATCACAAATTGATTGCTATACTAAATCTAAAAAAATGTTAAAATACTACTGGCCTTCAAGATTAATCTTAAGGGAGGCATTTACAGTATGGTTAGATATAGAAATTTAGATTATCTTCTTATACTTCAAGAACTTAGCTATGCAGAAAACAGGTGCAGGTGGTGGAGGCAGATGATGTAGATTTGATACGTCTTTGTATAAAATTTGGAAAATAAATCTTTGTGGTCTGATCTATCTGAAGAGCACAGAATGTTTCTTTTTAACTGTAACTGTCTAATCACATCGCTCGCACCTTTAGTTGTTTGTAAATGTAACTAGTAAAAATACTAGCAAGTTTGATTGTCATTTGTCTCCTGAAAAGTCTTGTAATACATTCTGAATTGTCAGAAATGCAGTTTTAGATGGTCTGTCTGCCTTCATCAGATATCCTGGTACGCTCTCCTTTTATTTGGAGTGAAGTATCTTTTTATTTTGGTTATCAGATAACCCCGTGAAATGACCTAGACAAATCCTTTCCGGATAATAATTCTTTCAGTTGCAGTGCCACTTCTGTGACAGGCTATTACTGGCTTGGCTTTTAAAGACTTGGCTTTTCAGGTGGGCTAGTATGTGTTCTTGGTATTTCAGTAGAAGATTGAGGTATAAGACAACCAAACCATGTAACTCTCAGGGGTAACTTTCCTGGTTGTAATTTTATATAAATGCTCTGGCACAGCATTACTGCAGTACTCAAGGTACTTGTTAAATCTCTCATGCAGGCAGTACAGCAGGTAGACTTGAAGGTTTGAGAGAGACTATTTCAGGACATCTAGTAGAATTAACACTTACTGCTTCCTAAAATCTGATTTGCTGACTTGCTCTGCCACTGAGCTTGGACAGCTGGGAACTGCATTGGCTTTGCTCTTACGGCAGGTCAGCTCTTTCAATCCAGCTTCTTTGTTGTGTAACTCCAGAGACCGGATTTCTTGATCTACAGCTTGCTCCTTGTCCTCCATCTGGAGTGAACAAGATGGGGTTGTTTGAGGGGAAAAACAAAATACAGTTGGCTGGATGGCTTAGTTCATGCAGCATGGATGTGGACCATGTCAAATGTGGTTCAATTAGCCTGGTGTGGTGGTTTCCTACAGTGGTGATAGCGCTTCAGTCGTAACAAGAACAGAGTGTACGATTTAGAACAGTCACCCTGAAAGGATGTAATGTGCTTGCTTGACATTGTGTTTTAAGAATAAAATTTAGCGGGCTTTCAACTTAGTCATTGACATGTGTTAGGCTCTTTGGACTGATAACAGGAATATAGTTACTGTCTCATTGCTATGGTAGTTGAGCTGTGTGGATGAGGCCATCTGTTTGAGGTGGAGTGGCTCTGAGCTGTGTGAACATTTGTGAATAATTTCATACAGATTGCTTTGAGGCAGCCTTGTAGTTTGTAACAGTATGAACAGCCAAAATTATTCTTCCTCTCCACCCCAAAAAGGGGGTGGGCATGTTAGTGATCTGTTGTGAAATAACTGCAGAAGGTGAATATATACTGTTTTAGTTGAGTAAAAATGAAACTTTGACATTATCTGTATTATGTAAGATTTTCTTATTGCACAGTACGGTTATCAGCGTGGCCTTTACACTTGCTTTGTAAAAAAAAAAAAAAAATATTTGGACTTAGTGAGATGCAAAAATGTGTGTTTGTCCATTTTAAACATTAAAAAAGTGTTTGGTGATAAACTTAAAGCATTTTGTTTTTTCATTACAGCTTCAGCATACATCTAAAATGCTTTTTTTTTTAATAGGTGTTGGTGCCTATGTGTCACCTGATATGATGGTTGCTGAATATTCTTTGAGAGAAAAACTACCAGCAAATCAATATACTTGGTCATCCAGAGGGCCTAGGTAGGTTATGCTAAAAGAAGAAATTAATTACTTTGGGGTTCAGATTAGGTTATTCAAAGTCTAAAAATTGGTCATTAATACCAGAATGACAATATGTCTTTCCCACACGAAGGGCTTAGGTAACCTGCTGTTCTTGGAAAGTCTTAACATGTAGGGGGCTGCAGTTAGTCCCTAATGGTTCATCTGCACCACTCCATCATGTCACTCTCTGCCCCTGCTCCACGTGGGGTCCCTCCCATGGGATGCCGTCCTTCCCAAACTGATCGTGTGGGGGCTGCCCACAGGCAGCAGCTCTCCAAGCACTGCTCCCACACGGCTCCGTACCACGGGGTCCATCCCCCAGGAGCAAACTGCTCCAGCACAGGTCCCCCATGGGTGGGTGGCAGCTCCCCCCAGACCCCCTGTTCCTGCGTGGGCTCCTCTCCATGGGCTGCAGCTCCAGCCCGGGGCCTGCTCCTGTGGGGGCAGTTTCAGAAAATTTTGACTGAGAAAACAAGCATAGCTTGATGATTAAGCTGACATTTTAAGTTGCAATTTATGTCATGCTTTGTCTTGGTTTTAATGGGTTAATGTTTTAGTGAACTAATATACTAGATGTTACCTAAACCAAATGTTACCTAAAGCTAAAATTATCTTAAGTGCATGTATAACTTGAAAATAAAGTATGCAGAAAAAATGTTTTTCAACAATTCTGTTTTTACCCCAGCACTGATGGAGCCCTTGGTGTAAGTATCAGTGCCCCTGGAGGTGCTATTGCTTCTGTTCCAAACTGGACTCTGCGAGGAACACAACTCATGAATGGCACATCCATGTCTTCTCCTAATGCATGTGGAGGCATTGCATTAGTACTGTCAGGTAATAGGCTATAATTTTATATATAGCTGCATAATGTAAAGAGATTATAGCATTTTTTATTTTTATTTTTTTTTTAGAGAAAAAGAATCTTGCTTGCAAGTTTTTAATTCTTTTCCAGTAATAGCCTTATTTTTAATTTCAGGACTCAAAGCTAATGATATTCATTACACTGTTCATTCTGTCAGAAGAGCCTTAGAAAATACTGCAGTGAAAGCTGAAAACATAGAAGTATTTGCACAAGGACATGGTATTATTCAGGTACTTGCCAGCCAAAAAAAAGGAGGGGGGGAGATGAAGACCAGCATAACGGCCAGTGGAAAAGTGACTAAAAAACAAAGTTTTCTAGATGAGCTCAGACAGCTTGCTCCCATGCTACTTGATTAGCAGATTTGATTCAGAGTGAAGAAGGGAATGTAGTGGGAGGGGAGGAGGAATCAAATATTCCTCTCACTTCAGCATGCAGTTGGTTTGTTTAGAATATGTGTTAACTAGACACATTCCTAGACTGACAAAAAGGGTGTGTGGACATAAAAGTAGGTTGTGGGTTTTTGTCACCCACATACAGATGTGGATGCCTAAATTCTGTCTTAATGTCTGAAAATGTTTTTATGCTGTTGTGAGAGAGCTGAACTTGTTTTTTGTATGCAAAAGCTGGAACTGTAAGTTCTGGGCAATGCAAATAGATACCCACACTGGTTCACAAAGCGGTACAGCTGCAGTTTTGCAATGACCTTGCTGTTAGTGGGCCTGCAGAAAAATCTGGGCGTTCATTGTATCCTGTGGTCTTTTAAGTAGCTCAGAAATCTGCAGCGTAAACCTTTTTATGATAAAGGCATTGTGAATGACACTGTCCCCATGCATAAGCTGAGGCTCTTAAAGAGCTGCTGCTATGTTTGCCTGCAGTCACTTCTATCCTAGCCAGACAGAGGTACTGAGATTTTTCTTTCATGTTTAATGATGCCAGATATTAAGAGCTTAACCCTAAACTCATGTTCTTCTGATGCTAGAACCCAGTAGCTGATGCCTTCTAAATATATCTGTAATGCTGAGATTTGTACACAAGGCAGCATATTGGTGGCCATATCAAATAAAAACCTTGCCAAAGAAAAATGAAATGCAGCAGTTGCGTCTTACGATTTACTAATCTGTGGTAAAAGCATGTGTTAAAATGTGGTTAAAACTGTGACCTGGGAGACTGAGGCTATACTGCATCTGCTTGTTTCAGAGGAGAGTCCCCTAATCTGATGAAGGTAGCTTGCTGAAGTATAAGAGTGTAAGATTTTTGGAGTCAGTAGAATAGAAAGCAAGATATAGAAGGGTCTCTTTTCAAAACAAAAAGATGACCTTGTTATCTGAGTTTAAGAGAATAAACAGTCAAATGCTTATTTCACAGCATTATATAAAACTTACATGGGCATCCCATCTCGTTTGTATGTTCAAGTGTTTAACTTACAGTACTGTATAAAAGGTTTAAATGCTTGACTAGTTTTTGCTCCATGTATGAGCACTGAAGTGGTATTGTAGAACTGGACCTGTGTCTTCAGAGTCATCTCTGGAAACCTTTGCTGTGCATCTTCTGATGAATTTATTGCAAAGGGAATTTGTCGTATTGTTCCTTTAAATGTTCTCAACTATTTCAGTGTTCCATATGGCAGCTGCATGCTGAAAGTTTTGTCTCATTTTAGTATTGAATATCATGTAATGTTGAATTAGTATGAGCCTAATAGGCAGTGTGTTAGTTATTTCACTGCTTGTTGCTACAGTTGATGAATGCTGCATGTAGCAGATAATATGCAATCAAGTTGAAATGCATTAATTTAGAATGTGTTCTAACAGGTTGATAAAGCCTATGACTACCTCATTCAGAATTCATCATTCGCAAGTAACATAGGCTTTACTGTTACTGTTGGAAGCAATCGTGGAATCTACCTCAGAGACCCTGCCCAGATAGCTGCACCTTCTGATCATGGGGTTGGCATAGAACCTGTCTTTCCTGAGAATACAGGTAAGAAAGAGCTTGTTTTGTATGAGGAAGAAATGGAATGTAATCTTTAAACAAAAAAAGCCAAGACGGTGAGGAGTGGTAGAAGTCTTGTACTATAGAAGGAAAAAATGCAATTCTAAATTTGTTGGTAGATAAAAGCAAGCAAGTAAACAACTTTCCCATTTAATCTTAGATATTTAATTGTAACACTCCTGTGTTTCTGATGAGATCTGTTGCTTCAAGCATCCTCTCACTGAAAAAAGGTATCTCCGCTCTAAAAAAAGTTTGAAGTGAAATTGTGGGACACTGGAAAAATGCAGAAAAATCATCAAATATTATTAATGTTTCCTGAAATTGTAGAACTTGGAAGATATTTTTGCAGATAACTCTTGACAAAGAATTTACAGAAGAACTTAAGTAATCTCTGGATATTTAAAGACCACAAATTCTAGCTTTGCATTTCATTCACTAGCTATTAGTGGATCAGCATACATATACCTAAAGGTAATACAGGAATTGATACATGTTTTAGTTATTTATTTATAGGGTAAGGAACTTGTGGCAGTCAAAACAGGTTTGACATCTTTTTTCCATAAACTGGTTTGCCACACTCTATTTTACTAAATAACACCTGGGACTCACCTCCATGAGAAATGGAGTTGTATCTTATTCAAAAAATGAACCATATGAGAGCTTGTTACTGAGGTTAGTTCTTTTCCTGTAAACCAGTGATCCAGAAGAAGGTTGGCATGTGACAGTGTGGTGAATTTATTTAGGAGAAGAGATAATGTGAATAAGACAGGTTACTGACTCTGAGTACCATAGTTGTTTGATCCATTGCATTGCAATCAATATTTTTTTTAAATTGACAATGTGACACTGAGAAATAAAATAGTTATATACTATAATGTGTAAATATATACATCATGCTCTTCTGTAGGAAGCAAATCTGAAAACGTAGTTAGATACATGTATTTGTAATGGGTGACTGGCTTGCAGCATGATATTGTTTCCCTTGTACTTGTCCTTTTGGCCATTTCTGTGCTGTCTGGTGTCTTCAAGGAGAATAAGTTTGAGAGGGTTTAGTAGGACATTAAGGAAGACTCATCTACTCAGTTTGTCTGTTGAAGTTCTCTTTGAGCTCTTACCACTTCTGAGGTACCTCTGTGGAAGGCACATCTGATAACAGAGAACTCTTTTCTGTACCTCACAAAGATGCAATGAAGTTAAATGTGAAGTTAAATATCTGAATGTTAAGCTAAGGTCAATTAAATCTAGAAAGCATTTTATTTGTTTTTAAACATCATTAATTTTTAGAGCAGGATAAAGGTGACTTCTATTCAATAAAACACCTAAACTCCAGGGCCACGTGTTTTTATAGAAGCTATGCTTTAACCCATGGTTGTTTCGACACAGAAGCTGATGCACAAAATCAGCTAGATTGACAGTTTGCAAAGTCAGTCTATATTATGGCAGTAATTCTTTTAATAAGCATAAACCCTCACTTAGGTTGCTCTGTAATGTAATTTGGTAATTAGTGTAACCTTTAGAATGAGTGTAGTTGGTTTTTATTTTATTTCTGTACATTAGGCAAGACTTTGCATCTGTATAAGAATACTTATACCTGCTTCCAAGCTATGTTATAGGCAACTGAAGCATTGCTTACTAGCTTCCTGACTGAGGTTTGACTGTTTTGGTAAGAGATGATAATCAGTGTTCTTTTTTGGAGAATCTGATTTCAAGGGGTTAAGGAATTTGTTTGAGATGGGTAAATTTTAATGGCAAATATTGTTACAGTAGAGTATGAGTACATAACTTGTTAATGAATTGTTTTTAATTTGTTTCTTGGCAGAAAACACTGAAAGAATATCTCTCCAGCTTCATTTAGCTTTAACTTCAAATGCACCATGGGTCCAGTGCCCTACTCATTTAGAGCTTATGAACCAGTGTCGACACATTAATATTCGTGTGGATCCACGTGGACTGAGAGAAGGAGTACATTATACGGAGGTATTAAAATATTGGTATTCTATTTAAGGCTGTGTGCTCTTCCATTTTCACATTGCCTCTATCAACTTTTTTTTGGAAGTAATTTTAAGGAAATAAAAGCTTTATGCTTCACAGAACAGAAATACAGAAATGCTGCCATACTCCATATTATACAGGCTGAATCCAGGGTTCAGCAGCAGTTACTCTATACAACTTCATACGGCAGATGTGAAGGTGATTTTAAGTATCTCTGTTTGAAAAATAAGTGTATACATGGAAATAAATTATTAATTTGTTCTCTAGGTATATTTTCATCTCTGACAATTCAAAACACCCTGCAACCAAGTCAAGTGGTTCAATATTGTCTCCTGTAATTTCATTTTGACCAAAGATTTTAAGTGGCTGTATCTTATTTTGTCAGGTGTGTGGATATGATACAGCAACGCCTAATGCAGGTCCTCTGTTCAGAGTTCCAATAACAGTTGTCATACCAACAAGGTCAGTAAATCTAAGCTTTACTTTCTTTTTTTTTAAGTTTAGTTTTGTGTTCCCAGTTTACTTTTGTTATTTATTTCACCTTCTTCCTCTAGGAGTTCTTGAATTTACTACTGACACTGATAGGGAAGGGAGCGGAGCTCTGGGAAGTTTCTTGCAACAGGCTTGGACACCAGTAGTGTTTGCTTTTTGTTTTGGTCTTGGCAACCAGAAGGCAGCATGTTCTTGGTCACAATAGCAGGAGTTTTCTGGTCAATCAGAATAATTTCTGACTTTTTCAAAAGTATATTCTTTGGCGTTCATCAGTCGGAGCTTGTTTTTTCACTTCTAGCTGATGGACTAGAGTCTGTAAAGGCAGTGGACGTTATTTGGCAGGTGGAAATTGGGATGAACTTCCACCATAACCTTAATACAGGAAATTTAGAGTTAGTATTGTGTTATGACCTTAACTGTTTTAACTGTTTTAAACACATGACTTTGGCTATTGTGGTAAGGAAGGAGAGATTATTGAACTTATTCAGTGAACAATCTGCTCAGAGGAATAAATACAACTTTTCTCTAACTTGTTCACAGAAGTATTACTACTCACATACCTTAGCTCTCTTCAGTGGAAAGTCACTCAACCATGAAATTCAATTTCATTGAAAACCTTTGATTTTTATGCTTAAGTACAGCTGTGCTTCTGGCTGGGGAGACCAGGGAAGAAAGAGTCTACATAATGTGGTGGAACAGATGTTTTAAATTGTTTAGGTATATTGTGCTGTTAGATCCTGTACTGGTACAGTTCTTGTACACTTAACAGAAAGAGTAGGGGCAATTACTATGTTTCGGACACTGAACAAAGAGTTAGAAGCTAGAAGAACAAATATCAAATAATGTCTGAGGAGAAATGTAAAAACACTTTGGGACCTCACTAACTTGCTAACATGTCTCGGTGAAGCTGTGAGTGGGCAGTATTCCATTTAGTAAGTTATTAATATGAGTGATACTCTCTACTCTGTAGAGTGTAGTAATGTACTCTACTCTGTGCTGGTGTGGCCTTGCCCCTAAGTACTGTGTGCAGTTTTGGGTGCCACAATATAAGAAAGACATTAGCATCCTAAGGAGGGCTGCAAAGATGGTGGAGGGTCTAGAGGGGAAGAGGTATGAGGAGCAGTTTGAAGTCCCTTGGTTTGTTCAACCCAGAGCAGGCGAGGGGAGGCCTCATGGCGGCCTGCAGCTCCCTCAGGAGGGGAGCGGAGGGGCAGGCGCTGAGCTCTGCTCTCTGGGGACAGCGACAGGACCCGAGGGAACGGCATGGAGCTGGGACAGGGGAGGGTCAGGCTGGGTGTTAAGAAGAAGTTCTGCACTGGGAGGGTGGTTGGGCACTGGAACAGGCTTCCCAGGGCATTGGTCACAGCACTGAGTGAGTCAGAGTTCAAGAAGCATTTGGACAATGCTCTCAGAGATGTGTGATTTTTGGGTGGTCTTGTGTGGAGCCAGGAATAGGACTTGATGATCCTTTTGGTCCCTTCCAACTCAGGACATTTTATGAATTCTGTGAGTATCAGTGATAGCCTCAAAAGGAGCCTCACCTAACATTGACCACAGGCTCAATTTTTTCACCTTTATAAATCTGCTTTGCTTAAACTCAGCTTTTTTTTTTTTGGGGGGGGGTGGGGAGAGCTGGGGACTGAATATTCTCAATTATAGTCTGTTTGGGGAGGGTTTTTTTTATTTAAAAATACTTTTTTAGAAAAAAAAAACTTCACAGCTTGTTTGGTTACTACTGTTTTCTTTTTGATGTACAGAGTAGATGAATCATCAAGCTATGACCTTGCATATACAGATGTTCATTTTAAACCTGGTCAAATCCGAAGGCACTTCATTGATGTTCCCCAGGGAGCTACATGGGCTGGTAAGGAAAACTAGCATATTGATTAAGGAATCGCGTCTGTCACAGTTGACAGAGTTCTACAATCATTCCAATTTCTGCCTAAGAAAGGACTTAAGCATTTGATCCATGAGTATGTAAAATCTGTATTTGATTCTAACCTCTTACAGGAGTGATTTTTTGGGGAGGGTTATCTCATGGTTTCTGTTATGGTAGAATACAGTCTTCATCTTTTAGAAACGAGCAAATGCAATCTGTGTGCCTGGTTTTTAGCGTTTATGGCCATAGCATTGAAAGATAGCTTAATGTAAGGTGATGGGCAAGGAGCTCATAATTCTGCAAGGAGAAAAAAGAATCTTTCATTTGGACTGAAGTTTACTGATAAAACTTAATTTGAAATTTAGCAGCCATCTGTGCTATACAGTTTTATAACTTGTACTATCTGCTTAGTTCATAACATCTAGTTGAGTAATGTTTCTTTTCACTGATCTCTCTGAACTTAGTTTTCCTTAGGGTTCTTAGTAAATAACTGGTAGATAAGCATAATTCATGTATGAATATTTTGTATGTTATGCAGTACATACTTTTGTACCGTATAACTTCTAAAACCATGAGTATCTTGTGAAAATATCTTGTGAATTTTGTTTTGAATCTCCATTTCCCATCTAAAATTCATGGATGTTGAAGCAAAACCTTTCTTTTTCATCTAGAAGTGACAGTATGTTCGTGTTCATCTGATGTGACTGCAAAGTTTGTGCTTCACGCTGTTCAGCTAGTGAAACAAAAAGCATATAGAAGTCATGAGTTCTATAAATTTTCATCCTTACCTGAAAAAGGATCAGTGACTGAAGCATTTCCTGTCTTAGTAAGTTACATTGGTGGGGTGGGAGGAAGAGAGTGTTGTGGTTTTTGTTGTTGTTGTTGTTTAGTTGATGCTGATGATTAAGAAAAAAGACCAAGTCATACATTTCTTATAGTAGTGAATGTATCTGTTTCTTCATTTCGAAAAGGTCTCTAACAGCTCCCTGACGTTTTTTAATTATCCCGTGTTGCCATTCATTCTCTCTTCAGTTTTACTGCTTGTTTATACAGACTAGTTTTTCCCTTTCAAAGAGGGTTGTAACTTGTTGAAGAAAGAGAGTTCAGCATATGCTGAACTCTAGTGATTATGGTGATAATCTCCTTGATGTTGAGGTCAAGTAATACTGGGTAACATTTATTGCTTAGATACAGTAGACTTACCTTGGATAATGCTGGTTCAAGAGTCTAAAACAAAAACGGGCTGTTCAGTTATGTGAATGATCAAGTACAGTGCTCAAGTTTGTCCCCCCTTTCACTGCTTAATTGAGAGGTGTAGCTCTAAACCCTAAGAGAGGTTGTAATTTCTGTTCAGTACTGTACTGTGAAAAAGTCAAGAGGAAGGCACTAAGCTTCATTCATCCCACTGACTGATTGTGAATTAATTTATTGTGTTTAAAACAACCAGAAAAACAGTGCCAACAAAAATCATCCCAAGCTTCACGTTTTCTTGAGATAGAGAGCACTATCTCTTTTTCTGATATGCATTGACGTCCCCTATAAACTAACTTGTCTGCCTAATTTTAAGAGTAGGAAAGGAAGATGTTACATATAAAAGCTGTATACCTTCCTTTGTAGCATATACCCCTGGTACATTTCATTTTAATGGGAGCAATTGGACGTACTCTTTTGTTAGAACTGTCTTGTATTTTCTGGATCAAGTGTAATGTCTGGTTTGCTACCATACAAACCAATATAATTGGTGTAAATTGGGCATGATAGGGTCATCTTTGAGTCATATTCCATTTTTTTTTGTTTTGGGCAGAGGGAGGCTGGGGTGAGTAAAAGAAGAGACTTTGTGTCTAACCTTGCATTTTTGTTACACAGGCTGGGAAAACCATTGAATTTTGTGTTGCTCGGTGGTGGGCAAGCCTTAGCGATGTTAGCATTAATTACACAATTTCTTTTCATGGTGTACTTTGTGCTACTCCGCAGCTAAACATGGTAAGTTTTCCAGAGTGTTTATTTAAAATTATTCTGAAGTCTCTGACAGAATGTTTAAAAAAAAAAAATTTTTCCTCGTTCCTGCCTCTATTTAAGTAGACTAAAAGCATGGTTATACATGAAATATGTTTTCTCTTAAAATTAGGTAAATAGGAGCTTAGGCCCCCACAAATGCCCAGTACCATTAGTTATGAATATTTTATGCTTTTTCGTTATGAATCACTGGAGAGAAGATTAGAGAGGGGGAAAAAAAAACACTAGTAGAAAGGACATACTAAAATGTTCTTATTGCAACTATTGCAAATGTTTGTGTGAAGAAACTTTGCTGGGATCACAGTTCTTGTATTTGATTGTCTAGACCACCATTGCTAAAGCACAATACTCTGAATAACTTCTAATGACATTTTATTCTGAAAATATTATTTTCCACTCTGTTTGGTGTTGTATCAAGATATGCCAGTTGGTTTGAGATTCGTTGTTTAGAGCAGTTAAAGGTACAGTGGATGGGCAGTATCATGCCTCCATGGTTCTGTGATACCAAAGAACTGAAAAATTGTGAGAAACATCAGTATCATGTTACTTACAGTACTTTGTCTCACTGCTGTGTTGTATGCTGTCTTGTGCAGTGTGTTTTGGCTTGACTTTCTCTCCCTTAAGAGAGGGGCACTCTGAGAGCTGAGCTGTACGACCTGCAGGAAGCAGCACCATGCATATTTCTCCTTGCTACTATTTTTTTTTATCTAAGGGTCAGAGCAAATTAGACCTGTACCACAGGTGAGGTTGAATGCATTCATGCTCTAAGAGCTGAGTAACTTTGGGGGTGGGGGGGGAAAGGTTGCATTGCGCTAAGGTACCAGATCTTGAATTAGAGCAGGAGGAAGAAGAGGTGGTGTTGGTGTCATACATGACAGCCTTTTTACTAAAGCAAGTTCAAGCTCCTCCTATGCCAGCAGTATCAGACCAGCTGAAAAGTGGATGATAGATAGTCTTGGACCAAAAGTCTGTTATTTTTTTTTCCTATTGATGTGTTGTTTTTTTATGTCCTAGTGAATATGTTTTTGTAAAATAAAGATAGGGTTGTGACACTTTCAAACTCACACACTATTACTTCTAATGTCGATAAATAGATCTTGTATTATGTTTTCAAATAATATATTGAATGGTCCACATCTGATGTTACAGATGCATAAAAGCATAACTGTTATGTATTTTTTCTTTAGCATGCTTCAGAAGGCATCGTACGATTTGATGTTCAGTCCATGTTGAAGTATGAAGATATTGCTCCATGCATAAATCTGAAAAGCTGGGTTCAAACTCTCAGGTACAGTTTCTGGGGAAAGTGGCAAAGCTGTTAGAATGTGGCTAAAATAGTCACAAATTAAAAGTGACAGAGTAACAAGAACATTCTTACATAGCCAAATTTAAAAGAAATTACAAAAACTTTCCGGTGCTTCTAAAGGAGAGACAGAGGTAAAAGGCATATTAAGATCTAAAAAAACAAATTCTACTGAGTTATTTGGTGTCTTTTTTTTTTTTTTTTTTTTTAAGCAGGTATTTCAGATCCTGCCTAAGTTTGACCTGGGAAGATTGTTTTCTCTCTTTTTTGTTTGATTGGAAGTGTTTTTTGTAGGCTAGGCTCTGTATTTTGTGTTTCTTCTGTTATCAGTCGTGGCAGTTTGACACATGCTGATTTTGAGGAAGAGGTGTTTTGTTTTTTTTTAAATTACTAACAATTGGAAAATTACTAACAACAGCATTAACTAAAGTTGGTAGTTTCAGAAGGAGAAAGAAATGCCATACTTTTGAGTATGGCTTAAAGTAAGGGGATAGAGGATGCTGAATGGCTTCTTATTAGGTTTCTAAATTTCAAGTGCTTGGAAGCAGGGTTGCACACAAAGAGCTGAAAGTATCCTAGAGAAATTTCATTGTCATTAAAGGTTGTCAGAATAGTATATATGAAATGTAGTCTTATATAGGCCACCTTAATTCTCCAGTTCCTTTATTTCCAAACCAGTGGTTTTCTTATTTTTAGCTGGTGTTATCTGAAGTGTTTGTGCTTCTTTGAACAAAAGCTTGTCCCAACTGTTTCTGAGTTTCTATGTAGGCAATATGCATTTATGTTTTTCCTTTGTGGTATTACTAGGATTTCTTGTATAAATTCTCTTTTGGACAAAAATTTCTGTAGCAAACAATTATCAACAACTTACTGTGTCTTCTAATTACTATGACACTGATCTTTCAATCTGTGAATAAATGTGCTGGTTGCAGCACACATACAGGAGTTGTATAGCAACCTGATTTTTTGTCTTAATCCTGAAGTCTCTCTTTTCCTATTTGTTTCTTAAGGCTTTTAATTTTGGACTTAGATGTGCTTGCTGAGTTCTGTTCATTTGTTTTTTGGCGGTGTCCATAATGTTTCTAAGTCATCTTTTTAACTGACATTCATTTTAACTGGAAAACTTATAATGCTTAGGTAGTTAGCATTTCTTAAAATACTGTTATCACATATGCTGTGCTATGTACTATTAGATGTGCTTCAGAATCTATTTCTGCTTAAGCAATACAGATTTTGACAACAGATACACATTGCTTAATAATGCCTTCTGTTTTTTTTTTTAACTGCAGACCAGTGAGTGCAAAAATAAAACCTTTAGGATCCAGAGATATTTTACCAAATAATCGTCAACTGTATGAGATGATTTTGACCTATAACTTCCATCAGGTAAAGTTTATGCATGTTTTTTTCATGTTGTTAATGAACACATAACGTGCTTTCCAAAAGCAAGTTTTAACTTCACCTTTCTGTCAGAAATGAAGTTGAGATTTAAGCTCTAGAGTCCCTACATTAGTAACTTTAACTTGGTTGTCTTTAGAATCTAGCGTGTCTTGAAATGACTTCAGGTCAGCTCTCTTCTTGAATATGTGTAATAATTACACTTGTGTTATTCAATAGTGGATGAAGTCTTTTGAACTTTCTTTTCATAGCCAAAGAGTGGAGAAGTAACTCCAAGCTGTCCACTTCTTTGTGAATTGCTGTATGAATCTGAATTTGACAGTCAATTGTGGATTATTTTTGACCAGAACAAAAGGCAGATGGGTTCAGGAGATGCCTATCCACACCAGGTATGGAGTTATATATTTATTTTACCTTTTGTTTTCTGCACAGTATGAAAGCCTCATTTTTTTTTCTACTTTTCAAGCTGTTAGCTCCTAACAGTTTCTGATATTTAGTTCATATCTCTTCACAAGAAGACATTATGACAAGTAAAGTCATTGTACCTTTCAATGGTGTATGAAATTGAAATGTACCTTTCAATTTGTATGAAAAAAATAACAATTGACAGATTTGTTACCATGAAATAGAACATGATGATTTTTCTTCCCTATTCCTCAGTTTGTCTTCTAAACAGCCTTCTAAGTGCTGAAGCTCAGTTGATTGTGTTGCTGTCTTACAAAGGCATTTTCAAAGGAAGGATTAGTCATACTGGAAGTCTACAATAGATTGATTTTAAAGCATGACTTCTGAATCTTACAAAGTTCAGGAATTGCTTTATTTGAGCTTATATCCCTTACCCTGGATTTTTAAAGTGCTGTAAATTTAAAAATATATATATATATATAGTCCATTACCTGTACCTAGTGGACTACCACACCATACTTCTCTGGTGTTCTGCGTAACAGAACAATTCTAAAGTAATTAAAAATTTACTAATCCAGGAAATAATATCACAGGAAGCTTGATCCTCACCTAGAAGAAGGAGATTCTGGGAGCAGGCTAGTCCTGAACAACTTTCCTTCTTGGGGATGCCTTTTGTATTATAGCATCAGCAGCAGAAACATCCTAAAGGAAGCTTAGAATGCTAGCACTAAAAAAATCCATAAGGTGACTTTTTAAATTAGTAGAAATTAAAAAACATTTTCATAACTAAATCTGTGGAGTTTTTGTTTGTTTTGTAAATAGAGATGATGTTATCTACCTATTCTTAACTGCATGTATGAAAAGCTTTGTAGAATCAGGTCAAAGAGCCTATTGGCTCTTTAAACTGCAGCCTTAGACCATCATAGGAATGTTGGATCCCTCAGTGTGAAAGTGGTATATAATCATATAGAATGGTTTGGGTTGATAGGGAACTTAAAGATCAATTAGTTCCAGCCCCTCTGCCATGAGCAGGGACACCTCCTACTGTGTCAGATTGCTCAAAGCCCCGTAGTATTAGAGATGGTAGGAAATATACTGTGATCTCAACCATGCAACACCTGAAGTTGCATAGTAACTTGAAAATGTATCAAGGCAAACCTGCAAGAGGTTTTGAGTTGAAAGCTTGAAAGTTTAGCAAGTTGTCTGATTTCTATTTGAGCAGTTAATATAGCATTATAGTAGGAATGAATGATATAATCCTATTTTGTGGTCTGAAAACTTTTTATTTTTTTAGTTAATCCAAAATGCTTCAGCTGCTCTTGTCTTGATAGTGCTCTATTCTCAGGAGGTTCCAAAACTAAGCTATTTAGCATATTTTAAATAGTTTGAGCTATTTGGATCAAGAAAAACATGGCAGTTTTATTTCTGGGTTTCTGTGTATACATGGTGAGTGAAATATTTAATTTTGACATTTTATAATAACTTCTTTCTTTCAGTATTCTGTGAAACTGGAAAAAGGAGATTACACTATTCGGTTACAAATTCGTCATGAACAGAACAGTGAACTAGATCGCATCAAGGACCTTCCATTTATTGTTTCTCACAGATTGTCTAGTACCTTGAGCTTAGATATTTATGAAAACCATAGCCTTGCTCTCTTAGGGAAGAAGAAATCCAACAGTTTGACATTACCACCAAAACACAGTCAGCCATTCTTTGTTACGTCTCTGCCTGATGACAAGTAAGTTAACCAAGGTCATGTTTTCTTGTCTACATCTAACCAATTGCCTTTACACCTAATTAAAATCATGCTGTGTCTGCCTGTCTGGGCTTGGTATTCCTCTTGTCTTGCTCTTTCACTGTTTGGATTCTTTATTGTAGCCTCAATAGCACGTTAATGGACGTAGTTTTTAACAGTTTTCTTTCTTTGAACAGAATACCAAAAGGAGCAGGACCAGGATGTTATCTTGCAGGAGCTCTGACATTGTCTAAAACAGAACTTGGAAAGAAAGCTGTGAGTATTTTAAATGGATGATGGTCTCTTTCTGAAACTTCTGAAGTGGGTAAATGGCATGCCAAGGAAGCACTGTGTTTTATGGTTTTAGTACTTGAAAGAGCAACAGTTTTAGTGACATAACACATTTTAGAAGCAGTTGTTTCATTATAAAGTCAGAATAACTTCTTAGTTTTGTTTTCATCTTACAATTCAAGTTAATTGCACCTTCTAATTTTTGAATTCTCACTCCTTGACTCTGAATCCCTTTCTAGAAGCAACTTTTTTGTTGGTGTTGTCAGTCTTTAAGAGTGGTTTTGTTCAGTTACCTAATCAGTATCATTTTTGAATGAAAAATGTACATGTATTTTGTGCATGTTGGTTCTCTAATGAACAGCTATACTCTTCCTTGCATGCATACAGTTTTCAGCAAAAATATAAGTGCTTCCTTAACACCTACATGTTACTTTTACAAAGGAGGAGGCATTTTGCTGACTCAAATGCTTAAGCAGATTTTCTTAACTGCTGGACACCGATGTTGTCAACCACTAATGACTGTGTTCCAACATAATGACATAAAATCTCTGTATGTCACAGTGGGAAAAAGCAGTAGGTTTTTTTTTTGCTTGTAGTGCAGCATCCTGTAAAAAACTGTTTGCTAACTTGAATGAATCTGTAGTGCAGCAATGATTATAATAACCAGGTCACTCGTGTGTGTATCTGGTGCTAAGGTGTCTAGAAGATTCCCCTAGCTCTTAAAATATTTTTAAATACTTGGCAAAGCTGAGAATAAGCTTGAATCAATGCTGGTGATTAGCTGGTATTTAGAAGTAATCCATCTATGTCCATATTTCACTACTTGGAGGTGGGCACATGCTGTTAGATCTTGTTGAGTAGACAAGTTTAGTTATTCAGTCTGATTTGGTTGCAGGTAAAACTTCTGGGGAAAATTGCATGTATTAATCTTAGGTATAACTGCAAGTTAGATTATGTCTGCTAAGTATGAATGAATGAGGGGTTAAAAATATAGTGAAGTACTTTAAAATTAGGTTTAGATTTCTTGCGATTCCTGCAAAGTTGCAAGTATACTTCTAATAAAAACCATGTTAAATCCATTATAGGAGTGTAATATAATTTACCTAACTTGAATTCTGTGCTTCCTTGAACTGTTGGTTGTAATTCTTTTCTATCTTATTTTAAAACTAGATAAAGTGTTTTTATACAGTGATTTCTGGGATGGGAAGTAGGAGGTAGTAGGTATTGCCTATCAAATTTAATTTCTTCATGGAGAATATGAAAGAGCTTACATTGAGAGAAATTCTAGCTGAGGCATGTTGTGCATCATACTCAGAGGCTTTACTGTTATGGTCATATTTCTTTGGAAAAAGGATGATACCAGGTAACATCAGATTATTTCCACTGCTGGCACACTACAGATTTATTAAAGGCATACAAAAAGAGAGGAATAGGTAGCAATGTTCTCTCTATTTCAGCAAGTAGGGTGCAATTTGAGGGAAAATACACTTGATTTCTGTATATTTATTAAGAAATACAGAACAATGCCACTACAGTCAAAATCTGAAATTTGTATTTTTGAAGTGAATTTCTGTAACTTCATTAATTTAAGCTAAGTGGTTAACAACACTTGCTTGTCTTACAGGAATAACAGACTATACAAAACAATGCGTTGTTAATTTTAAAAAGAAAGCATGCTTTAAGAGCATGTTTGGTCATAGATGTGACTTAACAGTTTAAAAATATGTAGGTTGAAAGTGTAACTGTAATTGTACAGAGAAGGTGTCTCCATCCTGTGTGGTGTGTGCATGTTTTCTTACAGTATGTTATTCTAACTCCCAGGGGCAGTCTGCAGCAAAGCGACAAGGAAAATTTAAAAAGGTACTGAATGTTAGTTTTTGAAAAAGATATACTTAAGTCTTTTTTCATATGACTTAAAGAATTTGTCTACCAGTATTGATTTTTAATTTCTCTCCCTCATCTACCTCCTTAGTTCTGGGTTATTTGCTTCAGCATCTTAAATACATCTACTGGTAGAATTGCAAAACACTACTGTAATACAAGGCTAAATGAGAGGCATGTGAGCATCTGAATACTTCTGCAATAAGTGCCATAAAAATGCATGTGATGACTAGTGGTCTGAAATGATTCTTTTTGTAAGATACTCAGGAATCTTCAGTATTTGTAGTCAAGTGGCAAGTGTTTCTGCCTGCTGTATTGTGTCTGCAGGTCGGGAACTCAATACAAACCTAACACTTTACATAGAACTGAATACCTAGCTGTATACCAAAACAGCTGTTTACAATGGCTTTGGTACAGTCATAGAAAAAAATATTCCAATAAGCAATCTTTCTTAGGAGGGATGAAGTTGACTGAAAAATCTCTCAGTTCAAGATTTAGATGTATTGGAATGTAACTTGTTTTAAGTTGGTTTGTACACTGATGTAGCAGGTAGTGGAATTCAGGAAGAAAATGTGAGTAAGATGTATTTCAGGGAGGTGGAGGGATGAGTGAGTGATTAACACAACAGTATTTAGTTTTGTGCTTTCTCATACTTTTACGTTAGGTAGTACAATGTATTCCCAACAGACAAAAGACTGCTTGTCTTTTTTTTCTATAAATATCTATTTTAACAGTCACCTTTATAGAACTAGTGGTTAAGTATTTGTTGTTTTTTTTTTCTTCTTTTGTTCTTCTGAAGTTGTGAAGCTATTTGTATTTTGTTTTCATGGTACTGTCTTGTGGAGTTCAGGATTCTTGTTAGAAATAAGGTGTGAGAACCACAAATGCCACAATTGATTGCAGTAACATGTTTTTTGTTGTATTTTTTCTTGTTAATACTGAGCTGGAAAACTGAGCCTGTTTACCTAATCTGGTATTAGTATAACAACTGTGAGGGTATGTGATTAGGCTTTACAAGAAGGATTTTAACATACATGGATGTACACTGCTACAATTTTATTTTAATATGCATCTGAAAATTATGAAGATGAGTTTTGGAAAGGCAATTTAAAAACCCATATGAACGCCTGGTTTCCAGTGAATAGGATATAAAAACTTCACTAAGTGGATCCGTAAAAAGGTGGTTAATCTCTAATCATAATTTAATTTCTCTAACAAAACACATTAAACAGATCCAGGAGGCTACATGTTCTGTTTTATTGTGTATTTTTTTTGCTTCTAGAGTAAACATGTTCAGATCTGAGTAGTGTACCCACCCAAAGCCAAAATGAAAACTGTTCTTTTTCTGGATACTTCCACCTATTATTTGCAAGAGGCATCAGCATACTGGCAGTAAATACATAAAAACACTCTGTGTTTCAGTGCATTGATCCATGAGAGCTCCGTTAATGAATAGGGTTTTTATCCAAGAATACAAGTCTTTGGGCTTCCAAGTTGACAAGTTTTGAATGTTTACCCTGTCGTGTCTGTGTACATGCAACACAGATTTTTTTGCATGCTCAGAAACTTGCTTCTGTATTTCTTATGTGGCCTGGTAAGTCAAAAAAGTACATCTAGATTTTTATTTTATTTTGCAGAGATATGTCCAGGCCCTCTTGTAAGATTAGGAGTGTTTATTTACAAATCTCATTTTTATTTTATGCATAGTCCTGCTCCAATGACCAATGAGTATTCTGCAGAAATGGTTTTGATTTTTGGGGTGCGGAGGGGTGTTAGCTTGCCCCTATGTGCATGACACTACCAGAAACCCAGGGCGGGCATTTTTTGCAATTGTAAAGTGCTTCTGTTTTGCATGAAAGCAGCCTGAGGTTATGCCAGAAAATATTACCCTGATTTTCCAAAGAAGGCATTTAATTCTTTCGTACTAGACAAAAACATCAATGGGTTCTTCTCATGTAATGAGCAAGAGTTTTTGTCTTACTGGACACGAATTGCAGAATGGTACACCTAGTCCCTGATATTCTGCTTTGAGGACTCGATTTTGTCTGAATACAACAGTAGAATCCCAGAGGTACGGGTTTTTGCAAAGTATCTTTCTGTCTTCACAAAGTGCAGAACTTTTTTTATTTAAAAAAAAAAATCCTTTCTGACAACTGAGCTTTAGATAATTGTGAAGTTCAGAATTCACAGATGTTTTTCTTCGAACTGGTCCCCACTGAGAACCCCACTGTCTTGGCATGGGAAGCTGATTTACCCCTGTTAGTACTTGTTTTCTAGTGGAGCAGCACATGCTAAACAGCCATATGGGGAAAAAACAGTGGTTGTGTACCTTACTTCTTTCACAACCGAACTTCTGCCATGCAGTTTAAAATCTGACTCTTCCTTTTCTCCAGTTTTTGTCCTGAATGTGGTCAGAGTGGAAACAGATGATTGACTTTTTCTGGTCTGCAGGAAGCATTTTTTTTGTTACTTTACATAATGCATCTTTTGAACAATATCATAGGATCACAAAATAATTTGGGTCAGAAGCCCATCCAGTTCCATCTCTCCTGTTGTGGACAGGGACACCTCCCACCAGACCAGGTTGCCCGAAGCCCTATCCAGCCTGGCCTTGAACACCTGGGGCATCCACAACTTCTCCGGGTAGTCTGTGATCTCCAAGTTGAACAACCCCAACTCCCTTAGTCTGTCTTCATAGGAGAGGTGCTCCAGCCTCTGATGATCTTAATGGCCCTCCTCTGGAGTTGTTCTAATACTTCCACGTCCTTCTTGTCCTGCATCCAGCTCTGGGGCCCCCAGCACTCCAGGTGGGGTCTCAGGAGTGCAGGCAAAATGTCCTCCCTTGCCCTGCTGGTTAAAGGACAGCTTGTACGTATTTCTCCCTACTTTGCCATCCTTTCCTATGCTGTTATAGATAAATGGCAGTAGAATCCTAATAAATATCTGAAGTTAAACGTAAGAAGAAATATGTTGGGTGACTTATTTCAGCATTAGAGGTTATTCCTGTCTAACCAGAGGCCTTCAAAAATACAGTGAAGTGAATGTATCTGATCAAATTTTGTGTCAGCCTGGCTGGTGACTTTAAGGAACTTCATCAATTTTCAGTTAAACAAGAATACTGCCTTAAAAATAACTGGTGTTATGCATACTGTTTGTGTCTTAAAGTAGATACATAAAACACACAAAGCATACAGTTTGTAGTTCTAGTTAAAAGGAAACCTTCTGAGGCTTACCAAATTGTGCATGGAGCACGTTGCCCAAAGTATGCAGTATCATGCATGCTTCCAAAGTTTTTAATGTTGCCTTTTTTTTTTTTTTTTAAGGATAAACAAAGGGTAGCTTCCTTGTTAGTTTTAAAGTTGCCTTCAAGTAATCTTTCCAGGGTATAATATAATATAATAATAATAATAATACAGTAATGCCATTCTGTCTGTAGCTCTTGTGAAGAGTTGCCTTTCTCCTTAAGCTCTGACAAGCCTTTCTGTAAAGGCAAGGGCAGTGTCTGGGATGTTCAGGTAACTCAGGGGCTGCACAGTTATCATATAGGCAAGGCGTGAGAATGGACAGGCTGTTTAGATACATAACCCCGAACGTGTTGCCAAGTACCTTCAAAGAGAGCTTCAAGGAAGGAAATCCTGAAATACTAGAAGATTTCTAGGAAGGCAGGTTTCTTTCTTAGGAAAATGTTAGTCTCAGCATAGGATCTATGTTAAAAAAGACATTGTAAATTACTGATTCAGATTTTCTGACTGATCTAACTTTGTAGGCATTTTAAAATGTTTGGTTTGCTTTAATAGAGTACATAGTTTTTACCTTTCTAATTAGATTAGCTAGCCCCTGTACCACTGGGTCCTGACTTCTGTACCCTCTGCTGCATTCTTTTGCCTTTGTGATATGTTTTATCACGCTCTGGCCTAGATACTGTTGAGGTCTTCGTTAAATGCCTGGTCATGCACATCATGCTTGAAGTGCGCGTGTGCAGGGTAGTTCCTCTGAAAACTACACTTTAATGTGTACTAGTGATCTAAACTAGGTTTAAAAAATTCTGTAAATATTAGTGTTGTGCTGTAATTACATTTTAAGTAACTGGAAGGATTGTCTTGGGGGGAATACTGCCACTTAGTCTTACCAGTATAGTTTTCAGTAAACCCTAGCAAGCTGCTGATCTGTTTGGACTGTTATTCAGGTAAAATTGTTCTGCCTCAGTGTTCTTTTATAGCTTCAGAAGTGTAGTGCTTAAGTCCATTATTCCAAAGTTATGCATAACAGTTTGTAATAGTCACCTTTCTATTCATTAAGTGATTAAAATAAATTGTGCACAAGATTTTATTTCGTTATGCAACACTGACTTCATTTATGGGAAATGTATTCACGTAAAGCCTGTTTTGGAATAATTGGTTTGAATACCTAAATTGCCACAAGAATTGAGCAGGCAACACAATAGTTTGCATAATATTCAGCAGGCTAATGGTATTTGGAGGATTTAAACTTAAGTAATGTTCTCTGTTACATATTCTGTATGTAGACTATCTGGACATGTGCCCTCAGAGTTTGTAAAAGAAAAAAAAAATCCCCCCACCAGCTGTAATGTCTTAGAAGCAATGACTGAAGTCTAATGCTGGCTTATTTGGAAACGTATGTATAAGTTATCTCAGGAAGTGAGCTTCAGAGCATTGGCTAAGGTCTGTTAGGATTTTCATTTTAATGGCCGTAGCTGCTTTTCATGTGGTAATTGCTGACTAGTGTAGCATGAACTCAAATGGTAGTGATGTTTCATTGCTAGCATATACAGTTTTCAAAAATAAAATCTTGCTGTTGTCTGCTCTAATGTGAGCACAGCTACAGGTGAAACTGGGAAGAAAGTCTGTAGCATCAAACTGGAAAAGTTAACTGTGGATGCACCAGCTATTCAATAGGCACAATGGGGAAGAAATACTCTCTCAAAAGGAATAAATTAATGTATCCAATGGTGTCATTCATGTTTATGTTACTGCAGTATTTTTAGAATTCAGTCACCTTCATTTGTTTGTTAATTACCCCATTTGTACGGTAGAATCTCTTGACTCCTTTGCCTTTTAACCAAACTCTTTGTTTTCTTAAAAACAAGAAATTAAACTTCCAGTTCCCTAACTAATAATATGTTAAATTATCTGAGTACAAAAATATCAAATTTGTTCAGTCTTAAGCTTTATTTGTCTTATACCAAGTGTGCTGTTCTGATACTTACATCTTTATTTTTTTTTAAAGTTAAAGAAGTTTCTGAATTCTTAGTGACATATACCTTTGCTCTTGGAATCCTTACTCATTATATGTATAGCTCAGAGTAGTTGCTTGCTATGATTTAGCTTTTCTATCGCATCAGAAAGTGTACTGTATCCTTCTCAGTATGTGCCTCTTTTCCCACCTCCAGGATGTCCTTACAGTTCATTATCATCTGATACCATCACCATCAAAGAGTAAAAATGGCAAAGAAAAAGAAAGAGAACAGGAAAAAGAAAAAGATGTAAAAGAAGAATTTGCTGAAGCTTTACGAGATCTAAAAATACAATGGATGACCAAGTACGTCTGCTGTCATTACTACACAAGCATGAAGCAGCTATACAAAAAAACTACACGCTTAATGCTAGGATAAAAACTCCAGAATCTGTACTTTCATGCTCTGTCCTTCTCTCTTCTAGGCTGGATACCCCTGACATGTACAATGAGTTGAAAGAAGCCTTCCCTAATCATCTTCCACTATATGTTGCAAGACTTCATCAGCTGGATTCTGAAAAGGTTATTTAACATTTCAAAACTTTGTTTGTCTCACTGCATCTGTTTTGCCTAAACAACTGAATCTTTCTTCCCACGCATTTGGTCTTGAAGTGACTGCTGTAGCTGTACTTAGTATAATAAAGCAGAAATTTCTAATTAGACTGACAATAATATAATAAGCCACCTCCCTAATGTGAATTCCTTAACCCCGCAGTAGAATGAAAGCCTTCGTAAAGTATGTTTGCTTATCATTTGCTCCTTATTCAGTTAAACATATGAAAAACAAACATGAGAAAGCAGCTTCTTTACTGCTTCAGACTACGAGAGTATTGTTCTGAACAGTGGTACCTGAGACAAGCACACTTCCCATTGTGCTCCTTCACTGAATTGGTAATTTCCTGTAGAATTGCCCAGACAACTGGGGACAGTAACCCTCTGAAATAACACAGTTAAGTCCATCATATGTCATTGTTGCCAAAAATGAGAACCACGAACTATTAAACAGAAGTCTACATATGTTTTTTTTGTTCATCTCGAAGATAAATGGCTTCATCTGTCACTAGTTTTTAGTCAGATTTATTTCTGTTTATTTGATTCTGATTTTGCATTTCTTACTGAAAGGAACAACTGCTGCCATTATTTATTAAGAGGATTAATTTGTACTGGAAGGGGTTTTTCTTCCTGTAAAATCTGCATTTTGCATATATGTACTGTGTATTTTACAATCTATTTTCAGTAACAAATGCGGTACATATGTGTGAAATCTTGATAATGGCAGACTTCTTGTCAGGAGTTTCTGCATGAAAAGTTGGAAAAAATGAATAAAAGTTCATATTGAATCACTTCATGTTGTTCTGTGTGCCTTTGCAATTATCCTAGTGGTAGTAAAATCAACAATCAAGTAGTGCGATTTCATATTGCTAAATACCTTTTTATTCTTCATTTAGGAACGTATGAAAAGACTTGATGAAATTGTTGAAGCTGCAAATACTGTCATCTCTCATATTGATCAGACGGCGTTAGCAGTTTATTTTGCCATGAAGACTGATCCCAGACCTGATGCAACTACTATAAAAAAGTACCTACCCAGTAAATAATTTTCTTGCATCCTATTTTTCTAATCTGTGTACCTTGTCTCTGCCATTAAGTAAGAATTGGAATGACTGTAACATTACTAAATGACTTATGGGTTGTTTTTTATAGGCACAGGTAGTTTAAAGCTTGCTTGCAAGAAGTTTTCATTCTTTATTATATTTCAGGAGTGCAGGAACACTGAAGCCTGCAAATTTCTGCTTTGAAATGTTAAATAAACAAAGGTGCTTTCAGGATGTAAAGACCAAAAAATGGGGTGTTGAGTTTGTATAAAGCTAAATCTCAAATCAGAGGGAACACTAGGAACTTGCTATGAAGCTGGGTGTTTGGAATGCTACCTGCCTTTTCATAATGCCTGGTGATCTTTGGGCTATGGATTAGAGGGCAAAATTGACAGCAGTTTTAGAAATAACCACTTGACAAAGATTTAATTTGTGAAAGGCATGGTGACCACACTTGTGCTTATGAATATTTTTGAGAATTTTTAGTTTAGTTTTAGATATGTTCCTCTGAATTATCAGTATACATCCTTAGGAAGACAGTAATTGGAACGTGACACTGTAGTGTGGAGAATAACTGGTGGATTTTGTAGTGCATGTTGAGGTGTTGTTTTAGTCACAAATACAAAAGCAACAGATTTGAAGATAAATCCCTTAAAAGACGAGGTGCACATCTGTTTGTTATTTTAGATAAAATACAGATTTCAGTTGTAAAATGAGCCTGTCTGTTCTAACTTTCCTGAATATTTGCATATAATCCTAGAGTTGCTGATATAAAAACAAAGTTATGCCATAATACATTTCATTCTAAACATTTCTCAGGAGGTTGACCCATTAGATCATGTGGTTGAATCTAACTTCTGAAATTGAACACCAAATGCAGTGGTGCTTTAAATGCATGCAATTCCTTTGAAGTCAGCAGAATTGTATCTGCTTATGTTAGTGCTGGATTTGACTCCGTTTATAATGCCAAGAACTGTAAAGCTGTATTTCTAGATTCTGGCTTACTCAGTTTTCAAATCCCAAGTTACCCTTGCCTTAAAACACCAAAGATGTTGGGTTGGGAGAACAATTGAGCTTGTGTAAGGCAGAGTATCTCTCTTTTCTTAAGTTATTTTTATTTTAGTAAATAGCTTTATTTTTTAAATGGTCTGTGTGCTTATTTTCATTTTGTGTATGCTAACTGCTGATTACAGCTAAAGTCAGTACTGATTCCGTTTGTTATGATGTATCTGTGAAAAGTCCTTAATATTTTTTTTGCTGTTTTTTTTCTAGTGAAATGGAAAAACAGAAAAGTACTTTAGTGGACGCACTTTGTCGGAAAGGAAGTGCACTGGCTGACCAGCTTCTTCATCTGCAGGCCCAAGATGGGGCTGCTTCCAGTGATGCTGAAGGCAAAGATGAAGATCACGAGAGCTGCTCAGAAGCCTTGACAGAGACGTTCTGGGAAACAACGAAATGGACTGATCTTTTTGACAGCAAGGTAAGAGAGCAGAGCAGACTTTTTCTTTTGCATGTTGTATATTTAGATGATCTCTTCCAGAATTATGCACCACCTTTGTGAGCAGAGCCTCATACATTCTTCTTTTACTTTTTCATGCTGTCACCATAAGTTGTGCTTCTTTAATGACCTTTTTCCACAGAGGTTTTGTGAAGCAGATCAGAACCGCGGTAAGAGATAGCTATCTGCATATTAATGTAGAGGTTAAGGGAAGGGTATAGAACAGTATCAGATTTCCATGAAAAAGGTGCTTGTTTTATTGAATTGCTTCTTTCGGTACCTTTCAGGCAGTACCTCTGAGCTGTTCCAGCTGTGCACAAGTGTACAGCATTCCTACTCTGTTCAGTCCTGCATTCTGTAGCCCTCCGCACTATGGACAAGAGAAGTTTTGTGCTTTACTGTCAGTAATGTCTATAGAGGTAAAAGAAGAAACCCTTGGAAATGATTACTCTCAAATTGATTAACACAAAATTCCCTGTTATTTCAAGGTTCCTAATACTGAAAGTTATGTCTGCTTCATTCAAGACAACTATTCCAGAAGAAAAATCCCTTGAGGCATTATAGTGGCATTATGGTTGTACAGTTCTTAGTTTACTGAGTTGATTTTGTGTGTTTAATGGTTGAACTATTCTGTATTATTTAACTAGTTGTGTGTAACTCTATGTATGGCTGTTAGTGGAAGATGAATTGACCAATGTATTTATTTATATTTCAGTTAAATTGCCAAAGCACTTCAGATAGTTACAAAAGAAAAAATTAATTTTCTCAATAGTAAAGACTCTTCTTGGTTAAGAACTTGTGCTTGAGCTGGAGGCCTGAACATGAAGGTTGATGGTATCTACCCTCACTTCTTTCAGTGTATATATTCTTGCACACATACATCTTCTAAGCAGTCATCTTCTAATCTTTAACCAATTACAGTATCCTGTGGTAGCAGATTTTATGCTTTAATCATGTTTTGTGTGACATGATTTTCCTGCTGCCTGTCTTTAAATGCAATATTGCGTTCCAGTGTAGTGAAGCCTGTCCTACTTTCATCTTTTGGTTGTAAACATGATGGGAATATTTTCAGTGGAAAACTGTCAGTATAGTCATCCTGTCGGAAGCTGATCAAAGAAAGTGTTTTGTTGTGGAGTGAGTAATTCTGGCTTGAATTGAACAGATTAGGGATTTGAACCTCTCTTGAATCCATGTCTAAGTGCATGTTCAGGTTTTGCTCTGAAAATGAATTCTTCTCTATGGTTAAATTAGAACTAAATGGCCAACTTTTTTTTTTAACCTTGTAGTAGCATTTCATATGTAAATTACTTTTGTCACGTTATACAGTGTGTTTGTTTGCTTCCCTCTTGGTATTACCAGTCAAATTGAAATCTAAACTCTTTGGGGATGCTTTTAGTGCAGAAATCTTCTAGAGTGCTCAGGGTATTTTGAACCTGGTGGCTTCTGAACATGGAGAAAATGAGTCTATCACACTACTCCTAGTGACACAGGAGGTACGTCGACCCATGCTCTTCTGCAGCCTGACTGTGTTGGACCCATACATAGCCTCACTTACCCTACCCATCTGGCCCATGTACATACAGTTTGTCTTCTGTGGTCTCCCACTGCTGAACAAATTGCCCTGTATTGCCAGTTGTGATTACTAGTGTGAGTAGTATTACGAGGGCCACAAAATGATTAGGGGACTGGAGCATCTGTTGTATGAGGAGAGGTTGAGACTGTTCAGCCTAGAGAAGCGGAGCCTTAAATAGATCTTTTCAGCGTGAAGAGACACGTGGTGCTGGGGCAGCCAGGCTCTTCACAGTGATCTCAGTGACAAGACGGGAGGCAGTGGGCAGAAAAAAAGACACGTGAGTTTCTACTCAAGCATAAGAAAAAGCTTTCTACTGTGAAGGCGATCCAATGCTAGCATGAGTTTCCCATGTGGGTGTTGAAGTCTGTCCTCTGAGGTATTCAAAACTTGATCAGATGTGATCTGGGGCAACCTGTTCTAGGTTGACCAGCCCTGCAGCCCCCTGCTATCAAGCCCTTGCTATGAAAACCCAATACATTTGCATAGCTTGTTAGTTTCTGCAGTGCTTTTCTTCATGCTTTCTGTGATCTGTAAGCCTGTGTGTTGGTCGGTAATTATGCAGTGATAGTTTTGCTATCAGTCTTTCAAAAGACCACATGATGGATATGTCCTCTCATCTCTCCAATGGTAATGTTCAGTGATTCTAACCCGAGCAGTAGCTACAAATAAAATAAGCAGAAGTCTTAAGGGAAAGAAATATATGCTGCTCTTTAGTAAACTGTTCATGTGATTATTAGAACTGAGACTTAATTCTTCACATTTTTACTTTTATATTTTCTCTTTCTGGAAACTGAAAGATACGAGGAGTGAAAATAGTGTGAAACTACTTTGGTCTTAGTGGGATTGAGAACCTTGGTTTAAAAGGAGATAATAGTGCGCTGTAATAATTTTCGCTACTAACAGATCAGGATAAAAGGACCAAGGCTGGAGTCAGGGGAGCTATTTTTATAAAGAAAAGTTTGGTTTTTTTCTTTATTTTATTACAGAATTTTTATGCTTGCTGCTGATTATATTCTTTCATTTCCATTTCTAACAGGTGTCATATTCATCTGGTAGTTTTCTTGAGATCTAGCTGTAGTTAGCAGTTACACAGTTCAAACCAGATGTTTCAGCTGTTAGCACTGTGGTTTCCAGCCAGTGAAGGAGTGTTACTTATGTTAATGTTTTTTGAATTGACCACACATGATGAGTATCCAATTACGCTTTTTTAAGGATCACTATTAATCTCCAAGACTACAGAATTTATTATGGTATGGCCTGATGCAAAAAAGCACAGGGGGAAAAACACAATTATATTCTTCTTATATTTCGTTCTAAACTCTGAGAATAGCAATACATGCGTGTCACGGGCTGTTGCTTTTCTTCAAAAAACGAATTCAACACGTCATAGTTCCTCCATTCTACCCACTTCTGCCAAACTGCATCTGATGTTCAAGCTGGCTTGTCAGTGTTCATTTATTTTTATCATGACTGACAAGTTTCAAAAGTGGGGTTGTACTTAAAACTTTCTCAGCCTTCTGCTTGAACAAATATAAGTGTCTTCTGTCCTATAGACAGGCCAATAGAATGCTTTAAATATCT